>NW_024465035.1:5463333-6090416 GCF_017591425.1 Ochotona curzoniae
ATAGACAGCTGGGACTAGCACGGTGACCTTACAAGCTAATCCTCCACTTGCAAGCTCCAACATCCTTTAGGGATGCCGCTTCATGTGCCAGGAGCTCCACTCATGATCCAGTTCCTTGCTCATGGCCTAGGAAAACAGAGTAAGATGGCTCAAGTCCTTGGGACCCTGTACCTATGTTAGAAGCTCTTGGCTCCTAGCTTTAGATCAGCTCAGCTCTGGCTGTTGCCAGAGCTATGTACCTATGTTAGAAGCTCTTGGCTCCTAGCTTTAGATCAGCTCAGCTCTGGCTGTTGCAGCCATTTGGGGAGTGAACCAGCAGATAGACAGCCTTTTCTGTCTCTCCTTTTCTCTGTAAAATTTTGCCTTTCAAACAAGAATAAACTTTAAAAAAAAAAAAAGGAAATATTCTGAATAAGACTGTAGCTAATAAAAAAAAAAAGTCTGAATCAACAATTAACAACTTTCAAAACAGAAACCACCAGGTCCAGCTTGGTTGACTGTGAACTTTGTGAATTTGACTATCTTTCTCTCTGTCTCTCCTCTGTAAATCTTTCTAATAAAAATAAATAAATCTTTTTTTAATTGAGAAAACATCCAAATAAACAGAAAAAAAAACAAAGTTTCCAAAGCAAAACTAATGTTAAAAGACAAAATTTTGTTAAGAACAAAATCAAAGAAATAAAACTTTTTAACAGAAAAATATTAAATGAAAGCATAAGATGATAAAAGTATCTGCTTAGTCAACAAAAATGGAATTCTACTCACTTGGAAAGAACTAACAAAAATGTTCTCTAATCTGTTCACATGAAAAGGTCCACAGAAACAAACCTGAGTTAAGAGCAAATACAGCTACCCAGGAGTGGGGCCAGAAATCAGCCATTACCATGAGTCATTTCATACAGCAATTATTCATGTTAGGTGGATAATTACAGACGATATAAACCCCCAACACAGTCTCAGGTGGAAAAGACCTTAATAAACCAACAGTATTAAAAGAAACTACCTAAAGGTTGTAGCCCTGGAGCAGGCACTGTGGCACCGCAGGGTAAGCCACAATCTGGGCCTCAGGATCCTGTATCAAAGTGTTTGGGACCGAGTTCCACCTAAGCATCTGATTCAGCTTCCTAGTCAAGCCTCTGGAAGACGACAGATGACGACCCAAGTACTTGGTCCCCTGCCACCCATGTGCAGTTCTTGGATCCTGGCTTCAGCTTGGCTCAGCCTTGGTTGTTGCAAACATCTGGCCAGTAAAAATCAGGATGAAAGACATTCTTTCTCTCCCCTCTCTCTCTTCCCCCGCCAACATCACTCTGCCTTTCAAGTGAACAAACTATTCTAGAAAAAGATGCACCTTCAAAAGAACCGCCACATCCAGACAGTTCTATGCATGAGTTGAAATAATCATTAGAAAATTCTTACACTGTCAACTGCTCAAGAGCAGAGAAAAATAGGGAAACTTATTATTCTATGTTACAAAAAAATTTTGATTAGAAAATAAAAAAGTTGCAATGTGCCAATACTTTGCAATTTTTTATCTGCAACAATAAAAAAGTCATACAGCTCATAACCTAACAGTTAATGAATTTAACTGTGCCAGAGCATTTAATTTTCTCTGAAGGTTAAATGTGTGCCAAACACACTCCATCAAAGATTTTTGCTGACGCAGCTCTGAATATGCTTCTAAAAATCAATAGATGAACCGCTGTGTTTGTAAACTCTGGGCTGTCTTGTTTACCTTTGCGCCTGCAGTGGAGCCTAACCCGAGGCTGGGTGCTCTCTGCTGCTCTTCAGTGCTGTCCCTGGTCCACTGTCCACAGGAGTTCAGTGTCTCTCTCACTGAGTTCCAGCCCTTGCCTCCAAATGCAAGGATCTGCCTCTTATTTCTGTTCCTCTCTCTAGAGGAGGCAAACGCAGAACCCCTCTGTCTACCCACCCTGGAGAGAACGGAAGCTGGTTTTTTTCAGAGTTCATTTTTATGTCAAAAAGTCGGCTTGAAATCTTACCCCATCTCCTTTCCTAGGATCTGAGCCCACTGTGGTCCGTTTCCACCAAACAGCTGGCCTCAAAATTTGCAACTGCAGAGGAATGAAGACTGCACAAGTCAAAGCAGTAGCCTGGCCCAGCGAGGGGGCTCCCTGAGGTTGGGTGGGTGAGCAGAAACATGCAAGGCTTTAACAACTGGTGGCCACAACTGCAGCAGCCACACTGCAGGCCTCAGGCAGGTGACGACAGGGAAGGGCGTTACTGAGGAGAGCAGCACAGGAGGCTGAAGCCACAGCGGGCAGGAAAACCACATCCTTCCCAGCCTGTCCTCTGTCGGGCACCACCGGTGTCAAGCAACAGCACCGGGATGAATGGGAAATGACTGTTGATGCTGGTGTGTTGTAACCAGACAACAGGAACAGGATAAAAAGAGCTGTTCCTCCATCAGGGCCAGAAACAGAAGTCCATGTGCTATAACTCTAGGTGTGAAAAGTCATGAAGCTTAATGTACTTAAATGTAAGCAGCAATGTGAGTAAACAGGAAGTGTCTGAAGATCAGAACAGGCAATTCCTTATTACAAAAGATATTCCCTAAAATTAAAAAGAGAAAGGGCTAAGATTTTCTGGGTGGGAAGTCCTAAAAACTTATGCAAAGAGGGAGTGATGATATTAACGTACTATTCTTATTTAAGGAACATTCTAAAGTTTCACCATCAATGCTTTACTTACCGTGATTGGGGCAGTTCCTGTTCAGAGGCTAAGAAATCTTTTCTCTTTTCCAGTTTAGAATTTTTTAAGCCCCAAGTAACTATTGCACTTTATTAAGTGTCTCCTGCATTTATGAGGTGATCACATCATTTTTTTAAATTCACTGATATCTTGCCGTGGTGAATTTTATTCATACAACTTTAGATTCCAGAGATAAATCATATCTAAAGATACCATATATTTTCATATAATAAAAAAACAATAAAATAAAAACAACCTGCTATTATTTCATAATCTTGAGACAGCTCTATTATATTGGAATTATTTTTTGCTCTGACATAATGCTGTACTAGCCTTTTGAAATAATTGGTTAATTTGTTTCTATCATCTGCATTATAAAAATTATTCACTCCTTGAAAGTTCGGTAAAACTTATGGATAAGATTCTGGTGTAGAGTCTGTGAGAAGGCGAGATACTTTGCTGCACTGTGACCGGCTTACTCCCTGCCTTCTTTTTCAAGTCAATTTCAGTCAAACACATGCTTGAAAATTAGCTCATTTCAGCGTTCAGATTTAATGCTACTGTGTTTGAGTAGCCTCTCTGATGTCTTATTTCTCTGTTTTGTTTAGTGTTCTCTTTCATTCCTGGCCACAGCAATATATTCAGATTCAAATAGTCTTCCAAAGGCTGCCACACCCCATCAGGTGGTGGAGTACAGAAGGATACTTTAAGAAGTGCAAAGAGAAATGAAAGTTAAAAATAACCTATTGAAATCCATTTTTTTTCATTATATGCATTTCACACACACTTCATTCTCCTTGAACCCGGCCAGGGCTTGTGACTGCCTTGATAAATAGAATGCAGGGCAGTGATGCCACACAGTTCCCAGGGCAAGGTCAGAGTGTCCTACAGCTGAGACCCTGGACACCGGTGGAGCAAAGCCAAGTTCTTCCCACAGTGCCCAGTCCAGACTCATGACCCACAGGGTCTGTGAGCACAATAAACAATATAACAGCACTAGTAACTGAAAAGTTCTGAATGTTACTCTGTATTTTAGTAAAGTTTTACTAATTTTCTTATTTTTCCCATATAAGCTAAATCTTTTATACTTTTCTATTATTTTTTCTTGACTCCTTCAAAATTTTGTTGTTCTGTTCTCTTCTGCTCAGGTCTCTGGAACCCTTATGTTTCCAGCACAGTTAGCTTTTATAGGATGGTTCCCATTTTATCCTTTTCCTAAGGATCTTCAACCCCTTGATCTCTTTCTAGTATTTTTTTCAATATCTTCTTTGTACGTCCTTTGAGTTCTTGGTGCCAAGAAAGCATACTGAGTTTCATTTATCTTGTTTATTTCATGTCAAGGAAAGACTGTGTCAATAGTTTCTTAGGTTTTGTATTTTTGTAGTTATTTGTCTCTATTGTTACCTTTCAGTATTTTTCTCCTTCTTCCTTGCTGGCAGCTACTTGGACTGTTCTGGCCGTTCTTGGATGTCTGTTTGCTGAAGCACAGCATACGGGAGCAGAGTTGCTCCTGCTGACAAGTGTCTAGATGGATGATCGTAACACACTCACATGCGGTGATGCTGTGTTTACATCTCGCCAGGTGCCTTCGCCTTCTGAATTCTCTCCCTATCCATCCATCCACAGCTTGGTTCTTACTGCAGGTGTATAGGCTGCTCTCTATTCCTGGCCTCTCCTGCCACTTCTTACCAACAGGCTCAGACACATTCCGGAAAGCCATTTACTCCAAGATCAAGGATTGGAGCAGGGTCAAAAATGGTAACTATTTGGGGGAGCAGAAATGAAGAAAAGGGGGAAATGAGGAATGGCAGGGGATGGACAGATTACATCCCCAAATCAAATACTACAAGTTTCGCAGCTATGCTTCACAGGTTCTTTCGAGATTTTTCTGCTCTTTTTTCTGTTTCAGAGAAGAGAATAAAATTGGTTCATGTTGATTCTATCAGACCTAACTGAATGTCTTCTACCACCTCCACTTGCACAAACACACTAATTCAGGGTGACTTGCAGCAGACCATTCCTTTCTGCGCTTCTACTTCGACCTGATTTCCTAGACGTGAGTGGAAGAGAAATTCTTGATATCCAACCACTCTTCCCCTAGCCTAGGCCAAACCTGAACCCCAAAACCACATTGTGACTCATACCATTCTTGCTAATTCACTTGGGCCTTAGTTAATTTATAACAAATGGTTTGCATTTTATGGTTTTCCTTACAAAATGCAATCTCATATAATTTGGCATGATGATGCTGAGAAATGGTCTGCTTGGGCCTGGCATGGTAGCCCAGAGGCTAAAGACTCACCTTGCAACCACTGGAATCCCATATGGGTGCTGGTTTGTATCCTGACTGCTCCACTTCCCATCCAGCTCCCTGGATGTGGCCTGGGAAAGCAATTAAGAATGGCCCAAGGCTTTGGGACTCTGCACCCACATGGGAGACCCAGAAGAGGCTCCTGGCTACTAGCTTTGGGTCAGCTCAGCTCCGGCTGTTGTAGCTGCTTGGAGAGTGAACTAGCAGATGGAAGATCTTTCTGTCTCTCCTTCTCTCTGTAAATCTGCCTTTCCAATAAAAATAAACATAAAAGATAAACAACAACAACTACTACAAATAAACAGTCTCCTTTCTCCTTTTCTTCCTGTCTAGGCATGTGATTACAGCTCCAGGAAGGTTTATTCCTTATTTGATTACGATATATCCGTAAGATGTCGAGATAAAATATTCCCCTTGCAGTTGTCTACTGTAGACATTATTTTTACAGCACATCAGGACTGTGGAGTGGCAAGAAGACAGCAGTGAGGGACACTCAGTTTGTCTGCTCAGAGGCTGGATGCCAACAAGACGCCCAAGAGACACCAGAAAAAAGGGGTCCCCAAGGAGGAAGTTTCTAGCCCTCTGACCTTGACTTTCTGATGACTTCCCAGGACGATGTCACTAAGGAACCGTTGGGATAGTCGGTCAAGCCTTTCCCTGCTACTTGAACATCGGAGGGCAGTTCAGGAAGTTCATGGGGGACCCGGCCATGCTCTGTCTGCAATGCTGTGATCCCTTTTCAGCACCAGTTTGAATCCTGGCTGCACCACTTCCAGTCCTGTTCTCTCTAATAGGCTGGTAATATAATGGATGTTGGTCAAAGTGTTTGGGCTCCTGCCACACCCAGAGGAGACCTGAAAGAAGCCCCTTGTTCCTGGCTTTGAATAGGCACAGCTCAGCTGTTGTGATCATCTGAGGAGTGAACAAACAGATGGAAGATCTCTCTCTCTGTCTCTCCACTCTGTGTAACTTTGCCTTTCAAATAGAAATAAACAAATCTTTCTAAAAGTTTGTGGAGGGAAAATGAAATAAAAAATAAGAAATGTGCAAAGATATTTTAAAATCCATGCATTGCTTTTTCAAAGCATGTGTTTTCTGCAGAGTTCTAGAAGTACCCTTGAAATACTCCTAAGGTCAGGGGAGCTGCCTCTTTATTCTTCATTGGTATATTCCAAGGTGCAGCAGTTTTTGCATGTATAGGTGTGCAGCAAATTGTGAAGGAATAGATATGTCTCTACAACTTTCTCTCTAATTCTCTCTGAGTTCTGAGTCAAAACCAAACTATTTCCAAAGGATTCTAAAATTAGAATGAAATCAAATATTTAGACATTTCTTTTTAGTTTACCCTGAGGGAAGTGATTAAGAAATCAAAACCAGGAACAAGTCTTGAACTTTCTTTTCTTACCAGCAGTATTCTGATACCAGTGCCATTTCAAATGTGTCCACTCACAGACTTATTATCAGAAGTTCCTTGATACTTCCACTGAAGGAAGTTGGCTCAAGCCAATACAGAATATGTTGTAGATGTTTTAGAATCCTGAATCAAAGGTCATGTCAAAGTGAAAGCAGTTCCCTCATATATCTCGGGAACAGCTGGAGTTCTGTGATACACAACATGCAAATAAATCATCTGCACAAAATGTGCAGCATCCACTTTAATGGATGGAGTTGAAGTGAATACTTAAGGAAACATAACTTTGATGAAGAAGAGAACACTGCAGCATCCAGGTTCCCCCATCACCAGCCCCTGCTGCTTCCTTCTGCAAAAGGATTACGAACCGAGGTTCCCAGGAAGCAGTCATTGTAGTGGAGACTGGCATATAGGACATTTATCAGGCAGTACCCTCATTCATGAAAGGGAGGAGAGGAGAGGAGAGTTAGGCTCAGACACAACCGGAAATGCTGCAGTAATAACCCCTGGCTCCATGGTTCCCACAAGGCAAAGGACTCAAGTCTATTTGCTGCCCGTCACGCTCACCCACAGCGTGACACCGTAGGCTCCAGGCTGACACAGCCGTTGTCCAAGAACCACTCGTTCTTCCTGAGATACATTCCCACCAGAGACAAGCCAAGATTATATTACTTTTCCATTTCCAGTTATTCTCCCGGTTGCTGTTTCTAAATGTTTTCTCTAGCACAGTCACGTTGGTGCTTTACATATTTCGAAGCATTATGACTAGGTGCAGACAAATATATAATTTTCACTTAAGTTTATCTTTAGAAAACGACCCTGAAACAGCCAACTGATCAACAGAATGGTAACTGAGTGTAGAACATGAGAAAGCCTGGCTACAACTTTTTCAAATAATAATCAAACTAAATCCATCATTTTAAAACAACAGCCACTTGTGTGGCTCTCTTGGGCTGTAGAGCAGCAATGAGGGTTGGGCGCAGCCCAATGTTTCTCTCGTCCTCAGCTGGGTTTGCTTTGTTTAGCTATCTAAGAAGGGTGAAAAAAAATAAACAAAGGAAGGAAGGAAGGAAAGGAGGAAGAGAGGCAGGGAGGAAGGAAGGAAAAGAATGATTTGATTCACATTCAGAATTAGGAGTCAACACAAAAGGAGGCAAGAAATATTTCTCTCATCTGCAGCCTCCCCGACCAGATCGGATGAAAGCGAAGAAAAATTAAGTACTTATGAGAAGTTACTGCAGCGGTCAAGGAGGGGACTAAACACTGAATCCTGAAGCCCAGAACTTCCCATAACTCCAACAGTGAATTCCCCACTGTTGGAAGCATACCTCTTTGAAATTATCCAAAAATCAAGGGAGTAGAGTACTTGAGAGATTGGAAAAATGGTGAAAATTAAAAAGAAAAGAAACCCTGGTAGTACCCAGCTGGCTCGATCTCCACTCAAGACCCAGGAGAAGCTTTCTTGCTCGTTTATACATTTGATACACAGCTGGGAACCAAGTTCTGAGACCAACAATCCTAAATCCTACAATTTCTCAATCAATGAAATTTACTGTACTTTGAAAGCTGCAAGGCAATCAATAAACATAATGATTAAAGCCCTTGAACTTCACACAGTGAATCATGCAGATTATAAATCAGTTCAAAATACATTTTAATTCCAATTATAGGACACCAACTGATTTATAAGATTTGATGTCACTTGACTTCTCTGGGTCTTAATTTTTTCATCAGAAAAAAAAAAATATCCCCCAAACAGTGCAAGGCGATGATGAATAATGTTAACAAATCCAAGAGAATATTTTAAAACACATGCACCTCAATGCTGAGGAAGACAGGTGCAGCCTACACAGAAGTACCTGGTTACTGCTCCTGCTGCAATTCTTCACTCCAGCTTCCTGCTGATGCAATCTCCCCGGGAGGCTGCGATGACTCAAATGATGGCTCAAGTGATGGAGGCCCCTGTGCATCCATCAGGAGACCCGGTTCGAGTTCCCAGTTCCTGCTCTCAGCAAGGCACTGCCTCCGCTGTCATATCTAGGAAAAGAAACAGCAGATTAAAGCTCTTTCCTTCTTTTTATCTTTTTCTGTTTGCCTCTCCAAAATAAATAAATAAATAAAATATAAGAACCTCTTTCCAATGGGCTGATGGGAAACAAATGCCCTGGAGTTTGAAACAAAAAAAGACAAATAAAATTAAGTGCACAGTCTGCAAAGAAACTAGTTTCCTATAGGCGAGCATGGTGGCACACCGAGTCAGGCTGCCGCTCGGGATGTTAGCATCCATTATGAGCACCGGTTGTCCCATTCCCAATCCAGGCCCTGCTGCTGCACCTGGGAAAGCACTGAGGACGGTACCTGTGCTTGGGCAGATTTTTAAAATCTTTAGAACAAAGAGATTCTTAAAATACTTAAAACAAAAGGAGGTGGATTTTCTTGAGCAGCACAAATAGAAGTAAAAGTAGCAAGGCTGGTTGTGGAGATGTTTCTAGGAATCTATGAATAGCAGTGGAGTGAAAATGTTCAATCTGACGAAGAGATCTCAGGCTGTGTGCTGGGCAGAGGGTTTCCAGGTGAAATCCTCACCTGTTGAGGTGACAGGGGGTTAATGGGGCCAACACCTGGGAGAGGATGAAAAGTGAAGTGTGTACAAGAGTCTCTAGAGATTACGGCTGTTTCCCAAAAAGAGGAAACTGAAATGTTTTCCCAGACACGATGAGAGCTGCAGTAGGTTCTGACACACACAATGGCTCAGATACATAAGATACCAGTTTAACAATTTCTCAAAGACCGAAACCTACGGTGTTTCTAGCATAGCATGGGCAGCCCGCATTGATGGAACATGGTATTTCCAGGAAGCGGCAAGAGGGAGGGACAAAACCCACGCTCGCACTGCTGAGCCTCGCATGCACACGAACATCCCTGTGTGTTGCAGTTGAATAGCTAGGAAATCTGAGAACGGAGTACAAGGGGGCAGACACATCGAGGGGCTGCGGCAGTCACGGAGTGTGCCACTCTCCATGGAGGACTCCTGGCCAGGCTGCTTCGAATACTGCTTGCACAGCGTCTCCAGCTGGACCTCCTCTGTGTCTGCCGCTGTTCTGTCACTCACGGGGTGCCCTTCCCGGGCAGCCCATGGCCAAGGACCCACAGAGGTGGGCAGGGCATCTGGTCTGGTTCTTTCAGCCCACATCTTGGGGCACCTCACAGAAGCTCTTCCAGCTTCCTGGGCGCTTAGCTGAGGCTGAGTCTGGGGTTTTTTGTTTGTTTGTTTGTTTTTGTTTTTGTTTTTTTCGAAAGACAGTGGCGGCTGCAGACAAGCCCATGGGTAAAAGACTTTACCTAAAACAAGAGCGATTGTTTTGCCATGGAGGCTGGCTGTGCCTCGGGGTTGGTAACCTTTCTGCTGGGGTGTCTACGGAAGCTTGTACTGCCACCTAGTTAGCACAGGGAGAACTGCAGCTGCCCTCACAGTGCCCAGGATGGGAACGGCTGACCCCAAGGGGCTCCCTTCCTCCAAAGGACTGTCGTTACTGATTCTTTGCCTTAATCCAGTCCCTGGACATAAGACGGACAGAATATGAGTAAGAGGAAAATAAGGTCACAACCCAAACCGAAGACCATCCTCTGGATAGGTGAGTTTAGTGTCTTCCTTTTATTTTGTTTTGTTTTATTTTATACAGATGCAGGTGTACCTAAAAGAAACAGATACCACGCCCACACTGCGAGCAGTTCTGCCAGCTGAAATAGAATAACATCTATCATGTTTTCCCTGAGTATTTTGTAGCATGTCGGTGCCCATCCCACTCACAGTGCCATTGAATTGTGCGGACACTGGAAACCAGCGACCAAACTGGGAACATGTCAGAGAGCAAGCTGCACACTGGGTCCCCAGGAACAGCCGCCGGCTGCTGGCGCCCAGCTAGGGAAGGGTGCTAAACACGTTCCCCAAAGCCACACACTACCAATTGGAAGGACACTCACATTTCAGGGAGATCCGAGGAAATGGGGACCCGTAAGCATCATGTCCAAAGCCAATCGGCTCAGTGCGCCTGCCTAAGTCACTCGAGACACTCTGGCTGAACATGCATGGCACCAAGACAGGCTGGCATAAGGGCACCAAGAAACTGGCAGTCTGCAAGCCAGGAAGTATCCTCACCAGGAAAGCAGAGAAGCCAGTCATTTCAACCTTGGACTTCAAGCCAGTTCAGATACAACTTCCTGTCAGCGGAGCCCCTCAGTCTGTGGGATGTTATTAGGACAGCCTAAGAGAAGTGACCTCACGGAGTCCCCAAGACAAGTACCCTCAAACCCCAAGGCTCGCTTACACACAGTTCGCAACTCCACCTAGAAGGTGCCCCCCGGCTCACAGACCAAGACAGAACGAAGACTTCACTAAAACATGCAATGACTTGTTTCGCAAAAGGTCTCATCAGTGTTGGCTCTAAAACTTTTGCTTCCTCTTTGCATTGACCGGGTCAGGCTTCACTGTTGAATCACCCCGTTTTCTAGGACAGTCGCTGCTGCCTCCTCTCCATCAACCACTGTGTCATGGCACGGGCTGCGGCCAGCAGCGACCTCATGCAGCCTTGTACCAAGTGATTCCAGACAGTATGCCTTTATTTGTTTCTCTACATAAGCTGGTAAGGATGAAGTTCTTATAAGATAATGCTTCTGCAAGCCCGCTCTTACACTGACACCTCCTTACTCTTTGTGGATGAAAAACTGTTTCAACTCACTTCTGAGGTTAGTTTTGTCTCAGTCTTTATGTTGATTTTTCTTTGACTACAACACCCCATCCTCCGATTTTAAAATCAAGTGGTGAGTTTAAATTACTTTTCACTCAGTTCTAAATCACTTGAATGCATTTCAGGAAAGTTTCAGTCATTCTTTCTGGACTAGTAAAATGTAGTCCATCTCACACTACAGTTGATCTGACCCAGAGTCCTACCAGCAGGGGGAAAAACCCACAGGGTGAGGAACGTGACGATGGCAGTTGTGGAGGGGATGTGCGGCGTCACCTGCAGGCCGTGTGGTCTTGCCACAGTAGGGACCGTTCAGTTTCATCGGCTGGTAAAAGAGGGACAACAGCATGAATGTCTGCCTGGCTCATCAGGCAGAGGGGTGACATGCTGAGCCACACACTCCTCCATGGTGTCAGGCCAGCTGGCATTGCCCCCCTGCTACTGTCGTACCAGAACTTCCGGCTAGCCCATGCCTCCTTACTTTAAAACCACCCCAGGACATGGCACTCGCCTGCCATCAGACCCGTGGAACAGGAACCTGCCAGGAACCAGGGCTTTTTCTGGGTCTCAGGCATGAACACCAAGGGGAAAAGTCGTGGAGCTGCAAGCTTGCAAGGCAATCCCAGCCTCACCACCAGAGGGCAGGGTGACCCTGGGCAGGTGACAGAACCCCTGGGAGCCTCAAGTTCCTCAATTATAAGCGTAATTTTTAAAACCCATACAACATTAGTGTGCTGTACAGTATCACATAATAAATGTGAAAGGTGCGGTACAGTTAGAGCCACCTCCCACAGTAACTGGCACTACGCTACATTCCTTATTCCCAGTCATTCCTTGATGCTCACTCACTGTGCTGGTCATCTTTTGCAGCGTTCCCAGGCACATTAGCAATGAGCTGGGTCAGAAGCCAAACTAATGTTCATATGGGATGCCAGTGCCACAAGCAGTGGACAAACCTGTCACACCATTTCAAATGACTTAAATGGCCAGTGTTACTATATCGGTCCACACAACGACAGGTGATGGCTGTTTAAGTGTATTGAGACATTTCTCAGAAGAATCATACATCGCAGTCAGTTTTACGCAAACTAATCCATGCAATCCAGGCATGAAGGCAGGGAAAGGAGAAGGAAAAGTAGTGGGAGGGACAGGCAGGAATGGCAGCCACGATGAAATCACAGCACTGCCTGAGTCCATTCCTTCCCTTGGCATCCATGTCGTGCAATAGACATACCAGCTCTGTGTGTTTGGAGATAAGACCGAAATTGAAAATACTTGAAGACCAGCCTGATTCTCGTGAAGAGGGTGATGCTCATTTAATTCTGCACAAGTGGGTGCCATAGAGGATGGCAGCTGGCTCAAGATACAGGAACACAAAGGCAGCCAGGAGGACATCACACAAAGTGCTCTACAGAGAGGTGAGACTGGAGCTGAGCAGTAAGAAACGAGCAGATGAAGAGGACCGATGCTGCACAAGGGATGCAGGCAGGCAGGTGTGGGTGAGCAGCAGCACGGCCACGTGACTCCTGCAGCCACAATCAGTGAAGCGGCAGCCATGGAGGCCAATGCCAGGGAAGTCTCGTCAAAGCTGGTGCTGTGGCATAACAGGCAATGCTAGCATCCCGTGTGAGCACTGGCTCAAGTTCTACGTGTTCCACTTGCAACCCTGCTCCCTGCTAATGCATCTGTGAAAGCAGCGGGAGATGGCCCAAGCACTTGGGCCCTGCCACTCATGGGGAGACCCAGAAAACAGTCCTGGCTCCTGGCTTTGGCCTGGCTCAACTCTAGCCATTGAGACCATTTGGGGAGTGATCTAGTGAATGGAGGATCTCTCTCTCTCTCTATCTCTATCTCTTTCTGTCTCTCTATCTCTCTCTCCCCTTCACTAACTCTGCCTTTCAAAAAAAATAATAAATTGATAAAAAAAAAAAATTCTTGTCTCAGAGACCTACATGCCGTACCCAGATACTGTCCTGATAACCGTGGGGAGCCACAGCAGGGAAATGGCATGGCTGGTTTGGCATCTTCACCAAGTGTTCAGGACAGGATTGAAAGGACGGTGCATTAGGAGAAAGAGACCAGCGAGGCAGCAGATGAGGGAGGGCAGGATTAGGTTAGATTTTGGAAATCCTCACAGGCATTTAGACCTTGACTTTTCATTCTTGGGCCAATGGACATTCAGTCCAGGAAAGACAGTGGGAGATGGATGAGGACATATGATGAAAAAGGGCCGGTGTGGTTGGCTGAACTCAGGAGATGTGAGATGAATGTGGTACAATCAGATGGAACATGCTAGAGGGTGTGTGAGAACACGGCGCTGCAGTACAGGACAAGGGGGAAGACAGGGATTCCGGGGTCCTCGGCAGAGGTCCCCTTATGGGATGGTAGCGCCATGGTGGAAGTTTCACTATCCCGTGGTGCCAACCCTTCAGAAAATTAAAGACAACACGAATTTTCTATGAAGTTTTACCATTGTGTTCATGTAAGAAGCAGAGACAGAGAGACAGAGGGAGAGCTCAGCTCTGGGAGTAGGTACTGCTTTGTTCCACCCAAGAGTAACAAAATTAAAATACTAAATCAGTTCTAAAACAAACCTTCAAAATAAAATAGAAAATATGATGCATGAAAACATGAAGGTGCTATCTCCACACCATAGCAGACTGTTGCAGACAGTTCAGCGTTGTTTACAGTTCATGCTGCTTTGCAATACGCGGCCACTGGAGGTTCTGACAGATCTTGTCATTTAATAATGCTAGTTACAGAAGCACCAGATGAAGGAATTGTAAACAGCAGCTATATACACGGTGGAATACTAGCCAGGCTTAGGAAAACAGGAGCTGCTGTCATTTGTGGCGACATGCATGAACACGGAAGCTGGGTCCGGGAAGATAAATTCCGCATGAGAGGAAATCCAGAAATGTCAAGCTCAGGGAAGCAGCAAACAGAGCAGCGGCTGCCAGGGCCTGGGTGGAAGTGGGGAGGCGGGGGGAACAGGGGAGTTCTGGTTAGGAGGAATAGGTTCTGCTGACCCACTCCATAGCATGGTGATGACAGTGAATAAGAACCCATTGTATATTTCAAAACAGTTAAAGCAGGTGATTGTAAATGCTCTCATCACAAATAAATGATATTTGAAATAATGATTCTGTTAAAACTTGGATTTTATCATTCCATAATGATACTTAGGCACCAAGACATTACACAGTGTTCCATAAATATACAGTTATTTTTTTTCTATTAAAAATAAAGTTTTAGGGTCCAGTGCTATTGCATAGCACATAAAGCTGCCATCTGCATCACTAGAATCCCACATGAGTGCTGGTTAGTGTCCCAGCTGCTTCACTTCCAATCCAGGTTCCTGCTAACGACCCAAAAAAGCAGTGGAGTGCCTGATGCAATAGCTCCATTGGCTAACCCTCTACTTGCAAGCCCTGGGATCCCATATGGGCACTGCTTTGTGTCCCAGATACTCCACTTCCAATCCCTGCTTACTAGTTTGTGAAAGTAGTGAAGCGTAGCCCAAAAACCTTGGGACCCTGTACCCAGGTGGGAGACTCAAAAGAAGCCCTTGGTTCCTGGCTTTGGATTGACTCAACTCTGGCCACTGCAACCACCTGAGGTGTGAACCAATGGATGGAAGATTTTTCCCTCTGTCTCTCCTTCTCTCTCTGTAAATCTGCATTTCAAATAAAAAAATAAATCTTGGGCCCGGCGCGGTGGCGCAAGTGGTTAAAGGTCCTCACCTTGCACACCCGGGATCCCATATGGGTGCTGGTTCTAATCCTGGCAGCCCCGCTTCCCTTCCAGCTCCCTGCTTGTGGCCTGGGAAAGCAGTCGAGGACGGCCCAAAGCTTTGGGACCCTGCACCTGCGTGGGAGACCCGGAAGAGGCTCCTGGCTTCGGATCGGCATAGTATTGGCCCGTTGCGCTCACTTGGGGAGTGAATCATCGGACGAAAGATCTTCCTCTCTCTCTCCTCTCTGTATATCCGCCTTTCCAATAAAAAAAAATAATAATAAAAATAAATCTTTAAAATAAATAAATAAATAAATCTTAAGAAAAGAAAGAAGAAGGCAGTGGAAGATGGACAAAGGACGTGGGCCCCTGCATACACATGGGAGACCCAGAAAAAGCCCTGGTTCCTGGATTCAGACTAACCCAGCTCTAGTTATTATGGCCATTTGGGGAGAAAACCAGCAGACAGAAGATTTCTCCCAGTCTCTCCTTCTCTCTATAATCCTTTCTTTCCAAATAAAATAAATCTTCAAAATGAAATAAAACTTAAAAAAATAAGTACATATATAAAATTATAATACTTGGATCATGTTTCCAATGTTATTTGCCTTTGTCAACCTCTGTCTTATTTTGTACATTTAAAAACATTATGCTGAAGAGATCATAAGTTTGACAAAATGCCAAGAGGTCTATGGTGCCCAAGAATGGTTAAAACCTCCTAATTTAGGGGACCAGTATTGTAGTGCACCAGATTAACCTGCGGCTTGCATTGTCAACATCCCATACTGGAGCACAGATTTGGGTGCCAGCTGCTCTGCTTCCAATCCAGCTTCCTGCTAAGCGCCTTGAGAGGCAGTGCACGATGGCCCAAGTGCTTGCACCACAGTTCCCAAGAGGCAGTGCCAGTGAGATGACCAGTGTGAAAGCATTTAACTTGATCAGGATAGCACAACCAGATCTCGTGTGGTATTGCTGGGTCTTAGCATGGACCAGGTGAGGGGAGAGTGAAATTCTTGGAGGTAAATTACTCTGGCCCCCTAAAGTACAACTGGCCAGAAGCTCTGCACATGTCAGTGGCAGCAGAAAATTCTATCTGGTACAGGCAAATGTGGAGTGTGAGATAACAGACACAGGCTGGAGAGTTGAAGATACTGACTGGTCCATAGCCACGATGGTCTTGGACCCAGCACTCTGGATTCTTCAGGTTTGCCTTTCACAGCTGAGTGCCACGGTGACAGGAAGTACAGCCCAGCCAACTGCAGGAGCCCAGCAGGGTGGAGGAACAAGCAGAGCCCAACAGGTCTAAGATGACCGGGAGGGGTGGAGGCTGTGCAACATGGGCAGACACTCCTTCCAGAGAGATGATCTCTGCTGATGGTGGCCACGTGGGGACGCAGTGTCTGTTCTACAGACAATTCTGATTTCTTGGGAAACCTGGACACCCCAATTTAATAAGAAATTCCTAGATTTTGAAACTTTGCCTGTGCTAAACACACATCTGCCAAGCAGATCTGCCTGCAGCCAACAGCTAATAGCTAATAAACCCTGTCCTAAAGGCATCGGAGATGCTGGCCCAACTCCCCAGAACAGAGAGTACAGCATGTCACAGGGTCCCCATGCTGCTGGTACTCAGTCTCCCAGAGGAACAAATGAAATCTGTTGGTTTCACTTTTCTGATTCAAACACTCTCTCTCTCTCTCTCTCTCTCTCTCTCTCTCTCTCTCTCTCTCTCTCTTTCAGTCAGCTAGACTAAATTCCAGGCCGTGCTGTTCACATTTTTACAATGCAAATGCAACATACATTAGTATATTTAATCATAGATGTTGATTACTTCAACATACACTTATAAATAATCCAATATTATATGTTGCAGTTATTGGTAGTCACTTAGTTCCCCCCCCCCCCCGTTTGAATCTGGAGGCTCGACTGTGCTTGGCATGGGACTGTTGCTCCCAATGTGTGTAAAACTCAGCCAGTGACATGTCGCTTTGGAATAGGATCGGGAGATGGGGGTTTGGTCTTTCTATGAGGAGCTCTGTCTAGGCAGGTGGGATGGGGTGTGGCAGGATTTATTAGCATGGATGGCAGACCCTTTGAGGAGATGGTCTGACAGGTCATGTGCATAAAACAGGAAAAGGCAGATACTGTAAAGGAGATCCCTTGAGCATTCCTGGTGTTCAGAACTGAGACAATGCGCAGCCAGGAGGTCAGAGTGAGAAAGAAAACAAGCTTCATCAAGTTGACAAATCTGATTATCTCCTTCACTTAGTATTTCCACTTATGGTCAACTCAGTAACTGGTAACAAGGCTTAAAAGCAAAATATTGCTAACAATGCGACAAGATCCATGCAGCAGCTCAAAAACGCTCAACACACCCATTCTCTCTTCTTCCCAAGACCAAAGTCGGACAATATTCCCCAAGCCCCCTTGCAATATGGTGGCACCATTTGGGGTCTGGCCAGTGGGAGGCAGGGAGAAGTGATGGGTGCCCTTCCCAGTGCATACACATCTCCATTGCTCCCTCTGGCATCATCTGCTAGGCAGGTTCAAGTGCATAAAGAGGCCAATCGGAAGATGCTCAGATCCTGAGAGCTGCACACAGCAAAATGTGCCACTGTCGCCCCACACATCCAGAAGGACTGTACTCATCTGTGACACGTGGCAGAAATAACCCTTTATCACATTAAAACATTGGGACCTAGGGATGGACAGCTTCACAGCTAATCTGCCCTGACGGATACATGAAATATGCAGGACTTCTACCCACAAAGAAGCAAGAACTGCTTCGAGATTGCTCCTCTCGGGATTTGAGAGGATGTGGTTTGCAAAGCAGATACCTAAGCTTGGCCATGGCTGTCTTTATCTGTGCTCTTTCAAAGCATGTAGGAAGAAGCCCCCAAGAGGCAGCCAGCACGTCCTTCATCCTCATGGTGAGCGGTAAGCAGGTGCAGGGCTTTGCTCTGAACTGCAAGGTGCTGAGATCCCACGTGGAGATGGACTGCAGAGGACCACTCTGGAAAGAGTTCTCCACCAAGCCGCCCATGACACAGCTCATTACTGTTTCTCTTTGGAACTATAGCACAACCCACACCTGTCGTTCAGAAAATCCCCACGGAGGAAGAAATACTCACGTGGAAAGCTGAGTGTTTACGCTAATATCTCTCTCTCTCTCTCACACACACACACACACACACGCACACAGGCACACTACCAAGTCTCCCAGGATGAAATACCAAAAGGCACCCTTTCATCCTTCACCTGTGACAAAAGCAACTTTCAATGATGCCTTTTCCTGACTTAGAAATCCAAGCTCCTACTGACTCAACAGCTCCTACTTAAAAATTCTTTATAAGCCACGTGGAGACAGAAAGAGGAATTGGCTACAAAGACCCAACACTTCACTGGAAAGACAGGCACGGGATTTTTAAGAAGGAAAGAGCTCCAATAATGTGCTTTAGAAATACAGGAAGAGGACGTTCATTTTAAGGAAAAGGGACAGAAAGGACATAAGGGATATAAGAAAGACACTGCCTCCGCTCACCGCCCTCCAGATACTTTAGAATGAATCGAGGATGTAGCTGGCAGAAGCAGGGAAAAGCATCCCAACATAAAGGAACAGCATGTACACAGGTCCACGCTTGCACAGCAGTGATCTCTGGTGTTCTCGGTCTCCTAATTCCCGTTAGCCTGTGCAGCTGCTCAGCACACGCAGAACCCTGAGTGCTTCCTGGACACACGCTGCAGACCGGCAGTCCATCAGCTCACAGCTGCCGCGCCCCGCACGCCCAAACCACATGGAGCTAGTTAACTACGAAGGATTAAAGGCACCTGTAGAGAGGGCTGTGACACGCACCAGCATTCCTGGACATCACAGGGGGAGACGCGGAGAGCCTCTGAAGCCAGCACCCACAATGCCTGGAGACAGGAGGAGGGCACGGGAGTAAGGCAAGGAGCACCAGAGAGGGGTGGGAAGTGCACATTGGCTGAAGTGGGTTACAAAACGCACATTTGGGATGAATTTTTAAAGTAATAAGAAAAAGTTCAAGTAAATTCAACACTCCCCTCACCCCAGCAAGTCTGTACAAATTCATACTCATCTACCATAGAGACGGTGCCTGGGGAAAGTTCTAGGCAGCAATAATGGAGGGGATGCCCGGGCCTCATTGTAGATCAGCCGTGATTGACTGCGTGCCCTTGGACAAGCCTCTGGCTTCAGTGTCCTTCGCACCAGCAGTTAGACCAAGAATCAATGCCGTTGAGTTCTCTTCCTTCCCCTACAGCCTTGCCCCAGGTCCCTGTCTTCCATATTTGCTTTTACTTGGGACAATGTGCCACCTTTTCTCCTCTGAGCAGCTCAGATCACATAACTCTTCCCTCTGTCATCCTGCCTGTTGGGAAATGACCAAATTCAACTGGATTTGAATAACAGTAGGACTTTCCATCTTTTTAAAGACTTTTCTTAGGAAGAATAATTTCAGCACTATGATTAAAATTTGTACTGTTCTTCCAAAAAATATGTTGAAAACACAAGGGAAGTCCACAGAGGGCCTATGATTCAGTATCCAGTCGTTAAAAAAATAATAATAAAACATTTGATTTTGGACTTGCCAACATGGTTCTTTGTTACTGATAAAGAAACCCCAGGCAGCAGGAATGTGGGGACATGGGAGGGAGCCCAAGTGTGCAAAGGAAAAATCTGGCTCTGTGATTCCTACTGCAAACTCCACTCAGGGTGGAAGAAGGAAATCTGAGAAAATAGATCAACATTGAAGCCGAGCCACAGAAGCTGCTTGGGTGCAGAGCTGCCCTGTGGTTTCAGCTGGCCTCTGTGGCGTTGACTTAAACTCTCTTCCCACCCAGCTGTGAGGCTGCCATTTGTCCGGAGTAGCTGTGTACCAAAGCCAGACCGAGCTGGAAGGGGGAGGATACGGCACCAGGGTTTGCATGAACACCCTCCTTTGTTTACTCAACAGAGAGATCTTTTCTCAGAGGGGACAAGGACAAATTTGAAACCTTGACCGCTAATCTCAAAGAACCTCCCAAGAGTCCCGCAGGGACCCAGGGTTAGATGCCGTGCATCTCCACAGCAGGAAGCTGCCAGGAGCCCAGGATAACACTCCTTCCTGCCTGAGGGAGGCTGTTGGCCTGGACAAAAGGGAATATAGCAGGAAGAAAGCAAGAGCTGAGGGGAGATTAGCCTGGGACAGAGGACCCTAAGCAGTGAGACTCTGCCTGGCCTGCAGCTGAGGGAAGGGCTGGGGGAACAAGACAAAATTACAAAGAGTAGGGAAGGAGGCAGAAGGCAAGAGTTAGCTGGGTACCAGTGACTGAGCCCGGAGCCCAGTGTCAGGCCCGTTGTCATGGTGCCCTCAGCTGCAATGAATCATCACAGTCCTGGGTCAGCACAGGGTGGTCAGTGCTGGCAGCCAGAGTGGGGTTAGGAACCAGCCTATTAGAACACAGCTTCTAGAACTATGCAGCTTAGAGCAAGACATTCCACCTTGGGCCTTCACTTGCTCACCCAGGAGAGGTGGGTTCCCATTATTGACATACAGGAAAGTCCTGAGTATTGAATCAGAGGTGGTTCATGCAAACTAGCCAGGGATCTTGTTATAGTAACAAAGCCTAATCATCTTGATCAGAAACAAAACTTGAGATGGAACATTCCTCACATCCTGGGTGCTGCTGTAGCTGCCAGGCTCACATCCTGGGTGCTGCTGTAGCTGCTAGGCTCACATCCTGGGTGCTGCTGTAGCTGCTAGGCCCTGGGCCATATTCTCAATAGTGAGGGGAGAAGGCACAGGAAGCACGGTGGCTGGGACTTCACAGACACACACTGAATGGACGCTGTCCGATCAAATTGCTTCTTTAGCTGAAGGTTAAGCTTATGATTAGAAAGTAAATGGAAAGTACACTGTTGTAAAAATGAAGGAGGGGGACAGGATAGTAATGGAGGGAGGGAGAGAAGGCAGATGGGGTGACAAGTATGATGTTCTTAAAACAGTATATATAAAACTCATGAACGTTGTTTCTTTTATAGAAATTTTAAAATGAAAAATAGCATTTGTTGCATTGGACTGCTTAGAGGTTAAATTAGTCAATAAGATCTTACAGCAATACCTCGACCAGCGTGAGCCCATTTTCATAGGCACTGTCATAAGGACGCACGTGCTAGAACTTCTATAAAGAAAAAGGAAACTCAAAACCTGACAGACTCGAACAAATTGCATTTTCTGTGTAATCTTCTGCTTTGTAAATTTAGAAAGTCAGTCTAATGAAGTCTTCTGTTTGAAAACACAAAGCAATTAGACAGTTCTTTACAATGAGATTAGGCACAGATAGCCCAAGTCCTATAATATGGTTTATTTAGGGCTGAGGCAATTCAATGGAGAGCTTAAGAAATCTTCCCAATATGCACCACGGCCTCCAAGCATGTTTAAATGAACCAGGGGGTTAAGACATCTGTTTATGTAATCATTCCAATCGAATAAGCATTGTTTTCTAAGCAAAATCATGCGGTGTTGTTTCGAGAATTCAAATAACTGAGAGATGAAAGACGAAAGTGCCTGGTATGGTCAAGGACAGCCCGCAGGCAGACAGTTCAGAAGGACACTCGGGCTGTCCTCTCCTAACTCGGTTCCCCTGAGGGAAGGCACCAGGGGTGGAAGGTTTAGATCTGCAGGATGCACACTAATAAAGAAGCGAGAATTTTCTCAAAGATGCTGAGAACGGGCTTGTCATTTCCCAGACTCTCTCCTTGTCGGCATCACCACAAATGAGGTCGTTTGCTACACTTGAGCTGGCCAGCACCATTTTAGCATCCCAGAGTTAAATTTTAAAACCCAGAGCTGTCTCTCGGCATCCTGGGGCAGGGGAAGCTGTCCACAAGACAGAAGGAAAGCAGAAAGAACTGACAGGTCTGAAGTTCAAGCACATTCAAGCCAGCAGATACTGCTCTCTGACCCTCGGCTTCTCTCACTGGGAACCTAGAGCGGCCAACAGGGCAAGAACTGAAGAATCGCTTCTGCCAGTCCACATAGGCACCTGGGAACAACAGCTCAACAGAGTGAAGAACTAGGCCTCCGCATTTAAGTTGGTTTCCCAGCCCAAGATATTTTTTCCATCCTTTCCAACAGTCTGCAAGCAGTCACTAGTTTGTTGATATTTAGAAGCATCTTTGCAACTGTGTCCACAAAATCTTTCTCCTCTCACTTCTGCTACACACTCAACCTTCAGAGGACATTGACTGGTCTGGCATGGCTGAATTTCTCAAGCTATTATGTTGAACGGCAGACATGCCCATCCCTGCCAGTCAGCAACAGGCAATTATGGGAAATGTCACATGATTCAAGTTCATCATTGTAAGCAGCCTGGAATCTGATAAGAAGAAAAATTGCCTTTCATTTGAGAACGCATTCCAGAGATTCTGTGAGGATGTCTGGCGAGAATCTCAGTCTAACAAGTAAAGATTGAGGACAGATCAATGAATAAATCGTGGCGCATACACACAGCGTAATACTGCAGAGGCATCACCAAGAACAAATTACTCATGTTCCTAACACAGATGGACAGGGAGACAAGTGTCATGTCGGCTGGAAGAAGCAAGATACAGCAACCTGCTCTTCGTTTCCATTTTCACGAAGGTGCAGAACAGGCACCCCCCCCTCAAGAAAATCCAAATTTGATTGCAATAGAAGTCAGAAGAGCAATTACTTCTGTGGACTGTGTGCTTTAGGGGAGGGATTGCAGGAAAACCCACAGGATGCCAGTGTTTTGTATCTTAAATCACAAGAGGTAGAAACACAAAAATCCATCTGTCTTAAAATCACTACCATATTCCCACACGGTGATACAAAACCGAAGGATGAAATTACAGTGTCTTCCCAGCGGTCTCCTGGCAGTGAAGCACAGACCGACAGGCAAACGCGAGTCTGTCACTAACGAGCTGTTTGACCTTCAACGATCACCTTCACCTTTCTCACTCTGAGCTTCCTTACAGCTGAAACCAGGCAAAGAGCACCTACCCTGAAGGTTCAACAGGACCAGGTGCCTGAGACGCACAGCACAGAGCCAGGGCTTGAGGATGCTGAGTGGCACCAAGCAGCAGCATGAGGCTCTTGCTCCTCTTGCTCCGCTGCCCCCTCTCGCGTACTCTTTCCATTCTAGCAAACTGCTCCCCTGAACAGCATCCATTCCTCATGGGGTCCCAAGTCCACCCACGGCCCCCACATGCCAGCAGAGCACCTGGGAGGCCATGGTTCTCTGAGAAGGTCATGATGACAGGGATGAAGCTCACGGTACCAAGCTCCAGCGTGGCTGTGCTAGAGACAGGGGCATCAGAGGCCCGGCCTGCCTAGAGAAACACGGCCACCTGTCCGCTGAGGAGCGCAGTGCGCATGCGTGTGGACAGCTGCCACACCCCGGCCCTCATGGCGGCACAGAGGTCCCAGCAACCCAAGGCCTGCACATCCAGGAGTGCAGGCTGACAGGTCCAGGCTGCAAAACGCACCAGGTAGTTCACTCTCTCACTGTAGGCTACCACAGTCACCCTCACCCCCACAGGGCAGTGGTAAAAAAATATCCCTCATGCCCTCAAAATGTAACTGGGAATCACCATCCAACATGTCCACTGCAAAGACCACTCCCAGCGGGCACAGTGCGTGCTTGGAAGTCCCTTGACACAATGGGTACATGGATTTAGCATGGTCTGAACACCTCTGAACAGGGCAGGCGCATCAGAAGGAAGCATGTAGAGCATGCTAGAAGAGAAATGATTTGGGAGAGAAAAGCAGACATCCTTAGTTTATGCAGGAAGTGGTATCTTTCCTGTGTGTTCCTAAACATCAAAGCCATCTCTGCCGAGACACGCAAGCCCAGCTTGTCAGCCGCCTGTCTGTCTCAGTGTGACAGAGGTCGCTTCTTCCCCAATCTCCACTCCCCCTTCTTTCTTCTCAAACAGAACCCCTGTTTCTGACCACCCACATAAAGTCCAGAATAGAAATCTTCACCTACCATCATATCTACTAACCCTCTGGGGCCTTTGATGCCCTGGGAAGAACAGGAACTTGGGTGGAAAATGCAAGATTCTGAGATCTGACTCATTCTTTTCCAGAGCCAGTGAGAGACTGTGAGCAGGTTTACCATGATACACAGGTCACGGCCGCTGTCTGCCTTCTCGCTCAGCCCTGGAATGCTATCTGACCCCTTAAGAAGAAGGCCTGGGTTACCAAGAAGTGCACCTTAGACCTCCAATCCAACAGGACTACATAAGTGAGATATGAAGACTCTCAACATCAGGTCGTCTTGAAATCAATCTGCAACTGAGAATAAAAAGCAGGAAAAGGCCACTGAAGAGTCCCCGGTCAGTTCTTACACCCCACTGCCTTGTCCCTGCCCTAATACCTCACAAAGCCACCCTGGCTGCAGCCTCTCCAGAAGAATCTATAGAGATCCAAGGCAGTGATTGGTGACTGAAACAGCCATGTTTTTTCTACAGCTAAAACAGTACCCTTCCGACTGACAGCTACTCAGTCCCAAGACAGAGTTGCCCCAAAACTTGATTTTAAATGGTTGATGTTACATAACTAAAATACTAACTCTGGTTTTCTGTTATGATTTGATAAACTGCATCACATTCAAAAAATAAATGAGTGTGATTTGAGTGGAGGGTGGGGTATCCTAAGGAAGCCACAGAAAGTGCACTGGCTCAGAAGGAACACGTGTCCTGCAAAGAGGCCCATTCATGCAGTGCACATATGCTCCTGGGATGACGTGGGGCCTTCTAGATCCTGGGCAGTTCCACTGATTCTCACCATCTTCCCTCTGAGCCCCTTTTTCTCCTTCTTCCCTCAGTGCCTGGGTCAGCATCTTCTCCTTTAACAAACTCGAAAGCAGAATTTCGAATGTAAAAAAAGACAAGTAGAAACAAACGCATGGTGCACGCCAATCGCCAGGCCCAGGAATACATCTTATGCCTCAGGATACCCAGGGAATCCAGGTTCACTCTAATGTTAGAAATGAAGTAAGAGCTTGTTGAATATCAGGTAGCTAAACATTTTCTTCACATTCCCTGGTGAGAAAACAGAAGCAATCATTCTGAGAAAACAGATGCCAGGAAAACAAACCGGCACAACAGTTGCCATCTCGAGCTGCTCTCAGTGGTCCTATTTCATGTCTCTAATTTAGCAGGAAGTGCCTTGCAAGTGATTTTTAGATATTTCCCACCTCCTTGGTATATTGTGTAACACAATTTTCTTTTCAGACATTTTGAGCCAATGGAAACCAAGGGAGGAAGCAGGAAGTGAGGGGAAAGCCAGTACGCATTTCAGAAGAGCCAGCCCAAAGCTTACACCACTAGACAGCTGAGGATCCCTAAACATGCCCATGATTTCTCTGTCGGTGAAGCAGTGAAGGATGGTGATAGTGATGATAACTTTTAGACTAAAGTTTCAGAATAATAGTGGCTATTGACACTCGTTGAGTAAGCGTCGCATGACCCTCAAGCTTCAGCGAGCTTCAGTGGCCCACTAACTCCAGCAGCAACTCACTCACCTCTTGAGCAGCTACTCTCATCTGGCTGTGTTAGCAATATAGACGTGAACAAGTTGCAAGCCAGCTATCCGGTTCACACGCTGTGGGACGGATATCTAGGCAGGGATAAATTAAAATGGAACCAACGTAGAGATGGGGACTACAATGTGTTTTAGGAACACAGAACAAAGGACAACAAATCCTCTCTGGAGAAAGCTGGGAAGGCTTCCACATGAAAAGGTTGATGCTTGAGCTGGTCTTAGAAAATGAGAACAATTGTCCAAGGGAGGCAGATGGGAAAAGTCAATCCAGAGACAACAGTGTTGACAAAAGCAAAGAGCTGGGAAAGGCCCTGGCATGAAAGAGGCGGGGGTGGAACTATCTGGCACAGGTGGGCGATGAAGTCAGAAGTTTGATTTGTAAGACAGGATTAGCCTTGCTTTTTAGGGCGGAAACTTTGGCAGCTACCACATATGGTAATCAGTCTGTAGAAAGTAATCCTGGATAACTATTTAGAAAATAATTGTCTTTCTAGCAACACAAAATAAAAACGCTACTCCTTAGTTGAGACTGTTCTTCAAGGACCCCTTACCTTTGCTCCCTGTCTTCCTGGTTGCCCACTTCCACCTAGCCCAGGAAGGCCCTAAGGAATGACACAGAATGGATGGGAGGGCCACCCGGACGAACACTGGGCTAATAGCAGTATCTGAATCACTAGGTACATTAACAGAATAAGAAGGGCAGGCAGGGCGATGGGGCTTAATGAAGGTTGGAACAATCATTTTCACAGGACACACAGAGTGGGAGAAGATAGACTGAAAACTTGAAAAGGCCGTGAAAAAAGGAAATGCTTCTGTCTTTTTCACCTCCTCTGCAGCCATGGTTCTGTCCATCACCAAGATAACACCACAGCTGCAGGAATTATATTTCAGTACCAAGCGTCCCTAGGTTTACACTTGCTTTCCTTGTAGGACAAAGGAACACTGATAGAAAACTCCAGAGCTGGTAGATATCTGGGGCTGCAAAGTTTGAAGAAAAATATTGAGATAGAGACAATATAGCTAGTAGTTAAGTATACAGGCTACTTAAACTCTGGCAGATCTGAATTTTTACTTCAGTTCCAACACAGGTTGCATGAGGGAACCTGGAGAAGGCACTCAACCTTCCTGAACTTGAGTTTCCTTCTCTGTAAATGAAACATAGTACTGCTATCTACACAGAAGCGCTGTTGAATCTTAGTGAGACTAAGCATGGAAACTGCTTAGCACAATGACAGGTGCAGGGAAAGCACTGAATTAACCTGCTGCTGGTAGCAACGGTGGTCATGTTGCTGGCAGGATAGTCGTGGTGGTGGTCGTGTGGATAGTGGTACTAACGGCAGTGGGAACAGTGGTGATGATGGGATATGCTGATGTCGATGGTGCTGAAGGTGTCAATGCTTGTGGTGGTAGCAGTAGGCATGACTTGGTGGTAGTGGTGATGACCATGGCAGTGTTGATGTTATTTCTGTTTATGTTAGTAATGCTGGAAAGGGCAGTGGTAGTACTCGTGGTGGTGGTCATAATGATGGTGATCGTGGTAGCAGCAACGGTGATGTTAATGGTTGTGGTGTTGGTGAGGCGGGCAGTGTTGGTGGTGGTGGTTGGAGCAATGGGGGCAACAGGGATGATGGTGGCAGGAAAAGTGGCGATGTTACTAGTAACACTGGTTTTGCTAAGTTAATAACAGTGGAGTTGGCACTGGTGGCGATGGAATCTCACCTCCAAGAAAAATATCCCTCCCTCAGCTTTGTACCAGGGAGATGTCAAGAGGTGCAAGCTTTGTGTTACTTTTCATTGGATTTTAATACAGTTAAAGAATGTTAATGTTACTTGCTGAGTTTTAGAGTACAGATGCAGAATATTATTTGTCTCTTATTTCTTCTTGAAGTAGCCCTATTATATTCTTTTCCTTTCCACATTTAAGTTTATGCTCCTTTGACCCACAAATGATTATCTCTCTTTGCCAACAAATACAACTTTGGTGCTGAAATAAATAGGTAATTAATAACTAATAACTGATGATCCCTCTTAACTGTTGGTGAAAACAACCTTTGATATACAGGCTGCAAGAAAGAAGACAGTACTCTATATAATAAAGTTAATCCCAGTAAGGTAGTGAATTGCAAATAGTCAGAAAACCAAGAGCTTACTCCCATGTTCAGGTTCTCACACAAGGCGGAGATGCATAGCATGGTAGAAGTACACTTGTTGTGTGTGATCCTTGGTACTGCAACATGGACTCCATGTCGAGCCCATTCTCTAACTGACCATCTTACTCTTTGTCCTGAGGGGAAAAAAAACACCTCACTGAATCTCTGTACAAACAGAAGAGACCCCGGCACTTCCCTCTGCAACAGCACTGGAGAAGCCAAAATAAACTCCCAAGACATCTTAGGAGAATTCATTTATCCAAGGATACAAGGAGCTGAGAATCCATTGATAACAGGAGAATCTTATTCAAAACAAGAATAAGAAATTTAATCAAGAGTTTAAAACCAAGAAACTAGACTTCAGGCTGCCCTCTCGAGCCTTGCTGACCCCACAGGCCTCTCTCCAGCATCCTCGAGCTCTCCCTTCTATACTAAAGGAGGAAGAGGACTCAGTGAGTCTGCGTGATTGTTCTTAGGGATTGTACCACCACTCTTTTCAAGTCCCGTCGGCATTACTCCATAGTATGAGGGCTTTGTCAAAGACTTCCCTGGACTCTGCTAAATATAGCTAACTGACAGGTAGCACATCAAGTCAGGTACAGAAAAGCAGAGAAACCAAGTAGGTGGCACCATTGCATGATTCTATATGGTCATTGTCTAGGTATGAGCACGTGACTTCGTATTTGCGCCTAATCCATGGCAGCTTGTCCTTTTGAGCCATTTGACCCTAGACGCCCAGGATTGCCCTCCTAAAAGGAGCCAAAATCATCCCTATGACCACAAAGTCAACTCCCTGATCCTTAGGACAGATGGCCCCCTGACCTATGGCAGCTTAACTTATCATTTCTTGACATTACAAAGCTACAAAAACAATACGTTATGTGGAAATTGAACTTCACGTTCCAAAGTTTGATCTTTTCCCAGGCTGGCAATAGGATGTACAATGCCTCTCTTGTAAAACTTGACAGAAGGGGCTCACTGCATCTGCCCAGGCAGACCTCCCATCGCAAAGCACCTCATGGTGTCCTATGTGGTTAAACCACGATGTTCAATAGCCAAGGTGTACTAAAAGCATTTCAAGTTAGGATGGTTTCAGCTTATGATGGGTTTGCCCTGACCTGACATGACCCCACTATAAGTCAGAGGGCATCTATTGTTTCGGAATGATCTAGAACTGCCAATATGCTCATGAATCTCCTTGGAGATTAAGCTTGGGTTTTAGTATTTAATGAAGTTAATTAATTTTAGCTCCTACATGTTACATGCATAATGTATACAATTACACTTGGGACTGGGGGTGGGGTGAGCTTGAAGTGTTCTACCACATACTGAGAATCAGAGGAATTATCTGCAGCCTAGAAGGGAAGATGTGAACGAAAGATCAAGCTGGACTTTCACCTGCTCCAAACATAAAATAGTTCCGAGTGACACTGAAGATGACACAATCAATTATACATAGGATCGGATTTCCCCAACCGGGAGCGACAAGGAGGACAGAAGTAGGACTGGGACAGTAGAGCTGTTATTTTCAGCCTGCTGACACAGACTCCCATCCCTGACTCAAATCTTGCTGCTTGGGTTTCTAAGTTTCTCAAATGCTCCCCAGGAAGCAATTGTGACCATCTGTCTCCATCTGCTTGTCTTTCCTCTGCATGAGGGCATGACCCCGGGGGCACAGTGAGCACTGGGAAGACACACAGAGAGGGCCAGTCCTACCCCTTACTCTCCGGATGACAACTTGGCTAATTCCCCGTGAATCAATTTACCTACCTAAAAAATTGGAGGTGCAATGCCTTCCCATATATTTCGGAGACTCTAATATTAGAGTTATTCATATCCCTACCCTTTCATCCAGCAGTACAGATCACTCGGAGCTTGTGTTACACCCCTTGAGGTTCAGGCCAAGATCACATTGGTCACTAGGCTTTCACAATGTATTGAAGTAGAATTGGATTCCACAGTCAATACTCAATGTCCATTGGACCAAATTAGTTCTTGCAGAAATCCCTGGTCCTCAGGCGCCAGGGCAAAGTGCAGCCTTTGGCCATCTGTCTGGGACTCTCGGGAGCAGGAACCAACCTAGCTGATGCGCTGCTGAGTGCCCAGTAAGCCATTCTGTCCAAACGTTCCCAGTGCTCCCTTCCTTCCTCTTGGTCTCCGGTCCAAAGATGTTAAAATTCAATACATTTCCCTGGATCCATTTACATTCCACACAACCACAAAATTATCTCAGATAGCCATGGAAGAGCCATTTCAGGTGACCTGGTCCATCACTATCTCATTTATCAAACATGTTCCAGGGGCTTCTGCCTGCAGAGGCACCCCACCCCACCTCCAGCCAGGTGACTGTGGTGAGAATGAACATTTGAAAACACATTTTTTTTATATATTTTAATTCATCCAGCTGATTCTGAATTCTAGAAGAGAGAGAAAGAGGCAGAGCTGGGATATCGATCTTTTTTGAAAACATCAACTTCTTCCTTGTATACACAAGAGCTGAGGACAGGAGCTTGCGTTTTCTATTTCATAAAGTACCAAAGATTAAGTGGCTTAATCTCATTGACTCCATTGCTGGGGAGTTGCTCATTTTCTCTCCAATCTACTTCACTGATATTTGACACTTTAATTTTTCTTCATCTTTTCTGAGAAATACTTTCCTGTTAGAAGCATTGATCGTGCCTTCTATCCTCCTGAGTGAGGCATTGACAGTCATTAATTTAAATAGACCCTCATCCTGGCATGCCAGTGGGAAGGTGAGAATTAAAAAGAGGAGTCATTGATCATCTTCCTCGTGGCTCCCAGCATGACCTGCTTCCCTTTACCCAGACATAAATAAAGCAGAACGGACAGACGGGAGGCAGGAATGCAGCGGTGGGAGCGGCGGGGCGGGGTGTCTAAATTTGAACTGCGCTGGTGATCAAAGAGAGAAAATGTGCATCTCTCAGATGCTTCCCTTTGTATTCAGGTACTATTTCGTTCAGTTAGATTGTCCAGCTCTTTCTTGACTCCCTTTGTCAAGTCTAAAGACAGCACAAGGCAACTCAAGCTACCGTGTGACACTTGTGGGATACTTAATTATGGAGAATGATGGTAAAATTTACTGTTTGAGAGGCTCTTTCAGTTGAGGAGACGTGGAAGCAACTTGGCTCTCAAAAGAATAATATGTAATATATTCTAAGGGACAGATAGAACTCCTTAGATTGAGGTCATGCTGGTAGGATTCCAAACAACTACTTGGAATCTCGCATGTTCAGTTAACACTGGACAATGTACAACACCTCACTGGATGGAAATCCTTGAGGACAAGTCCCTTGCCTCAATGTTCTCAATGCCCCAGGCTTAGCAGCAAAGTGCCCTGTGCAGGGCAAGCACTCAGTAAGCACTGTGCTGCTGCTGCCTATCTGAATGAACACGACACTAATGCACTGGAGGAATCGGAATACACCTGTTCAGAAAGCGGTAGAGAGGAGCATCCTCGCAGATCTCAGGCTAAGACCACCTTACTGAGTCCCCCAGCTGAGCGGCCTCGACCTAACTGTGCTGCTCCTGGTCTCCATTTCTCCTCTGTAAAGGAAAAATAAAGGAAAGACTTTTTTTCCCACCTCAACTTCCATCACAAAAGGAATGGATGAGCTACTACAAATACTTAGAGCAATATCTGGGAAAGTCAGCAAATATAAGCTATCTCTTCCCCAGAAGAAGGGCTACGCCATTGCTTTAGGCGGTGTCCACAGGAAGTATCCAACAGCATTTCCAGAAGAAGGGAGGTATCCAAGACTGCTCTGTTTCACACTAAATCCCTATCAAACCAGGAAGTTAGAGTTTCAAACAACTACCATGCAGCATCAAGTTCCTGATTCAACCTGTTGGCCTGGGTACCCCAGCTCTCGTTGGTAACCCCTGTTCACTGGATTCTCTGCACACACCCTGTCAAAACAAACACGGGGGTGAGTTCACCAGGCACTCCTCATGTGACCAGCAAAGGAATCCCTCCCTGCAAGATGTCACTGAAAAGCCACATGAAGAAAAGACTCCAAACGGGTTTGACTGGTTGTGATCAGACCTGTCCAGAGACGAAGTTGGAGAGAGGACAGGAGGCACCGTGAAAGCACAAGACCAGACTCTTGCTGCCTTTCCCAGGCTCCGTGTATCTGTCCCTGACATCCCAACCAGGCATGGAAGCAGAGCTGCTTTGCTAAAATAAACCAAACTCCTATTTGGCATAACAACTAAGACTCTAAAAGTCCAGCCTTTCCGCTCCGGGCATATGGACAAAGCACTCCCTGGAATCCAGGGTCCCCATGGTATCCCAGGAAACGCAGCGGCAAGCATGACTTTAAACAGAAAACTAGACCAAGGCCTTATGGCACTAACGAGGCAAAGAGAGAGTCATTAAAATGGTTCATTCAGTAATTGACTTAATTTCTCACCAAAATTAATATTCTTATTTCTACAGAGAAGATGCATAGTCCACACTAGGCTAATATCTTTTTGTGAATTATGCTGATTTATTTCATGTCAACTTTGCAGGAATTGAATTCTGAATTTACAAATATGAACCAAGTTGTAAAAAGAAAATACCTAGAAATTTTGAGCCAGGCTGTAAAATGTTGTCTCCCCTTCATATCACATTAGTAACACTGATAGTACAGTGTTTATGAAAACACCATGGTCATATATAGCAAACTTTACACTCTTGTTATAGTTCCACTCTTAAATATTTATGTCAAGGAAATAAATGCAGCAAAGCCAACTCAAAAAACCTACAGTACGGTTTATCTTTACTTTGTTGACCATGACATCTGCCAGAAGAGCAGTCACCTAGCAACAAAGAAGAAGAAATTGTGCAATACCAAAACATATGCACAAGAACGACCATAAGATGATGTACAGACATTTAAGATGTGAACTTCAAAAGTCTTAATTTTATGATAAGCAGCAAGTGTTATGTTTTGCCTTATCAAAAATGTAATTTGTTGCAAGTTTCATAAACAGAATTTTATTTAGAATGCAATTTTTATTATGTGTCTGTGCAAATTCTGTGCGTTAATGCTGTAAGCTGTATTTTAATAAGTACATTAACTATAAGTATATGCAAATTATATATGTATAATTATTGCAGATAATAATGAGCCATATTTTCCAAAAGTCCGAGGGATGCCATAATTAGCAGCTCAGCTCCTCTGTAAGCTCCAGCCTTCCAGCATGACTGACTGACCTTTAAAGTTACTGCCCTGGCAGAGAGAGGAGCCAGAACCATCAGTGTTCCAATGCAGGGTCAAACCACGAGCTATCGAGATTTCAGACAAACCAAGTTCGCCCTGAAGTCTGCGAATACTTATGATTTTATCTCTTATTACAAACTAAAATTTCAACAAAACAAAAAGCAAACCGCTCTAGGGAGGCACCAAGATTACAGTGTGTCAAAGGGAGCAGCTTCCAATTATTCATGGTAATTTGGCAGCTCTTATCTCTGCACCCAAGCGTTGCTATTGCATAATCTGTCGCTATAAGACAGCAGGGCCAGAGCCAGAGAGCAGTGGGTCAGGATGGGAGTGGGAGGACAGAAGGTTCCAGAGGGATGAGCCCACGAGTAACAATCCTTCAAGGTTGGGAATGCCAAGGGACTACCATTTATGTCAGTGGCCTCTGGAATTCATTAGCAACAAAGAACACAGGAATGGGGCACAGGGGGACCCCAGAAAAAAACCAAAGTTACAAAGCTGTGATTCACATTCACCCGCAGATGAACAAGGAACTGATTAGACCAGAGGTGGAGAACATTCAAGGGTATTCCACGGATAGACTGGGGAAGAGTATTTGGGCCAAAAAGCTATCATTCTCCTTCTTAGTGAGCAATCAACAGAAAACTGAGGTAAGTCCATCTCATTTTCCAACTCCATCGCTAAGTCATGAGGTGAAAAAATAAAAAAAAAATTTAAAAATACCAACAGAGATGATCAGACAACGTCTAAGAGAGGCCCACCTAAAATAAATCTCACCTATTTTGTATGAAAATTTCAAAAGGCATCATGATTTAAATCCTGGCCCCACCAATTATTAGCTATGGGGCCCCTAACATGGGACTTCGCTTTACAAAGCCTATATTTCTTCCTTTATGCATAAAATACAACCAACAATGTCCAAAACATTTACACAAAATGATAGAAATAAATGCCTAGGGGAATGCCAGGTGCTAAATAAATGCCTACTAAAATAGGGTTCCCCAGAACAACCCCTCCATCTACCAGAAAAACACGCACCCTCTCTCCTTTGGGAATGGCGACAAATCTCACCAGCTTTCAGTGGTGATGCCTTCTCACACAGCCTAGGAAACCCAACTCTTTCAAATGAAAAGATCAACACATCAGAGATGAAAGTCCACCTCTAATGTGTTAGGGTTTTGATTTTTTTTTAACCTAGGTGAAATATCAGAGTAGGTTGTGGAGGAGGCATAGAACAATATAAGCTTCTCCTTCTTCATGAAAAAGATCCCTCTAGAAGCTTCCTTCACACAACCTCGGAGTACAGCCAGCACTGCCCTTGACCCACAGAGAACTATTCAAAGTAGGCGTCTCTGTGGAGCTCACAGTGGCTCCTTCCAGAAAGCACTGACCTTCGAGTCTGGCAGACCTCATCTTGCTCCTGACCCCTAAGAAGAGAAGGAAGCAGGGACCTTACAGAAGGGAACAAAGCGATCTCCATATGCCCTGCCCACCTCCTTCGTCCACAAATGCGGCCAGCGAGGTCTCACCAGCACGTGCACCTTCCGGAGGGCCTACACTACCCATTTCCCCCCAAGGACTGTGGAAGCTAAAGCTCCTTGAAAAGTAAAGCAAGAAAGAGAAGACCCATGCCGAGGGTGCACACTTCTGGACTTACCCCCCAAGACCACACTGTCCAGTTCAAAAGCCATGAGCTACATGCAGCAATTGTGTCTAAATCAACCAAAATGAAATAAAACAGGAAAGTCAGCTCCTCGGTTAACACGGCTCGCACTGCAGTGTTCAACAACTACCTGTGGCTGCTGGCTACCATACTGCACAGCACAGCTAAGAGACAGCGGCCACACAGTATCGGACACTTCTGTTGATCGGCGCTTCTCAAGAAGCAAGTGGCATTAAAGAGTGCTGCTTCAAGATGGCATGCTTGTAGACATCTTGCCTTCGAGTTCACATAATCTCCAATAAGCCACGCTGAATTACTTGGAAATACTGCCACCTCCCTGTCCACGCGTGTCATCCACGCCAAGTGGCAGATGTACGCAGAGGTACGCTCATGGGATGATCAACCTGCTGCATGTGGATAATGACAGAGCGAGAGGCTACAGCCACAAGGAGACCTTCTGCAGTCCTTGCAGCCCTAAAGGGTCATGAGGGCAAAAATAGTTCTGGTGACCAGGAAAACCATTGATTTCATAAGCTTTCCTGGTTTATCAAGCCCATTTATTAACTAAATGCCGCCAGTCTGCTTTTCTGCAATTTACATGCTTAAAAAACAAAATCAAAGCAAAAGACACCATCATGCTTGGGGAGTGAGTCGTGGAGCTAAGATAGCAACATCTGAGATATCAGCATCCTACATCCGAGTGCCAGTTCCAGTTCTAGCTGCTCCACTTCGAATCCACCTCCTGGTCAATACATCTGGGAAAGCAGAGGGAAATACCCCACGTACTGAGAACCCTGACAGCCACGAGGGCGACAGGGTGGAGCTATGTGCCCTGGCTTTGGCCTCAGCCTCTAAGGCCACTGGAGGAGTGCTGCTCCCTTTCTATAACTCTGCCTTTCAAAGAGATAAAATACCAGTTAAAAATCAGAAGGAAAAAAAAAAAAAGTCATCCATCTTCACTGATGTGTGCTGTCTGATGTGTTCTTGTACGGTTGGATTGGTTTTTATTCTCCCCAGAAGCATCGTGGCTACACTTCCGAGTGGCATAACTGATTCTCCACTCCCTTCCCCGTACCATGAATATAATCATTTCTCTGCTTGATGGGAAAGACTGCTGCATGAGGAACCCTCGCCGCCCAAACTGCAGCACTGGATCTGCTCTCTGAGTTCATTTCTGAAACAATACCAAGGACAGAGTGCCCCCTGGAGGACTATCCTACAATGGCACTTAACAGCCACCAGCTGCAGGCTTATGTAACCGGTGGGAGTCACTTATGTTAACCAAGTCTGTTCCAAGAAGACTGAGTTAGCACCCTTCTTTAAGCCCAGAACGGCCGTTGAAACCGTGGGAAACACAAACGCGCTGCGACACGCCTCACAGGGCCACAGTTTTTGTGTGCACGCACGATGCAGGAATGAAATGTCCTGTTAACCCTCAGCTGAGCTCAGCACAGCACGCTTTGTCTAGAGGCCTGGTTCAAGCCTTGAGCAGACCAGGGAGCCAAGCTCAGTTTGTACACAATCCTGATATCCTCTCCCACAACAACAACCAACTCCCTGAAACGGAGGGTCCCCAGGACCTTCTCACCTTACAGATGAGGAATAACAGACCCAGCTGCTACCCCCTATGTTGATCTCACAGTAGACTGCGTGGCCCTAGCCAGGGTTCCTGGATTTCAGCTCACAAAAGGACTTCCCACGGGCTTGTCCAAGACAACCATACGCAATGACAAGGCAGTCTGATCGTGCGGCCAGTTCTGCCCATGTTCCTCTCCGCACAATCATGATCTTGCTACAGCCCGGGTCGAACTCGGGACCCGGAGACGCTGTGCTCTGCTGCGAGCCATGCCTCGTTCCCGGAAGTGAGGAATGATGAGATGTGGGGCCAAGGCGCCAGGGTTAATGTAGTCATTTTTCTCATAATCATAGATTTTAACATCTGGGACATTAAAAACGATCTAAAAATGGTTTCCAATAAGGTAGCATCTATCAAGTTCACAGTCACGTTCCTGCTGTGATGTCTTCTGTCACAATGCCTCCAGTCTTGAGAATTAGTCTAGACACCCATGGAGAAAATGGCTGCGCCCAATTCTATCAGCACTAGCTGGGCATCCAGTCCACCGCCCCCAAGCAAACGGAAACCAGCTCACCTGCTGCCCACACTCTTCCTCTTTCTCCCTTGGGGGCCTGGGCACCACTACCAGACCCAGGATCCTCCTAAGGAAAAAAAGAAGGACAAACATAAAGCCCCAACCAGTGTGGATTCTTTCCATTGTCTGCACCTGCTCAGTATGCACAGGCACTTGATGCAGGTAAAATTTCAGCCACTGTAAGAATTCCAGCTTTCCGAGACGTGAGCTCTTCTCCCAGGTCTCTTGTTTGCGGCCATGCAGGAAAGACAAGCTGAGCAGGTGCCTTATTAATGAGCACTTGAAGGCTCTTTGCTTTGTGCCACAAGCAAATGGGTCCCCAGTGACATCGAATGGAAAGAACAGAAATCCTCCAGGCATGACGCACAGGATCTCCTCAATGCCCAGGCTCTCTGCCATCTCCCGAGTGGTCCCAGAAGTCCTGTCAAGCCCTTGAATCATCAAGAAATACATGAATTTTTAAATCACAAAAGGGAAGAGAATATTCAGAAAAACAAAATAAGAACCAAATTAAGGGTCTGGCATGGTAGCACAGTGCCTGAAGCCCTCGCCTGGCATGTGCCAGGATCCCATATGGATGCTGGTTCTAATCCCAGCAGCCCTGTTTCCCATCCAGCTCCCTGTTTGTGGCCTGGGAAAGCAGCCGAGGACAGCCCAAGGCCTTGGGACCCTGCATCTGTGTGGGAGACCCAGAAGAAGCTCCGGGCTCCTGGCTTTGGATCAGCTCAGCTCCGGCCGTTGTGGCCACTTGGGGAGTGAATCAGCAGATGGAATTGCTTCCTCTCTGTCTCTCTTCCTCTCTGTATATCTGCCCTTCCAATAAAAGTAAAATGAATCTTTTTTTTTTTTTAATCACGTTAAAAAGCAGCAGGAACTGGCGTTCTGGTGTACTCAGGTAAACTCACCACCTGAGTGCCAGCAGCCCACATAGGCACAGGTTTGCGTCCAGCTGTCCCTCTTCCTATCCAGCTCCCTGCCACGGTCTGGGGAAAGCAGCAGAAGGTGGGCGGCCCAAGGGCCTGAGCCCCTGCACCCACGGGGGAGACCGAGACAAAGCTGCTGGTTTCCGCCTAAGCCACTGCAGCCATCCGGGGTGTAAATCAATGGATAAAAGAGCTTTCTCTCTTTTCTGTCTCTCTCTCTCTGTAACTTGACTTCCAAATAAATTTTTAAGAACCTTTTATTATTATTATTTATTTAAAGGCTACTAAGAGCTTTCACTTGAAGGCCTTTCCTGCCTCAGGTGAGGCTGATGAGAACAGACTTGCTGCGAGCAGCCTGACATTCAGGAAGAAACGCACTGGCAGAGGAGGGCCTGTGGTGCTGGGCCGCCTGGTCATCCACCTGACCAGCCCTGGGATCTCCAGGCCCCACCCTGAGGCTTCCACAGAAACAGAGCTAAGAAAAACAAACAAAAGAGAGGCTTTCTCGCTCGTGGGTGTGGGCAACGCGCAGAGAGCAAGACGCTATCTTCACAGTGCCCGCGATAAAATGTAAAATGGCATCTAACGCTGGCATGATTGGTCTAGCTCTGTGCCGTCTTTATAAAGCATCTTAGCGAGGGCAGGACAGCAGAGAAGAGGAACAAAATCAACTCCCTCTCCAGACAGAAAAGTCTTATTTCTCCTGTTTCTCTAAAATTGAAAGTCAAAATTCCAGCAGGCTGGCTCTACTGTTATTTTTTCTAACTTTAGCCAGGCCTACTGACCCACCAACTAGTCAGAAAAAAAAAAAATCAAAGGACTTCAAAAATGCCATAAGAATAGGAAAAACAACACTGTTTTATAATTTTTTTTAATGCTCACAATGGCTGGAGCTGAGCAGATCCAAACCCAGGAGCCAGGAGCCTCTTCCAGATCTCCTACATGGGTGCATGGTCCCAACGCTTTGGGCCGTCCTCGACTGCTTTTCCAGGCCACATGCAGGGAGCTGGGTGGGAAGCGAAGCAGTGGGAACACAAACCAGTGCCAACATGGGATCCCAGCGCATGCAAGGCAAGGACTTTAGTCACTAGGCTACTGCGCCAGGCCCTTGATTGATTGATTGACTTAAATATATATATATAAAGTGAGTGGATATCACATTGTTCATGATACAGATTTAGAAGCACAGGGCTCCCTTCTTCCTTTTCCCTTTCCTCCTTAATTCCCTCTCTTTTTAAAAAGTAGTAAAAATTCACAGTTCACATTCCTGAGCACACATTTAACATCTTAGGCCATGTTTATTGAGGAAAAATAAAGATGAAGGTTTAATCACCCACAAAGGGAACAGCACTGGGGCTTAGCAGGTAAAGCCGCCACCTGCAGCATCCCATGTGGGCACCAGTGTGAGTCCTGGCTGCTCCACTTCCGATCCAGTCCCCTGGCAAGTGCTTTGGAAAGTACAGAAGAGGCCCAAGTGTCTGGCCCCTGCACCCACACGGGAGACCTGGAAGAAGCTACAGGCTGCTGTCTTCCGCTTGGCCCAGCCCGGGCCATTGCAGCCATTTGAGGAGTGAAGCGGTGGACAGGAGAAGGTAAAATAGGGTCATAACCATTAGATACATAATACGAGGCCACGTGAGAGGCAGCCACTGAAGTCTCTTCTCCGTCACCTGTCCACACCCAATACGTTCCTGCCCTCCTCCCACATCTCCCAGCATCTCCTCTGGACCCATCCTCTCTCAGACACGCATATGGCAGCACGTCCTTTGCACAACTGTGTGCTCAAACACAGAAACCACCGTGATCCTTTCCATCACATCACACGAGACATACGTCCTCCCTGAGTATTCAGAGTTATATCACTCAGGATCCAGTGCAGGCGGATTTGTGTTTTGAGTATTTACAAGTTACTTCAGCAAGATGCATGGGAGGGTTGCCGATGGGATGCTCAGAGGTATACACCAAAACGCAAATCCTCCACCAAATTCTAGCCGCCTGAGCTCCTCAAACTGACACACACCTTCCAGGCCAGCAGCCCAGACGATCCTTCAAACTCGCAACAGCAAACAGGCCCACACATTCACTTCTCTATTTCCGGAGTGAGTCTCATCTCAGCCCCACACCGTCACTGTAACCCACCTTTCTGGTATGCTTCGCCCATCTTATTTCAAATGTTTTATTAAAAACTGGCTCAGAGATAAAATGGTTTAATGGTTTATATATAGGAAAAATTTAGAGATTCCACTAAAAAAATTTTTTAATCTAATAAAAGAATTCAGTAAGACTGCAGGACACAATAATGAGCATCCACATCTCAGTAACTTATTTATGCAACACTGAAGAAATTGTTGAGAAAGAAACCAAGTAAGCAATTTTGTTCACAAAAACTACAAAAAAGTAAAATAGTTAGAAATAAATTCAGCTAAGGAAGTAAATGACAACATTTATAAAACACTGAATTGCTAGAAAAGAATGAAGACATCACTGTTCACAAACTGGAAAAATTAATGTTAAAATGTCCACACATCCAAAGAAAATTCCATGCAAGTCTTACCAAAATATCGAAGACACTCCTTACACAAACACAATAAAACTCATATAAAACCACAAAAGACCTCAAATAGTTAAAGCAATCCTTAGCCAGAACAAAGCAAGAAGCATTATAATATGACTTCAAAATCTGCTATAAAACTATAATAACCCAAACAGTACTGACATAAAAACAGACACAGAAACCAGTGAGGCAGAACAGAGAACTCTGGAGCAGATGCAAAGATTTACAGCCAACTGATTTTCTAGAACGACAGCAAGCACACACATTGGGGAAAGACACTCTCTAACACACGATTCTGGGAAAACAGGACATCTGTGGGCAGAAGAACCCAGACCCCTAACTCATCACATGCAAAAATCCATTCAAAACAGATCAAAGACTTACACGAAAGACCCAAAACTGTAAAACTAGATGAAAATAGAGGGTAACACCTCAGAACGCTGGTCAACCAAAGATTATTGTGGGGGCGGAGAGAGCAAGGTGGGACGAACGGGGGCATGGAGGGTACAACGCCCCAAAACACAGGCAAGCAAGACTAGCCAATGGGATGACACCAAACTAAAAAACAAAACTTCAGTACAGCAAAGACAACAATCAACACAGTGAAGAAACAACCCAAGAATGAGAGAAAATACTTGCATACAACACATCAAGGGATTAATTTCAGCAACATATCAGGGACTCCAACAACCTAGAAAAGGATGGTTCAATTTAAAAGTGGGCAAATGACACTCGTACGCATTTGAACAGAAGATTCACAAATGGCCAACAAGTATATGGCAAAATGCCCAACATCGTTGACCATTTAGGAAATCCAAATCATAGCCACAGTGACAGGCCACTTCACCCCAGTTCAGGTGGCTGTTATCAAAAAAGACAAAAAAAAGAAAAGGAACCAAATACTGGCAAGGATGTGGAGAAGAGACCTTGTCTACACTGTTGGGAGCAGTGCAGATCTACACAGCTGTTACACATGGCTGTAGCAGTAGCAATTCTTAAAAAAAAAAAAAAACTAGAAATAGAATTTCCATATGACTCAACAATCCTGGCACTGGTTGTTTCCAAAGGAAGTGAAATCAGTTTATCAAAGAGATATCCGCATTCATGTTTATCGCTCACCGTGGTCAAGCTATGGAACCAATCTAGAGTCCAGAGCTGGCTGAACAGGTAAAGCGAATGTGTTATATATGCACAACACATGAACTTCTCTTATCTGCAGCAACAGGAACGGAACTGGGGGACGTGAGCTTAAGTGACATCATCACTGCGGGTCCTCACTGCTCTGCAGCAGCTAAGAGGTTGATCCAGAGAACACAACACGGGTTACCAATGAAGGGACAGATGCCAGCACAGGGCTGCAGTGGACAGGGGGAATAACTCCCATGTCGGAAAACACAGTAAGACAATTACAGCTGGTGACAATTGAATATTTCAAAAATCACCAGCAGAGAGGGCTTCGAATGCTGCCACTACACAGTATGCTAACTCTGAGGTGACAGGCATGCCAGTTATAATTTGACCGTTGCATGTTGCACACATGTACTGAAATGACACACGATGTCCCATAAGTACATACCCCTTATGTGCCCCATAAATTATTAGGTGTACATATTAAATAAAGATAGATTTTTAACAAAAACAAAACTAATTCATAGCACACCTTCTTGAAAAATTAATCTGAAACCTTTCATTCTCTCCAGCTCAAAGGTAGCTAAGTGGAACCACACAGACCCTCATCATATTCCTAGAGCCTCCATTTTTCTAAACGAACACCCTCCAAACCTGTCACGGGGTTAGGGTTTACTCTTAGAAATGGTGGCTCTTCCAGAATATTCTGCTTCCTCTCCTCGGGGGCACATAACAGAAGTGTACTTGTTTTTTTTTTTTTAGGATACCTGTATACCTCACTTCTTTCTCCATTAAAATATTATCTACCTTATGAAAATAATAGTGGCACTATGACTTGCAATGACCAATAAAATATGAGCAAAAATGACATGTGCCACTCTCTGGGGAAAAAAATGCCATTACAAAGCTCCTGTAAAGATGGAGCGTCCTTCAGTCTGTCCTTGCGTGAGGAGCAGGAGGCTTAAGCTAAACCCACTGTCAGCACTTGGAACCCCGAGGTGAGGAGGCTGTTTGCTATGCTACCGCTTCGCGCAGGCACTAACGGGTTATTGGACCTGACACAAAGCAGAGGACGCTGCTTGGAAAGTTGGGCTGGAAGCCGCTGCCTCTCTTGAACTGCAGAACAAACATGAATATTCCAAATTGTCAGTTCTCAGCCTGCACACACACATCGGCTTCTTCGCCACCGAAAGCAAGGTGCTGGCGATCTCGGGGTCAAACCTGAGTTGCACCTTCAAAGGCATCGCCGACAGAACACACTTTCGGGTCCCCAGTCACGCACCCCCAAGCCCCTTCCGCAGAAGAAACCTCCAGTGGGGTGGATTCAGCAGAGCACGTTGCCCCTCACATCGCTCAGCGCTGACAGACGCCGTCCCCAGCCCACGATGGCGACTCAACCCTTCCCGGGAAGAAAGACGGAGGGTGCGCTGAACCAGCCAGCTGGCTTTAGAACTTCCAGAACAAAATGAGACCGGCCCAACTTACTCCACACAACCGAACTTCTCCACACAGGAAGCCCATCTCAGAGGGCCAGGGAGCGCCCTGCACCCCGAGCGCGGGATACATCCACCCAGCAGGAATCTTCTGGAAATGTCACAAACACGCCACCACCCGGCCCAACAGCCGCCCTGGGAGGAGCGTGGTCGACACACGGCCTGAAGGAGCCCCCCAGGCGCCTGAAGGAGCCCCCCAGGCGCCTGCTCGCCCTGCTCGGCCCCAGGGAGGCCTCCCGGGCACCAGGAGCCTCGGTCAGGGAGAGGCCTGGCCTCAGGGACCGCCCGGGGCAGCGCCCCACACACGGACGGGGCACCAGCTGCACGGGGGCGCACGGGGCGTCCCTGGTGAGCCCACGGCAGCGCCTGGGACCTGGGTGGGCGCAGAGAGGGCGGTGGGCGCTCACCCTGGCCGCCGAGAGCCTCCGACATCCTCCACAGCCGCCATAGTCCAGCGTCCAGGCCATCCCTGAACACCGGAAGTACCGGGGCTTTGTGAGCCTGGGCAGGCCAGGGGAGGGAGGGAAAGGGGCGGGGGAAGTAGGTGCTATAAACTCTGTATTTAAAAAAAAAAAAAATATGTATTCATTTTTAGTGGAAACGCAGATATACAGAGAGGAAGATCTTCCATCTTATGGTTCATTCCCCAAGCGGCTGCAACCGCCTGAGCTGAGCCAATCTGAAGCCAGGAGCCAAGAGCCGCTTCCAGGTCTCCCACGCGGGTGCAGGGTACCAAGGCTTGCCACAAGCGGGGAGCTGGATGGGAAACAGGACTGCTGGGATTAGAACTGGCAGCCATATGGGATCCCAGAGCTTTCAAGGCACCTTAGCCACTACGCTCTCGCCCTAAGCCCTAAATTGCATATTTTTTTAAATGTCAAAGAAAGGTTTAGGGGTTGTGCCCTGCCTTTTGGCCCAGTTGCTTCTTGCCTATTCGTTTCTTCCTTTATTATATGTTCATTTTTACTTCAATCTCCCTTGCTCCCTTAAAAAAAAATGTGCATCCAGTGCAATAGCTTACTGGCTGAATCCTCGCCTTTCATTCACTGGGACCCCCCCATTGCCACTGGTTAATATCCTGGCACCCCACTTCCCTTCCAGCTCCCTGCCTGTGGCCTGGGAAAGCAGTCGAGGACCCCACAAAGCCTTGGGACCCTGCACCATGTGGGAGACCCGGAAGAAGCTCCCGGGTTCAGATCGGTGCAACTCCAGGTGTTGTGGCCACTTGGGAAGTGAACCAGTGTATAGAAGATCTTCTCTGTCTCTCCTTTCTCTGTAAATCTGCCTTTCCAATAAAAATAAATCTTTAAAAGAAAAATAACTTACATTAGCCAAGACGTAAACCCCTAACAAGCATTTGGTACAGCAGTTAAGATGCCCACATCCGTTATCCAAGCACCTGTGTTCATGTCCTAACTCCACCTCCACATCTAGCTTCCTAGTATCCGTGCACCCAGGGAGGCAGCATGACGGTTCAAGTGTGAGACTCTGCCAGCTTGAGTTTGGGGCTCCTGGGGCTCCTCTCCTCCCCTCCCTTCTCCTGTCCTGTCTTCCCCTCCCCTCCTCTCCTCTCTTTTTCCCTGCCTTTCAAATACATAATATTTCAAGGAAAGGAAATCCCTGTGCTTGGTACACGTGCCTGAATCTACTTGGGATGCCAGCGTAACAGAGTGCCTCGTTCAAGCCCCAGCCTGGTGTGGCTTCCTGGGGATGTGCACCCTGGGACACAGCAGGTGACGGCTGGAGTCTTTGCATCCCGACTTGCCAGGAGACAGGCACGGAGTGCTAGGCTCCTGACTTGCTCCTGCCTTAGCTCTGGTGAGCCCCCAGATGCAAGGAAGATCTTTACTCTGCGTCTCTACCTTACAAGTAAAATAAAAATTTTAAGAGAATTTAAAATTTTTTCAGGGTTTTATTTTTAAAGGGAGAGTAGTGGGGAGTGAAACCACTGGATACATGATGGAAGGGAAACCCACACTGAAATCACAGAGTTTGGGGGTATCATTTCCTAATCAGTGTCATAAAAATCTTCCTCTCTCGGGCCCTGCACAGTAGCCTAGTGGCTAAAGCCCTCACCTTGAACGTACTGATATTCCATGTGGGTGCTGGTTCTAATCCCGGCAGCTCCATTTTCCATCCAGCTTGTGGGAAAGCAGTCCAGGATGACCCAAAGCCTTGGGCCCCTGCACCTGCATGGGAGACCCCGGAAGAAGCTCCTGGCTCCTGGCTTCAGATTGGCTCAGTTCCAGCCATTGCGGTCACTTGAGGAGTGAACCATTGGACAGAAGATCTTCCTCTCTGTCTCTCCTGCTCTGTATATCTGCCTTTCCAACAAAAATAAATAAATCTTTAAAAATAAATAAGTAAGTTTATTTTGGTGCGCATAAATTTTGAAATGTTTGCCTGCAATGGAGTCTTTGAGAAGTTGAAGAAAATGCTAGCTATGAATGAACTTAGCATGAATTTCAAATTTGTTGCATCAAAATACGCTTACCTGTTCCTTTCCCTTTCTATGAAATTGTTGGATTTTCTTCATCTTTCCTTCTCCCTTGGACGCAATCTTTCTCACTCCACACCCATGCACCCACCTTGTTTCAGGGATGCAGGACTAACAGTTAGAAAAGGTCAGGAGTGAAAATTATTCTGATTTCTGTTTTCTGAAAAAAATGTTAAACCCTCCTGGAAAGGTTCTGTGAGCCATGGGGGCTTTCAGTCTATCCCCACCCCTGACCGGGGCACAGGAGGACCACCCACTGTCCACAGAGGATGCGAACGTTGGTGGACACACACACTGCAGAGCTGGGCTCTGGGTGAATGAACTGAAATGGCTTTATGGAAGCTTCTAGAGAATCGGAGATCCAGGGCCACTAGTTTTCCGTCCTCCAAATAGCACGTTCCGTGCCAGCTACACCAGTGTGTTCCTGGAATTGCCAAGACAGCACGTGCCCTGCTCTCCTCCTCTCCTACAGAACAGCCTTTTGTGGCTGCTGTGGTTTAAATCTCTAAATCAAAACCACGACGAAGCGCTTCCCCAGAGGTAATGCCTGTCGTCTAGGCCGGACCTCATTTTCTGCTTTGTGCAGCGTGGTATTTCATGCCAACCTTTCTAATTTACATTTGTCCCCCCCCCCAAGAGTGTTGTCAGCTGTTTTTAATCTATCACTGACAAAGAGGGGTATCTTCTTGTCCTGGTGATGGGAAAGGCTGGACATTGGCAGGCAATCCCTGAGTTCTCTTTGCAGCTTTCTGATGCTGGCCTTTTGTCCTTAACCAGGGGCTGGCCATTGTTGACGTATCCAGCTGATTTCGTCCACAATGGTTAGATAAAGCCAAAGAGAGACACAAATCCTGCTTTGCTCCTTGGCGCCAGAGGAACTGGAAAGAGAAGCTGGAATCCAAGCTCTTCTTCTCCTCAAGGTAATATCCACCTGCACTGGCATACACAACAAAATAGGACTTTGGGTTCCTGAAGACTCGGTATTATCTAATTTAGGACATCTCAGATTCTCTGCTTATTTCAAAATATTTGTACATTTGCATTCATTTTGGGGGATGGCACGGTGGCACAGCAGGCTGCCACCGTCCCATATGAGTTAGTGTCTCAGCTGCTCCACTTCCCATCCAGCTCCCTGATTGTGGCTTGGAAAGCAGCAGAGGATGGCCCAAAACCTTGGGACCCTGATCTCACATAGGAGACCCAGAAGGAGCTCCTGGATCCTGGCTTGGGATTGGCTCAGCTCTAGCCATTGTGGTCATTTGTGGGTAAACCAGCGGATAGCAGATCTTTCTGTCTTTCCTCCATAAATCTGATCAGCCTTCCCAATAAAAATAAATCTTTAAAAAAAAAAAAGCACATAGTTAAGAAGGCACAAAGAGGCAAACTGCTCTCCTAGCCATCCTGAAAAGCAGCACAGTACAGATTCTAGAACCAGACTGCCTCGAGTGCCAAGCTCAGCTCTGCTACTAACTTGAGCCCAATAATCCAGTTGTATTGTACATTGGTTTCCTGAACTGTAAAATAATGCCTATGTCATAGAGTTATAGGTGACTAAGTGAGTTACTCTATGAAAGCCCTTGAAATAGTCCCTGGCGCCAGAAGATTGAAGCATTACTTAGAGGTTAGCTACTCTGAAGATCAGGAGCTGTGCTGTGCATGGAGGGTGGAGACTTCCTCAAAGTCACCTTCTGGGTCCGCCACCCCCTGAAGGCCATGTCTCCAGGAAAGGAGAGAGAATGCCAGGAGCAAGCATCTCTCCAGGCCTTGTGTTTTGGAGAAAAGCTTAAGGAAAGAGGGCCGAGGCTGACCTTGGCCATGGGGAAACAGATCAACAACAGCACAGAGTCAAGTGCGAAGGACAGTGTGTCCTGCACCCTCAAAGAGACATCCAGCAACATCAAAGAGACATCTGCTTCTACTCCCCTTGCAGCAGGCCCACAGCATCTGGACACTGGCTTTCCCACAGTCTGACACTGTAGGAGTGGCCAGGAAATCAAGGAGAGATATAAGGGCTTTATAGACACATTACTGTTGGAAGGTTCAGCCCTCCAGCATGGTGACAGCCACAGGAGATATTAAAAGGAATCCCCAGGGGAAGTGGTGCCTAGCTCAGGAGCTTAGACCCTGCAGGGTCTTCCCTCTCCCATCTTCCCTAACACTCCCTCACCCCCGCCTAGCCAGAAAGATTAATTTCATTTTATTTCAAGAGCCAGAAGGGTCCCTGATATCTAGGATAGGCTTCTGGGTCAAATAAACTCTCTGTCACTCAACTTTTATCTTGCAGGGCTCGTGTAGAATTCGCTTCTCCAGGTTCTGAATCAGGGACTCACACTTTTTTTTTTTGTAGCGGACCTTGTCCTCAACATTTGTAATCTCCAAAAACAGAAGTTTTGGCTTCTCACACCACAATGGCAAAAAATATTATGCCTCTGAGCCTGAGGGCCTTGGCTGGAACAACGTCATCCTGGAAACCCCACCAGTGATCGCAATGAAACGTGGTAAGTGTCAGGTCTCCCTCATCCTGCACCACCAGAAAAAGGCCGCGTGAAACTCAGAGCTCTCCCAGAGCAGGTGCTGCTGCTCATCTGCTGAATGTCCAAGATGGCCCTGTGGATGTCCACTTCAGAGCAGTACCAGCTGATCCTGAATTCTGTGAGCGTCCTGACATCCCAGACGGAAGTCCGCTAAAGCCATCACAGCCTCAGTTTACCTCCCAGCCCTCTAGACTTTGCAGTGAAGTTCCTGCCCCGCACTTCTTAGCTGCCATGCAGTCCAGAAAAAAAATCTCCACTCTCAACCATCTGTGAAAGGGCTGAGCTCCTTTGCTCTCCTTCCTTACAGAATATAGGCAAGGTGTCCACGGGACTGAAATTCATAGCTAACTGTTTGGGTTCTCATTCCCAGAACTCAGAAAGGGACTAAAACAGTGATTCAAAGAGAAAGATGGGAAGGGATTTAGATATTTCACATTTCTAGATAGCAACACCAGTAATCAAGAAATTACAAGATCATTTACTGTTTGTTAAAAAAAAAAAAAATTCAGTGATGTTCCCTTGAAGATATAATTGCAGCCTGGAATTTTTATGTCAGTTATCTGCATTTCAATGATTCTCATTTAAGTTTATGATTCTAATTTGAATCTAAAATACCCTTGTCAGTGTGGATGAACATAGACATGCAGATTTTCATAACAATCAGTGAATGGCAAGGTTGGTATTTAAAATTCACGCCTTTTTGCCCCCAAAGTGCAGGTACTTAATAAATGTGTGTTTTGGGCCCGGCACGGTGGCACAGTGGTTAAGGTCCTCGCCTTGTACGCCCGGGATCCCATATGGGCGCCGGTTCTATCCCTGCAGCCCCGCTTCCCTTCCAGCTCCCTGCCTGTGGCCTGGGAAAGCAGCAGAGGACGGCCCAAGGCCCAATTCTTTGGGACCTTGCACCCGTGTGGGAGACCCAGAAGAGTCTCCTGGCTTCAGATCGGCATAGCATCGGCCGCTGCGCTCACATGGGGAGTGAATCATCAGACGGAAGATCTTCCTCTCTGGCTCTCCTCTCTGTATATCCGCCTTTCCAATAAAAAAATAAATCTTTAAAAAAAAAAAGTTTGGTTTTTTTTCCTGCTACTTTTTAAACTACATGACCCTGGCAGCTGGAGATTTGTGGGGAGTGGGAAATGGGAGGGTGCAAGGCATCGCAGCCAACCTCTGCATCAGGACTTTCCAGATACGGCCATGTCCCTCTTGTTCTAGAGCCACATCCTCCTACTGTCTGTGAAATATGAGTGAAGACCCCCGGGTGCCACATACCACAGTTGTGCTTTGCTCAGTGCAAGAACTGTTACAAAGCTGAGAGCAGGGTGTCCCAGGTCTGTTCACGGAATTCACACAATGAATCCAACGCTGCACAAATCAGGAGGGTAGAAGGCTGAGTAAGAACAGCTCATTACCGTGGGCATTGTGGTGTAGAAAGTTAAGCTGCCCCTTGGGATGCAAGCAACCAAAGGGAAGCACCAGTTCAGGTAATAGCTGTTTACGTCTGTCCAGCTTCCGACTACCGGACAGAAAAGCAGTGAAGGAAGCCCAAGTATCCGGGTCCCTGACATCCACAGGGGACACCTGGTGGAGCTCCTGCTTCCTGGCTTCAGACCAGCCCACATCTAGCTCTTGCAGACATTCAGAAAGTGACACAGCAGATGGAAAAAAACTCTATGTCATCTTTCCCCCTCTCCGGGCAATCTGCCTTTCAAATAAATAAATGAATCTTTTTAAAAGTTTGTTGTATCTAGGAAAACTAGATTAGAAAAGAGTCAATAAGGGTAAGTTTTAAAAAACCTGCTGTACAGATGGCATTACAAACAATTGAATTGTCAAGATCGTAATAATTAATACGAGTCTCTGTACTCAGATCATTTCCGAAATGGCTAACTTCTCCCACTTTAGTGAAACTCCAGCTGGATATTGGATTCTATATACCAGGTGATTCATGAGGAATCAGCACAGATCATACGCAAAATAATTTGTGTGTTATAAGTTAAAGCAGATAAACTTTCAAATACGCCTTCGAAGAGGCATCTGAAATACACTTAAGGAAGGAAGGAGTGAACAGAAAAAAGGTGGGAGAGAGGAAAATGACAGCACTTAGGATGGAAATCTTGAATCTAAATGAAAAGGAGAAAGGAATCAGAAGTTTAGACTGGATGATACTCTGTGAGCCAGGCAGTATCGAGCCACTAGGCACATACAGCAACGGAGCACTTGCAAGGTGGCCAGCAGGTCTGAGAAACTGAATTTTAGTTTGTTTTCATTTAAACAGTCAGACACACCTCATGGTCAGTGCGTTGGACAGCGCAATTCTAGATAAGGGATCCAACTCATCTGTCTCTCAAAGATGGAAAATTGGGAGGTTTATGCATCCATCAAAGAGCTGGAGAGAATCCACGCCTCCTGCCTACAGCCCATAAAGTGACTGCAAAAGTTATATGAAAAATCCACACTACAGCACTGTGGCACAGCAAGTTAAGCTAGTGCATGCTGTGCTTGTATCCCATAGGGGTACCAGTTCAAATCCTGGCTGCTCTATTCCCCATCCAGCTCCCTGCTAACGTGCATGGGAAAGCAGCACAAGATGGCCCAAGTGCCTGGGCCCTTGCCATCCACGAGGGAGACCCAGATGGAATTCCTGGCTCCTGGCTTTGTTCTGACTCAGCCCTGATCTCTGTGGCCATTTGGGGAGTGAACCAGTGAACTGAAGATCTGTGTTTATATGTGTCTATCTCTCCATAATACTGCCTTTCAAATAAGATAAGTAAATCAATTTAAAGTTCCATGTTACATAAATGCAAAAGCCATGTGTAAATTCAGAGAGAGAAAGGCTGGGGTGGGTTGATAACACCCAGGGACACCGTACCCATTGGTCACTTGGGGAGACCCTGGTCTCTCCTACAGAAGATTGCACAGCCTGGGCATAAAGCCAAGTGGCACTAGGTCCTGGGGAAGCCGTCTCCCTCTGGTCTTCCCAAATGGTCCCGTTGGGGGCAGAGAATTCAGTGACCGCTCCAGAGATGCTCTGTCCCTTAAGGTCTCCTTCAGCGGGGCCCATGACGGGTCTCCTTGTTCTGCCCAGCAAAAGACACCTCTCAGCTGCCCAGTGTCCTCCAGGCCAGGAAGTGTGGGTTGCATACAGGGCCGCTTGAGAAGCACCTCCTGTTTCCAGGTGCTGCATCTCTCTCACCCCCTTCACCGGTTCTCGGTGGACTCACAAGCTGCCACCGCTTCCTCTCATGGCATGGGGAGACACGGCCACAGTGAAAATTTAGAGGCGCTTGCATGCTTTTCCCCCAAGAATAATAGTCAGTGTGATCATATTTGAATATTTAAACCCCAATATTGTCTCAGTGGGACTTTGGCCTACTCAAACAAGCATCTCCTGGTGAAACTGTCATCTCAAAAATCCCCAACAATCTATTATAATGACTGCAAACAATTGTAGAGATGCCATTGTATCAGGGAAGCTATCCATCACAGGGTGAAAACGACTTCCTGAATAGTTCTACTAAAACAGGGCAAAATACTGAACAGGCTCCTGTTTAACCGAAGCCTCTGACTCCCAGCGATACATTCAGAAGGATGTATTCAGCTCCCTGCCTCTGCCCTGGGAAAGCAGCCGAGGACAGCCCAAGTCCTTGGGACCCTGCACCTGCATGGCAGACCCTAAAGAAGCTCCGGGCTCCTGGCTTCAGATCTGCTCAGCTCCAGCTATTGTGGCCACTTGGGGACTGAACCAGTGGATGGACAATCTTCCTCTCTGTTTCCTCTCTCTGTAAATCTGACTTTCAAATAAAAGTAAATACATCTTTAAAAAAAGAAAGAAAGAAAGCAAGCAAGCAAGCAAGCAAAGGAGGAGATGTTTGCACCGTGTGTCAACTGTGCAAGCAAATGGCCTCCTTGGCCCAACTCACAAAGACTCTTGTAAACACCCAGGGTGTGCACTGAGTCTTCCGCCGGAAGCTGACAGGTACAGCTGCTAAAGGAGAAGGCACACAGGGAGCAGGGCAGACGCCCTCTTCACACACAGAATGCTTTTGATGGAGCATAAACATTCCCAGATGATTCTTTTGCTCATATTTTTATTACAGGAGTTGGACAACGCCGTAAACATCTGTGACATGCAGAAGAATTCAAACAGCTCAGAAACACATCTGCCTGAGAGGAGCAGACTCACCTGAAGGTATCGCTGGTGCTCCCACAAGGAGTACAACCCTGCACTCCCTTCCCCTGCACTGGCAGCCATTTCCACAAGCATCTTCATTCTCCACTCCTTTTAATCTAAAAAGGTCCGTTTGCTTAAGAATAAGAACTGCCTAGTAATCACACTGAATCAAGAGTCTTCTTTATATTCTGGGCCAGCCATCGTCATCGCCATCTTCTGCAGAGGGCGTAGGGGGGAGCAAGGCCTCTTGGAGAGACACTGACCGACTCCAAATCCAGGATGCACCCCTAAGTCGCAGTGGCACTGGGCGGAGCTTCACTGCTCTGCACCCCATTCGTCCCATTTTACAAAGGCGGACAATGGCAGCACCTCCACTTCATAGCACTGTTCTCAGGCCCACGTGTGTTCATTGCTGTAAAATATTTCACCTGTGCCTGCCTCCTCGCAACCCCTCTCCCAGTGTTTGTTAAATGAAATCAATCTTCTTGGAGCCCCAAGGTGTAAAAGCTTAAAAAGAATTTTCCCTGATTTGAAATTCAGCGTCTGTAGAGGTAGAGGAACACTAAGCCTTGCCTGTGAATTAATAAAGAAGTTATTTTGTTTTGTGTAATTTGATTGCTGCTGCTTGATTTAATTCATTTACTTGATTTAATTTTCACTTCTAATTGATTGCTGCTTTGTAAGTTACTCTGCTGATACCTCCGGTGCCTCAACTCCCATCTGGGAGAAAATAGCAGAGCTAGTTGCTCATTGTGTGACTGGAAATAGAGAAGCTGAGAACAAGAAAGGTTAGACGGTAAACCAGGGCTACACAGCCCTGGGCTCAAGGGACCAAGCCCTGCCCAAACTCACAGGACCCAGCTCACAGGTCAGCAACTGGCTGAACCTCAAACAACTGCTCCAAAACCTTCAATGTAGCCCTTCAAGTGCAAACCACCATCCAGTTCCTCCGTCCACTTTGCATCGAATAAAGGTCTATAAAAAAAAAATCTATCGTGGCGGGGATATCTATCTTGGGGAAAGAAATATTTACATACTGAAAACATTAAGAAATTCAGTAGACCCTAAAGCACATTCCTCAAACGTATCAAAAAGCTTATGAAAGACTCTCTATGGCATCAAATTGCTTTCTAACCTTGAGCCCTTGGAGTGGACGCTAGGAATGACATCCTCCCAGCACACCCACTCTCCCTGACCCTACTCTACCTGTCCTTGTTCCCTGCATCACCCCCTGGCATGCTATCACCTCCGGGCATGCTATCACCCCCTGGCATGCTATCACCCCCTGGCATGCTATCACCTCCGGGCATGCCATGGAATATTCACCGTGGCTATTATCTGTTACACCCTCACCTCTGGCTAGAACGCAAGTGCCAAGAGGAAGCCTCTTATTTTCCACAGTTTCTATCGCGCCTGGGACATCACTAATGCTCAACAAACACTTGTTTGAATTCATTTCTGCAGGAAAAAATAAATAAATAAATAAAAGCCACAGCTCTTTGTTCTGACAGAATATTCTACACGAAGATTCAAAGGCAAGCCCAGAAGGCCCACACTCCCCAGGCCGTTATGTGGGTAAACGGAGGAGTTAAAGCCTATCGGCTTCTGTTTGACATTTTAACTACAATTATAACATTGATTCATTTGTATTGAAAACCATGCCATAGACAGAGTATTTGAAGGGGACAGAGAAGGACCTTCCTTCCGCTGATTCGCTCCCTCTAAAATCCACAGCAGCCAAGGCGAGGCCAGCTGGAAGCTAAGATCCCGGATCCGCATCCAGCTCGCCCCGATCAGTATCGGGGACTGCCGGGATCAGTCCCTGCAGCTGTCAGGAGGCACAGTCCCATGAAGCTGGCTTGGGAGCTGAGCCAGCACTGGAATTCAGTCACTTTGATATCAATGTGGCTTTCCCAAGGGATAGCCCAAGCACTGCTCCAGATGCCTGCTCCGAGCTCCAGATACCCAAGTCCAAAATATCAGAAGGATATTATTCATCATCACACTTTCTAAAATCCCTGGGACGTTGCTATTCCTGTAAAATACAGACAGGGCTTCAGTCCTCTTGGCCAGTGGCAAAACAAACACATTCTCGGTCCTCGCCAATCCCATGCATCCCGGGTAGGGAAAGACAGAATTCTGGTAGGTAGACTGTGCTCCAAAGCCTCCAGGTTCGCTCTCAGTGGCTGAAACCATCAAGGCCCTTCTGTATGTTGTATTCCCTGGGCCTAGTTCTTAGCCTTTGAGGATCAATACAGACAAGAACAAAAGGGTGATAACTGTTTTCTCCCGTGGGGCCTATGGGATAATTCTCGGCCCATATCTGATGCTTCCATCCCACAGAAATCCCCACCTCCATGTTAATTCAGTGACTTTAAATGTAGCAATTCCAGTCCCGGTCAATTAGGAAATGCACACACAATCTAATTCTGATCAATTTCACATTAGGGAAGAAGGAAGGGAAGAGAAACAAAGAAAGAAAGAAAGAGAAAGGAAGGAAGAAAAGAAGGAAGAGTAGGCTCGAGGAACGGAGAAAAAAATCTGGGACAACTAACAGCCAGTTCTAAGCCCGTGGAAATCTGTGGAAAGAATGGCAAAGTTGACGGAATCCTGCCTGGAGAGAGGGGGAGGAGAAGGCCCTTTCTGTGCCGCTGAATCCAAGCCAACACCAAGAACTGGAATGGATTGAAGGTCAGCAATGAGGTCTGGCAGGTCCTGACACCTGAGTGATGCTGCTGCCGGTGCAGGGACAGCACGCCGGGGCTGGAGAGGAGGTGGCCAGGCTGAGGATCCGAGCCGGGGCCCTTCAGAGCTCCACGCCCTTGGGAGGGTGACAGCCCATGGGAACAACCACAAACAGCTTGTAGTTCCATCTCTTACAGCTTTGGCCCAGGTGACACGTGACGTTCAACTGCATCAACTACCTCTTGATGGGGAAACGACAGGTGAGTGTGTTTATAACTGCATGTGGTGCAATGTAATTCTAATTCCATTAAATATTTAACTGTAGACACACTGATTTATAACTAATTATAAATCCAATTGTGCTAAATTTGCATATCTCTTAATTATATATATTCTGTAGATATCCTATAACTTAATTAGATATAATTTTAACTATCATATTACATATTTTAATCCTATATATCTATAAATCCTTCATGTATATCGTAGGTATGTGTTATTTTTAGCCTTAAACCTGTTTATATATAGAAAATGGATACCTAGCCATATATATGTATAGACATACATTTTGATATATATGTAAGATTACAATGTATTCCTACTGGATTACGTATCCTAATCAGATATATATTTGTAATATCCTTCATATACATCCTACTTATTTAAGCTTAAATCTATGTTATTTATACATAGGCAGAAACACATTAGTATGTTATAGAATTATGGTATATTTCTACTAGATTTACATTAAGAGAGATATAGGCACTTTGTGGCAAATTGAATTAAAAATCTGGCCTGAGGGGCAGCACAGTAGTGTTGTGGGTTAAGCCTCTGCCTGTGGCGCCAGCATCTCATATGAGTACCAGTTCAAGTCTCAGCTGCTCCTCTTCTGATCTGGTTTCCTGCTCATATGCCTAGGAAAGCAGCAGAAGATGACCCAAATCCTTGGGCCCCTGCATCCATGTGGGAGACCCAGATGAAGTTCCTGGTTCCTAGCTTCGAGCCAGCCCACCTCTGGCTGTTGTGTGGCCACTTGGGGTGAACCAGTGTGTGGGAGATGTCTCTTAATGTGTCTCTGTTTCTCTCTGTGTAAATATGCCTTTAAAATGAAAGTAAATGAGTCTTATTGGAAAGCCAGATTTGCAGAGAGAAGGAGATACAGAAAGATTTCCTATGCACTGCTTCACTCCTCAAGTGGCCGCAAGGGCAGCAGCTGAGCTGATCCAAAGCCAGGAGCCAGGAGTTTCTTCTGGGTTTCCCACGTAGGTGCAGGATCCCAAAGCTTTGGGCCGTCCTCCATTGCTTTCCCAGGCCACAAGCAGGGAGCTAGAAGGGAAGTGGAACAACCAGGATATGAACTGGTGCTCCTATGGGATCCCATCACAGGCAAGGCGAGGACTTTAGCCACTAGGCTACTATGCCAGGCCCATGAATCTTTAAAAAAAAATTTTTTTTTTAATTAAATAAATTTAAAAGATCTAGCCTGGGAGTGGGAATAGGGGGAACTAGCCTGAACAAGTATGTCAATTTCTGAGATCAGAGCACCACCTGGTGTTCCTTTGTGGAACTACATATGAGCTTCCCACCAAGAGGCCCTGTATTCATGTTTTGTTGTTAAAATTTTTGTTTTGAATTTTTGAATTTTATGGTACAATTTTGTAGAGACTGGGATTTCCCCTGCCACAACCTCCCACCTCCCAACAGATTTTCCCCCACGTTGCTATAATAGTATATTCCTTTAGTCATCTACCACCCAAGTGTGAACCCTGAGCTGGAATCAATGCGGGGCGCAGTGGCGTCCAGCCCAAAGCCCTCCTTTCCAGAACCCTTGGGGGTCACAGGATCCCCATTCCCCAAGCAGACTGTACCTGCGAGAACCAAGCCTAAGTGTGCTTGGGGTGCACGTAACTGGGGCCTCTGCTGCCGAGTTCCTTCCGGGCAGCGCTCCAACATGGCAGCTTGGGCCAGGACTGCGTCCAAGATACACACAACTTCAAATGCTGGTGTGAAAACCCCGATCCTCAAATAACAACTTATAAAAGTTCTTTCTTTCCTTGTTTTAAGATTTATTTATTTGAAAAGTAGTTACAAGAGAAAGGGAGAAAGAGATATGGGGATTGCATTCTCAGGCCTGCACCAGCGGAAGGAGTGTGCCCATCCACTGGAGGATATACCTAAAAATACCCTTACCAACTTAACTCATCACAACCCCAATTATTCAATTATTCATCAAGCATCGAATAGGTTAGTGAATTATCCTACCCTTGAATACAAGGGAATATTTCACACTCATTGAAAGCAATAATGCAACACTGAGAGGAGCACATTCAGAAACATAAATAAATCTCAAAGATACAAACATGAGTTAACCCAGATTAAAAGAATCCATGCTATAAAATTAAACGCTAGATAAAACCAAACTACAGTGATAGAATTCTAGTTATTTCTGGCTAGCGGAGTTATTGCCCAAGAGGTGACACGAAGGAGTCTTCTGGGGTGTTGGCAATGTCTCGGGTTTTCACTTGGGGCGTTAACTAGATGAACACAAACTTTAAAATACTGAATGTGACGTGGGACACTTGTGTATGCTCCCTGATGCTTATTCCAATTACACTTGATGAAGATTGAACCAATTGAATCCTGAATCAGAATAGGCAAATTGAAGCTAAATGTTTTAATAAAATAGTGGCTCCTGAAATTTACTATGAAATCATTGAGACTAGAGACCTTATGACACGTTCCAGGACGCAGGGAAGGAGGCCTTGGAAAGCACGTTCTGAACTTGAACCCCCACATCAACCTGTGGGAAAGAGGAGGCCTGACCGTGGCTGAGCTGCCGGAGCCCACGGTTGGAAGATCCACTGCCATCCGCATCTTTCCCTGCGTATTAAGACATTTTTCTACTTTAGCATTCTATGAATTGTTCAACAATTACTCACTGTATCTTTAAATACTAAAAGAACAGAAAAATGATGGAAAGCCTAAACAAAATATTAAGGAAATAACCCCTCGTTCTTCCTGGTTGCATGGCGCACATCATGGCATCATCTTTCAACAAAGTCTATGAGGTCTTTCAATGCTATCGTTGCAGAATTATTTTTTTAATTAAAACCTTTTGCTTTGGGATAATAATAAATTAACATTCTGTTGTAAGAAATAATGACTTTCATGTGCTTTTTTAACCTAGTTACTCCCAACGGTAACATCTTGCAGAATAACAGTATAAATTGATGACCGGGAAATCGACACAGACACAATCCATCAATCTTACGCTTTCAGCTTTCATTGCCCAAAGTAGGGAATTAAAAATGTTTCATTTCTGGGCCCGGCACAGTAGCCTAGTGGCTGCAGTTCTCGCCTTGCATGTGACATGATCACACCGGGGCACCAGTTCATATCCCGGCTGCTCCACTTCCCTTCCAACTCCCTGCTTGTGGCCTGGGAAAGCAGCAGAGGACAACCTAAAGCCTTGGGACCCTGCACCTGCTTGGGAGACCCGGAAGAAACTCCTGGCTCCTGGCTTTAGATCAGCGCAGCTCTGGCTGTGGCACCACTTTGGGAGTAAATCAGCAGACAGAAGATCTTCCTTGCTGTCTCTCCTCCTTTCTGTATATCTGAGTCACCAATAAATTTTTTAAATCTTTTTTTAAAAAAATGTTTCATTTCCAACATAATGGTTAAGACAAGTAAATTGGTAGATTAAAATATTTCTTTTTTTTTTTACTATTTATCTTTCTAAAAATGTAGCTATTTGAAAGACAGAGTGACAGACAGAGAAGGAGAAGGAGATCTTCTGTCTGCTGCTTCACTCCCTAGACGGCCCCAACCGCCCGCGCTGACGCAGACCAAAGCCAGAAGCCAGGAGCTTCATTCAGATCTCCCACCCATGCGACAGGTGCCCGAACACGGCGGCCTTCCGCTGTTTACCTCCAGGCCACTAGCAGGGAGCCAGATTGGAAATGGAGCAAGCAGGATTTGAACCAGTGCCCATATGGAATGAAAGCAGTCCCTGCTATGCCAGCCCCTTGATAATTTTTTTTAAAAGATTTATCTGGTATTCGAAAGGCAGAGTTCAAGAACAGGAGAGAGGATGGAAGGGAGAGAAAGAGCCATAGATGCCCTTCCCATTGGGATGCAGGGGGGAAGCCACCAGCTGGAATGCCAGCATCCTATGTTAGTGCTGCTCCACTTCTGACCCACCTCTGTCAACGCACAGACACGTGACAGCTGAAGTGTGCCCTATCACCATTCTAAGGTGCATAGCAGCCAGTTGTGTATAAACTAAAACTGAAATGTCAATGAAGTAGTCACAGGATGTGGTTAAGAACTTGCATTTTCTAACATATTGGTCACTCAATACCATGTCAATTAACTTCATGATGTTGTAAATTGTTGTTGAAGTTGTATAGTGGCTTTTCATTGGTGGGGATGATATTCTGCCAGCTCTACTTTCAGATCAGGGATGGTCTCCCAAGGAAACTGTTGAATTTATCTGGACAGTAAGATGCTGTACTCTCTGCATGGTCCATGCCCGCAATGAAGGAATCATGACTGGATATGAACTGTACTAATGTAACAATATGGATGAATTCAATATGGGGGGAGGGCTTTTTGCAAGGGTTGGGGGAAACCCAGAACCTAAGAAATTGTGTCATAAAATGAAATTTTTTTAAAAGTATTAATTGCCACATCCTTCCAGGACAGTTCAAGCTTATGTCAAGAGCTTTAAAAATGTTTTACTCATGACTGCTCCCCACCTGCCCAGAGCTCATGGGTGGTCCTAGTGACCACGTGGCCGGGACCTGCCAGGACCACCCAGGAGGAAATAACAATCAAGGCAGTGTTAATTCATGTCACCCTAAATTAGATAAAGGTTATAAGGGGGAGGGTCCTTATGCCTGGCTGCCTGATTGTCACAAGCACTGCTAGAACCAGCCTCTCTAGAGAACTAGCCTCTCCCCGTTTCAGAAGACAGGTGCCACCCGCCTAGGAGACTCACCTATTCTCACCGGAGTCCACACACGGCGCCCACAGCGAGGGGCTGAGGAAGCTCTCGGACATTTTAAAGATCTGGACGTTGTCACCCAAGGCTTCCTCTAGTCTCTGACAGCCACTTGGGATGCCCTGCAGGAGACAGACTAGGTCCCTTTGGGGCAGCCCACCGCAGTGTACACAGCTCCCTGTGGGTGCCGTCTCTGGAGAGAGAATGGTACTTGTTAAAAACGAAAGTTCCCCTCCTGAGGAGAGCAGATATTATAATTTTTATTTTATTTGAAAGGCAGGTATACAGAGAGGAGGAGAGACAGAGATGAAGATCTTCTGTCCAATGATTCCCTCCCCAAGCAGCGGCAATGGCCGGAGCTGTGCCAATCTGAAGCCAGGAGCCAGGAACCTCCTCTAGGTCTCCCACGTGGGTGCAGCGTCCCAAGACTTTGAGCCATCCTGGACTGCTTTCCTAGGCCACAAGCAGGGAGCTGGATGGGAAACAGGGCTGCTGGGATTAGAACCGGTGGCCCATATGGGATCCTGGCTTGTGCAAGGCGAGGTCTTCAGCCGCTAAGCTACCACCCTGGGCCCGAAAGCAATTCTTCGAAACTAAATGGTTCTAGATGTTTCTACAGCTTCCCATGGACAGCTTCCTTCATGATAACAGAATGTTGTGATATGCACCTCCGATAATTCTGGACGTACATCTGTGCCTGCATTTGTTGGTCAGGAAACTCAGATGAACATGCGGCAAATGAAGCCAGTGAGTAAGGGAAGAGAGAAATAAGAGTCTAAACATGTACATGTGTTCTAGGTAAGGAAGGTTAAGGAGGCGCAAACTTCTCTTGGGTGAAGAAAAGCACTGTACTATAACATTTTTGCCCTAAAGTAGGATGACTGCATTATTCCAGATGAGAAAAGAGAAAGGACAGGAAACTAAGGGACTATATAAATGTTGCACAAGGATTGTGCAAGTTGAGATCAGCTTGGTTGAAGTCAGTAGGAAATTAGGGATCCTACGCTTGGGCTCTCAACTCCCCGGGAGAGAACCTGGGCTTCCGTCGCCCCTCCAGCTCCCGGTGATGCCTCTAGCGTCTCTGTTACTTATCTGCCAGCTCTGGGGAAGTCGCCCCTACAGAGGACAGTCTCACTCCACCACTTCCTGCAACAATCCCTCCTACAGCTTCCCAACCCCCAAGGTGCCCCCAGCCTTGCGGGCTGTTTTAATGTTTCCTACAACAACAAGTCACACGGTCTAGACTCCTATTCCTTTGACTCCACAGCAATCATTTGTTTTTCTTCTGCTGCTTCTGCTTCTTCCATTTCCGTTGTGGTTATTGTTGAATGCTGGTATCTAAGGGCGAAAACACTTAACCAAGGAATCGCCGATTGCAAGTTATCCTAGGGAGGTAACAAGGGAAAATACGTTCCGTTGTTTATTAACCAACAATACAGTCCACATGAGGAGTCAGGGGGTTTAAAAAAAAGTGTGGAGGGCCCGGCGCGGTGGCGCAAGTGGTTAAGTCCTCGCCTTGCACACCCGGGATCCCATATGGGCGCCGGTTCTAATCCCGGCAGCCCCGCTTCCCTTCCAGCTCCCTGCCTGTGGCCTGGGAAGGCAGTCGAGGACGGCCCAAGGCTTTGGGACACTGCACCCGCGTGGGAGACCCGGAGGAGGCTCCTGGCTTCGGATCGGCATAGTATCGGCCCGTTGCGGCTCACTTGGGGAGTGAATCATCGGACGGAAGATCTTCCTCTCTGTCTCTCCTCTCTGTATATCCGCCTTTCCAATAAAAAATAATAAAAATAAATCTTTAAAAAAAAAAAAGTGTGGAAAACAAACGCTTTCCTTGGCCATCTCGAAGGAACGCCACAGCGGCACGTGAGGCCCCTAGTCGGGTTTCCAGTCGTCCGGACGATGTCGGGAGGCACTCCTCGAGGCACTTTACACCTGTTCTCACCACGGAGGGACGGCCGCTCTCCTGCGTAACGCTGACAGTGCAGCATCCACGGGCACCGCCAGCTCCACGTAAGTTTACAGCTGGGATGCGACACCTGCTGCTGCCTGGCCAATCCGGAGCGCCCTGGTAGTCACGTGCGCAGCAGGCCCCGCCCCTCCAAACAGGCTGAGGTGGGCCGCCCGGGGTCCGGCCCGCGCCTGCGCGCTGCGGCCGGTGGGCGGGGCCGCGGCGTCTGAGGAGCCGGGGCGTCAGGGGAGGCGGCTGGGCCGCGGCTGGGCGGCCGGCTGGGCCCGGGGGGCGGCGGCGCGGCGGGCCGGAGTCGGGGAGCCCTTCCGCGGCTTCCGCGGGGCGCCGCCGAGGGCCGGCCGGGGGTCGCGGGCGCGCTGGGCGAGTGAGGGCCCCGCCCGGGCTGGCGCGGCCTCGGCGCCATGGACGCGGCGGCGCTGGAGCGGGACGCGGTGCAGTTCGCGCGGCGGGCGGTGCGGAGCGACCACGAGGGCCGCTACTCGGAGGCCGTGTTCTACTACAAGGTCGGGCCGGGACGCGGGGACAGCGGGGGACCCGGGGCGGCGGGGACAGCGGGGGGACCCGGGGGACAGCGGGGGGACCCGGGGCGGCGGGGCCGGGCGCCCTGGGGGTGTGCCACCCGGCTCCGATACGTGTCCGGAGAGCAACAAAACAGGGTTTTGAAAGGGTCAGACCGTATCCGGTGGTTTCCTTGGGTTGTTTTTGTTTGTTTGTTTTTGCAAGCTCCGGTCCTCCTTTTCATGCTGATTTCTAAGCAGAGCTGGAGTTCGAATCTTCTCCCCGAACGTTACCTTTAATTACTAGCAGCTGAGTAGTTTTCAGCAGGTGCATGTACTTTACTCGACATTTAGGCTCGTCTGTCCTTTCGGCATCTTGATGCGATTACTGTCTTGTTAGCGAATGCTTTTTTTTTTTTTCCTAGATTGGTGCCTCTTCCGGGTGACTTTGGGCAGGGTGGAGGGGAGGCACAGTCGCTCAGTCCGACGGCCCGAGTACCCAGTGACCGCTGTCGGAATTGTGCACACACACCCCTGCCTCGAGCCACAGGCCAGGCTAGCTGCAGCCTGGCGAGCTCTCCCTTGTCTTTTAGGAAGAAAGGCAGACTTTGATAATACAGGAATGTTTTATTGAACTTAAGTATATGCACTGTCAATAAAGTGGGATTCGTTTGTTTAGAGACTTAGGTGTGTTTCAGAAACCTTCCTTGTGGACATTTTTAAAAAGAAGTTTCATCCGGTGGTTTTTAAAAGACAATTCTTTGTATTTCGGTTTTAAGAAATAGCATTGACATATCCGTAGGTTAAAATAGTGCGATTCATTTATGACTGATAAATCTTTGATTAACACCCTGAAGAAAAAGACAACCTCTGACCAACAGTGTTGGCAAAAGCATCTCTGTGTACAAGTTTGGAGCAAGGTCCCTGCCTTACATCCTGTACACAGATCGACTCAGAATGGCTCCAGGATCTAAATCTGAGACCAGACGCCATCTGGTCAGGTCACTAGAGGCAGCCAACAGTGGGAGAGAACATTTGCAAATGATACATCTGATAAAGGGTTAATGTCCAGGATGTAAAGGGCTCAAGAACAAGGCAGGCAGTCCAGGGAGGAAGTGAGCTGTGGTATGAGCAGGCGTTCTCCAAGGGGTGAGCTGCAAATGACCAATACATACGTGAAGAGATGCCCAGGACCACTTAGGGAATGTACTTAAAATCACACGGAGCTTTCTAACCCTGTAGAATGGCCATCATCCAAAACTTAAAATGTAACACGTGGTGCGGATGTGGGGGGAGGGCACCCCAATCCACTGCTGGTGGGAATGTGCACTCGTACAGCCATGAAGGGAGACAGGGTTATTCTCAGAATCTGAAAGTAGTCCAGCATGCGACGGAGCTCTTCCATTCCGGGAAATGTATTCAAAAGAAATGGAGTGAACACCCATGGCTGTAGCAGCTAACTCATAGTAGCTAAGAAGTGGAATCAAACCAGTTCTCCATCAACTGAAGACTACATAAACTGTGGTTTGCAGGTTAAGCCTCTGCCTGTGGTGCTCACCTCCCCATATGAGCTCCTGTTTGAGTCCTGACTGCTCTACTTCTGACCCAGCTGCCTGGGTCCCTAGGCCTGGGAAAGCAGCCAGGGGTTGATACAAGGCCTGGGGACCCTGTACCCACACGAGACATCGGAGGGTGCCTCTGGCTCCTGGCTTCAGATCAGCTCAGCTCCAGCTGTTATAACCTTTTGGGGAGTGAACCAGCAGATGGAGGATCTTTCTCTTATCCTTCTCTCTCTCCGTGGATCTGCCTTTAAATAAATCTTAAAAAAAATATATATATATATATAATTTTTTAAAGGGATGGGGAGAAAGTAGGGTAAGAAGCATATTTATGTACAGGTGCATGGAATGGGTAATTGCCTATTTATGCCACATCTGTGAGACATCGGGTTGTTGAAGTGTAGCTGTAAGGTATTTACAGCGATTGTGGTGGCACACACTGTGTCAGTATTTGATGGTTGTTTGCTCCCCTAAAATCGTTGTGGAGTCTGAAGAAATCGTGTATTTTCTAACTCTTGTTAGAGTCCCACCAGACTCAGTAACTGAGTCCTCTTCTTGATTTTGGTAGGTTCGGGAAAACAAGTCCTGCTTCAGTAACTGGGCGCCATGGCTGATGCCTGGTGGGTAGAAATGGACAGTTAGTTGGGCATGGGGCGCCACGAGGCCGAGCAGCCCTGGGAGCGGCCGGGGAGGCTGTGGCTGGGCTGCTGGCTCCTGCTGGCTCCTGCTGGCTCCTGATGGCTCCTGCTGGCTCCTGCTGGCTCCTGCTGGCTCCTGCTGGCTCCTGCTGGCGGCAGCATTGGTGCCCTGCTTGGGACGGCAGTAGCCGTGATGTAACGGACTGGGAGAAGTGCTGTACCTGGGAGAAGAATCAGGTTTTTTTTTTTTTTTTTTTTAAGAAATGTTTATCAAATTCAACTAAAATCTGCTTTAGAAATCTCACCGTTCATAGCGTTTTTGGTGGAGATATTTTCTTTCTACAATGAGATACAGTTTCTAGCTGAACTATGGTTTCTTCCCATCTTTTTTCGATATAGTTGTTTTAATGCGTGTAAGAATCCATTCTCTTCGAGGTGTATGATCTTGAGTGTGACGTGGGATACAGATCCCAATTACTGTAAAGAAATGTCTGTGGAGCCAGTGTTGTGGCACAGCAGGTGAAGCCACTGCCTGGGATGCTGGTGTCCCATAGGAGTACCAGTTCAAACTCTAGTAGCTGCTGCCTCTCTGATCCTGCTCCCTGCTGCTGTGCCTGGGAAGGCAGCAGAAAGTGGCCCAGGTGCTTGGGTCCCTGCCATGCGTGTGGCAGACCCAGAGCGAATGCCAGGCTCCTGACTCAGCCCTGGCTGTTGAAGCCATCTGGGGAATGAACCAGTGGATCAGAGGTCAAGCTCACTCACTCTGCCCTTCAAATACCTTTTTTTCAAAATCATTTTTTAAAAGCCTGAAGAAAAACTATTGGTTGGGGCCCAGTATGGTAGCCTAGTGGCTAAATCCTCTTCCCATATGGGTGTTGGTTCATGGCCTTCTGGCCCCACTTCCCACCCAGCTCCCTGCTTATAGCCTGGGAAAGCAGTAGAGGATGGTCAAAGCCTTGGGACTCTGCACCTGTGTGGGAGACCTGGAAGAGCATCCGGGCTCCTGGCTTCGGATCAGCTCAGCTCTGGCCGTTGCAGCCTCTTGGGGGGTGAACCAGCAGATCTTTTTCTCTCCTCTCTATAAATTTGACTTTCCAATGAAAATAAATAAATATATATTTTTTAAAAAAACAAGTCTGTTGGATGAAAATATTATAACCTTCTTTATTAAAGACATCCTAATACCTTGTCTTATGGAAACCAGCAGTGTAGTAGAGACAAAGCTGGGACTGTAACAGCCCCATGGCGTCCTCTGTTTGTAGGAAGCTGCTCAAGCCTTGATTTACGCGGAGATGGCAGGATCAAGCCTAGAACATATCCAAGACAAAATAAATGAGTACCTGGCGAGAGTGGAAGCCCTGCACTCAGCAGGTGAGTGAAGTCGTGGTGTCGTCCTCCCGTCCTCCCCGTTTCCCCATTGTTTTGCTTTTTTTTTTAACCTATTTTTTGAACCTATTTTCTAAATAGAGCTGAATCTAGAGAATTAAATTATTTTTCTTATTTTTTGGAAGAATCCTTTATCAGATAAAAATCTTTTTCATAATGCCACATTTTGAAAGCAGAAAGCCTGCTGACAGGAGATTCATGAGAAATGAAATGACTTTTGGGTGAGTTACAGTAACAGCTGTATTGTAAAGGGACTGATGGTGCAACACTGGAGCTTTGGGGTCTTTGTTTTCGGGTGGACCTAGGATTCAGGCGTGGCTAGTGTTAATGTTTTTAAAACATTATGTAGCTTTACGAAACAATAAAGAATTTAAAAATGCACCCTTCCAAAGTGTACAACTCAGTGATCTGCAGGGTCTTTTCAGAGTGGCGTGGCCGTCACCTCTGTGTGATTGTAGGTCACCCTGTCACCCCAGCGCAACCCCTTCTCTGCTAATGATCACTGCTTGCCATCCCTCGTGATCTGCTTCCTGTCTGTAAGTTTGCTTGTTCCGGGTATCTTGTATAAAAGGACTCACCCGCTGTTGGCCCTGTGTTTCCTGGCTTCCGTCAGGAGCGTGCTGTGGCAGGGCTTACCCAGTGCATGTGGAGCTGCTGTATTCCTTCTGTGTGGCTGAATGGTACTGTCGTGTCAAGACATGCCTGATGATTTTCACTTTGTGAATGTTTGGAATAACGCTCTTATGGACATGTACACATAAGTTTTTGTGTGGGAGAGTGTTTCCGTTCTCTTGGGTCAGAAGGCAGCTCTGTGTTCAGAACTGCCCAAGGGGGCGAGCTTTTGTAGCGTCAGCAGCAGGGTTCCAGGGTTCGGGGTTTCGGGTCCTTCCCATCCTGTCCCACACTTGCTACTACACCTGTTCCCCTTCCAGTGGGTGAAGCAGTGTGGTTTGGATTGCGTTTAAGCTCCTCCTCTGCCAGTTGGCCATTTGAATACTTCTGGAGAAATTTCTGTTGCGATCTTTGACTTGTCTTTTTATTGTTGAGTTGTAGAAGAACTTTAGATATTCTGAATATATTCCGAATATCTCTGTTGGAGAGAGGTGTGTTTGGAAGGCAGCTATGCTCACCACTAAACCACCAATGCCCACAAGAGGTATTTTTGTATTAAAAATGGATGGAAAAGGTCAAAACCGTAAAACTAGGATAGCTTATTCTGGATCCAGGTGAGTAGAAAAAGGAGCAGCTTTTATCATCAGGGCATAGTATATTGCATACTTGCTGTCTGTTGTGAAAATTATTTTAAATTACGTTAAGATAAGACAGAGTTTCTTGTGACTCAGCATTGTCCAGGCTTTGGAGTTCTGGTGTTTTTGGAGGAGAGGGAGTTGTGAGGGCTGGCATCCTGGCTTTCATTTCTTTTAAACAAGCAGAGTTCTAATGAAGGGACCCAAGCCCTTTTTACTTATTTATTTGCTTCCTTGTTTATTGACAGGTAGAGTGATAGAGACCTCCCTTCCCCCCCCCACCCCCCCCCTTAGTCATTCCCCTAAATGCCCTGGGGGCAGGGCCTGAACCAAGGCCAAAGCCAAGATCTCTGAACCTGGGGGAGGAATCCAGGGGTGGGAGCAGCTGTCTCTAAGGTCAGGTCAGTGTGAAAATGGAATTAGGACCTGGAGCCAGAACTTCAACCCAGGAACTCCAGTGTGGATGTGTCTGAATTGCTAGGCTCCGTGCCTGCCTCTGGGATACGTTGTTTTAATATTCCGAATCACTACTTTTCCTGCGATGAGTCAGATAGGGATTTTTTTTTTCTAAAATTAGTTAAAATTAAAAATTCAGGCCGTTGTGGCACAGTGACTAAAGCTGCTGCCTATCAAACCACATCCCACTGGGCAGCGGTTCATGTCCCAGCCGCTCCACTTCCCGCCCAGCTCCTTGCTGTTGGCCTGAGTGCCTCATGGGAGACACCTACAGCCACCTGGGGAGTGAGCCAGTGCCTGGAGGACTGCTCCCTCTCCCTGTAGCCTGACTTGAAAAGAAAGAAATCTTGTTTAGAAAGACATTAGTAGTGATTCTTATGTTTTTCTGCTAAACTTTTTAAATTAAGGATTATGGTGTTTTGAGAAAAAGTATCCTACATGTATTAAAAAGCTTTGTAATCTGGCTCAGTTAGGCTAATATTCCTCTGTGTGTGCTTTTGTTTTCCTATTCTAGTTCAATCGAAGAATGCCGATCCTTTGAAATCCAAGCATCAGTTGGACTTGGAGCGTGCCCATTTCCTTGTGACGCAGGCTTTCGATGAGGATGAGCAGGGGCATGTTGAAGATGCTATACAACTGTACACAGAAGCTGTGGATCTCTGTTTGAAAACTGTAAGGCTGCCGCGGAAGTGATGCCGAATTCTACTGATAAACTTGTCAGCAGTGCAGGTTTACCTTAGGTGTCATTAGTTCCTCATTAGAAAGATAAAGAGTAGATATTTCACAGTGAATTTTTACCCCGTTACCATTAACCTCTTTGTAGCCTAATAATTAGTAGCAGAAGAATAGCAGGCCACCAGTCTGAGACTTCAGAATGATCTTTCTGATTCCGTTTGGGTTTGGAGAGCCTTGCTGCCGACAGGTGTTAACACCGCGCACACCCAGTGATTTTGCTCATTTCCTGTGGAGCCTCAGCTGGGCCCACGGGCCGCAAGCAGCATCTGGCACGGGAGTAGGGGGACGGGTGCAGCAGTGCCCCCGGCTCTCGGCACCTGTTTCACAGGGCTGGCTTTCCGATGGGGTAGAACACTACGTTTGAACAGGCGTCCAGCCTGCTCTCTGTGTGCACCTGAGGCCACAGGTGCTGGTGGGCACCTCACACAGGTGATCTGCTTAGCCCTCATTCTCATGAAGCAGTGTGTGAACTCACCGCAGTGAGAAGTCTTCAACCTTTGAAGATGAAAATCACAAGAAGTGTAACATGCATTGTAAATGTTTTGCCTAGAAATGTCATGGACCAAGTAACTTGTTTAAAATCTCTTTTTAAGTCTTACGAAACTGCTGATAAAACCCTGCAGAACAAGCTGAAACAGCTCGCCCGACAGGCCCTGGATAGGTGAGTTTGAGTCACCCAAGTTCTTACTGTACAACAGTTGTATCTCGATGTGTGATAGGGTCAGAATAACGAACTTCCACCCTTAAAGACATCTGCAACTCTACTTCCTCCTCCATGAATGTCTCTCTTCTCTCTAGTCACTCGCTTAGGTTTAGGGAAAACCCAGCAGGTGGATGTTTTCCGTTTGATGTCTGAAATCCCTTTCCAAAGCCTTCCAGGGCCACTGCCCGAAATAGAGACATCTAGAATGAAGGCGCACACAGATCCCTCCGCCTCTTAGCCCGAGCATCAGCTTTTCAGCCTGTCCTGCCCGTTGCATTTGCTACTGACTCTCCCCTGACGCTCTCCTCTTGCTTGTTCTATTCTAATATTCTTTCCCAAGCTCTGACCACTTCGAAGATGTGTGACATTTACCAGTGTAATGCATTCGGTAATGTCTTTGTGCCCTCCGACCCCATCTCCCAAATACAACCTCGTGAAGGTGGGGAATTTTGTCTCTTGTTCAGTGCTGTAGCTGGGTGTCTAGCATAGTGCCTGAAACATGATTTATGCTCAGTAGGTGTTGGTTGAAAAACTGAATGAATTTGTGTAAGAAATATACCTTTTGTAAGGGTGTTATACACAAAGGAGGATAGAAATTGCAAGTATGTTTATGGCATGAGTTGAAACAATTACCTGCTTTTGTGGCTCCACTAGATAGTTGGACTACCTCTAGCACTCCTTTCTGTTCTCGCGGTATACCAGTCAACTTCCCTTTTTCATCACCATCATCTGTTAACCTTCAGCTTGTTTCCCCAAATGCATGAGACGTGAGCACTCAGCCTTTGCATCTTGTTTCACCTGTCGGGATCCCAGGTGTTTTCTCGCCTGCGTGGATAACCCAGCCCGTGTTCCCGAGTGCACCAGGAGGGAGTGGGGTCAGCCATGGCTTCCTCTGAGAGTGCTCACCAGACTCCTGGGTTCTTGGCAGGGCCACAGTGTGAGAACTTGTATTTTTCAACTTGTTACTGCCTTGGCCAGAACAGAGTCAGAACTCTGAGTAGCGTGTGAGGCGTTGTAGGACCCAACCCCCGCCTTCTTGTCCCTGCTCACTCCTGCCACCCCTCGTTTGTTTCCCAGAGACTGCATGCATCCTTTAGGAGTGAGCCCCGCTTGCTGCGCTGTCCTTGCTTCTGTGTGTTCACCCGTTCTCTTTCCACTGTTCAGAATGCAAGTCTGTCCCCGGGAGGAGTTCCTCTGTGGTGCCAGACTCACCTTGGTCATCAGGAAGGCGGGAGTGTGGGCTGTGCGTTCCTTCCTGTGTAATACTTCATCTAGCAGCCGTCTTCCTTCCTCGAAACTGAGCACCTTATGGCTGGGAATTGCTTTATAGATCCCTGTATGCTCCTTACTCTGCATAATGTTGTTGACCAACTATTGCTGGCAAAGCAGTTCATCTCACCTTTAAGTTTAGTGATGGACTGCTGACTAGTATCTAAGAGTTTTAACTTACATGTTTTGTCTTAGGGTTTTTTAACTAGTTGTCGATTTTTCTCGTTAAACCCAAGAAGAAAGCCTGGAAGTTTCTCTTCCTCTTTCACAGAGCTGAAGCATTGAGTGAGCCTTTGACAAAGCCAGCTTGCAAAGTCAAGTCAACAAACATCAAACCAAAGCCGCCTCCAGTGAGAACACATTTCCCGCTCGGCTCTAACCCTTTCCTCGAGAGGCCTCAGCCCTTCCTGAGTGCGCAGTCCTCTGATGCCCAAGGACAGCGGTACACAGCAGAGGAGATAGAAGTGCTCAGGTAAACCGCGGGTGCATCCAGTTGTGATGATTTTGGTTAATTTAAGTATTACAGTAACAAGTATTAGGTCTTAACAGCGTGCTGTGCTGTTACTGTGTAACTACAAGTCATATTAGCAACTTGAAATAGTTAAAGTGTGTTAGTCCTAATATATTTTGGAATCCACATTTTCATTAGACACAATACGTTTCCCTGAAAATCCCAGCATTCTGCAAATTGAGAACTGTATAGAGTAGGATGCAGATTGGAGCTGCAGCAGCTCGCTTGTGATTTGTGCGGCTTTGCAGCCAGAGCCCTAGTGGGAGAACAGCGGCCCCGTGAGCTGGCCTAGGCCAGGGATGCGCATACAAGCCTGGAATTATGACTAGTGGTTCCATTTCTTTAAAGAGTTGTTTGGTTTTGAAGACAGGAGAAGATGTGGGAGACCTCATTACAAAACCAGCTGGCTCTTTAAGCAGCCAGCCCCGGGATACCAGCAGTGTGAGGCACTAACTTCAGAGCCCTGCCTGCCTTCTGACCCAAAGCAGATACATGACCACCCAGCGCGCTGTTCCTAAGTTGGGAACGTGATGCCTTAGAGCTGTGCAGGGCACGTGGGTTTATATTGTGATTTTGCTAAAATCACTGAACTGAAAGGGCTCCCTTCTCCCCAGGTTTGGACTTCCACCCTGTAAAAAAAAGAAAAAGAAAAATCTGTTCACACTAGCACAGTACAGCTGTTCTTCATGTAAATGAAAAGTTCTCATGCTCTCACCAAATGAGGATGAGCAAAGCCCTGTGGTCATTATTTCCGTTACTGACTGGATTGACCAGTACTCAATTCACTGAATGTTGTTACCTGTAACTGAGCGGGCCAGGCATTAACAGAGCCAGTCAAACTCAACCCCCACTTAGGATACCTTCACCGCATGCAGGAAGACCTTTCCCCACCCCCACTTCTACCAGATGTGCACCTGAGATGCCACAGATATTGGCTCAGCCAGTTGGGTCTCTACCACCTACCTGCAGAGCCAGGTTGATCCGGGTTCCTGGCTGCAGCCTAGGTTCACCCTGGCTGTTACAGGCTTTGGAGACTGAACCAACAGATGGGAGGTCTTTTTTCTTCTTTCCTTACCCACTAACCCACTTTTAATATAAATATAAGTTATAAATAAAAGTTATAAATATAACTTTTAAAGAAAAATTTTTACAAGAATTTGTTTTTATTTGAAAGGCAGGTTTTTATAGAGGGAGTAGGAGAGACAGAGAGGTCTTCCAGGCACTGATTGATTCCCCACTGGCCACGACAGCCAGAGCCTCTTCTCGGCCTCCGTCACGGATGCAGGGTGCCTAGGCTTTGGACCATCCTTTGCTGCTTTCTCAGACCATAGACGGAGAGCTGGATCACAAGTGGAGCGGCTGGGGCACAGACTGGTGCTCATGTGGGATGCTGACCCTTGCAGGTGGAAGGTTAGCCTGTTGGCACTGCACCAGCCCCCAGAAAAAACATTTTAAAAGCCTAAATCAGGGATTTATTCTGCGGCTCTTTGAAGTAAGGGAAAATAGCAGATATAAGAGATTGCAGATACCCAAACATACAGAGTGAGGAGGAAAGATGCGAAGCTGAGCCCAGCCTGATTGCCTTGGCGGTGGACCGCAGCTGATAGTCCTTTCGTCACCTAGGCTGTATTCCCGTAACCAGAAAGTAGGAAGAGCATATTTGTTAAAATTATTAATGTCATGTTTTCGAATTCCAAAAAAACTAAGCAGTTGATCCTCCCTTGAGCCTTAGGCCAGAAGTAGCGTTATGTCCTCATGCGGGTGCAAAAGATACTCTCATTACCTCTCGAAGTCTTGACACTGGTTTTGATGTAAAGAAATTAGCTTTAGAAGAATACTCTGCCTGAATTCAATTGAAGCAGCTACTTTCTGTTAGTTCTTTTGTGAAAATGGTGTTCAAGAAAAGATAATGATATGAGATTGTCGGTTTTAATGCAGTACCAGATCTTATCATTTGAATGTTAAAGGTTAGTGTTTATGATTAAAGTACTTGGACATTACATTTTTTTTTTCATATGTCTTTTGTAGGACAACTTCAAAAATAAATGGTGTAGAATATGTCCCTTTCATGAGCGTTGATCTGAGAGAGCGTTTTGCTTACCCAATGCCTTTCTGGTGAGTACAGGCTGTTGCAGTTTTACTTCTAAGGGCATTCTGGTTTTGAATTACCTTTTCAGTGGACTAAAGGTTAGTGATTAATGTATTGATTGGAGAAGAGCTGTGGCTGTGGGAGAGCTGGAGCAGCTTTCTGCTGGCCCTCCTGAGGCCTGGCATCACACCCTGCATGCCTGGCATAGTGTCTGGCACGAAGGACACAGCAGCACAAGACAGCAGAGGAATTGAATAGAAAATGTGGAATAGAGTGACAGCATCATTTAAGAAGACCCAATTTAAGAGTGATTTTTTTTTTTTTAAGTATTAATTGCCACATCCTCTCATGACAGTTGAAGCTTATGTTAAGATCTTTAAAAATGGTTTGTCTAGGACTTGCAACTTCTAGTTACAGAGAGAAAGAGAGAAAACTTCTACCCACGGATTCACTCTCCAAATAGCTGCGCCAGTCAGGGCAGAGCTATACTGAATCCAGGAGCTTCCTCCAGGTCTCCCACCGGGGTAGCAGGGACCCAAGGACTTAGGCTGTCTTCTCCTTTCCCCAGGCCATTAGGGAATTAAATCAAAAGTGGAGCAGCTGGGACACAAACTGGCCCCAATGCAAATGCTAGTGCCCCAAACAGTAGCTTCACCACTGTGCCACCACGCAAGCCTCTCTAGTCATTTTAACAAAGTCAGTATGCAAAGATGTTTATATAGCATTCATCAAAGACATTTACATCAGAGTTTATTGAAGTTGAATATCCAGTGATACAGGCATCATACACCAATAAAATCAGCTATTATGCTACCCAAATAAAATTAGCCATTAAAAAACATAGGGCAGGGACACGGCACAGTAGCTTAGTGGCTAAAGTCCTCGCCTTGCATACACTGGGATCCTATATGGGTACCATTTGTATCCTGGCTGCTCCACTTCCCATGCAGCTCCTTGCTTGTGGCCTGGGAGGATGGCCCAAAGCCTTAGGACTCTGCACCCATGTGGCAGACCCAGATGAATAAACTCCTGGCTTCAGATCAGCTCAGTTCTGACCACTGCAAGTATGTGAGGAACCAACAGATGAAAGGTCTTTTCTCTCCCTCCCTCTGTTGGTTCAGAGCCAGAGGGAGGCTCCATAGCCTCATGGTCCTTTAGCATGAGTCCAGTCTCTTGTGATGAACTGTGTTGTTGCTGAGTTACTTAAACACAGGTCGGTTAAACTTTTAAAGTTTGTGTAGAGGAATTCAGGTTGTTTTTGTTTTCAATCACTTATGCCTGTTTTTACTTGGGAGATGTAATCAGGGTGACTGCGTTCCAGGTCAGTCCAGAACTGAGAGTTATTTCTGAGAGTTCTAAGTAAAGCGTGCTCACTGGTCTGGAGGAAGGGGAACCCCTAAGACATTTAATTTTAAGCTTTGACTCATCATTTTAGATTAATGTGATCCATATTCTAATTTTTTATTACCTCAGTGATAGATTGGGCAAGCTACCATTATCCCCTAAACAGAAAGCCACATTTTCCAAATGGGTACGACCAGAAGACCTCACCAACAATCCTACAATGATTTATACTGTATCCAGTTTTAGCATAAAGCAGGTAAACATTTTTGTGTAATTTTATATGGAATCATTTTGAAGTAATGTGAATATAGTTTTTAACTTAAGTGCACTAATGTAAGTGTGGATAACTATTTTGAAGTTTTTAATCCCGTTTGTTGAAATGCTTGTAGATTAAGCTTGAATCAAAATTTCACCCTTGATAAAGAAAATAGATCTCAAAAGTAGGAAGTTACTTAATTCTTTATTCTAATTTCATCAAAGTTAATTTTTCTAGGATGTGTTTGAATAAAATATGTAAGTCAGTAATGTGACACAGCAGTGAAGAAGATACTTAGTATAAAAGGGGAGATGTGAAGTGCAAACATAAATATTATGATTTTAAAATTATATCAATATGCGAATAACTGAAAAGTCCATGGGGAAAAAAATAAAAGGTGAGTTTATTCTGGCACATACAAAAAAAATTGGATATCCATGCTTGAGGAGTCTTCAAATAATGGAAAACCATGCATTTTTAAAGCATTTTGTACCAGTGTAAGCTTGTCTCTACCTTCATTTCCATGAGCCTTTTTCACGTGATGAGCTGTGCTTCTCAACAGACGATCGTGTCAGATTGCTCCTTTGTGGCATCGCTGGCCATCAGCGCCGCTTACGAAAGGCGATTCAATAAGAAGCTGATTACCAGGTAAAATTTTGTATTTCGTCCCTTAGCACTTTTTCTCTTGGCCTGAAATTTGAAGTTCAGGTGTTACATGTACGGGAAGTGGAGAGGACGAATCACCCCAAATTGAGCCTTTTTTAGGTTAAGCAGGTAAGCTGAGAATGCAGAGAAACCTGAAGCATTCGGAGAGCGCGTGCAAGCTGTGCTGAGTGCGGTTAGCATGCGGGATGGTAGATAGTGCTAGACATGGACGTGATGAAAGGGAAATGAGGAGGGTGCTGTGTGCCTGCACTGTGGAGTGAAGCCGCTGTGGCCTCCCCTGGCTGCTGAGCACCGACAGGCTAGTCCCTTCTGAGATAGGCTGCAAGCGTAAAGTACACAGGAGACTGTGAAAAATAAGTGCAGAAAATGTAAAACTGGAACATCTCAAGATTTTTTATTGCTTGCATGTTTCTTTTAAAGTAATAGATTAATCAAAATGTGTTATTAGCGGTTTCCTTTCTCCTTTTGTAGCTATTGGAAAATATAAAGTGACATAGATTCTTATTAGCTATAACTGCTACTAAAATGCTTCTGAAAAAAATTGCCTTCAGTTTTTACAAATTGTAGTAGTTTATAATCATTGATTATAAAATTCAATTTTTTCTGCTCAGCTCTTCTTGACTGGCCTTTGTATTAAGCCCTGAGAGTGCAAAAATGGATCAGTCATGGGCCTTGCCTTCAGCTGTTTGTCAGATAAGAAAATAATTGGCAGCATGCTCGGTGTGATCCAAATTTATTTTAAAAATAAATTGACAGATAGCTTTGTCAAGTATCTTACTTGCATGGTTTCACGCAGCTGCTTAACAGAGCTGTGCTCGGCTCCCTGGCAGTGCCAGCAGGAATGGCCTTCTCAAGGCCAGTGAGAGATCAGCTTAACCGGATCAATACCATGTCAATTAATTCCATAACGTTATAAATTGTTGCTGATGTTATGTTGGGGCTTTTAATTGATCGGGAAGATACTTTGCCGGCTCTACCTTCAGACCAGAGAAGGTCTCCCCAACAAGCCGTTGAACTTATCTGGACAGTAAGATGCTGGACTCTGTGCTTGGTATATGCTTGCAATGAAGGAATCTCAACTGAACTTGAACTGTGGTTGTGCAACAAGGTGGAGGAATCCACCTTGGGGAGGGGTGGGGGGAATCCCAGTACCTATAAAACTGTGTCACATAATGTAGTGTAATTAATTAAATATATACATATATATATATCCACTTAGGTGATTTTTCAGGGTATATAGAGTGAAATTCTGTTTTCTAGGTCTATTAGAGGAATATATTCTCTTTTTTTAAAATAACATATTTAAGATAGTAATTGAGGTTGAATATTAATATTAGCGTTTCTTTGTTTTCCTTACCAAAGCATAATTTACCCTCAGAATAAGGACGGAGAACCCGAGTACAATCCCTGTGGAAAGTACATGGTGAAACTTCACCTCAACGGGGTCCCGAGAAAGGTGAGTGGTATTCCTGCCTAGCCCACCCTGGCTCTCCATGTCTGAGCTTGGAATCTGGAACAGAATTCATTAAGAAACATTGTATGTGCAAATGGTTATAATCTCAGCTTAGTTGACTGAGTCTTTGATAACTTACATGCATGAGTATTTCTGCAAGGAGCATCTTTTGTTAATTAAAATAAACCATGGGCCTGGTGCAGTGGCCTAGCGGCTAAAGTCCTCGCCTTGAACATGCTGGAATCCCATTAGGGTACCAGTTCATGTCCCGGTGGCTCCACTTCCCATCCAGCTCCCTGTCTGTGGCCTAGGGAAGAAGTTGAGGACGCCCCAAAGCCTTGGGACCCTGCAGATACGTGAGAAACCCAAAGAGGCTCCTGGCTACTGGCTCCTGGCTCCGAATCAGCTCAGCTTCAGCCATTGCAGTCACTTGGGGAGTGAATCATTGGACAGAAGATCTTCCTCTCTGTCTCTCCTCCTCTCTGTGTATCTGACTTTGCAATAAAAATAAATTTTTAAAAAATATAAAGCAAATAAACCATAACAAGTATAAAGGTTTTTCAAGTAGTTTTGAGAAAATTTACACAAAGTAAAAAACAACATTGAATTGAGGGTTGCTAGTGCTTAGAATAAAGTCTGATCTTACAGTTCCTTGTTCCTTATCTGATTGCACAGATAAACTGAGTCGGTTGAGATCTGAGAGCTTGTGCGTAGTCAGAGCTTGATCTTGTTTTCCTTGGTGAGATGTATGCACGGTGTCGGCTTTAGTTTCCTCAGCCCTCGGAGCTCTCAGGGCGCTGCAGACTTCGCCCATGCCTGCTGCCCTGGGTGTGTGCGCGTGGCAGTGTCGCCTGGGGCTCACCACAGTGACCTCGGCCCCACTCCAGGCCACCCGCATTGGAATCTGCATTTTAATGTGCAGGCCCTAGTGGCTGCTTCCTGAAATGATTGCTCAGTAATGTGCCCCTGTTAGTTGCGTGGACTCACTCCACCCCACACATTGCTGGGGCTCGCTCCCCAGATGATGTCATTCTGCTCGGGGCTGGCACCAGGATTTGCATTTCCAATAGTTCCCAAGTGATCTGATGCTGTAAGTGGAACCCCCTTTGAGAGCCACTAGCTTACTACTTAAAAACTAAGCAGAAAGTCGTGGTAACTTTTTACTAAAATGAAAGTCTCAACCTCTTGGTTAAGAATCATTCCAGATGCTGTTGTATAATCATCTTAGTATTAGTGTTAGATCAAAATTTTTCCTATCTCCACATCTTCCAGATCACTTCTTAATATGAACTGGGAACTGTGTCTTCATGGTGATTATTTTGTTTCTGAGTTGCGTTTTTTAGCCATAATACTCTTCCTTTATAGCTGTACACACACAGGTCCTTTATAGGTTTCAACTAAAATGACACATAATACCTTGCTAGTGAGATCCTTTTAAAATTATAAAATAATTCACATTTCTAGGATTCGATAATACTTACATGACATGTAACCAGTTGGCTCATCCTACAATGAGGTTGGCTTCCCCCAGATTTATTTATTTTTGTTTGAAAGAGTTACAGAAGAGGAAGAGCTATCTGCTGGTTCACTCCCTAAATGGCCACAGTGGCCAGAGCTGAGCCAGGCCAAACCCAGAAGCCAGGAATTTCTTCTAGGTCTCCCATGTGGGTGCAGGGGCCCAAGAACATGAGCCACCTTCCATTGCTTTCCCAGGGGCATCAGCAGGGACCTGGATGAAAAGTGGAGCCCACCCTCTGCCATAGGCGAGCCCGCACCAATGTAGAATGTTAGTACCACAGGCAGAGGCTTAACCTGTTGTGCCATGGCACTGGACCAAGGGTAGCTTTTTTTTTTAAAAACGTGTTTATTTTTTATTTGAAAAGTAGATTTTGATAGAGGAGAGGCAGAGAGAAAGGGAAAGATCTTCCACCCACTGGTTCACCCCCCATATGGCCACAACAGGCAGAGTTGAGCCAGGAACTTCTTCAGGTCTCCTGTGTAGGCGTAGGAGCCCAGGACCTTGGGCAGTCCTCCACTGCTCTCCCAGCCATAGGCAGGGAGCAGCCAGGGCTGGAACTGGGATGCCAGTGCCGCAAGCCAGAGGAGCGGTGTGCTAGATACACATTGTCACCGGCCCCATGGTTAGCTCTTAAGACTGGATAAGAGTTGTATTGAGCATTATTTTATAATGGATCTGGTTCCAGAAGCATAAGCTTGTCATTACTTAAAGATAGGCGTATTTTGCCTTTCCTTCATCAGTGTGTCCTCTTGGTGGAGAGGGTTTTCATCTGCCTTGTTAATGCTCTTTCTCCAGGTGATAATTGATGACCAGTTACCTGTTGACCATAAGGGAGAGCTGCTCTGTTCTTACTCCAACAACAAGAGTGAGCTGTGGGTTTCTCTCATAGAGAAAGCGTACATGAAAGTCATGGGAGGATATGACTTCCCGGGATCCAACTCGGTAAGTACTAAGATGAGGAATCCTAACGGGCTGCGCCCTGGACGCTGTTTTCACTCCTAGAGAAAGAAGGCAGATGTCCAGCCCTGGACAGTGGCCCGTCCCCTTGTGGTGTAGGGTACTTATTTCTTGGGTAGGAAGAAGAGCAGCGCATTGAGAGTAGGTGTTTGGGCTGTTGGTTAAGACACTGGTTGCAATGCCCACCTCTCGCCTCGAGGGTGTCCAGGTTCGGTATGTGTACTTTCCTTTGTCATTTCAAGTTTTTCTCAACATTAATTGATACAACTTAAGATTGAGCTGTGCGCCAGTGTCTTCAGCCGAAATAGGAAAACTATTAGATAAGCTGGAATTTAGATATGACTTCACGATTATATGCTAGCCTGTCTGTGGCTTTAGTGAAGATCTAGGCATTTAATCTTCCTTAGTGTGTATCTATAGGCTAATAACCAAATTTCTGAGCTGCAAAGATTAAGTATTATATGCAAATCACCCTAAACTTTTATATCTCCTTAAGTTTCCCTAACACCAGGTCCTTAAAATGCCAGGCAGAGAATGTGTAAGTCAGCAGACTCTTTCTTCCCAGTCTGTATGTTTACTTCCAGTGCCTTTAGCTACCATTCTAATCCAGTGCGTTAATTCCCCTGCTGCAGCTTAGAGAAAGAATGAGTGATGGTGACATTTTAGAAGTAACTAGTATACAACAACTCAGAAAATGGTACGTGGGCTGGAATCATAAAGAGAGTCTTGTAAGAGTCATCACATTTGCCTGTAAAACAGTTCTTTAGTATTTGGGAAGAACAGCCAAGGTTACAAGAAACAAATGAGCATGTATTTAAATCCAGGTAGGAATTGGAGTTTAAGAAGGAATTTATTACTGGTTGAAAGCAACTTTAGCTGTCCTTTACTTCTTGCCAGCTCCGTGACACCAAGTCGACGAGGTTTAATGGCTACCATGGGGATTTATTCAAGAACCGTTAACCACCCTGAAACGTGTTTCTATTGCAGAATATTGATCTCCACGCACTGACTGGGTGGATACCAGAAAGGATTGCTATGCATTCAGACAGCCAGACTTTCAGTAAAGATAATTCCTTCAGAATGCTTTATCAAAGGTATTTTCTATTATTTTTTAAGTAGTAGAAAGGCATCATGCATTGTGTAGCGTAAAGGTTGCAGAGGTTGTTGTTTATAGTGCTTAGGAAAATTGTTTTTGAAATAGACTTTATATCTGTACTTGCTAAAGTCAGCCTTCAGCTGTCCTCACTGTTACGCTCGGTCCACAGTGCCTCAATCTAGAATACGAAATACAGAAAAAGTGTTTTTCACTTTCTAGATGTTTTTCCACTTAGGGGAAGGCAGGAAAGAGGTGTGGGAGTGTGAGCCCGTGGTTGGGTGATCACGGATAGGGATGCAAATGGGATAAGTGACGAGAGACCTTGGGCAGCAAACCTGAAGCCCGTGATTGGATGAGTGCACGGATACCTCTTCTGGCAGAGCATTTGCTCTTTTGTACATTTCACCCTGTCTGTAAACACTTGAAAGTTGAGTGCTTGCTTTTCTTACAGCTGTCAATCCTTTTTATCTGAGAATCTTGGGGAAAAAAGAAAAAAGTGAAGTGAGATGATTTATAGGATGTGTTTTGGATTAGAAACTAGTTCTTGTTGAAGGTTCTCCTAGGGTGCTGGAACAGCCCATCAGAAAAGATCTCCAGGCTGCAGAAATGGTGTGAGCCCCTGGGACAGAGCGTCGGTGCGGCCCAGGTGTGGCCCAGGAGCTCGCTGTGTTCTCCCTGGACTGTCACTCATCTTCAGGTCGTTGCAGGTTTCATAAAGGCGATGTCCTCATCACTGCGTCCACTGGCATGATGACGGAAGCGGAAGGAGAAAAATGGGGTCTTGTTCCCACTCACGCGTACGCCGTTCTGGATGTCAGGGAGTTCAAGGTTTCGCCTTTTCTTCCTCTTACTCAATCACATGCCACATGATTTCAGAGATTGTTGAAAACTGACGAATCAAGGCTTAGGTGGAATTCTTAATGCATTCTACCTGTCACATGAAATATCTTGGCCTCTAGCATTGGAAATTATGGGGTTTTTGGTGTGTGCTTTGTTTGTTGTTTTTTTAGATTTTGAAAATTTATTATGGGTTTTTTGTTTTTTGTTTTTTTGGAAAGGCAGATTTACAGAGGGAGTGAGGGACAAAGAAAGATCTCCCATTCGATTCACTCCCCAAATGGCCACAGCAACCAGAGCTGAGCTGTTTAGGAACCAAGAGCTTCTTCCAGGTCTCCCACATGGGTGAAGGGTCTTAAGGCTTTGGGCCATCCTTGACTGTCCTCCCAGGCCACAAGCAGGGAGCTGCTGGGTGGGAAGTGGAACAGCTGGAACACAAATTGACACCCATATGGGATCCTGGCGCTTGGAAGTGGAGGGTTAGCCAGTTGAGCTGTTGTGCAGGCCCTCATGGATTATTTTTAACTAGACAATCAATTGGTTAGCATTCATTAAACTGGTTTTCAAATATGGCACATATGAGTCATGCATCACTCATTAACCAGAATACATTCTTTTGTTTATTTGTTTAGTTAAAATGCAGAGTTTCGGGGAGAGAGAGATCTTGCATCCACTGAAGGCAATGGCCATGGCTGGCCAGGTCAAAGCCAAGAGCCTCACATGAGAGCAGGAGCCCAGGCCCTTGGGCCATGTTCGCTTGCTTTCCCAGGCACATTAGCAGGGAGTTGAATCAGAAGTGAAGTAGCTGGAAATTAAACTTGTGCCTATATGGGATGCTGGCCGGCCCTGCTCAGGCTCTATTCTGAAAAATATGAAATAGTAGGCCATTTCATTGTGGTACAAGCATTATAAAGTGAATTTACACAAACCTAGGCAGTACAGCTTGCTAATGCACTAGCTGAGAGAGGGAAGCAGAGAGAGAGAGAGTGTGTGTGTGTGTATGTGTGCGAGCGTGCACACGTGCCTTGGTGGAGCAGGCCTTCCAGCCTGGACTAACATGGGCAAGTGGCTTCAGATTTGCATTGAACGAGGGGGAGGACATGAGGCTAGAACCCAAGACGCACAGGGCTGTGAGTACTGGAAGACAGTGGACTTCAGAAAGGCAGCAAGTCCTTGAGGCGCCAAGCGGCCTTGTGCAGTAGAACTGTGCTGTCAGTGCACCAGCTCCTGGTGACACACGGAGGTGGAACACCAGAATGTGACTGGTGTGGCCGAGGAACTCGCTGTTCAAGTGTACTTAGTTTTAATTTGAACAGAAGCACTGAGGATACGGAGCTCTGCAGTTAGATAAGCCGTTAACTGACTGGGTGAAAGTGTTCCCCCGAGAGTGTTCATGTGCAGGAGACTTGAAAGGAAAAAAAACGGTTCAAGGTTCATAATATTGATGAAACTAATAACATGTAAAGCTGATTGGCAATTCAGTATTATCTCCCAATTTTTGCATAGGGGTTGCGATTCATCCAGTTGAAAAATCCTTGGAGTCATTTACGTTGGAAAGGAAGATACAGTGAACATGACGTGAAAAACTGGACTCCAGAGTTGCAGAAGTATTTAAACTTTGATCCCCGGACAGCTCAGAAAATAGATAATGGTAGATACCTTTTACATTGTAATGTCTTTTTAAATTTTAATACCATTTATTTGTTAAGTGACATGTTTTAACAAGGATAAATGTACTTGGTGTAAGTCATTTATCATTAACACAGACATTACTTTTCAGGAATATTTTGGATTTCCTGGGATGATCTCTGCCAGTATTATGATGTGATTTATTTGAGCTGGAATCCAGGTCTTTTTAAAGAATCAACTTGTATTCACAGGTAATTTTTATACATTGCAGAATGTGCTTTTTATAGTGTACCCTCCACTTTTTGAAATTTTAAAATGTAATGGTTAATTTAGAAAAATAATCTTTTTTTGGTCATGCCCACCCATCACTGTCTTGTAAAAGTTGTTTTCTTTATACATTACATGATTATAACAAAAGCTTTAAACAGTAAAACAAAGCCAGAACATCCGGTAGTTTGTTATTGACACATTTTAAAAGCGGTGTAGTGTTTCAGTTCTACAAGAAATGTAATTACTTCCTTTTTTGTTGACTTTATCTTTTAGTACTTGGGATGCTAAGCAAGGACCTGTGAAAGATGCCTATAGCCTGGCCAACAACCCCCAGTACAAACTGGAGGTGCAGTGTCCACAAGGGGGCGCTGCAGTTTGGGTTTTGCTTAGTAGACACATAACAGACAAGGTACTGATACCCTTTAATGAGCTCCCATCCAGAAATTCTTTTCAGTACGACCATAATCAGACCAGAAATACATAATTTGATTATAGTTCTGTTTTATTTATGTGCCCTGAAATTATTGTTTTCCTAAATAACAGATATTTTGCTCCAATGAAATTTCTACTTTGTGTGTAATCATACATTTTAAATCTTGTTCAAACATCCTCTCTAAAGATGTGAGGAAGCTCATGATTTTCTTGAGTGAGAGTTTTGGGATTGATTGTAAATACTTTTAATATTATACTGAAGAAGAGTTGAAAGTTGTCTTTATTCTAAGAAAGCTAACCATAATTTTTTAAGACCTCAGTCTTATTTAACCTTACTTAGTATTTGACACATTATGTTTATCTGTTGATAGCTCAATTCAGAAAGTGTTTTTACAGCACTGTGCACTGACAGAACTGCTCGTAAAACATCTCTGTCTTGTTGACACTGGGTGGTATGTTTAAGCCAGTTTTCTTAACCACATGGAATTCTTTGTGATTTTAGGATGATTTTGCAAATAACCGAGAATTTATTACAATGGTTGTATACAAGACTGATGGGAAAAAAGTTTATTACCCAGGTATGTTCAGTAACCAAGCAAACCCTCAATATGCAGTACGTTTTTATTCCCATGAGTAAGTTGAGAGAGTGCTTGAATCATCCTCCACCACTTGCCCAGGCCATCAGTAGGGAGCTGGATGGGAAATGGAGCTGCCGGGACTCTAACCAGCACCCGTAGGGTGAAGCTCAGCCTCCACCGCACGGTGCCGGCCTCACGTACTTCTGTCAAGACTGTCCTCCCTGCCCTTCCTCCCACACTCCCTGCAGCCTGTTGAGGACCCAGCCTCAACCTTCTCTGTGTCAGCCTTTCCAGATTCAACCAAACTGAATCCGGAAATACCTCATCCTCAGCATATCATACTGAAGCTGCTTTGCTGTCCCATGCAGGAAACAGGAAGTATTTCAAGGCCATGAGGAACAGTGGTGAACAAAACAAAATCCTGCTTTCATGGAGTTTATGTCCAAATTGGGGAGACAGATAATAAGAGAAAGGCCAGGGTGTGTGTGTGCAGAAATAAAACAGGGTTCTTGTGTCAGTGGTTGATTAGCTGCTTTGACCGAAAGGACGTGGAAAGCCTCCTCTGAGGCGGGCTTAGAGGGACTCTGAGTGATGGAAAGATAGAGGGAAAAGCCGCACAGGCAGAAGGAGCAAGGGCAAGGACCCAGGGCCCTGAGGACGATCGGCGGGGTCGAGGGACAGAGAAGGGCTGATGTGCCCGGGCGGTGTGGAGTCTGCAGACAGGAGGGTGTGCAGACTAAACCACAGAAAACCGAGGGTCCATATCAGGAAAATGGTGTCATCTGAACATTTCTAATTGAACAAACCTAAAAGTGGAAGCAGAGAAACCATCTGGTGATTTTTAAAAAGATTGTTTATTCTTTCATTTGGAAGGTAGTGTCATAGAAGAGGAAGAGAGACAAGGAGATTTTCCATCCCTGGTTCATTTCCCAGAAGACTCAGCTAGCCAGGGCTGGGCCAGGCAAAAGCCAGGGGCTTGGTGCATCCAGGGGCCAAGCAAGCAGCTGGGTCATCTTCCACTGCTTTCCTGGGTGCTCCAACAGGGAATTGGATTAGAGCAGCCAGGACTCAAATCAGTGCCTATGTGGGGTGCCAGCGACACAGCTGGCAGCTTCAACCACTTCACTGTAATGCCAGCCCCCATTTAGGTGATTTTTTAATGTGCGAGAAATGACAGTGCCTGAACTTGGGGTGACAGGAATGTGTTTGGGTCTCAGTAGGGTAGAACTAGTTGATGAAGAGGCAGAGAGGAATCAAGGGTGATGCCTTCATTTTGCTTTAAGCAATAGAAAGGTTAATGCAGTGAGCAAGACAGGGAGAGGGCAGGGAGCAGATCTGTTATAGAATCAAGTCTGAAGCTAACTTTTGGAATGTTCAAATGTAGACAGTTGGAATTTTTAAAGAGTTCTGAAGTGAGGTTATCACTGGAGTTATAGATGGAGGCATCTGAGGCCTGGACTGGGCCAGTTGCCCATAGATAGATTTGTAGGCACAGAGGTGAGCATCCTGGACCTGACCCCTGACACCCTCACAAAGGACAAGATTTTACAAGTTCCTTGGAAGACAGAGTGAAGCTTCGATAACTCGAGCTAGGAAAACACTCTAAGAGTGACCAGCTGCACCTCTCGCTGTTTGGGAGATCCGTAGGATAAGGTTGGAGATAGGACTTGGCATCCTGTGGCTTTCTTCTTGACAGATGTGCCAGCAAGCTACTGGATGGGTTGGAGGAGCAGCTGCCGACCCCTGGGCGAACTGGTGTGGACGTAATCCTTGCCCGGTCCAGGACGGGGCTCCCCTCTGATGCTTTGAGCATCACCTACTGCCTCTGATGTGAGAGCCAGGACTCGAACCCAGGCACTTGGTGCAGGATGCAGGCATCACGTGGTCAGGCGTTCACCGAGTCTGTCAGTCGATGTGCCTTAGTGCTGAAGTGGGCAGTTGGGAGAGTTTGTTTTGTAAAATAGCTGATTAATGGCCAAAAACATTGAGCAGTGACACCTGTGTGTGTGTGTGTATACCTTTGTGCATCTTTAAAAAATGTTTTAATCTCGGAAGAAAAGAAAAGTTGACCTTTCAGAAGACTGCAGTGCCTGACAAGCCACAGGGCCTTTTGTCGTCCTCCCCGGACGGGCTCCGAAGGCACGCAGGCCTGCTGGATGCCTCACGGGCAGGCCTCCCCTCGGCCCTGACGGCCGACGTGGTTGTACTTAAAGCATATCTACCCATTGCATTGCGTTATTTCCTCTAGTGTCTGTGAACAAAAAAGAGTCTCCCTTTCTGTAAATGTGTTCATTTGCAGCTGACCCGCCTCCATACATTGATGGGATTCGAATTAACAGCCCCCATTACCTGACTAAGATAAAGCTGACCACGCCGGGAACCCATACTTTTACCTTGGTGGTATCTCAGTACGAAAAACAGAACACGATCCATTACACCGTCCGGGTAAGCCAGCGCATGGGGCCAGTGCACACAGCAGTGACTGTTCTGGAAGAGGAACTTTGAAGAAAAATCCATTGTATTTTTCTACAGAGGTACTTGAAACATGTCATGGAAATATCGAGTTAGGATTTATTTTGTTGCAAGAAGTTTGGATTCAGCTTTTTCATAATATACATTGTCCATGAGTGTTTCAAAGTATCTTCATGTTCATCAGTAGTAAACTGTGCCTTCTGTAGAAAATGATGCTTTCATAATATTTTTGTTTTGCATAATATTGAGTAATTTTTAATAGTTTAGTCCTAAGGTAATGTGCTATGTTGGACTGATAAATTCAATTTTAAAGCAAGGAGTAAAAACTCTTAGCCTATGTAATACTCTTTTGACTTGGAAAACATTTTGAACTTTTCAATCTGCGGTGAGCCTAATGTTCTGGTGTAGTTGGCACGATGGTTAAGAATTTGTTCTGGCTAGATTTGCCACAGATGAGCAAGGCCCCCTGGACAGACTGTTAAGTGATGGAAGGGCCTTGGTCGATGAAAGAGCCGGTTGGTTCTCTGACGCAGAAGCCGAGGCTTGGATACAACGCGGTGCGTGGTGCGCCTGTCCGCCCCCGCCCCCAGGTCCGGAAGCCCAACTGGCTTGATTCTGGACTGCCTGCAGCGTAACAGCTGGAATATGCCAAGCGCTTTTTAGCCTTCCAGTACATTCTGTTACCACGTTGATGTTTTTCCAGGTATCCAGTTTCTGAGTCTGATCTTTTCCTTTTTAAATCTAGGTGTATTCTGCGTGCAGCTTTACTTTTTCAAAGATCCCTTCTCCATACACCATGTCAAAACGGGTAAGATTATTTCTCCAGGTTGCAATCTGCACATTCTTTTAGAAATTTAGGATGTATTTTCCTCTTTCTCATTTTTGGCTTCACATGTAACAGTTTATCACAGAGCAAACATCCTGGGACTTGAGTACCAGGGCCGTGGCAGCAGCCCTCCGTCCGGGCTGGATGTAAGTCTACAGTGACGGCCGGAAGAAGTTACAGGCCTGGGGCTGAGCCTCAGGTGGACTGCAGGACCGACTGTGTGGGACGGCTCTGCAAAGTCAGCTGGGAGAATGGCAGGGATGCAGAGGGCCTGTTGGCCTGGAGGCTTTTTAAGACAGAAGGGAGTTATGTCTTTAAAGTGAAATTGGAGGATATGAAATGTTGCTAATGCAAAAACTTTTGGTGTTTCTAGATTAATGGGAAGTGGAGTGGACAGAGTGCTGGAGGATGTGGGAATTTCCCAGAGACTCATAAAAACAACCCCATCTATCAATTCCACATGGACAAGCCGGGGCCATTGCTGATTGAGCTTAGAGGACCAAGGTTTGTGACGTGTAACTTCCTCAGTGATGTCACCAAAAATGAGCTCGAAGGGAGGGAGCAGTTTGGAAGAGCTGTGTGCGTATCGGGACGTTTGGCTGTCATAGCAGTCTCTGAGTCCGTGTGAACGGCGGCACGCCCGTGGAAGAGCAGTGACAGGTCACGTCCCTTGACACTCTTCCAAGTGGATTCCACTCCCACACGTGACCAGCCAGGCACTGTGGCTGCTGGAAGACACGGGTCCCTCAGAAAGTTCCTAGGAAAGACTGTCTAATTCTGTTTTTCCGGGAACTTTCTGAAGTAACCTTATAGGTGAAACAAGGAGCTAATTGCTCTTTTGTGTTTAATTTCTGCAGAAATTGAACATGTAAAAAATGTTCATTGGCAATATGGCCTATTCATATCTTCTGTTTATTTTTCTGTTGTCCTTAATTTAAAAAGTATGCATAAGGATACTAACTTCCACATACATTTGCAAATATTTTCCCCAGGGTTCCATGTTTTTCCTCATAGATAAAACTTCTTTTTTTCCTTAAGATTTATTTCTCTGACACAGAAAGGAGAGATGCAGATGTTCCATCCACTGATTCGCTTCCCAAATGGCCGGGCCTGGGCCAGGCCTGAACCCGAGGCCTGCAGCTCATCCACATCGCCAAGGGGTGCAGCAGGGCCTGAGGCACTTGGTCCCACTGCACTGCCTTCCCAGCTCCTGAGCAGTGAGCTAGCTCAGCAAGGGCGAGAGTGGGGCTCCGAGCAGCACCCACTTCTGAGATGCTGTGGGCTTAGCCCGGCTAGCCCACCACGCCTCACCGCTAGCCGGGGCATTCGTTTTACAAGCAGCACCTGTCCTTTCCGGTTTCATTTTATGTAAACAAGAAATCTTCTCCACATAGGAGTTTTCCACCACATTTTATTCTATTTTGGTTTGATTTATATTTTTAAATCCATACATGTATTTTAGTATTTGATATAGAATATAATTTTTTCTGTGATTTTGTGACTTCCTCACTAATCAGTCCTTCATTTCCTACTATTTTGGGGCGAGTGTCAGCATACTGTTTCTAGAAATTTAGGTTTTATTCCAAGGTTTGTTTTCTTACTCCATAGGCTTTTATATTATCCTTTTTTTATTATTACATCTTTTTAATTTACATAAAAATATATTTTATTTTTTAAATTAGCCCTTGGGGAGCCTGTGATAAAAATAATCTTACTTCATTACTCTATGGCATGATTAAAACATAGTATCTGAGGACCAGCATGGTAGCCTAGTGGCTAAGGTCCTCGCCTGGCAAGTGCCAGGATCCTATATGGGTGCCGGCTCTAATCCCAGCACTCCCCTTTCCACCCAGCTCCCTGCCGGGGGCCTGGGAAGGCCCTGTGGGAGACGGAGGCTCCTGGCTTCGGGTTGGCTCAGCTCCAGCTGTTGTCATTTGGGGAGTGAAGCAGTGCATGGAGGAAGGATCTCTGTCTCTCCCCTGTAAATCTGCCTTTCCATCAAAAAGAAATCTTTAAAATATCCGCAGCCCCCATAACTCTCAAATAAATTCTTTTTTTAGCAAGTCTATAGAAAAATGAAAAAGGTCGTTCTGGAGCAGAAAGATTGGAAATCAGGCATTGCTTTTCCACGCTAGCCAGTGTCTGTCAGCCTTAAGCGTCCGGATAGCAGTGCACCTGCACTGTGGCCGCGGGTGTTTACACCGTGTGCTGGGGACTGTTGAGTAATGGAGCGATGCTGTTCATTTGCATTGCCAGGCAGTACAGCGTTGGATTTGAGGTTGTAACAGTATCTTGGGCAGGGGATCCTGGCCCTCATGGCTTCCAGAGGAAATCCAGTGGTGACTTCAGGTAATGGCATTTTGACTGCTTTATCCAATTTAAAATGGATTCTTTGTGGCGGCATCCTCTGTAAAATCTTGTTCTTAACATTTCTCCGACTACAACAGGTGTGGATTTTGCTACCTGGAATTGGAAAATATACCTGCTGGAATCTTCAATATCATTCCCAGCACTTTTTTACCTAAACAAGAAGGTCCTTTCTTCTTGGACTTTAATAGCACGATCCCCATCAAGACAACACAGCTTCAGTGACGGGCTCCTCCCCGAGCTGAGCGTTCTGTTTGCCCAGCATCCACTCTGTGACGAAGACACAGACCTTCAGGATGAGAAACAACCATGGAAAGGAAGTCACAGTGGAATCTGGTGCCTGTCGGGGTGCTGGGCACAAAATGTAGACAGACTTCCCTGACTGGCCTGCACGCGCTGTGGACATGGTTGTGTGTGAGCAGAGCTGGCGGCTATCTAGGGCCACTCTGTGTTCAGGAGTGCACAGGATGGAAGAGGAGCTGGCTCACCACTGGGTGCAGCTTTGTGGGAGGACAGGGCACGAGAACAGAGAGGAAGATGAAGGGCACAGACTCCTTGAAGGCAATGCAGCCACTGCAGTGTCCCGAGATGTTCCCCTAGTCACGGCCCCCTTTTACAGAGCATGTGGTAAGGTAAACCTGCTTTGTGTTAGCTCCACTGTACACCCCGTACAGAAACTGTAACTTTGCATTATTGATGACATTAAATGTTTACTGTTGTCCAGATGTTAAGAAAGCCTAAAGCTTTAGGAAGTGTTGATTAGCTTCGCATGAAGAGGCTCATGCTTAAGAATGCAGGTTCTGGCCCCTAGGTCCCTACATCCCACAATTGTGTATCAAGGACTGAGGTACATTGGCTGCTGATGCAAGTAGTTACATCTCATAAAACTGCTCCAGAGCTTAATGCGCAGCACTTTGAAGAAAATAATTGAGAATTTAATGTATGGTGATCGGGTAACTTAGCGTTCGGAAGAATTTGCCATTAAGTCTCGTGTTGTATAAACTGGCCAGTTGTTTATATAAAAGCTCATCAGAACAGAATACCACCTAAGATTTTAAAGGTCTGAAAATTAAGAGGGTGGGATTTTTCATTGTCTCTACTTTATAATTATCAAAAACTTCTTGTATTTTTATTGCCTTTAATTAAAACGTTTATACTTATGGAAACTGCTCGTTGAGCTCTGAAGTGAATGGTGTCCTTGGTGGTGGTCAGAATATTTGCATGAAAACATGCTTAGCAAAAATACTTTAACTCAGGGAGGTGCTGGGTTATTCACTGGTGGTAGCTCATGTTAGCATGCTGATGGCTAGGTGGATTAACTTGGCTGCCTCACTGTGGGCTTCTAGAACCTGTAAAGCACACAGACTCTGCATTAAACGCACACGACTTGAACCTTCTGTTTAAGATCCGTGCGGGCGCACCTGCAGTAGGACTGCTCCCTCCCTCTGGAATCCGTGGAGGAGACTGCCATAGTGTGGCCTTCTCTAGCAGAGCTGCAAATGCAAAGAGGCCACCAATGACATCTGAGAGGAAAGAGCCATCACACAGATGCCAGCCAGAAGAGGGACAAGTCCCACACTTGCCCGCTGCAAGACAGGGCAAAGAGCATCTTGACAGAGCAAAACTGCTGACATTCCGCTGTGCGGCTGCAGGTAAGAGCCGCAGGGCGCCCGGGTCGGGGGGCTTGGAGAAGGATGTGAGGCTGTCGGCAGGAGACCCCTGGGCCGGCTCCTTTGCAGTTCTTGGTCAGGTTTAGAAATGTATACATATTGGAAAAGCAAAGTTAGAAAGCGCTCTTCTGTCAGCTGGTTCACCCCCCAAGCTCGAGAGTTAGGCCAGGCCAGGGCAAGGAGCTCGGAACTCCATTCAGGCCTCCCTGGGAATGGCAGGCGCCCTAGCACTCAGGCCTTCTGCTCCTTCCCAGACACATTAACAGGGAGCTGTGTCAGTGTAGGGCAGCCAGGACTGGAACTCATGCGCATGTACGATGCCACTGGCTGTTTAGCTTGCTTTGCCATAGTGCTGGCACTGTTCACCCAAGGTCCGTACATGCAAGGTGGTATAATTTGGTGCTGGTTTGGCCTGCAGCTGTTAATAGATTCCCCTGTCCCCTCCCATCATCCTCTGGCTCTTATAATTTAGGATTTTCCCAGTTTCAAGGTGTGTAAGTAAAGGAAAGATTTGTTTGGGCTAAAGCAGTAACGGAAAATTTACTTGCAGAGTTGCCGAAGGGCTACTGGCAGGCCATAAGATGCAGCCAGCCGAGAGGGCTTCCCACGGGCCCTGCGAGTGCAGTTCTTTCCTCTGTCTGGTGGCTGAAGGAGGTGCTGCTACTAGTCTTGTCTACAGCTGAAGAAAAACAGGGAGACAGCTGCAGGAGGTGAGGCTCTTGCTGCAGGCTCACCACCTCGCCTGGGCTGCTCTGCTGCCAGCAGTGACAGCACACATCCGGACCACACAGCAGGTTGGTAACTGCACCAGCAGCTCAAAACTGACTGAGGGAATAACTGGATTTTTTGGAAGTAGTAACTATGAAGGCCCATAAGAGGTCAGGGAAGCAGGGGAAAGGAAAAAGGGAAGGCGGCCAGCGAGGAGTCCCCCGAGGCCGATCCTGAGTCCCAACAGAGCACGGGAGAAAGCTGCCCAGACAGGAGTGGGGAGCTTCTGCACCCTGAACCTTGTGAAGTGACGGTGGGAGAGGGGAGCACCCAGCGGCACACTTTGCCATCCGAAGGCCAAGTTTTGCCCAAAAGACCAAACCGTCTCACTTCGACTTCTCTGCAGGAAGTGGTCAGAGGGGAACTAGAGTCAGGAAGGACACGGCTGGCTTGCTGCTGGGCGTTTGATGCCCACACAGTTGGGAAGGATGCATGCGCCCGGGTCTGCTGATCAGGGCGGGAAGGGTCGAGGCACAGGGGAAGTGGACGAGCTGATTTGTTTCCAATTTTCTTTTCCTGCATCTGGGAGGAAGGGTGGAGAGAAGGGGAGAAGCCACACCCACCAGCATCACCATATCAGTACCCAGGGAAATGCCGTGTTCTTTTTACAGAAGTCAAACTGCAAGGGTCCTCAATGCTGACGGGCACTCGGAGGAACCGCAAAGCAGCCCCACTTCCGGCTGCTGATTGCTAGAGGGGGGAAGAACTGGAAGCAGTGCCTCCTTTGCAGGGAGACAAAGTGAGAACGCGCCGGGCAAGGGGGTTTTATGAGAAGTGAGTAGCAGCACATTTTAAATATGCAGTGAGATTTTCATGAATTTTTCTATAGGAAATATTTACCAGGAAAATTCAGTGTCTATGGCAAAGGGTTCCGAGCATTTCTGGAACAGCTTTAACACTCTGCTTCCTGGCCAGCCGTGTACTTCCCTCTCCCCTGCAGCATTGGGCTGGGAAATGCAACGGAGCGGCCCCACAGTGCGACACTTCCACCAGAGCAAGGGTCCCAGGTAGCCGTCCCACTGCCCCAGTGTCCCCCCAACCACAAGCACCCATCTCGGGACAGGCAGGCCAGCAGCGTGCGCTCCTCTGCCGGACCCCTCGTCTCGCTGCCCACCTGCCGTCTTCATCATCTGCGGTAGCCTCGAGGCCGGAGGTGAGAGCACGCCGACCACTGCCTTGGTCCTCCTTGCGGGTAAGCGGCACACTGGGGCTCTCTTGGTGGAAGTCGCCCAACACCAGGCTTCCTTAGGCCATGTTTATTACACTCAAGGTATTAAGACGAGTACAAAATAACCTTGGAAGTAGAATACTCATCCGTCAATAAAAAAGAGACCGCCGCAGCAGGGAGATTTACTAATGCCTGAACGACACAAGCTGCACGCAGGGTTAACAGACAACTTGAAATGGGCAGGTTGCTTTATTTTTTTCCTCCCCCCCCCTTTTTTTTAGAAATGCTAAATTATCCTAACAAAAAAGGAAAAATCCAGACATTCTAGATATGCATAACCATGAGAACAGTAAAGAAAAGCAGTCTTAACTACTATTAGCATAACAGAAGCCTCTGCTCTCCGTAACAGCCTTTGCCGACACATGCTTCCTCCCTTCACAAGCTCCCCTAAGAAGGACCAGTGCTGCCCAACCCTTCAGTCATTTCATTCCAAGTGAAAACACTTGTCAGGCTAACAGAACAGTGGCGACCATTCTTGGCATGCACCTCTTGGCTGACAAATCCCGCAGCCAGCAGGAAGGTCTCTGCTAGGGAACCCTCCCGCCCCACCCTCCCTCAGTCCCTGTCCCCACCCCCTCTAGGAAGTCGCGGCTTCGGCAACGGCCAGTGCCACAGGATGCTCTTGAAGCCTTCGCCGGCGCATGCGCTGAGTACTCATCCTCGCTAGTGGGTGGCAGTGGGGAATGCAGGCCAGGACGACGTTTCCTTCAAGGTAGCCTGGGAAACAAGGGCGAGGGACCCGCTGCCCACGCGGGCTGGCTCCTGTACCTCCACAGCGCTGCCACAAGCCCCCTACCGCCAGCCTGGCCACGAGGTCCACCCACGACAGCAGCTCTTCCCAGAACAATCTTCAGCCCTCAGGGTCTCTGAGACGTCATCAGTTCAGATTAGAGAAAATGCTCAAGATTTGGCATATAGTGAACGACAATTGGCACGATGTTCTCCGGTTTCAGGTATAAATAGTGACATTCACGATGGCCGCGGGCCTGCAAGGATCAGCCAGTCTTTGTGTCCACCAGCAGCCCCTCTCTCCCCCTGGAGCACTGGAGAGAGAGCTGCTGCAGGCGGCTCTCCAAGGCCTGGCCCTCCGGGGAGACGCTGCTCTGGCTCTTGCGGCCGCCACCGCCGCCGAGGCCCCGGTTGTTGCTGCCTTTGTCACTTGTCTTGTTCTCTGCTCCTTCTGCCCTGTCTCCTGCAGACACAGAGAGAAAGGAACTGGGGGCAGGCAGGCAGCCCACTCACCCCAACCCCGCGTGGCAAGGGCTGCTCAGGCCCGGGACCCTAGAGGCTTGAGCTCCACTTGCAAGAGGCTGTTGGGAGACCCTGGGCAGCACCCAGGGACCTCCACAGTGAGGGTACATCAACAGGCTGCAGTCATGAGACAGTGGGGGTCCCCCACCCTGAGACCCCGCAGAGGGATGGGAGTGTGCTCACCTCGCTCCACCTCACACTCCGGAGAGGAGGCCCCACTGCATTCACTGCGTGGGCCCAGCACGGGAAACATCAGGCCGAACTCAGACAGGGACACGGGGCTGGGCAGGTCCAGGCTGCCGGGCCGCACCACCGCCGGGAGCTGCTCGGGGATCTCAGACGGGCTCACGGGTCCCGAACTGAAGCTGGACAGAGACTGGGTTTCCGAGTCATCTTCAGATACGAAGTTGCTACAGGTGTCATCCTCAAACGCCTCCGAGGCCACTGGGACAAGAGGACACTGTCATACAAGCCCCTGAACCCCTCTAAGGCCTCCCCAAGCCAGCCACCTGTGTGGGAGACCCGGCTGGAGTTGCCAAGCTCCTGACTTTGCCCTGGCCAATCCCTGGCTCTTGTGGGCATTTTGGGTAATAAAGGAGCAGGTGGGCTCGCGCTCTCAGGGAAAGCTCTGCCCACATCTCGCCCTAGTACGGTGAAGGCCAGGGCCAGATGCCCGAGGCACTGTGTAGAAGTGCGTCTTCCACACAGGGTTCTTTCAGAGCCTCAAATGTTCCCACGCATCCTTGGCCCTTAGACACGGGTGGAAAGGGGAACAGCCCAGGATGCCTGGTGCCCTTCCCCTGGCCCTGCTCCCCATCCCCAGGGACAGAGCAAAGAAGGTGGGTGACAGCGTCCAGGCTCCGCTCACCAGAGACGGCGTCCAGCTCGGGCTTGCCCACCGGTGGGCCCTCCACAGCCGTGCCACTGCCCTCGGCGCCCACACCACAGCCCCGGGGCCCCATGGCGCTGGAGCGCCGACGCTCATGAATCTCATCCGAGATCATCTCAAGGTTCTTCAGGGCCGTCTTGTACTCGCCCTTGGCCAGGCTCAGCTTGGCATGCAGCTGGTCCACCGTCGTCTTCAGCAGCTACACAAGACAGCAGGAGGCCCAGTGAGAGCTAGCGAGCAAGCCCTGGGCCCGTGTTCTGCCCACTGCCCCAGAGCATGCCAACACATTGAGGACCTGATGACCCTGCAGCCAGGGACAGGCCTCGGAACCCCTCCCTGAGGGCCTGACTCCCACAGTGGGTGCAGGATGGGGCCCACGCAGGCTGCTAGTCCCACGAGCACACAGTGTGAAGGCCTGTCCCAGGACAGGAGGGGACAGACGTGCTGAAAGCCTAGACTACCTCAGCCCACAGCCACAGGGCAGCCCCGCAGGAGGAGCAGAGTGGCGGGGCGTACCATCGCAGCACAGCCCAGGCCACACGTACCTCCATCTGCACATGGTACTTCGCCTTGAGTTCAAAGTAAGGCCTGCACGAGATGGGAGAGAGCGTGAGTCAGAAGCCATGGCAGAGGCCAGGTCACCAGCTGACACAGAGCCCAGCGCACCCCCACCTCCCGCACCCTGAGGGTCCCTGTGCCAGACCCCACAGTGCTCTCACTGCCTGGCCAGCAGCAACAGTAGCCAAGTCACCAACACTCATGTTCCCCCATGCTGCCTGGCTCTGCCTAGGAGCTTGGGAGTCTGTGCACCGAGACCAACGCTTCATTCCTGAGCAGTACCCTTCCTGGAGACCCCCAAGCCCTGCTCCAGAAGCATCCACATCAAACTGGACGTGGACAGGCACTCTCACAGCTGAGAGGACGTTGGCACCCGGGGCGTATAGAGTGTGGCAGTGCCGACTGGGGCACATGGAGAACGTCCCAGCGATAGGAATAGGAGCCTGTGTGCCAAGCACGAAGAACAGGACGGGCACCTTCAGGCTGGCCCCCACAGCACTCCAGGAGCTTGCCAGGGTAGGCAGAGAAGGGCCACGGCAATTTTCTTCATGGGTTCACTGAGTTCGTGAGCGTGTGCCAAGTGTGCTCAGGCCAGGCAAAGGCAGCAGCGTGGAGGCTGCCCTCCCGAGTGCTCCCCCAGGCCACCCAGATGCCATGCACAGTGTTCAGCTACACACACACACACACACACACACACACCAAATGCAGCAGCAAACAGGCAAGTGCTGCTCATGTGCACGTGTGTGCGTGTCGCACAGGCATATAGGAAGCAGATGACCTGACAGACACCTGACACGCTGAGCCCAGGGAATTCACTGTGGCAGAACACAGCAGAGCCGCGAGCGCCCCCTGCAGGCCCTGTCCTGGACCAGGCCCCTCCTTGCAGGAACTGGGGGCCAAGGGCCAAGGGCAGGCTTTCCTGCTCCGGGTCTGTGTGGGTGTCTAGGCCACTCCGAGTTCCTGCTCCTTTCGCTGTGAGGCCCAGAGATTCAAAAGAAGCAGGAGGCTTGTGGTGACAAGACAGCCATGTGGCCACAGACGGCCGTGCCGGACTCACTTGGACTTGTTGATGGCTCTCTTGAGCTTCTTCTCCAGCTGCCGCATGCGGCCCATGGCGGCGTTGTACCTGGCGGCCGTCTCCTTATGCACCAGCTCGCTCCTCGTTTTGGTCTGCTCAGCCTCCATGACCTGCACACAGCGCAGAGGTCAGCCCGGGCAAGCCCCGGGAGGCTCCTGCTTGGTATGCGACCCACACCGTTCTTTATTGAGCCAACAAGCCAGCAGGTTTAAGCTAAGGATGGGGGCTGATGGGCAGATAAAGAGACTTCAGGGAACCAGAAGAACAGTAAAATGAGGAATGAGCAATGGCAGGTACCAGGGCCCACTGCCTGGCACAGTGGACCTGGCACGCTTGCAGCGTGGGCGGGTGCCCCACATGGGGACGCCAGCACAGTCCCACTATTCTGCTGCCCATCCCACTTCCTGCTAACACCTGGACAGACAGCAGATGCTGACCCAATTATGTGGGCCCCTGCCAGCCACATGGGAAACCAGGATGGAGTCCCAGGCTCCTGGCCTGCACTGGCCCAGCCCTGGCTGGTGCGGCCACATGGAAAATCCATCTACAGATGGAAGGTCTCTGGCCTTTCCCTGTCACTCCACCTTCCAAAACATCCCAAACACACTAAAAACCAGCAAGCATCACTGCAGGTGCTTGGTCTCTTCCAGAACATACTGGCCTGGCACAGAGGATGGAGGCCCCAGGAGGGCCAAACTAAAGACAAACCAGACTTTCCTACAATGGCGAGGTTCACAAACACAGCCAGGACCAAAGTTCTGGCAGGAAGTCCCAGAGGAGAGGGGGAGGGACATTCGTGCAACCTGGCGACCACTAAGCTTCAGGGATCCCATATGGGTGCCGGTTCTAATCCTGGCTGCTCCACTTCCCATCCAGCTCCCTGCTTGTGTCCTGGGAAAGCAGTAGAGGATGGCCTAAAGCCTTGGGACCCTGCACCTGCATGGGAGACCTGGAAGAAGCTCTGGGTTCCTGGCTTCAGATTGGCTCAGCTCCGCCACAGTGGCCATTCTGGAAGAAAGATATTTCTGTCCTCTCTGTAAATTTGCCTTTCCAATTAAAATAATTTAATTAAAAATCATTTTAAGATATTCAAAGCAGACACATAATTTGCTTGTTTTTAAAGAACAGAAAAAGAACTTGCAGTCTGATCCAGGGCTCCAGCTGGGGTGCAGAAACGAGGCACCCTCACTGACGGCTCAGTCCTTAGTGGACTGGGGGGGCAGGCATGAGGAGGGAAATGAGGCTGGGGTGTCTATTTCACATCTCTGGCTTGTGCGTGGAGCTGGGCTAGGAGCTGGCCTGGGCTCAGCTGCTGCGAGCGCCATGTCCACTAGGGGGCACAGGAGACTCACACAGAGACAGCAGCCTGTCCCAGGCCTGGGGATTCGTAGTTCAAGTCACAGGACAGACACCCCGGGCAGACATCTGCATTCAGCTATTTAAGGCAGCGCAGGTCACTGTCTACCATGGGATCCCCCCAGGACGGGAGCCTGTGACTGCGACACTGACAAGGACAGACTGCTGGCACCAACGCCTGCTCGTTCCATTCCAGGCCAGCACAGAACATCCCCAAGGCTCCCAAACCACCGCATTTACAGTATCTGGTTTTACAGCAGCCCGAACAGACGGGGATGCAATACTGCCCGTGAGGAGTCTGTTCAGAGCTGCCCAGCAAGTCAAGGACAGGATCAAGGTCAGACACAGCCCACTGCCAACACAGGATGCTGGCTGCTCCCGCCCAGGCCCACGACCCCCGCCTTCCAGCAACAACACCTAACCCATTCCCCGATCCTCTGAGTCCAGGTTCAGTGTGGCTGTGGATTATCTGCCTGGAAGCCCACACCCAGACACAGCCGCCTGCAGGGACTCCATGGGACTTGACTCTGGCAAACCACCTGAGATCCCCGAGTCCATGGTCAAGATCTTCAAGAAGCAATACAGGAGGGGCAGCGACGCCCATCACTCAGAGACTGTACCCCAAGCAGGACCTAGTACCAGGTCCAGCCAGGAGTTCCGGGAACCCTGGGGGACAGCCAGGCATGTGTGCACAGCACAGGGCCCCAGGGGCAGCTCCTACCCTCTGGGTAGCATGGTTCAACATCTCCTGCCAAGCCGAGTCAAACTGCCGCTTGTCGTCCTCTAGTAACCGCTGCTCGGCCAACGAGATGGTCTCCTTGGCTGCGCGCAGCACCTCCGTGGCTCTCTGGAAGTCCTGCGTGGCCTTCTGTGCTTCTAGCTGTGCCTGTGTGAGAAATTACCCCCGTGAGATGTCAGATGGGGCGGAAGTTCCTCAAGCACCTGCCATCCCCAACCCCAAGAGGAGGGTCCCGAGAGCCAGGATGTACCCTGCCCAGCTCTATCTGTCTCTGCTCTGGGGACAGGCATGGCACCCACAGGGGCCTTGCCAACAGCGCAGACCCTGTTCTCAAGTTATGTCCCCAGATAGGACCGTCAACGCCAGCTGCGGCTGCCAGCAGTCCCCCAAGGCTCTGAGCACCTGCGAGAGGATTCACCCAGCTGCAGCACTAAACACCCCTCATTCCAAAGACTCCCCACAGCACAGGACTGTCAAACTCCTCCTGAACAATTTCTGCACTGGCGACATGCTGAACTATTCAGGATAAATGAGAGTAGGAAAAATATGTGAACGTGGAGTTCACCTGTTTCCCTTAACTGTGACCACAGGGAATTCCTGCCACCCAGAGTAGATTCGCATTCCAGTTCTCGGGGCCAGCAGAAATTACCCCTCCCAGGATCAGGCCATGTGACTGCAACTGCATATGCGTGCATGAGGCACCAGCTGCAGCTCCCTGTAACTCCCCTAGGTGCCCACAGCAGGCCACTGCCAAGGCCAAGGGGCTGGCAGCCAGGCCAGGCTGGGACATCCGGGGGCAGCCCCCGGGACTCAGAAGGCAGCGGGAGCAGCAGGGCTCCACCTGACTCCTACATGACTTAGAGGAAGTTTTCAGAAACCGCAGGGGCAAAACAAAACCCCAGGCCTGAGGACACGAGTCCCAGGGCCGAGCAGGCTGCGGGCTCCCGCCTTATGCACTGCTGCCTGCACAGGGGCCACAGGTCAGCTCAGCCGGGGACACAGCCAGTGGCTGACCTCAGGGCTGTGCCGCATGACCTCCCCGTTGAGGGGGAGGGCAACGCCAGTGTGGTGGGGTCGGCAGGCCAGCAGAAAACAGCTGGGCATTGCCAACAGAGCTACCAACAATGGCAGGGATGGCTGTCCTGAGAGACTGGGTCCCACCAGCACCACACAGTCAAACAGGCCCCGCAGCTCTCCAAATCCCCTGGATCCCATGCCACAACAGCAACAAAGCAAACATGCCAACACCCTGGACAGAAGTGGCATTGAGGGCCCAAGACAATCGGGCCACTGTGAGGCCATGGGGTGTTGTCAAGAAACCTGGGTTGGGGGAGGTCACATGCATGAAACAAACAAAAATGACTCCTGTTAGGGGTCCACAACCCTGAGCCGGTCACTGCCTCCTCGGGCTGGAATGCCGAGGCCTCAGCCACGGGGCTGCCCACACATAATCACGGCAGGAGTGTGTGGGAAACACCTGTAATGATAACACTGCAGACCGCCGACCACAGGCCAGGCCCTCAGCGACCTACTGCGTTGGCGCCATCTTAACTATGTCTGCACATTTCCCACAATAAAGTGTTCTGAAAATTGCTTCCTGGCCCACTTCTGTAAAAAGATTTGTTTTTGTTGAAAGATTTAGAGAGAAGGCGATACAGAGAGAAACATCTCCTGTCTGCTGGCTCACTCCCGAAGTGGCCACAACCGCTGGGACGGAGCTGATCTGGAGCCAGGAGCTTCTTGTAAGTCTCCCACCCGGGTGCAGGGTCCCAAGGCTTTGGGCCGCCGTCCTCAACTGCTTTCACGGGCCACAAGCAGGGAGCTTGACAGAAGTAGAGCAGCCAGGATATGAACTGTCACCCAGATGGAATGCCAGTGCTTACAGGTAGAGGATTAGCTAGTTAAGCCACAGTGCTGGTCCCTGGCCCACTTCTTACCCAGCTATCATTGAGCAGCTGCTCTGTCACACAGTGCTTTGTACTCACCATATCACTGCGGTGAGCATGTCACACAGCACGCAAGGAAGGAGGAGGCCCTCGCCATGGAGCAAACCACAACAGAACTCGCTTCAAACCAATCACAAGAAAATACATATTTGAAATAGCTGGAAGAATGTGTGAAAAAAGGACTAGATAGTGAAGAATTGCGATTGGGTCAGTGTTGCGGCCTAGCAGGCTAAGGAAGTACATGCAATGCTGGAATCCCATCCAGGCACTGGTCCAACTCTCTCCTAACACATGTGGGAAAGTAGTGGAGGAGGGCCCAAGGGCCTGGGCCCGTTACTCACAGGGAAGACCCAGGAGGAGTTCCTGGCTCCCGGGTTGGCCCAGCCTGCCCATTGGGAGACGAAACATCTCTTTCTGCCTACCTTTCAAACAATCAAATCTTTGGGGAAAAAAAAAAAAAAAAAAGACAATGGCCACGAACCACACCAGAGTGCCCAGGCTCAAATCACCAGGTTTCTGCCACTTGCAGGGGGACCCTGGATTGAGTTCCCACCCTACCCAGCCTCTGTGAGCACCAGGGAAATAAACCAACTGATGGAAACTGCCTGTCTCCCACATGAATCAAACATAAACGACTTCCAAAGGCAGACAGCCCTCGTGCCTCTGAGACATGAAACACTCAGAAGGAAGTGAAAGTGTATCAACTGACAGCCCCTTCCCCACCAAGTGCAAAACTACAAAATGAAGCTTCTGCTTTTAAACAGATACCTCTGCACACCTGCCTGGCTTCCCTCCCAAGGGGCTGCCGTTAGCCAAGTGGCTTCATCTCCTTGCCTGTAAGGGCAGGTCAGGGAGGAGACGGACCAATCCAAACCCAGGGACACCGACAGGTGCCGTACAGGGGCCCCAGCCCCTGCCGCTCGGCAGCTGCAATGGTGACAAAGTGCAGCAGCCCACAGAAGCAGAAACCGTGACTGAATGTCTTCACTCCCAAAACCTGTTGCCGTGGCTGAAGATACAGTTGTTTAGTTAAGGCACCCAGCTCTGGTACCAACAGCAAACCACAGACTCCTCTGAGCCCCATCACTTTAATGCCTGTGTGATTTCTGTTCTCTCCTGTAGTTCGTACAATAAAGGTGCATCCATCCTTCGAAGTGCCAGTTTATGGTGACATGAACATTCACCAGAACAATCTCCAAACCGAACAACAATTACAACAGCAAATCCAGGGGTGCGAGTGCCACTGTCTCGGGACTGAATCCTAGGGCCAGCATTGTGATGCAGCAGCGTAACCACCGCCTGTAATGCTGCCATTGCACATGGGTACCCATTCAGGTCCAGCTGCTCCACTCTTGACCGAGCTCCCTGCTAACATGCAGGTGATGCGCCAAGTGTTTGGGCCCCTGCACCCATGTGGGAGACGCAGGAGGAGCCCCGGGCAAGTCCCAGCCGCAGCGGTCATGTGCGAGTGAAACAGCCAATGGAAGAGCTCTCTGTCCCTTCCTCCTCCTCCTCCTCCTCCTCTCTTTCCCTCCCTCTCTTTCCCTCAGTTAATTCTGCCTTTCAAATAAATAAGCGAATCTTTTTAAAAAGTCAAAGACTGCCACCTCCATGCTACAGCAACAAGCTGACTGGCGGGAGCAGGGATGAGCCCATGGGTCTTGGGGGAATTCACACCTGGGGCACATGTGCCCCCTCCTCATTTTCAGAACCAAATGTCTGTGTTTCAAGACTCAGTCACGTTTTGAAATCTTGAGTACTGCAAAAAGTGCATGGAGAATTAAAAGATCTACTTCAGCCCCAAATTCTGAAACATGTAGCATTTATTTTTTCATATACATATTTGCATGAACCTCTTGCAGGCCCCTCATACACAGACAGGGTGAGCTCTGCCTACTGACCTGGCCCAGCCTCCGGGCTTGGGAACACTGAAGCTCCACATGGGCCCCCTCCACCCCACCCATTCCCCCATCCCACCTGACCCCCCGCCACCTCCTCCCTGGACTCTCCTGGGTCACCAGGCACCACTAGGAGCTCAGTACAACAAGGAAATACCTGATTCACAGAAATCCCAATCTCCACCCTCCACCCTTATTTACATATCTTTTGCTCCTGGATTTGATTAAGTTAGATCAAGTACCCCTCATCTCAAACGCCTGGGGAGAGTTTAGATTGTGAATCAATTACTCAGACTTCACTGGCTGAGCCTCCCTAATCTGAAAAACCCACAATGATCTCTTCAGAAAGCCAGATCTTTAAGACTCTGAAAAAATCCGCAATAGCGCCAGGCAGGTACACAATGGAAGACAAGGGTTTGGCATACACAGATGCCATCCCCGCTGAACTTGGCATATGGAAAAGCCAAGGGGGTGTCCCCACACAAGGACAGGGATGGTCGCATGGCTTCTCAGAAACAGCATCACCCTCCCAGGGCCTCTTCTGGCCACTGCACAGCCCACACCACTGCAGACAGACAGGGAAGGGTTAGCAACAGGGCCGGGGCAGCAGCTAGGCTGGCTCAAGCTGGGGTAGAAGGGGGCTGCCCGTCAGGACCCAGACTCTTGGCCGATCCCGTTCTCCCCCACCTGGCTCCAGCCCACAGGGCAAGTCTGCAGAAACCGCTAGAGGAGAATGGAACCCCAGAAGATGTCCACACGCGGAACTCCAGCATTTCCTGGCTGCCACAATCATGCCTGCAGCACAGATCCCAGCATCTCGCCTTCACTCTGCACATCACAGACAGGCTAAGGAGCAATTCTGCCCTCCAGAAGGGTCCATTTCAAGGAACCCACGGCTTTGAGGCCAGGTGCACTTTGGGGACTTCAGACTGCCTGGGCCCATTCAGCAGCTGCGAGAGCCTTGCTTTCCTCAGCTGCAACACAGACAAGAGCAGAAGTGGTCTCCTGGGCTTGCTTTCGGGGGAGTACGCCAGAGCCAAGGAGGTGCCCAGAGCAGACACAGGGGCCAGCAGCACAGGGCTTGGGGGAGGGCAGGGAATGGCTGCTGTTACATAAGCCGGTACCACATGGCTCAGTGGCTCAGGGCGACAACCCCAGCTCTAGTAAAGGGAGGCAAGAAAAACATGGCGAGAAAGAAACAGCACAGCATGCTGCACCCGCAGCCTGTGAGATGTGGTGGAGGCGTTCATGCTGCAGCACGACGCAGGGCACCACAGGCCTGCAGATGCTGGGGGCCAGCCAGATGGCGCAAGCCCTGGGGTGCTGTGCTCAGACCCAGAGCCTGAGGCCAGACAGGTGCTGTGTCTGGGCCAGTGTCCCTCGGGAAAACAGACGGATCTGGATGTGTACAGAGAGAGGAAGCAATTTATCCTAAGGGGCTGGCTCCTGCCATCACAGAGGCTGGCAGGCTGGAGACACGGCAGGAAGCTGAGGCTGTGGCTCAGTCCCTCCGGCTCCTGGAAGTCACCTGTGGCAGGAGTCAAGGCCACTGATTTAAAGGCTGACCTCACCCAGCTCTCCTAGAAACACCTGGAAAAACATCTGGCTATGAAGCTAGTCCCATGGCGCAGTAGGGGCAGCTGACAATCAACCGGCATGCGAGCTGTGGCTCTGGAGTAGGATGAGCAGCAGAGAATTCACCTGCAGAGCTGGAAAAGGCCGAGGATGCCATGGGGAAAGCAGAGAGGGGTCATGCAGGGCCCAACTTCCCTAACAACCTGTTCCTGCTTCCGGAGGACACGGACGCCCCTACAGCCCCCAGGAGCCCTTGAGGGGCTCCCACCAGGCCCACCTTCCAGACACCATAACTGGAGGAATTTTCCTCTTAGCACAATCAACTCTGGAGTTCAAGCTTCGTGTCTCATTGTCAAGTCATGTTCAAACTACAGCAGATTCCCACTTAGGCATGAATTTCATGTGAACTACTTACATCTCTTTTATGCTTCATAAAACACTGCATGAGTCAGACTCATTTTTTAAAAATACAGTGCTGTGGCTCAATAGGCTAATCCTCCACCTTCAAGTGCCAGCTTCCCACATGGGCACTGGTTCGTGTCCCAGCTGCTCCACTTCCCATCCAGCTCCCTGCCTGTGGCCTGGGAAAGCAACAGAGGATGGCCCAAGTCCTTAGGACTCTGCATTCCACACGGGAGATCCAAACGAAGCTCCTGGCTCCTGGCTTCAGATCAGCTCAACTTTGGCCACTGTGCCCATTTGGGGAGTGAACTAATGGATGGGAGATCTGTCTGTTTGTAAATCTGCCTTTCAAAAAAAGAAAGTCATTAACACAGAATCATTATTTCGCTGTGTCTTCCCATGTTCTCGGTATCTCCCTCTTGGCGTCCTGGCGGAATGGCTTCTCTCCTGCACATCAGGCCATGCCCCCGTGGGAAGATCTGGAGTAGAGTCCTGAGCCAGGGGCACACCACCACATCAGCACCACCTTCAAGTCCACAGACCCGAGTCTCTAAGCCGTGCGAGTCACCAACCTCCCAGCAGGCCCAAGTTCATCAGACACTGACGGACAGACTTCCACGGAAGGGAGGGAAGAAGAGCGGGAGGATGCCAAGGTCAGGAACGGGAGTGGAACCGCCGAGCATCTGAGGGCCAGCCCCTCCTGAGGGGACACAGCTGGTGGCGGAGACACCATCTACAGTCTGGGTTGCTTGAATGGAAAGTCATGAGCGGGGGATGCCTATGGCTGGCAGACAGGAGAGGAAGGGTGTGCCATCAGCCCGGGGAGTGTGTTCAAAGCAGCCAATAGGGAGAAAAGCAAGCAAGACGAGGACACCGAGGAATCCCGTGGCTTCAAACAGAAGGACAGAACAACATGCATGCTTCGCCCTGCTGCTACACAGTGGTCATAAGCCACAGCCATCAACTGCAGAGAGCACACTCCCTGCCCGCCACACTCCAAGGAGAAGCTCTGCCCACAAGGACACGCCTGGCAAGGCAGCAGAAGGAAGCGTCTGTGACCAGCCCTCCATGCAGCCTTCCTGTCACCTGCCAGGCAGGAAAGGGTTAGTGCCTGCTGCTCTGTGAGAAAACAGCCTTTAGATGAGTGACATGGCATCTGCTCCAGCCAGAGCCCCAGGGCACGGTGCGAGGGGAGAGGGGGAGGCCGACCAGCTAGGATACGGAAGTGGGACCCTCTGGTTGTGAGCGAAGGCATGCTCTGTGTCGGGGCCTGCAGCCAGCCCCACTGTCAAGCAAGGCTTCCAGAATGCGGCTGCTCCTTCCCAGGACTGTGGGCAGGATGCAGAGCTGCAAGCCCACCTTCCATGCCCGCAGCAAATCACGGCCGGGCGACAGGTGCCCCGACACTCACAGGGATGACGCAGCTCCTTGGCCACCCACAGGGAAGATGACCAAGGCCACAGGGCCGGACATCACTGAGCCCAAAACGCAGGGCAGGCTGGCCCTGGGGGCAGGATGGAGGTTTCCCAGGCTGCACTCTAGTCCCAGGGGAACAGACAGAGCCCAGAGCGGTAAGAAACGCCCAGGCCTCGGTGACTCATAAACAAGGGTTCATAAGTGACGCAGCCCCGTGCAGGCAGGGGGGCCCAGGGAGAGGAGCGCAAGTGCACGTCCAGCCTCACGCATCCCGCAGACCCGTTCTCAGACAGGCTCACGCATCCTCAGGCTTCTTGCAGTCACGGAAGGCAGGCACACGCCACACACCAGACCTTGCTCCGGGCTCCCTGCCTACTAAGGTCTGTTGCTCACACACACACGATGGTCATGCGTGTGAAGGCAGTAGCAGGAGAGCTTTGCCGCCAGAAGGTGGGCAGTCACAAAGCCTCAGGCCACCATGCCCAGGGTTCAGCACGGAGAACTCAACCCCTGCAAGTCTGCTTCTGTAGCCAAACTCGATCAAGTAACCCTCTCACACACAGCACGCACTCAGCAAAGTGTCCTCCTCGAGCATGTTAAAGCCACCCCCTCCCACTGCCAGACACTCTCTGCTCATCACTGGCTCCCCCCCACCCCAGGCCTGGTCACTCCAACCTGGACATTCTAGAAAGTGAGCCCCATGCCTTTTCCACAGCCAAATCCCGCCTCCCGTCAACATTCCATGGGCACCCCAAGCTGAGATGGCCACCATCTTAGGTTTCCACATTCTTTCTCCCTGGGCCACACCAGAAGGGTTCCTGTAAAGGCCACAGTTCCCTCACCTGAACAGCATGAAAAGAAAGGGAAGACAATGGGCCTCCCCCACCCAGAACTGTGCAGTGGTTCCTGACACGTCCCAACAGCCCGTCCCCTCCGCGGAGCTGCCAGAAATGAGAGAGAAGAGCCCTGGGCATCATCACGGAAATCAAGCATCTCGTGCCCAAGGGTCAGGGTCCCTGAATTGCCTCAGGGGAGAAGATGCAGTTGTCACATGAGCTCCTCTGGGGAGTCCCATCAGCAGCTACATGAGTTCAGCGCTAATGCGTCAATGAAAAGACACACCCGGAAATGGGAAGTGGAAGTGGCAAGTGCAGCAAGCCGAACATGAGCCCACACACTAAGGGCTCAAGTGACCCAGGGAGCACGTGGCAAAGTGGCAGAAGAAAGCAGCCGCATGGTGCCTTCCGCAGCTTAGTCAGGGCATCCAGCATCGGAAGACCGTCCGCCGTGTGTGTTGCTTCACAGTAGTACTCCGGGGAATTCACTTGTTCCTTTTTCTTTCTCCGAGTTTTTTTTTTTTTAAGCAGTGTAAGAGAAAGTGAAAAAGGGTAGGGAGAGGGAGAAGAGAGGGGGAGGAGATGAGCGAGGGAGGGGGGGCAGGAGAGGGAAAGACAGAAGGGAAGAGGAGGAAAGGGGAACAGGTGGAGAGAGAGAAATCTTCCCTCCGCTGGTTCACTCCCCAAATGGCTGCAAGGGCTAGAGCTGAGCCTGGCAGAAGCCCGGAGCTTCCTCCAAGTCTCCCACATGAGTGCCAAGAACTCAAGCATTTGGGCCATCTTCCACTTCTTTTCCAGGTACATTAGCAAGGAGCTAGTCCTTTAGTGGAACAGCCAGGACCAGAATCGGTGCCCATAGGAGATGCCAAACTCTCAGTAGTGGCTTCATCCATTGTGCCATAGCACCGGCCCCTCATTCATTCATTCTAAGTAACAGAGATTACATCGGTACATTTACACAGAAAGCACACACACAACAAGGCTAGCATTCATCAGCTGACAGAAACATCGAGTCCAGGTGCTCTTGGAAACCTAACACCCTTCTCCCCTTCAGTGGTCCAGTGTCCATGGCAACGTCACAGAACACACCTGCCACACATGTTGGGCCATCTCACTTTGCCAACCCTGAACCGCACAAGGAAAAGCAATCCCTGGCCAAGCAAAGCAGGTCCTGCCCCCTCTGGCCAGCTACCCCCATGCTTTGTAGCCCCCCTTGCAGGACCCCAGCCACACTGCTGCAAGCAAAACCCAACACAGGCCATGGCACTCGGTTTGCTTTGGATTCGGGAGGCAGCCAAGGATGACTTCCTGCGTGCAGCCAGCTTCATGTCACCGGAAAACAAGATTACCCATGGATCAAGGCCCGTGGGAGACAACCAGTTGCTCTCTCTTTTCTCACTCTCTGTGCCCACCAGCTCCTCGGTCAGGACGACCCCAGGCTGCTCACATATCACAACCCTCCCCGACAGCCCAGATCGCCCCCTTCTTCAACCTCTAACATTCTTGTTACTGCAGTGGAGGTTTTTATTCATTGTATTTTAAAGGCAGAGAGATGAGCAGGGAGAAATCTCCCATCTAAGTTCACCCTCTAAATGCCCTTAACAGCTGAGGCTGGCCGGGCTGGCCGGGCTGGGCCCACACCTGCAGCTCCAGCCCACTGGGCGACAGGGACCCAATACCTGAGCCGTCACCTGCTGCCTCCCAGGTACAGCAGCAGGGACTCAGATCAGAAATACTGGATGGGGACTTGGGGGTGCAATACCTCAATCAGTTAATCCTCCACCTACAAGCACTGACATACGGAGCTGGTTTGTGTCCTGGCTGCTGCACTTCCCATCCAGCCCCCTGCTGGTGGCCTCGGAAAGCTGCTGAGGATGGGCCAATGCCTTGGGACCCTGTACCAGCATGGGAGACCCAGAAGAGGCTCTGGGCACCTGGCTTCAGCTCAGCTCAGCTCTGGCCATTGCAGCCACTGGAGGAGTGAACCAGAGGATGGAAGATCTTTCTGTCTCTTCTCCATGAACCTGCCTTTAAAACCTATATGGGCTGTAGGATTCCCAAATGGTGGTTTAACATCAGCACCTTCACCCTGTTTTTTTTTTTTTTTTAAAGATTTATTTTTATTATTTTCTCATTGGAAAGGCGGATATACAGAGAGGAGAGACAGAGAGGAAGATCTTCCATCCGATGATTCACTCCCCAAGTGAGCGCAACGGGCCGATACTATGCCGATCCGAAGCCAGGAGCCTCTTCCGGGTCTCCCACGCGGGTGCAGGGTCCCAAAGCCTTGGGCCGTCCTCGACTGCTTTCCCGGGCCACAGGCAGGGAGCTGGAAGGGAAGCGGGGCTGCCGGGATTAGAACCGGCGCCCATATGGGATCCCGGGCGTGCTAGGCGAGGACCTTAACCACTTGCGCCACCGCGCCGGGCCCCACCCTGTTTTTTTAAAAATAAATTTAATTATAAAGATAACAGATTTGCATAGAAAAAAACCTTTGCAGTAACTAACCTTTTCTTGATGCAATTGCTTTCCAGGCACTAATTCACTCCTGTGGATAGTTATAAAAATGCCTGCAACACTCTCCAGTGCCTGACCCAAGTGCATTTATTCCCAGCTCCCATGGGTCATGAGATTTGCTCTCACAGAACGTCATCGATCACACAGAGAAGTTTATAAAAAGTGTGCCCTTTTTGTTCCCTTTTTGTCCCAACCTCAAGAGACAAAGCCCAGGCTATCTGCTGGATAACATGTGGCCCAGTCACTCCCAGGGTGACATACAAGGACTCCAAGGCAGCCGGGTTTCTGCCGACAACCACTGGTGGACAGCTAAGCCTGAAATCAGAAAAACTGCCGAGCAAAAGCAAGAGCTCCATGCATGCTTTAAGTCATTAAGTTGCACGGAGTCTTGCTGTGCAGCAGAAGCTAACTGCTGTACAGCTCCATTGTACAGATGAACAAAGTGAGGCACAAGGGGAGGTTCCAGAACCTACTCAAGGTCCCACAGCTACGAAAGCTGAGCAGGTGATCAGAAGCCGGTTAGCCCACCTGCAGAGGGTACACTGCGTCCGGGTGTCCCCACCGCTAAGCCACTCAAGTGTCAAATGACTTCTTTGCTCTCCCATCTACTCTTCTAAAGAAGTTAAGGGTAGGACATGAATGTGGCCCCATAACACTAAACACACAACTTCCAATAAGCCCCAATATTCTGCATGTATTAAACTTGCAGGTTTTCAAAATGCTCAGCTGTCTTCTGGCACATTCCAAAAGAAACAGGTTCCCCCAAAACAGCAAGGTCACCCAACTTCTACAGGTGAATGGACAAATGTGGTCCATCTACACAACAGAACAGCATCCAGCCTTAAGAAGGGTGGCAATACTGACACATGTCACATGGTGAACAAACCCAGGGGACAGTCAGCTAACAGAAATCTGCCTGTCATGACCGACATCGACGCCGTGATTCCTAAGCACACACGTGACATACCTAGGGTAGCAAACTCATGAAAACAGGAGCACGGGGGTGGCCGGGGGGAGGTGGGGACAGACATTACAGTTTAATGGTGACAGAGCCACAGTTGGGGAAGATGAGAAAGTTCCAGAGTGAGGCAGTGAAGCAAACGCACTGCGGGCTGGGGGCTACACCTTGAGCAGGGCTGAGTGGGAGCTGGAGCTTTGGTGTAGTGGGTTCAGTGCCACCTTCAGCGCCAGCATCCCATACGGGTGCTGGTTCAAGTCCTGGCTGCTCCACTTCCCATCCAGTTCTCCCTGCTAATGGCCAGGCAAGGCAGTGAACACCGGCCCACATGCTTGGGCCTCTGCACCTATGTGAGAGATCAAAAAGAAACTCCAGCTTCCTGGCTTCAAGTGTCTCACCAGCTCCAGCCCTTGTAGCCATCTGGGGAGTGAACAAGCAGATGGCAGATCTATCCCATAACTCCACCTTCCAAAGAAATAAATCTTAATAAATAAATGATCTTTTTACATGACTTCTACTTTACCAGAACTGTTTTTTTAAAAAAAGATTTATTTTGTTTTATTTTTATTGGAAAAACAGACATACAGAGAGGAGGAGAGACAGAAGAGGAAGATCTTCCATCTGCTGATTCACTCCCCAAGTGGCTGGAGCTGAGCTGATCTGAAGCCAGGAGCCTCCTCCATGTCTCCCACGCGGGTGCAGGGTCCCAAGGCATTGGGCTATCCTTTACTGCTTTCCCATACAAGCCCGTGGCAGGGGAGTTTTTCTCTTTTAAGGCCAGAGCTGACCTTGCTGCCCCACTGATACGAATGTTTGAGACACAGGCAACCACCACAACCAACCCACCCACAGTGGGATTGTTAATTCAGGAACAGATGGGGAGGGGGCAAACAGCAGGTAAGAGAGGGTCCCGGGACCCATTTTCCTCTTGTCTGCTTTCTAAATTTTCAATGCTATTCATAAATCCTAATTTCTTAAAGGGTTCTTCGATTATTTGAAAGGCAGAGTGACAGAGACAGGTGTTTCACCTGCTGGTCCACTTCCCAGATGGAAGCCTACGACTCCACACGGGTCTCCAGCTTGGCAGGGACTCCAACGCTTGGGCCATCTCGCACAGCTTTCCCAGCAAAGGAGCCGGATCAGAAGCGGGGCAGCCAGAACTTGAACAGGTGCCCACGTGGGCTTTAGCACTGCAAACAGCAGTTTAACTTGCAGCGCTACGAGGCCAGGCCCAGTAAGTCCTGATTTTTAAAGACGCCCAAACCCAGGCATATACAGGGATGCCACTGTCGAACACTTGGGGACAACCTCACCCCTCAGGGGAGATGCAGGAACCAGTTCCGGGCTGACTGCCTCACCACGGGCCCTTGAAGGACTGCTCTGTGGGAATCCCTGGTAAATGTAAACAGGAACGAGGGAGGGGCAGGAGGCCCGGGGAAGTGGGCAGAAGTGGACAGGAAGCCCTGCTTGGCGGCAGCTGGCCAGAAGCACCCCCAGCAGGAAGCGTCGGAGCAGCACCTGCCCCAGCCCAGAGTCAGCTCACACCGAGAGGACAGGCCACAGCCGTCGTCCTCTGCTCCCGACCCACGAGCCCCTGCAGAGGGGAAGAGGTTCTCGGACGCCCTCAACACTCACCCCTGCAGAGTGAGTCAGTGAGAGCTGGGCAAGGCCAGGTTAGCCCTGGTGACTCAGGGGCTTACCCAGGGAGCTCCATGCACCATAGTCACAGGAAGGAAGCGAGGCCACAGCCCTGCCTCCCTCGCAGCCCGCTGCCTGCTGCCCTCCTACTCCCCCCAAAGAGGAGCTGGGCCACAGGAACAGGCAGCTGGGAGCCCACCTGCTACACGCATTTGGGACCTGAAGTACTTCTCCCTCTACCCTGAACCCCCAGCCGGTGGGCGTGAGCAGCCCTAGGAGGGAGGAAGCCCAGGCCAGGAAGGGGGAGGGAGGTGGCAGACACCAGCCAGGGCTGACCTCTGAACAGAAAACGGTTAAATTGACCAGGCTGTGGCACAGCGTGTTAAGCCTCCAGCTGCAACCACCAGCCCCCGGGAGAGCTGGTTGAATCCCCACTGCTCCGCTTCCGATCCAGCTCCCACTAACGCTCCTGGGAAAAGCAGCAGCAGACGGCCCAAGTGCTCGGGCCCCTGCCAGCCACACAGAGACCCTTGTGGCATTCCTGACTCATGCCTAATACGGCCCTAGCCACTGCAGCCAGCTGGGCAGTGAACTGGTAGATGCAAGATCTTTGTGTATCTCCGTCTCTCCCTGTGTCATGCTGCCTTTTCAAATAAGTAAAATTTTTAAAAAGAAAGAGGTCTGAAGGAGGCAAGGCACGAGGCTGGGACAACATCACCACCAGAGGGAACAGGAAGTTCAATGGAGGAGGGGCATGTGTGACGTCAGTGCAGCTCAAGCAACCAACCCTGAGGGGTCCTGACCACACGGTCCCTCGAGGGACCAGGCGGGGAAGTGCCAGATCGGGAGGCACTGCCACACTGCCTCAAGGCCACTCCAACACAACACTCTGGCCGCACTGCCACCTGCTGAATGTTCCACATCCAAGACGTTGGGTCCCACACACGCTGGAGGTTCAGGAATACCTGCAGACCCACACTCAGGTACCCTGGGCACAGACCCAAGCCTAATGGCAAAGTTTATTCTTGTGTCACAGATGACTTCAGCCCCCAGCCCCCAGTCACGCTGTATGTTTAATAAATGTGTGTGCACGATGGCCTGGTGCAATGACTCTGGCTGAATCCTTGCCTTGCACACACCGGGATCCCATATGGACCCTGGTTCCTGTCCTGGCTGCTCCACTTCCCATCCAGTTCCCTGTTTGTGACCTGGGAAAGCAGTCAAGGACGGCCCAAAGCCTTGGGAACCTGCACCTGCATAGGAGACCCAGATGAAGCTCCTGGCTCCTGACTTCAGACAGGCCTAGATCTAGCTATTGCCATTTGGAGAGTGAACCAGTGGATGGAAGATCTCTGTCTCTCTCTCTGTAACGGTCAAATAAAATAAATAGATCTTTAAACATATATCGAAGATGTCTTGTACCGATGGAGACCACCTCCCTGGGTGCAGGAAGGACACCCCACGTGGGAGCATCTCAACAACTCAGGGATAAGGGCACGTGCTAGGTAACTGTGGCCCCTCTGCAGGGGGCAGGGTTCTTCCTAAAGCCCTGGGGTCTGGGCGGGCGAGAACAGGACAGAAAAGAGGAAGTGGCTGCTCAGAGCCCACTGCAAGCCAGGAACAGTTAACTGGGACTCTGAGGTCGCCCCGTTAGAGGGTTCGGGCAGCCCTCCCACCCAGGCAGACAGGTCCCCTGGCTAGCAGGCCCCAGCCGGAAACCCCAGCTCAGAGCCCTGAGGGTCCCACTCAGCGCACAGCCAGATGGGAGCAGCCGGGGATGACAAGGAATGGGAGAGGAACAACCACATCCCGGCTCCTCACCCTCCCTGGCTCTCATCCTCCCGTGTTGAGGCTTCTTCTCCAAAGGCTCCCCCTGCCACAGTCTCCTCTGCCACAGTAGCTGACAACACAGCACAGGGCACATGCATGCCTGCATGCGTGTACACACACACACACATACACATACACACAGCAAGGGCACTTAATTTTGTTGCAAGTAGAGACTTCTAGAAGCAGCCACTTCCATCCACCCGAGAGGCCCATACAGCAACACCTGGTCAAGCTCCTAGCTAACCTAAGCTCGGACACACAAGGGATGCTGACCCACACTCAGCGGGCCCCCAGCCCAGGCATGGCACACAGCAGGCACTAGTCACAGCTGGGCAACTCTTCCTCACCTCCCTCTCACAGGGCAGGGCCAGCTGGAGGCTGGGAGGTGGCCAGCCATCTACCATGTCACCTCCTCAGGGGCCACCAAGGGACCACCAAGGGACACACTCTGAGAGCGCTATGGCTTCCCCAGCTCCCCACGCCACCCCGCCTCGGTCTCAGCACCTTTTCTGCAAAGTCGGGCTATAGGAACACAGAAACCTGTTTCAAAGAATACACCGGTGCCACCTGACGGGCAAACACTAGGAGAGCAGGAGAGGCCTGCCTTGTGTTCTGGTGGGATATACCGGAAAGCAGGTCCAGCCCCCAGGGAGGTGGACTAGACAGTAACACGGTGCCTGCCTGTAGGGCATCCAGATACCAGCACCCACCCTATTCATAGTGCAGAGCTATGAAGCAGATCTTAGGGACAGGGATAAAAGACGGACTTCCAACGTGGCTAAGCACACAGTCACAGCCGTTTCCCAGCATCTGGGCCCTGTGTTTCTCACCAGCAGCCAGCCAGAGATGCAAAAATCCAACAGCACCCTCACTCAGAGCCCAGCGCAGTGGCCCCGCGGGGTTACCGTACCTGCCTCGCCACCCTCCGCGCCTCCCAGTAGGGCTTCGACTCTTCCACGGCCTTGCCAATCTTCTTCATCAGCTCGTCCAATTTCACCGTTGCTTCCGCCAGGACAGAGCGGAACTTCTGGCGGGCATCCTGCAGCCAAAGGACGAGAGTTCAAGGTGGAAGAAAGGATGTGTCAGCACCTGCTCCCCACCAAGGGAGATCTCATCCAACACCCACGCCCCTAAGTTATCACCCACACAAGACAATGCTCCCCCCAGCACCCTCCTAAGGCACCTTCTGCTCAGGAAAACACATCCCATGGTCTGTATAATCCACTGTGTCACCACTGGCACTTGATACTGGCTAGAATGAAATGAACCTTTCAACAGTTACATGCATTAAAAAAAAAAAACAAAAACAAACAAAAACTGGAGGCCAGGGTTGTGTCGTCGTGGGCAAAGCTGCCATCGATATCAGCTTCCTACAGGCCACCAGTTCATGTCCCAGCTGCTCTACTTCAATCCAGCTCTCCGCCCACAGCCTGGGAAATGGCAGCAGAAGCAGCTCAGGTGCTTAGGGCACTGCCACTCACATGGGAGCCTCGGATGAGGCTCCTGGCTTTGGCCCAGACCTACCCTGGTTGTTGTGGCCATCTGGAAAGTGAATGACATGGAAGACTTTTCTAACTCTTTCCAATGAATTTTTTAAAATAATAATTAAAAAAAACAAACAAACGAAAATGAATGTGGTTAGTGTTCTGTACTAGACAGCAGAGTTCACGCTATAAAGTCTAGGTGCTTGGGGTACAAATGCCCAGTCTAACCATCCCGGGGGAAGCTTGAGTTCCCAAGATGGCACCATCTCCTGTGCTCCAAGATCCCAAGCACACACACACAGCATGCCAGGCCCTGCCTCTCAGGTACTATCCGTGCAATGGGTCAGGCGAACACGAGCGTCCACTGTAGAAAAGGCAGCCCCAGGACGCGGACAGCTCAGGGGCCAGGGGGCATGTCAGACATGGCAACCTGGCACCCAAACCACACCCAGCATCCATGCCCAGTCCCTGGAGACACATGATGTGCCAAGGGCTATTCTGGGCCCTCTCGGGAAAGAGGCATACAGAGCACCTGCACCTCCTACACAGCAGGGACAAGCCAAAGTGCCATCACGAGCAGGCTCAGGAGCAGGTGCTCCTGCTGCTGGTCATGTTTCCCAAAGAAGGAAATCAGGCACAGAGAAGATGGGCTAACCCCCCTTGGTCACAGAGCCAAGGGGCCAGCAATGCAGCCTAACCAGTAAAGCATCTCCTGTAGTTTCAGCATCCCACAGGGACTCTAGTCCGAATGGTGGCTGTTCCACTTCCAATTCAGCTCCCTGCGAATGTGCCTGGAAAAGCAGCGGAGCACAGCCCAAGTGCCTGGATCTGTGCATCCACGTGGGACACCTAAATAAAACTCCTGGATCGTGGCTTCAGACCAGGGGATGTGAACCAGTGGATGGAAGATCTCTCTCTTTTCTCTCTGTTAACTCTTTTAAATAGATAAATCTTTAAAAAAAAAAAAAAAAAAAAAAAAGCCCAGGATGGACCACTGCCTCTGGAATGCCCAGAGAGAACTGCAAGTTTACTCTGCAGCTCACAGAGGGCACAACTCCAAATGATAAACCCTTCACGGACAGCAGGCCTCCACCAGGCCAGGGCTGTGTGCTGACCCTTGGACTGTTTAGATCAGTCCTCAAGGGAGTCTTGGAACAGTTCCCTGTGTCTAGAAGAGGATTCAGCTATTTAAAGCTAAAAACTGTGTCGCCAGCGGTTGGTGACTCAGGCGGAGCACCCTGTATTCCCCAGCCAAGAACTGCTGAGGACAGCACAGGCTCCCCATGTGCGTGTCGCTGCATCACAGACAGCCCAGCATGATGCAGCGATGACAGCCAAGGCAGCAGGCGGGTGGCGGTCCCGCAGGCCTGGAGGACCACAGGCCAGGAGGCAGTCCTTGCCTTCCAGACCATCTGCCCATCTCCGTCCCACTGACCTCACTTGTAAATGGAGAAGGACCGCCTCTCCCTGCTCCAAGGTGTCCTCCAAGATGGAAGACGCTGGCTTTTTAAAAATAACTGTCCTCCATTGGAGAGGTGACAGCACACGTCAGAGGGTGCTTGGCAAGGCCAGTGATACATGCACCGCAGCCTTCCTAAGGCAGAAGGAAGCCTCTGCGGGTGGCAGCGGGTGGCAGCAGGTGCAGCTGGCCTCACCACAGCCCTGCAAAATGGGCTCCAGCAGAATGCCCAGCCCCGCCACCTGGCAGTTTGCAGATCAGTACCTGGGTGGGCTCTCACTGCCTGAGGTCACCCAGGGGAATTAGCGTTGGCTGTTTCACAAAAGCACACTTCTGTCCAGTCTCTTGACCTACTAGTTCCCAAAACAGGGTCCCTGGGAACCACTGGGGCAGGGGTGGGGTGGGGGGACAAGGCATCACCACCTTCACAGGGAGCCCCAAAAGGGCGGAAAGCTGCTTTAAGTGGCATTCCCTCCTGAGTGTGCAACAGGATTTTCCAAACACCATCCAACTACAGCCTGCAGAGAACAGATGCAGAAGGAGACACGGGGGAGATGAAATACAAGAGAAACTTGGGGCAGACACGTGGCAAGTGATGAAGATACCGGTTGGGTCACCACATCTCTCATCAGAACGCCTGGGTCGCCAACTCTGCGGAGGCCACTTCTCTCCATGGCGACCATGGGAGGCAGCCATGACAACTCCAGCGTCCACGGGCCTCCTGCCACCCACCCGTGAGAGCCAGACCGCATTCCCAACTCCAGGCTTCAGCCCGACCCAGCCAAGCTGCTGTGGGCACCCAGGGAGGCAACCAATAAACAGCTTACAATTTCCCTCTCTACCTCTCAAATAAAGACATTTTTAAAAGATAATTTTATTTGGGGACCTGCATAGTTGTGTAGCAAGCTAAGCCTCCACCAGTGGCATCAGCAACCCAAAGGGGCAGCAGTTGGAATCCTTGCTGTTCCACTTCCGATCCAGGTCTGGGGAAGCAGCAGAGGATGGCTCAGGCCTTGGGTCCCTGCACCTGCATTTGAGACTAGAAGAAGCTCCTGGCTCCTGGCTTTGGGCGGGCTCAGCTCCAGCCACTGCAGCCACTCAGGGAGTGAACCAGGAGATGGAAGATCTCTGTCTCTCCTTCTAACTCCACAAATCTTCAATAATTTCATGGGAAAAATGTGTATTGTGAAAAAGTATAGATCAAAAAATTAATCTTTTTATACTAAAGCAGCTTATCTCTTTTTTTTTAATATACTGCATGCTTACTTTTTTTTAAAAAAGATTTATTTTTATTATTTTTTTATTGGAAAGACGGATATACAGAGAGGAGAGACAGAGAGGAAGATCTTCCGTCCGATGATTCACTCCCCAAGTGAGCGCAACGGGCCGATACTATGCCGATCCGAAGCCAGGAGCCTCTTCTGGGTCTCCCACGCGGGTGCAGGGTCCCAAAGCTTTGGGCCGTCCTTGACTGCCTTCCCGGGCTACAGGCAGGGAGCTGGAAGGGAAGCGGGGCTGCCGGGATTAGAACCGGCGCCCATATGGGATCCCGGGCGTGCAAGGCGAGGACCTTTAACCACTTGCGCCACCGCGCCGGGCCCCAGCTTATCTTTTATAATTCCATTTTTTTCCCACAAACTGTAGGAATCACCCTCACAGAGTCCAGCTCTTCTATTAAACTAAACATTAAGAAACTTGGTAAGTATATAGAATATTCTCCATTTCACTGCAGGTTGGCACGGAGTGAACACACACCTTTAAAATATTTTCACTTCTTAAACACACACATTGACATTATCCGGATAAACTCAAGCTCCCTGGAGCCCTCGGTGATCACGGTGGGGGCGAAGGGGGAAGAGCTGAGCCCTGGCAGGCGCAGGTCAGCTGCAGGCCAACCACACCTGCCTACACCTGCTCCAGCAAGCACATTCTCAGCCACTCCCTGAGCTTCTCAGTCCTTCCGGTTTTGCTGGAAAGAAGGACTCCACCGATGACACCACATCTTCCTCCAGCCTTCACTTTCCCAACCTCCTCAAGTTCACGTCTAAACCGCCCACGAAGAACAGCACTACAATCTGATAAGCAAGCAAGGCAGCCACTGCAAACCACAGGGCTGACTCAGAGAGTCAGCAGGCTCTGTCTGCACTTTCTACGCTTATTCTCTAACAAAAGACTTGCTTCGGGCTAGCATCATGGCACAAGGCCAGCACCCCACAGTGGCATTGTTCAAGTCCACCTGCTCTGCTTCTGAGCCATCTGCCTGCTAACTGCCCTAGGAAAGCAGCAGAGGACTGAAGTCCCTCCAACCTCGTGGGAAGCCTGGATGGAGTTCCAGGCTCCTTGCTTCAGCCTGGCGCAGCAAGCCCTGCCATGGGGAGACAAGTCAGCTGACAGACATGCACACTCCCCCATGCTCTCCTGCCCTGCCTTTCCAATAAACAAATGAGGAAAACACACCAAAAAAAGACTGCTTTTAAGTATTTCCCTTTGATGGGTTTTTCCATATAGTATCTTTCTGCAATACTTTCTTTTTACCCTCCCCGCACATGAGCAGCCACCGAGCACACAAAGCAATGGGGGGAAGTGAGGAAGCACTCTCCAGGGCAGTCCGACCAAACCTTCCGCAAGGATTCCTGCACCACCTGTGCCCCTGCTCCCCAAGCTGCAAGTGGCTAATCAAGCCCTGATGTGGCAGCTAACTGGGCTGCATTACAAAGTCCCAACCACTGCACTTCGGATCCAACCTCCTTGCAAATGCACCTGGGAAAGCAGCAGAAGACAACCCGAGTGCCCGGCCTCTGCCATCCCATGGGGAGACCAGAATGCGGCCCCAGGCTCCTGGCCATGTGGGAAGTGGAAGATTTCTCTCCTCCTCTCTCTCTAGCCCTGCCTTTCAAAATAAATATATCTTTTTTAAAAAAAATATTTTAACTCAAAATAATTTCAACTTCAGGGGGGAAAAAGAGGGTGCCATGGAGTGGACATGATGTCCCCTTTCCTGAAATAGTTTGGTACACACGTTTTTCTCAAAGACAAGGCCATCGTCGCCCACAACCAGAGTGCAATCCTCACCTTCCGAATGTTCAAAGTCAGCACGAGGCCCGGTCCATGGCCTCCCGCCAACCGTCTCTACCGTCCCACCTTTGTCTGTTACAGTAAAGCAGGGGGTGGGGGAGTGTCTTTCCTGCTGGACCATCCAAGGCTTCACACCCTGCGTTCCCAGATGTTCTTTCAAACTGAGATCAGTGGTTAGTTTTTTGTCTCCAGTGGCCTTGACTTCTTCAAGAAGAGTCCCTTTGTAAGACTGCTTATCAATTTGCAACCCCCCCAAAAAAAGAAAAAAAAAACACTTTCGGTTCATCTTTTCAGCTGGTGTGACACAAGCCATTCTGCGTCACCAGAACAGCAGTGACCAACCCAAGGGGGGCGTTCCTAAGACCTTTGAGTCTCTGGGCATAGGGGTCAGTCCTCCAAGCCCTGGGACTGGCGTGTTTATCACACACACACACACACACACACACACACACAAAGGCATGCTTACACGACGCACTGCTTCTTCAGGATTCTCTGTTCAGCAGAATCGCCGAACCACCGCGATGCACTGAACACACCCCCGAACCACCGTGATGCACTGAACACACCCCCGAACCATCGTGATGCACTGAACACACCCCCGAACCACCGTGATGCACTGAACACACCCCCGAACCACCGTGATGCACTGAATACACCCCCGAACCACAGTGATGCACTGAACACACCCACAAGAAAACAATTTCCAAGTTTTTGCCAGGAGGCTCAACACCTCTCTTCAAGAGCCACTTCCTGCCCAACTCCACAAAGAAAAAAAATCACAATCACTCAGGACTCCAGACAAATGGCATAACCGACATGTGTGCTCATCGGGGTCATGTATCCACTGCCAGCAAGCATGTTCTCGGGGGACATAAGGTCTACCTCTTAATTAGCAAGCGCTTTAGCAGGGCCACGGGGAGGCAGGGCTCCGGGTCAGGCCTTGCAGACGCCCCCTTCCTGCATCGCAGGCCTGGCATTGAGGGTGGGCTGCCTCCTGGACAAGCTTCCTCTGCACTGCAGCTTGTAAGAGCAGAAAGGAAGGCCAGCACTGGTTCCCCTCATTGGCCTCACACCCCCACCACTCCCCGTCCCTGCCATTCATTGCATAAAACTACTTAGCCTCCTGAGCTGCATGCAGCCTCAGATCTCAGATTCCAACCCTGGCCCCACTGGAGCAGGCTCTCGACCCAGCAACTCAAGCTTCCAGCTGGGTTCAAGTCCCACTACCACTCACAATTCCAGCTTCCTGGTCCCATGTGGGAGACTCGGAGCGGGTTCCAGGCTCCTAGCTTCCACCCGGCCCAGCTCGCTGCAGACAGGCAGAGCACGAAACAGACAAAAGCCTGATCTCTCTGGCTCTCTGCCTTTCATGTAAAATGTGAATAAAAAATTTTTTAAATGAAAATAAATCCCAGCTGCACCACGCACGGCTTGTATGATGGGAGAACCCACTTAAGTCAAGTGCCTCCACTTCTCACCAGCCTCCTCAAGGGCTGTTGTGGGCACAGAACCAACCATCAGAGCTGCCCGGCACAGCACGTCTCAGGTAATGAGCTTTCAGCAACTAGCAGCTCTTTCTGCGGCAGGTCCCCTGCTCGACAAACGGCAGCGAGTGGGAGAACGTCACACCCCAGGCCCTCACTCATTCCTGAACAGCCCAGGCAAACACCGTCCTCTCCCCGTTCTAAAAAGAAGGGGAAAGGAAAGGGCAAGCTGAGCAGGAGGCAGAATTCAAACCCAGCTCTCACATTGTCAGCAAAGTCTCGCCTCTGCTTTTCTGACCCCATGATAACAGCAAGCTGTGGTTTTCTTGAACAACTTCCAGCTAAGGGAATGTAACCATGGCCTTCCATCCACCTTCCCAGGGGAGACCTAGAAAACCAGACAGCTGCATAGGCAGCTGCCCAAGACCCCCCCTGAAGTGCTCTTCCTACTGGCTCCGGGGTCCACTCATTTTTTTTCTCCAACATTTTTAAGTGGGCCAAGTGGCCTGAAACCAGCCCCCACCTACCTACTGACAACAAGACAGAGCACACCCAGCTGAGCCCAGTCCCCTCGCCGTTGCTGAGGTCTGCTTGGCTAGGGTCACCCTGAATTCCACCCAAAGTTCTGCTCTGCAGGCTGCTTAACTATGAAGGCACCTGCCAAGAAGCGGAAGGTAGTTGTGAAATCTCCCTGGTGGGGAAGAGAGATGTCCTTGGAAGTCATCCTAAGAATCTGGGTGGCTCCTGCAGCGCCAGGAGCAGAGCACTCCCACTCTCGGCTCTGACACTCAGGCAGGGAACCCAGCAGGAAGAACCTGGAGGGGAGTTGGCTCCTGTTTGGGCCAATGGAGGATGATACAGTGACTGCACAGAATGCTCCAGAACGCAGAAAAAGCCATGAGGTTTTCCCCTGGGTATCCAGGGACCTGAGGTCTCAGATTAGGAAGGACACAGCCCTGGTTGACCAGCTCAGCTGAGCCTCCATTTAAGAGGCTGTGCTCAACCATCAGGCACATGACAGGGCCACTTCAGATGCCAACAGCCCCACTGACATGGGACTACAGCTGTAGGGGTGTTGAGACAGAGGTGAATGGCTGAGCTCCCCCTAACTTTCTCCCAGCTCCCGGCCCTTGGCCCACAGGCAAAACAACATGAAGGTGTTGAAGGTAAAATAGGAGCCAGAACAATGAAGGTGGCCAACGCACCCACTTCCTCTCCTCCTCCAGTCCAGCCAAAAGCAAGAACACGTTCCATCTGTGGTCTTCCAAGAGCAGCTGAATCCTCCACACTTGGCTGATACAAGGGTGGGGCGGATGAAGGGAGCTGGGGGCCCATTCATCACGCTCTGGTGGAGTCCAATGCCAAATAACCAATCAGCGTGTTTGTCAGCAGCAGGCTGTGCCGAGGTTATCAGCGACAGCGCCTATTCCTCTCATTGTCTGCCTGCCAGCGGTTTCTCTCTGTTGATGGCACAGCAAGCATTCATCTCTTAGATAATCCAGCAGAGGAAAACCAGGGCAAGAATAGAACAAAAATGTTCTAAACTTCCTTTGAGGAAATGTGAGGGAAGCAGGGTTCACCCAGCTCTCAGCAGGGGCCCAGGACCCTACCCGCTCTTGGCTCACATGTCCTGCAGAACGGCCACACTGCCCCGATGGAGGACCCGTCAGAGAGGGGAACCAGGCCTGGAAAAGCCACGTGCCTGCCAGAGGACAATGTGGGACAGATGTTGAATTCATCATCCGGCCAAACACACACACATACCCCACACGTTACAAACCCCCACAGCACGTGCCGGCAAGGAAAAACAACAGCTCCACAGGAAAAGGCTACAGCCCACAGGGAGCCTGGAGCTGTGCCAACCCGGGCATTTAAAAATTCTAAACAACAAACTCAGCCACCCTCATAGCCAGTCTTGTTTTGATGTGGAGCTGAAGGGCAGACACCGTGGTAAGTCACGCAATGGTAGCAACGTCAGCTAACCCTCTACAGCAGTCTACACGTGCACAACGGGCAGAGGGGCCAAGAGCCCACCCAATAGCTCTGCAGCTAAAAGGGGGATGTAGCCAGTCTGTCTGAGCCAATGGAGTCCATAAAGCAACATTAGGCAGGTATTTCTACATTCCAGCCAACAGCCCACACTAACACTGTTCTTGCTAAGACGGCCACAGGAAGCTCGCATGTACGACAGAACACAACTCTGTGTATTTAGGATGCTTACATCAGTGCCAGTGTGGTGGTGTAATAGGCTGATCCTCAATCTGCCGTGTAGGCATTAAATATGGGTATCAGTTTGAGTTCTAACTGTTCCACTTCTGATCCAGCTGCCTGGTACCGGCCTGGAAAAATGGCAGAGGATGGACCAAGGCCTTGGTCCACCCACATGGAAGACCCAAAAAAAGCTCCTGGCTCCTGGCTTCAGACCAGCCCCAGCTCTGGCCATTGCAGCCACTTGGAGAGTGAACCAGCAGATGGAAAATCTATGTCTTTTCTCTTTCTCTAACTCTTCCAAGTAAGATTAACGAAATATTCTTTAAAATAAAGACTTCTCATATTCAGATACATTCACTAACTGAAGAGCTAAATCCCTCCATATTTGCAGTGTTTTCTTTGTGTTTTATAAGTTGGAGTACAAGCTGAGCCAAACCCCTAAAATCCAGAAGCAGGATTCAGCCTCCTGTCTCCTTCAGCCCTGGGTGTCGCTGCCTGTCCTCTAGCTAAAGGACTCCACTGACTTGAGGGGATGAACGAGCTGGCCTTGACCACCGGACTCTGGGAGTTATCTGCTTTCTCTAATGGAGAACAAACTGCAATGGCTACTGCTGTCCTGGAGAGAACTCCAGGTCCGGGCAGAATGTAACTGCCACCTCTGTTACTTCCAGACCAAGGGAAGCCCAACCCAACCATCGAAAACTCCCTAAAGGACGTGGACACCATCACTGACCGGTCACAAGGAAGGTCACAAGCTCTTCTGACCAACCAGGAACTCAAACACAAACTAATCACCTCTCTGCCCCAATTCAGGCTGCAAGAACATTAACCCCTAACTCCACAAGGAGCCTGGGAATTAAGCAATAGCTGCCCAGCTCCTTGCTCTGCACTTTGCAATAAATATCCAATTATTTTTCCACCACCATACTGTCAACAACTGGTTTTCTGCACATCCGGCAAACAGACCCAACTTGGGGGGGGCAGGAATTTACAACAATGCCATCAACCAGTGTGGGATGTTGTGTGGCGACAAAACAAGGGTTTCTTGACTGTAAACAATCCTAAAATGCCTTTAAAACACTCTGCATTCCTCCATGAGTGACCACAGTCAGACTTGAACAAAGCACTAATTCACTCAGCAAGCCCATAAACATCAGGGTTTATCCAAGGTTTTCCCGATCAGCCTGCACAGCCTCTGGAATTCCTTCCACATCCCTGTCACCTCTGGCTCAGAAAGACATCTTTTTAAAACACACTTCATTCCCTCCTGCCACTCCTGCCCGTGACGATTACAGAGCGTGCACGTTATCGACAATTCTGAAACACGCCACGAGGAAAACGAGACCATCCGCACTGAGCAGCTCCAAGGACCCCCTGGTGACATCAGAGGAGCCACTGTCCCCGCACTGGGCTTCTGAGACCAGGCAGGGAGGGAATGTGCCCCCGCACACTGTGAATCTATACTGTTGTGGAGCACAAGGCCAGCCACGTGCAGCACCATTTGGACATGGGCAACGTCAAGCTGCGGGGAGTTCTCAAGTCCGACTTCTGATTTCTTGCGTCTGTGTCATTGAACAAGCAGTCCACATGCCTCAGCCCACACTGGGAATCAGCTCTGTTCACAACCTTTCTGTCACACACACACACACTTGTCCCTCACAAATGGGTTCACATACACTCGACATACACCTTCTGCTAAAGGGATCATAGGAGCTTGTCCATATTCACACATATCATCATTGTTTTTTTTTTTAAAGATTTATTTTTATTATTTTTTTATTGGAAAGGCGGATATACAGAGAGGAGAGACAGAGAGGAAGATCTTCAGAGAGGAAGATCTTCCGTCCAATAATTCACTCCCCAAGTGAGCCGCAACGGGCCGATACTATGCCGATCCGAAGCCAGGAGCCTCTTCCGGGTCTCCCACGCGGGTGCAGGGTCCCAAAGCTTTGGGCCGTCCTCGACTGCTTTCCCAGGCCACAGGCAGGGAGCTGGAAGGGAAGCGGGGCTGCCGGGATTAGAACCGGCGCCCATATGGGATCCCGGGCGTGCTAGGCGAGGACCTTAACCACTTGCGCCACCGCGCCGGGCCCATATCATCATTGTTTTTAAAATTTTATTTATTTGAAATGCAGAGTTAGAGGGGGAAGGAGCGGAGAGAGAGGAGACCTTCCCACCTGCCAGGAGGGCCAGGCCAGAGTCAAGAGTTAGGAAACTCCATCTGAATTTCCCACATGAGTGGCAGGGTTCAAGCACGTAGGCTAACTTCCACCGCCTTCCCAGGTACATACTTAGGCAGCAGAATCAGAACTGGAGTAGCCGGGACTCGAATCAGTGCCCACAAGAGAAGCTGGCATGGCCGGCAGTGGTTTAAGCCATTGTAGCACAACAGCAAACCAGCCCCATACATGATTTGTTCTAGTGTGAAGGGCCACTCAGCGTGCTAACATCCCACATGGCACAGAATCTTCCACTTGCATGAGACAGCACTTCGATGAACCGAGTGGGACTGGGGCGAGAACAGAGCACGGGGCTGGACCTCCCTGCTCCAGAACCAAGCACCGGGACCTCTGTATGCCTCAGTTCTGCTCTCTGTAACACACAGGCAACACCACCTGTCTCATTAAGCTGTACCAAGGGGCCGGTGCTGTGGCTTGAAGCGTAAAGCTCCACCTGAGACACTGGCATCCCATACGGGCACTGGTCGGGGCCCCGCTGCTCCACTTCCCATCCAGCTTCCTACTAATGGACCTGGGAAAGGAGCAGCAAACGGGCCAAAGCGTAAGGACCCTGCCCCCATCCAAGGGAGACCCAGAAGAAGCTCCTGACTCCTGGCTTTACACCAGCACAGCTCTAGCTGTTGTGACCATTTGGGGAGTGAACCAGTGGCTAAAAGATCACTCTGTCCCCTTCAATGTATAACTCTTTCAAATAAGTAAATCTTAAAAAAAAAAAAATTGGTGCTGAGAATCCAATGAGTTCAATCTACACAAAGCAGCATGCCTAGAACTTGGTAGATAGGCATGTGGTCACTGGCCGACATAATCGTTACTGTAGGTTAGGAGACCAAAGGCAGCCAGCCAAGATGGACAGGAGCCACCACAGCACAGCCTCCCCTCCTCCCCAGCGACGGTGGCAACCATATTTACAATCAGCTTACGAAGCACCCTGGACCGGACACATGAAGCAATCTTAGGGTCACTCAGCTGCTCAAGAGGCAGCCTGCTATTACTCATTCACTCGACACCAAATGCTCACGGAGCACGCCTACGCCAGGCGAATTCCACAGCAAGACAGGACTCACCCGGACACAGTGCATGCCCAGGGCGACCCAGGAACGAGCTAAAATCCCACCCTGCCATGATCCTGGCCTGGACAAGCCCCTTCTCTGGGCCCTCGCACAGTGTAGGTCCTGGAGGAGAAGGAGGGCAGCGCCCTTGCCAGGCCCCAGGACCACGTTCTTGGGACCTTCATATCTGACACCTGACACGATGGGAATGGCCTTAACCCTCCTGCCACTTCTCCTCCCATTCACCAACAAGAGTGGAAGCACCTCCTCCCTCAATACCTGCCCCTGCCTCCAAAAAGGAGCTTGAGGGAGACGGGCAGCCCTGGCCTTGAAGACAGGAAGTTGTCTCTCAGGTTGAGAATTCCCTAGACAGAAGTCTTACTGCTCCACACTCACCTCCCCACCCCCTCTCGCCTCTGGGTCTACAAGCTCCAAACAGGACTGCTCTGATTGTGTTTTGTTTTGAAGACAACACATCTGCTGGCTTCCGGTGGGGGGCAGTGCACCACCCTGGAACAGCCAGCTGCCAAGGAGCCAGGACAAGGATGAACACCCTGCCTACATGCGTTTAGAAAAATAGACACACACACATATGTATGGAATACTGCAAATCTTGATTCTAATTAGACAGTCTCCATATGCATTTGCTTAGCAAACTGAAAGATAATAGCTCTATAGAATATGTATTTTAAATTACATCAACACAGGGCCAACTGGTGGTATAGCAAGCTAATCCTCCCTCTGTGGCACAGGTATCTCATATGGGCACTAACTCAAGTCCTGGCTCTTCCAGTTCCCTTCCAGTTCTGTGCCTGTGGCCTGGAAAAGCAGTGGAAGATGGCCCAAGTGCTTGGGACCCCGCACCCATGTGGGAGACCTGGAAGCATCGCCTGGCTCCTGGCTTCAGACTGGCCTAGCTTTGGCCCTTGCAGTCATTTCAGGAGTAAAACAGCAGATGGAAATCTCTCTCTCCCTCTGCCCTTCAAATACAAATAAATAACTCTGAAAAAATTGCATCAGCACATTACTTTTGATGTCCTGTCCTTGCAGGGTAGTTACACACCCACATGACCCACCTCTCTCTGACTCAGCTACTTCCCTCCTATCCACTACTTGTCCATGCCTGGCGCTTGGGGCCCCTGGCTGGGCCACATTTCCACCTGAGTCCTGGCCAGTCCCTCCATGTGGCCCCAGAGTTCACTGTTTCTGGACATATACTAGACTTCGTAGCTCCCTCCTACCCTCACAGTGCCCGGCCCCTCCATGCCTTACCACTCTAGCACCTGTCCCTGTGTATTTCAATTGCTTCTTGTCCTCTCTGTGCTTTACAATGGGAGTCTCATGAGGGCAAGGTCTTCGGTCCATCATCTCTCCATCACCTAAAATTGTCCCCGGCCCACAGCAGGTGCTCACCAAGTGCTTGCCAACTTCCTGTTGAAAGTTGAGCTATGCGTCAGCGGGAAACTGTTTATTTTCTTAAGTGAAAAACATTGGGCTCCCATCCAAAGGCCCGTCTGGTGGGAAAGCTGGCTGGCTCTGATACAGATCAGAGGGCAAAGGGGACCCAGACCTGCTCAACCAGGGCAGAAGCGAACTTGGTCTCAGAAAGAGGCAGGAGTGGCTGTGTACAGAGGTCTCTGCAGCCTCCCCAACGTCGAGCAGCAGCCAGGACCTGCAGTCCAGCACACAGCTCCAGCGCAGGAGCAGCGTCTCAACCCAAGGGGCCTGCAGACAACAGCGGGGGAAGAGGGGAGAGCTGGGAGAGAGGGGGAGAGAGAGGGGGTAGAGGGGGAGTGGGAGAGGGGAAGGAGGGGAGGAGGAGAGGGGGAGAGGGGGAGAGGGGGAGAGGGAGGAGAGGGAGGAGAGGGAGGAGAGGAGGAGAGGGGGAGAGGGGGAAAGGGGGAGGGGAGGAGAGGGAGAGGGGGTAGGGGGAGAGGGGGAGAGGGGGAGAGCGGGAGAGGGGGCGGCTGCCAAGGTGCCAAACACTCCCACTGCTCACCTTGGGCAAACAAAGGCAAACAGAGGCAGCACGATCCTCCCACCCTGCCTGGGGCGCCTGAAGTGAGGAGTGAGTTTTTAGGTGCAAGGAAAATGTGTGTTACCTCTCATTCCCTTTGTCCATGACCTTTTGAAGTGCACTGTATAGAGAATTCTCATGATTTGGGGGTTTCACGTTCATCTACATACTAAGCTTTTCATTGGTCTCTTAATTTCAGAGGCAGAAAGACCGAGGGCTCCCACCTGCTGGTTCAATCTACAGCAAGGCGGGGTGTAGACAGCCAGAGCCTAGAGTTGGGAACTCAACCCACGGCCCCGCCCCCTGGGTGGCAGAAACCCATTTGCCTGAGCCATCCCTGCTGCCTCCCGGGCTCGGTGTTAACAGGAAGCTGGAATTGGGAGTCAGAGCCAAGGAATGAACTCAGAGACTCTGATGGGGAATGCAAGCATCCACTAGGCCAACCACCTCCTCCAACCTGGTAACATTTACAAGGGGCGGGGTAGTGCAGCAGGTGAAGTCACCGCTTGGGATGCCCACACCCCACATCCCAGGGCCAGTTTCAGCTCTGATTGTTGTTCTTCCGGTTCAGCTTCCCATGAATGCATCCTAGCAGGCCTCAGGTGGCGGCTTAAGCGCTTGGGTCCCCATCACCCATGAGAGCCAGATGGAATTTCTGGCTCCCAGCGTCATCCCGGCTCAGCCCAGCCCTGGCTGTTGCAGGCATTTGGGGAGTAAACCAGTAGATGGCAATCTATCTCTCACTAGCTTGCTCGGCCTTTCAAGTTAATGATAACCTTAATCACAGACACGCCGGGAACAGTGGAGACTGCCTCTCCGGATGGCCCAGTCCCTGCTGCGGCCAAACACGGCCTACTGTTTCAGCACTCCTGCTGGGGCATCCTCTTGGTGGTCCACTTAAGCGCCCTCTGTGCATGTGTCTGTGTTGGGGCGGGGGAGGGTTGCTTTTACAAGTGGCCCATAAGTCAGTGCTGCCCAGTGCTCCTCTCCGACAGAGAATCCAAGTCCAGAGGTAACCCTGAGCTCCATGGCCATGAAGCAATTTTAACATAAGCATAAGGAAATTACAGCGTCTTGAAAGACAAGCTCACAGAAAACAAGGTTACGGACTCAGGCTGATAAGAACGCAGGGTCCAGAGGCCCGCAGGGCCTGGTGCAACTGCACCCAGGAAGGAGGCTTTAGTTCTTAGCACTGGCACCTCTGTGCAACACAACTGGCCTGAGACAAGACCCCTCAGACAGCCCCTCACCTGTCCCCGTGCAACTGCCCTAGCTGCGGCTCTCTGCACACAGGTCCCTCCGGCAACCACGGGCCTGCCCAGGTTACCCGGCTCGCCCACTGCCCCATCACGGCTGGTCCTGACCCACCTCCCTCTCACCCACAAATGTACAGTGGCCACCAAGACCTGGGAGTCCCCAGAGAAGTAAGCTAAGCACAAAATACACCCCAGCTCTGCAAGACTTTAGTGCAACAATGGAACAACACCTCAAGGATCTATTTCGTGTGTGTGTGCACGTGAAGTGATCCCTTGTTAAAATGACACTATTCCAGCTAACTCACTATGCTACCTCTTAGCATGCCAGCAAAGGAATCTTTATTCAGTAGGCTGACCTGTCCTCCAGGTCAGTCTGGGAGGACACGGCTGGGAGGAGAGCAGTCAGCCTCACGGCCCAGCCCCAGCCACTCGACGGCTCACCCCATAGACGGCCCAAGGCTTCTCTGGGGCAGGGCAGGAAACACCTGTCTGGTGGCTTCCTGTGACACACAGATGCATATGTGCACGCACAACTGGGCTGGGAAATCAGGGTTAAAAAGTTTCAAAGATGTGGGCTGGCACCGTGGTATAGCACACCAAGCTTCCAGCAGATGCTCTGGCACCCCACATGGGTACCAGTTTGAGTCACCATGGCTCCACTTCCCTGTTAATGGCCTAGGAAAACAGAGGCTGGCCCAGCTGCTTGAGCCCCTGCATCCATGTGGGAGACCCAGGTGAGGCTCTTAGCTCCAGGCTTCAGGTCAGCCTGTCTTGACCACTGCATATATTTGGGAAATGAATCAGCAGATGGAAGATCTTTCTGTCCCTCCCTCTCTATCTATAACTCTGCTTTTCAAATAAATCCTTAAATTAAAAAATAAATAAATAAATCAGTATTTGCTTAAGAAAGCTTAAAAGATGAACTATTTCACCCCCAGAAGACAGGTACCACGTGAGCCACGATGTGGGGGTACAAAACACATCATCACCTACCGTCCATAGCAGCTGCCGATCAGGGGTCCCCAGCCCCTGAAATGTAGCTATTGTGACCCGGCACTGACTTCTTAAATTTACTTCATTTTAATTTTGAATTCAAACTGTCACATGTTGCACATGGCTCCTACACTGGACAGAACAGTTCCTCCTGACTGTGGTGATGGAATAGGATCAGTTAACATTAAAAAAGAAACAAAAACAAAAAACCAAAACCTACAGCCCTGTTGTAACAGCAGGGGTGCTGCGGTCTGCAAAATTCCAAGTCTGAGATTCAGAGAGCTCAACCTCACACAGACTCCACCCCTGGTAAATGAAAAGCCACTGAAATAAACACACACACATAGCAGGAGGGACTGCCAGGGCTTGGGGCTCCTGCTTCAGCCATGCGGAGGGCGGTGGGGTGGGTGTGGGATCCTGCGGACCCTTCCCACAGCTTCCAGGAACACCTCTTCCACCCCACCCCACCACACACAGGCAGCTTGTACATTCCAGTACATTCTACTCCTCCCTCCCGCCCCCTCATGCCAGAGCCAAATATTGCCTTGACCTTCCGAGCGGTGGCCATTCTAGCCATGTCCTACACCACACCAACTACTCCCCCGCAGGGCCTCGCATTCCTCTAGCTTTGGCTCATCCCACAGCCCCGGGAGGACACGTGCCGGGTTTGCTCAGGTTTGCTGAGTTCAGGAAAACTCAGAAAGGGTAGAGACTAATTGGCAACTAGGAAGAATGCTCACTTGCTTGTTTACACTCAGATTAGAAAAAAAAAAAAAAAGAAAGAAAGAAAGAAAGAAAGAAAGAAAGAAAGAAAGAAAGAAAGAAAGAAAGAAAGAAAGAAAGAAAAAAGAAAAGAAAGAAAGAAAATGCTAATGAAATTCAAATCAACTTCCAGTCGCTTAAGAATTTTCCCAGCAGGAAAGCCCTTCCCAGTCTAAACAGCTTCTGGTGATCATTAAGATAATTACATCGTGCACACAGCAAAAACAACGCAAAAAGCGGCGGAGACATGGAAAGGGGAAAGGGCAAATGATCTGGCCAGCAGAGCCAAAAGCTGCTGTGAGACCCAGGGGCTGGCACCTGCCCCTCGTGCCCTGCGAAAAGGCCGCCTTCAATCTCACAGCGTCTGTGACAGCAAAGACCGCGGCTGATTTTCTGCTTTGTCCTTTTCTCTCTCCCAGACTCAAAAATCCGGGACTTTCAGCATTGTGTAATGCTCCACGCTGGCCCCTTGGAGCCTCCCAGATAAAAAAACACTTGAAATTGGATCCACACGCAGCCCGCCCACAGGTCACGCTCACTGGCTGGCTGCTTCCCTCAGCAGGCAGCAGGCACCTCCCCGCCCGAGCGGACACCCCTCTCGGAGGAATGGGGACCCAGCTCCGTACCTCCAATTCAGTCTCCCGGCGGTTGATGTCATCTGTGGATTGATTTAACTTCTCCAATTCTCCCTGGGGGATGGGAAGGGGTAAAAAAAAAAAAAAAAGACTTAAAAAAATCTGTTTCCACAATAAATCAGTTCCATAACCTCAAACTTTAGTCCCAGCCCAGCGTGCAGCAGGTTGGGCAACAAGTGCAGGGTTAGGCCAGGAGAGCCCATCAAGGTCAAGATCTCTGCCACCCTTTGGTTGTGACATCCCGACGAACCCCTGTACCTCCTCTTGCAGGTACAGGCGTTCGGGAAGACTACCTGTGACCATGGGGTTAGCAGCCCTGTCTAAACACCACTACACGCCTCAGAGCAAGAAAAGAAAGCTATCCTACAATTCAGACCAAGCCAAATTATTTTTATTAACCCACAATTAAACCATTGAAATCAAAGGCAGATTCGTGGCATCAACCATCCGTCCTTGTCTATTTCTCAATCTCTTTTCACTCTAGTGATAGGTTTCAAAAACAGGGGGAAAAATTAGGAATCAGTTAACATTAAAAAAAAAAAAACCCTACAGCCCTGTTGTAACAGCAGGGGATCCTAATTCCTTAAATTAACACAAGTTGATATTTTGCAAAGAAAAAAAAAAGTTCCCCATGTGAAGTTAGTTCATCTTTAAAATAAAGCCCCAGGCTAACAGAATTCCACACCTTAAATACAAGATTTATTTGCCAATCCAGCCACATGAAGTTCATCAATCCAATTCTTTCCACCTGATATCTATCTTGCTCATCTGCCAAAACAATTTACTTAACCCCCAACCACTAAGTCAGCTTTTAATTAATTTGAGCACTAAATAAATACATAAATAAATAAATAGGGCTCCAGAAACCGCAGAGCAGGCTTAAAAGCAGTATACATATTTTTAAAAGATGATTTATGAAAGGGCAGAAAAACGGGTCTGGGAAGGAATCTGCTGTGTTTTTTTTTCTGTTTGAGAGGGGCGGGGGGAGGGGAGCGAACGAGGTCAGGCTGTCACTCCCACACGCCGACTTGGAAATCGTTTTTTAATCATCTCTCTCGGAAATGGAGGCGCAGGAAAGCAGGGCCAAGCCGCCGGCCGTGTCCACCGCCGTCTTCGCGCATCGAATGTGCCCGATTTCTGTTCATTAGCCAGAGGGAAAACGCAGGGTTTTAAACCACCGCGGGGCAAGCGCAGCACGTTAAGCCGGGGGCGAGGAGTCCGGGGGGCGGGGGGACCCTTGGTTTGCTAACAATGAACCCAGGGAGCAGCAGCACGGCTCAGTCCGGGCACCTCCGCCAGGTGACAGCTCCCAGCCAGCCCGAGGCTCACGCCCACGCTGCGGGCGCGGACGACGCCCACCAGTCCCCGGCCGCCCTGGGGCCCGGCGCTGCGGACTCGGCCACAGCGTCCGTCACCCGAGAGCCGGCGACCGTGCAGTGCCGCTGGCGCCGCGAACCAGGCTGCGGGTACCCCAAGACCAGCCAGGCGCCCCCGCCCCCTTTTCTCTTTGTTGCACATTCGCCCTTCCAAACCGCCGGGCGGCGCGGCCACCCCTGGGTACCCCAGCTCTGCGGGAGGATCTCCCGCTCCATAGACCGTATCCACGCAGGCACTGCAGCCTCCCGGCCGGGGGGATTAGAAAAGAAAGGGGGGGTGGTCCTCCGTCCAACCCTCTCCGCTCGCCCGGACTCGACGCTGGGCGCTGAAGGCGCCGGACGAGCGTACACACGGTCTCCGAGACAGCCCTCGCGGAGCCGGCGTGCGGGGCGCGCTCTGTGCGCCCTACCTGGATCCGAGGGTCCACCTCCTCTTCCTCCTCCTCCTCCTCCAGGCACCGCTCCATGCCCTCCTCCGCCTCCTCCTCCACGTCCCGAACCGGCGGCAGGCACTCGGCCGGCTCCTCGGAGCGGCTCCGCTTCGTCGCCGCGTCCATGCGAGCAGCGCCCGGGACGCCCACGCGCAGCGGCCGCTGGAGCGCAGAGGGGTCGCGGCGGCGCAGGCTCGCCCTTGCCGTTCCCCGCCCCGGAGCGCGGCAGGCGGCGACGCCAAGCAGCCGCGGCCGCCCCCTTCCTGCGGCTGCGGGCAGCGCAGCGTCACCCCGCCCGCGCGAGGCCAGTGCCACGGCCCCCGAGCCCGTCACAGACGCCCTGGGAGGCCCTGCAGCCTTCCGTGGGCTTTCACGGGAGCCCGGGTGAGCCGAACCTGAACGCCGCCACGCCACGCCACGCGTGGGAGAGAGGGTTAGGTACCAGCCCCTTACAGGGCTCTGCGGAATCCTTGCAGCTTTGCTCAGGCCCCTGGATCCAGACCCCAGGGCCGCCTTAGCCCGGAGGCTGCAGCTACTAGAAGGTTCCTGAGAACCGGGTTCTGAACGCGCACGGGGGGCTTTGAAAAAGGAGCGCGTGGCCGCACCACGTGGGGATCCATTGTCCTCAGATTCCGCTACCCAGTCTGAGGTCGTCCTGAACTGGCTGTGCGCTTCTACCTGGATAGGCAAGGAGCTAGAAGCCAGTCCGTTGGATGCCCCCCGGGGCTGGACCCACCCCGGCGTCGGGTTTGAGTGCCAGTGTGGTGGCCTACCCAACCATGACGATTGGGACCATCACAAAAGGCCCCTTTGGAAGGACCACTGTGATGTGGGGAGGGCAAGGTCAGATGCCCTTGGAGAGCTGGGGGGAGCACATTGCCAATGGCCGATGTCCAGATCTTCACCACAACTGCAGGTTGAATACACTTTGAACAGAGAAGTTGTTAAGGAGGTTGAGTGCAAACTTGCTTAAATAAACAGCGTCTTTCTGGCCGACTGTGGTCAAAGCCACCTGGACAACCTACTTGGGATGGTTGCATCCAAAGCAGAGCAAGGTAGCACATGCTAGCACAGTGGTGCGCTCTGCAAAGATGGGGGCTGGTCCCTGGAAGTGATGCAGGTGTGTTCCATGGTGTGCTTCTGAAAAGCTTACACCTGCTGGGTCCTCTGGAAGGGCCAGGTGAGTCGGAGGTTCTGGGAGATGTTTTGAAACACCGAAGGGCCGAATTGCTCTTGGCTTTCCAGTAATAGCAGAAGGTGGAGGCAAGATGGCCACAGTCACTCAGAGGCATGAGATACACCTGTCACAGAGGACATTCAGCCCACCTGTGAACAGCTGAGACAGGCGTGGAGAAAGACCCGGAGAGCTCCTGACTCCTGGCTTTGGATTGGCTCAGCTCTGGCCGGTGCAGCCATTTAGGGAGTGAGCCAGCAGATGGAAGAACTTTCTGTTTCTCCTCTCCATAACTCTGATCTGCTGTTCCAACAAAAGCAAATCTTAAAAATAAATTTTAAAACGAAATGAAATTAAAATGTTAGTGATGGTTACCATGGGCACGGGAGATAGGTGGAGTTTACTCAAGGACAGGCGCGTCATTTTGATGTCACCCTGGAATGTGGCACGCCCCGAGACAGCTGGACTGTGTCCAGGCCAATAGTGGACAAAGGCCAACACCCCTTGATGTATCAGAACCCAAGCAGGGCTGGTATCAGCACCCACGTCAGCAGGAGTATAAATCCTTGTTCTCATTATCTCGTTCACTCTTTCCTACCTGCAGCTTCTTCCTCTCCTGCCCGTTCCTCCCGCTGCCGAGGAACGGACTTCTCTTTGCATAATAAAGGCTGTTTGTACTCTGTCGGTGTGGTCCGCGGATCTAACAGTACAGACCATACAACATAGCACAAATGGGGTGAACTCAAACAACACATCTTCTAGTTCCCTGGGGTCTGTGTCATGGCTGAGGGCTCTGCTGGGGTCTCACAGACAGAGTCAGCACTGGCTGAAGAGCTGCTTGCACCCTCACAAGGGGTGCTGCTAGAATACAGTCCGTTGTGGTTGTAGGACTAAGGTCCCCACATCCTTGCTCTCAGCCGGGGCACCCTCAGCTCCCGGAAGCCACTTGCATCTTCAGAGCCAGCAACAGAGAATCCCGCGTGTGTTGGCTTCCTCTACATTTCAGTCTGCTGCTCTGCAAGAACCCAGACCCTCCTCAGGGTCCCCTGATCAGCTCAGGCCCACCTAACCTAGTTTCCCCTTAAAGTCAGCTGAGCCTTGGATGTAGCCCAGTCCCAGGAGTGACTATGTCATCGTGTTTACAGATGCTCAAAACAACACACGAGTCTGTACACAGGAGGCAGGAAATGGGTTACTTTGCTAATCCTGCCTTTCACACATACTAAAAAGTTGTCTTCGATAACAAAACGCTAGAGACAATATTGCTTATACACCAGAGATGCGTTTCACAGCCCTGGCAGCGGGGATGAGAGCAGGGTGCCCATGAGGCCAGCTGCTGCAGAGAACACCCAGTGTTCGCAGACGCCTACCCGGCTTCTCAGTTGTCCTCCTGCGATGGGAGATCTAGAGTTTCCTGGGAACTCTTTTAGAAGACCAGCAAGGTCATTCATGAGGGTTCCACCCTCCTGACCTGACCAAGATCCACCTCCTAGTACCATGACACAGAGAGTCAGGATTTCAGCACATAACCGAAGCAATCCCTGTGAGTGGCTCGCAAGGAAAATGAAGGCTTTACTAATGACCTCCTGGCGTGCTGCTCAGGCACAGCGGTGCTGACCGTAGGGGCTGGAGACCCTCAAAGTCTCTGCGATCTTAGTGCATGAGATCAAAGACGACTTTATGCAGACAGGATTGGCCTGATTCCTTTTTCCTCCACCCTCTTCCCCAGGAGATGACTGCATTCCGGGTGTTTTTAACAAAGGCTTCAGAGCCTCGCTGGCAGGATTCTGGCAGGATTCTGGCAGGATTCTGGGCTGGGTCTACTTTCAGTTCACAGCTAAGGTGAGGCTGGCTGAGGAAAAACAGCAACGGAAACCCTGTATGATCACTCCCCCCGCCCCTTTTCCCACACAAGTTTATATGGAACGGTACCAGGAGCTCCAAGATAACACTTCGTTCTAGCTATGGCTGGCGAAGGGTTGGTTGGGGCTTTGGGGGATCTACATGTTTCTGTAAGAGTGGAATTGAGTCAGAGTTGCTACAGGTACGAGGGACAGCCAACTTCCGGCCACATTTCCCGTTCCCCCTGTGCCTCCTCTGCAGCCTTGACCTTCAGCTCCCTGTGTTTCCCCTGCAGCTTTTGTTTTGGCTGGAAAGCCTCGTCCTCTGTGCCCATCACCCTGGGCTGCTTCGGGGCTGCTTCTTGCCACCTTCATGGCCAGGACGTGGTACCCACCGTATCCCATATGGGTGCAAGTTCAGGTCTTTGCTGCTCTAGCTCTGATCCAGCGCCCTGCTTGTGGCCTGGAAAAGCAGTGGAGGATGGATGGCTCAAGCATTTGAGCGCTTACATCCATGTGGGAGACCAGAGAAAGCTGCTGGCTCCTGGCTGTAGATTGGCTTAGCTCCAGCTGTTGCAGCCATTTGGGGAGTGAGCCAGCAGATGGAAGATACTTCTCTTTCTCTGTCTCTCCTTCTGTCTGCGTAACTTTACTTTTCAAACAAAAGGAAATAACTACATATATAATATGCATGTGGCATATATATTATTTATAATTATATATGGCACATATATATAAATATGGCATCCCTGTGGGGCCAGCATTATGGTGCAGCAGCTGCAGCCAGCGGCTCATATGGGCTCTGGTTCAAGTCCTAGCTGCTCCCCTTCCAGTCCAGCTCCCTGCTAATGGAGCAGAATCCCAAGAATCTCCTTGTGCAGACTCAAAGCTCCCTGCTCTTGGCTTTGCCCTCGTCCAGCCATTGTGACCATTTGGGGAGTAAATCAGTGAATGGAAGGCCTCTCTCCCTCTCCTCTCTCTCTCTAGCTCTACTTTTCAAACAGAAACAAATCTTAAAAGAATATTATCAGTGTTAAGCCCGGCACGGTGGCTCAGTGGCTAAAGTCCTCACCCTGAACATGCCAGGATCACACATGGGCACTGGTTCATGTCTCAGCAGCCCCACTTCCCATCCAGCTCCCTGCTTGTGGACTGGGAAACCCCTCCGCCCTCTGTCTCTACCTTTCAAATAAACTGAAAAGAAATCAATATATGGTTTAAACCTTAAGGACTGCCTTGCTCAGAGTGGGTACTCTCTAACGGGTTTATTTCCTCTGTGAAGTGTGTGTAGGCTGGGACCCTGGCACTGTCCTGCTCGCCTCTGAAAACAGCAGGTTGGCATCTGTAGAGCAGGAGGGCAAAGGTGTTGCCCTACCCAGGCCTCCACAATGAGCCGGCTGCCTCGCAGGATGAGGAACCCATCAACTCCATTTCCGGAGCCTGCCTCCTCACTGCTGGCCCAGCCTGGTCCTCCCAGAATCATTGCACAGCTGAGAGCCCTGCCCTTGTACAGCCCACCCCATTGGAGTCGTGGAAAGAAACGGGGACACTCCAGCCATGTTCAAGGCATGTCCCTCTTCTGTCCTCAGGGGAGCAGAGATGACCACCAGCTGAGTCTAAACACGCTCATTGGCCTTTTGGTGTATGTAAGTGAAAGGCTGAGAGGGGTGAGGAGTTAGGGTGATGGCAAGGATGACAGTGTTAATTATGGGGTGTGGCATCTTCAACTGGGCCAGATGGGAAGTGTGAGCAGGAGGGAGGCGGAGCACCTGTTAACACAGCTCGAGGGAGCTGTATAAACCCCAGAGTCCAGGGCTGGCGCGACAGGAATGAGTCCGAGTTTTGATGCTGGACGTGGGGGAAGAAGAGCCCGCGGTGAATCCAGACTTGGGGTGACGCAGAGACAGCATGCAGCTGCACCCCACGCAAGTGTGGGTGCATGGGGGCACATCCTGATTTTTAAGGAGGAAACTCTGAAATCTTAACCGGCCCCTGCATGTAAAATAAATTAAAATAAATAAACATAGTACAATTTTAACAAAGTTATTGGATTCTCCAGGTGTTCCTCTTACCCTTGATATTTAAGTCCTCACAGAAGTATCTTTTTGGTCTGTATCCTAACAGATTTTTCTCTTGTCTCATGCTGCCATGTCAATGGCTTTGCAAATGACTAAGTCAGTTCTTGAAAACCACATTCCTAATCTTCTTTGCAACCTTGCTTGTCGGCAAGACTGGCGGTGTTCCTTCGCCGTCAACCTCTGCATTGTGTGTATCGTACTGTGCTGCTGTAGCCTGGTAATCGCAGCGTGCGGGAGCTGGGTTTTAAAAGGAAGGCACGTGTGGTCAGTGTCTTAGTGACACATTTCGTGTCATGATGACTTCAGCTGCCTATGGGAACACAATCCGTTCACCAAATTCATTCCTCTTCGCTGCTGGTGGCTAACAGCCTTTCTGCTCCTTCCGTTAGGCGACGTGCGGCTTTGTGACTAAGTGGACAGCCTGCGCTGTCCCCTAGAATTTCCTTCCTGTTGCTCTTCCGGATCCTGTTGCGAACAAGGCCCCGGAGAAGGGCAAACCGTAGGATGGAGCGGCAGGGGTGGCAGGGGTCCTGGGGGGTGTCTAGACAACAGCACCCTGCCCACTTGAATAGCTGACTCCCACAAACAGTCCCACCGTGCTGAGTCATACGAGGTTTACTTTATTTTCCATGGGCACTTGGTTTATCCTAAATAGCATACTGCTCTAATGAACATTCCAGAATGGGATCATGGATACCCAGTAACAAGGATCTGCTTAGCTAGTATCCTGTGGCTTCCTGTTGACAAGACGGAACTGCTGGTTGACGGGACCAGCCAACCGAAGGCTCGGAGCCTTGCGCCAGCTCGCCCGTGCCGTCGCGCTCCATCCGCAGCTCTGTCCTGAGGACTTCGGTGAATGCAAAGCAGGTGTGCTTCTCAAGTGTGCAAAAGCCACGATGCTGGAAGTGGTACCCAGGACTGCACCATCAACGACCCACAGTGCTTGGACTTACATTATGCTGTTGTATCCTGGCAGCGATAAAGAGAATGGTGGACAAAGACAAGGACCCAATGTATCGGGGCAGAAGCTTAACTTTCAAAGCGCACCGATGGGGCTGATGCTGTGGTACAGTGCATTAAGCTGCCACTATAATCCCACATCCACTGGGATGTCACTTTATGTCTTGGCTGTTTCACTTTCAATCCAGGTCTGTGCTCATGTGCATGGGAAGGAGGCACAAGATGACCCGAGTGTATGGGTCCCTGAATCCATGTGGAAAATCCAGATGGAGTTCCAGGCTCCTCCTCAGGTTAACCCAGTCCCATTGTGGCCCTCTGGGGAGTGAAACAGCAAACGGAAAATTCTTCTCTTTCTTTCTCTCTTTCTCGCCGCCCCCACAACTTTGTAATTCCTTGAGGTAAACAAATAAAAGCTTTTTTTTTTTCAAAAAATAAATATATAAAAGAGAGTGCTGAGTGGACGACATGACCATGGCAACATTCACTGGGGCTAATTTGGTTTGAAATAAACAAAAATAGGATGGAGAAGACATGACTTATTGCAGCACATTTTTAAAAAGTGAGACATTTGGGTCTGGTGCAGTAGCCTAGTGGTCAAGTGCTAACCTTGCATGTGCCAGTATCCCATATAGATGCTGCTTTGTATCCCAGCTGCTCAACTTCCCATTAAGCTCCCTGCTTGTGGCCTGGGAAAGCAGTAGAGGACGGCTCAAAGCCTTGGGACCCTGCACCCATGTGGGAGACTCAGAGGAGGCTCCTGGTTCCTGGCTTCAATCTGGCTTAGCTCTGGCCATTGTGGCCACTTGGGGGAGTGAACCAGTGGACAGAAGATCTTTCTCTCTGTATATCTGTATTTCCAATAAAAATAAATAATTTTTAAAAAGCCATTTCAGGATGCCTTTCTACATGTATTGTGTCTAGAACGAAAGGGTGATAGCCTCACAGTTTTATTTATTTCAAATATTTATCTATTTTTATTGGAAAGGCAGATTCACACATGGAGGAAGAGGCAGAGAGATCTTCCATCAGCTTGTACTGATGATCCTTTTGCCAAGCTATGCTTTTGGGAGCTGGATGGGAAGCAGGGCTGCCGGGATTAGAACCGGTGCCCATATGGGATCCCAGCGCGTGCAAGGCGAGGACCCTAACCACCATGCTACTGCACCGGGCCCAGGAAGAGTCCTGAAAGGACCCAGCTTAGTGAGGAAGACATGAGACAGGTGGAAAATCAAGCCTCTTGCACCCGACAGCTTAAGTTTGCGAATGAGAAGGAGAAGTTCTCTAAGGAAATCAAGTGTTCCAATAAACACACAAATGTTGAGAAAGTAAGACAGTCCTATTGCTGCCACCGAGGAAGTCTGGACGGTGATGAGCCGAGCACCATGCTGGGCCCACTCCGCAGCGAGCCCTAACTCTGCAGTTCTACGATGACAGAGTCAGGAAGCTTCCCAAGGGGAACCTGAAGCTACTGAGCTTGAAGTGCGAGGTGTGAGGAGAGCAGCCTTCTCCACAACGTAGAAGCCCAAGGTGAGGCAGCAAGCGCTGAGCAAGAAGCCATAGCAAATCATGCAGACACGCCAAGGCAGGCGGTGCAGGCGACTACACCGAACAGCAGAACGGCAAGGCAGACACAGCAGCCCCAGACTGAAGATGTGAAGCAGGAACTGGTAGCTGGAAAGCAGTCTGTGCCACGCTTCACAAGGCAGGCTCCAGTCTCCTGCGAGGGCTTAGCGCTTCTGGTGACTTTAAGAAGCCAACACTCGATTGCCATTCTGCAAATCCTAGTGCTGGGCATCTGGCACAGTAGTTATGATGCTGCCTGGGAGCCTTTCATCCTGTATCAGTGTACCCGGGTTCAAATCCGAGCTCTGCCCTGATTCTACCATCCTACTAGTGCAGGCCTGGAAGGGCAGCAGTGACGGCCCCAGAGCTGGGGACCCTGCCACCACGGCTTAAGCTCTTGGATCACCCAGCTGTTGTGACGACTGTGATAAATATCAGCAGGTGAGAGATCTTGCTCAGGGTATCCATCTTCCTATCTGTCCCTCCACCTTTCAAATAAATAACTTATACAGATTTATTTTTCTTTGAAAGGCGGAGTTACACAGAGAGGAGATGGGGGTGAGGGGAAGGAGAGAGAGAAATCCTCCATCCACTGATTTGTTCCCCAAATGACTGCTGCAGCAGCTGGAGCTGAGCTGATCTGAAGCCAGGAGCCAGGAGCTTTCTCTGGGTCTCCCATGTGGATGCAGGGGCCCCAAACTTGAGCCATCCCTGCTGCTTCCTCGGGCCATATTTCAGAGCTGGATTGGAAGTGGAACAGCCAAGACTAGACCTGGCTCCGACATGGAATGCTGGCATTGGAGGCAGAAACTTAGACCACTACACCACAGCACTAGCACCTACATAATTTTTTTTTTTTAACATTTAGTCTAAATTCATCCTGATGGCACTCTATAAATGAAACAACACATGTGTTGCCAATATGGGTTTACTGAACATTTTCTGTCCAAAGTTGAGACCTATTCTACAAAACAACATTCCTTTCAAAGAGACAGAATGCTAGACTCCCGTGGAAACACTTTAATGGATGTGGACTTGCTTTTCAGGAGTTATGAGAGAAAGTACTTTCTCTCTCTCTCTCTCTCTCTCTCTCTCTCTCTCTCTCGCTCTCGGCAAAATTTGCAAGGCAGAGTTACAGAGAAAGAGGAACAGACAGACACAGATGGAAGTTCCATCCGTTAGTTCACTCCCCAGATGGCTACAACAACCAGCACTGAGTCAAGAGCTTCGTCCCTATCGCCACAGCAGCCATGGGTTGGCCATCCTAAGGCCAGGAGCCTAGAACTCCCACGGGTGGCAGGGACCAAGTACTTGGGCCACCTTCACTGCGTTCCCAGACGCATTAGCACGGAGCTGGACTGGGAAGTGAAGCTCTAGACCCTTTGCCAGGTGCCTAAACGGGATTCCGGCATTGCAGACCACGGCTTCACACGCTCTGCCAAGACTGGCCACAGAAAGTGGTTTCTTGAACTGGAACCTGAACCCAGTGAAGAGATTGTGAATGTTGGTGAAATGACAAGGCAGGCATGTTTGGAGTGTTATTGGAACATATCTGATAAAGTAATAGCAAGATTTTCCCAAGGAATGTTCCCAAGGACTGTTCCCAAGGAAGTTCTATCAAATAGCAATCCATGGGGCCTGGTGGCTGAAGTCCTTGCCTGGCATGCACCAGATCCCATATGGGCACTTGTTTGTGTCCCAGAGACTCCACTTCCCATTTAGCTCCTTGCTTGTGGCCTGGGAAAGCAGCCAAGGATGGTCCAGAGCCATGGGACCCTGCACCCACACGGGAGACCCAGAGGAGGCTACTGGCGCCTGACTTTGGATCAGCTCAGCTACAGCTGTTCTGGCTGCTTGGGGAGTGAATCAACAGACAGAAGATCTTTCTCTGTGCCTCTCCTCCTCTCTGTAAATCTGCCTTTCCAATAAAAACAAATAAATCTTTTAAAAAATATATTCCCAAGTCAATTTGTCTTTTAATTTCTTTTCTATGAACTTTCTGAAGTTGCCTCATACTTTCCTTTGAATTGTTGAAGTTACATCTGATGATTCAGGCCGACCATCGCTTCAGTACGATGTCCATGACAGATTAGGGAAGTTAGTAAGTGCTAATTTCTGCCTCATGCAAATTCACAAACAAAAGAGAGAAATGAAATGGCTGCTGGCTGAGAGCGAGGATGCTGGGGTCCAGAAGTTTCCTCTTTCTTCAAAAGAACAGTGCTCCCCACAGACCCTGTGCTAAGCCCTAAGCCCTCCCCCACCGAGGTCAGTTTCAGCTGGGGCAACGGAAAGAAACATTTGTCATAACTACATTGTATTTGCCCAATTTTTCCTCTTTCCAAAGATCTTCCCAGAATGCCTCTGTTTTAAACTGCAGTAATATACAGATTACCCAAAAAAATGCCATCTGAACAATATTTTTAAAAAGATTTATTTTTAAGTTACAGAGCAAGCAAGCATGCGAGCACCAGAGAGATCTTTCACCTGCTGGTTCACTCTTCAGATGGCCAAGGCTAGGCCAAACCAAAGTCAGGAACCAGGACCTTCATTTAAAGTCTCCCAGGTGGGTGATGGGGGCCCTAGGACTTTGGCCATCCTCTCCTGCTTCTTCTAAGCCATTTGCCGGGAGCTGGAATGGAAGTGGAGTAACCAGGATTCAAACTGGTACCCACATGGGGTGCTGATAACACAAGTGGTGGTTTTATCCACTGCACCACAGCACCAGCCCTGCCATCTGAGCATTTTAACTGTACAGTTTAATAATGCTGAGTATATTCACAGGGTTGTATAACCAATCACCAGGTCCATTTCCTTGTGCGCACCTGAATCCTACTCGTTAAACACCAACACCCCCAGACACCAACAACCACCCTCCACTTTATATCTTACAAAGTTGATTCTCTCAATTTCCAACAGTCATACAGGATGTGTTCTGTAACTGACATATTATTCCCAAATTTCATTGATGTTGTACTATATGTCAGAGTTTCCTCCTGTTTAAGACTGAATAATGCAACAATGCATTCTATACTATCCTACTTTCTTCATGGGGTAAAACCTTTAAAAAAAAAAAAAAAACAGGGAGCTCAGCAGCTCAATGTAGTCCATACGTTCCTTGTGACCCATAGGTTCAGAGTTCCAAGAAATTGAGGGTCACAAATTCCTACTAATAAACTACTCCATGCTCATGGCTACATTATGTTGTCATCAGTCCTGGTTATTCCAGAAAAACAAATTTTTAAAACTATAGCACCTTTAGTGGTACTCATACCTACAGCTGTTCTGTTTCCACCTAACTCCAAAGACAGCCATCATTTACAGTGTTGTTTGGAAGTGGCCAAGAAAACCACTCTGGGGTTAGTGTTGCGGCATAGCAGTGTGCCAATTTGAGTCTCCGCTGCTGTATCTCTGACTTAGCTTCCTGCTAATGTGCTGGGAAAGCAACAGAGGGTGGTTCAAGTGCTCGGGTCCCTGAATCTGATGTAGTCAGTCTGGTCTCACCAGGTGGAAGCTGCAAAGTCCACCACCCTATGTAACCCTAAGACCCCCATCCCCAGGAAGTACTTTCTCTTCTCACCTGTGACCTGGACACAGTATAGTGTAACCACTCCCCTTCTAGGCTCCTAAGAATCAGAAAGTGGGATGCTCACCTTGCCCTCGTCCTGGGATGCAGTGCATGGAAGGTAGATCTCTCTCTCTCTCTCTCTCTCTCTCTCCTTTCCCTTTCTGGCCCACCCTAACTCTTAACATGGCTCATGTTTACCTGTGACTTCCTCACTTTTTTTTTAAAGATTTATTTTTATTATTATTTTTTTTATTGGAAAGGCGGATATACAGAGAGGAGAGACAGAGAGGAAGATCTTCCGTCCGATGATTCACTCCCCAAGTGAGCGCAACGGGCCAATACTATGCCGATCCGAAGCCAGGAGCCTCTTCCGGGTCTCCCACGCGGGTGCAGGGTCCCAAAGCTTTGGGCCGTCCTTGACTGCCTTCCCGGGCCACAGGCAGGGAGCTGGAAGGGAAATGGGGCTGCCGGGATTAGAACCGACACCCATATGGGATCCTGGGCGTGCAAGGCGAGGACTTTTAACCACTGCGCCACCGCGCCGGGCCCTTCCTCACTTTTTAAAACAAGCATCACCACTTTGTAAGATGTATTAGTACCTGTGCTTAAAATGCTTTTAAAAGTAAGAGGCAAAAGAACCTAGGAAATAAATATTAGGCCCAAACCTAGCCCATAACACACGCATCTGGGAGAGCGAGGGGAAGCTCTGGGCTCCTGCTAGCCCAACTCCGGTCATTATAGCCGTTTGCAGAATGGACCCGCGGGTCAGATTCTCTCCTGTCCCTCTGTAACTCTGCCTATCAGGTGATGAACAGAAAAGGTCACTCTGGCAGCAGAAACCCCAACATGGATGGCCTGCGGGCATCCTCCACATGACTTCATTTACTGAAGGGACATAAGAAGTCCTAAACTGAAAGTCTGGGAGACATCACTGCTGGGGTGACAAATGATGGGGGAATGGCAAATGCACCAATGTCTCATAAAATTTTCTAGGCTTCTTTGGTTTAGAAAAGATAGAATTGGGCCTGGCGTGGTAACCTAGTGGCTAAAGTCCTCACCTGGCACATACTGGGATCCCATTATGGGTACCAGTTCTAATCCCAGTGGCTCCATTTCCTATCCAGCTCCCTGGTTGTGGCCTGGGAAAGTAGTTGAGGATGGCCTAAAACCTTGGGACCCTGCTCCTGCGTGGGAGACCTGGAAGAGACTCCTGGCTCCTGGCTTTGGATCAGCTCAGTTCCAGCCACTGTGGCCACTTGGGGAGTGAACCAGTAGATGGAAGATCTCTCTGTATCTCCTTCTTTTTGTAAATTTGCCTTTCTGATAAAAATAAATAAATCTTCAAATAGGTCAAAACTAGAGACGTCATGACAGCCTTGTGGTCTGTAAACGTCCCCTTCCACGCTGGTAAGCATGGTTGCCAAGAAGCACCTGCTGTTTGGCAGCCCACAACTTGCCCGTGACCCCAAGGAGATTCCTAATGGCTCATCAGGAAGTCAGATGGAGTGCGAAAGAAACCCTGTCTATGACTTCAAGAAGAAAAAGAAAGTGCGCAGCCAGAGACAGACAACTGGAGCTTTGCGAACACTTCCCCGCCGTGAGGCCTGCAAAGCCACAGACCAGCAGTTTCACTTCTGCTGGGTGTGCACACAGGCTCTTCCTTCCACGCTTTCTTACAGAAGCTCATGCAAGCAAACTTCTGAGATTTGCTGCCAAATACAAACGTGTGAGCCAAAGAATAGGTGAATTTTTGAAATTAGGACAAATTCATGCTGTGAAGGAGTATCAAGGATTGCTTTGTGTCAATATGCTTTTTGTTGATGAGAACTTTTAGTTTTACAGGGCACACATGCAAAACGAGACATTGCAGGTGAAGCTGCGGGCGCCCTGTCCCGTAAGAGTCCCCCTTCCTCCACTTCCAATCCATCTTCCCACTAACGCGCATCTGGGAAACAGGCTGAAGCCCTACAATGTAAACACGTGGCCAGGCCCAGCTCCTTTCCCTCAGCCCCGAGTGTCCGTGTCTGTCTTCCACAGCACAAAGTGCCCCGCCTGCCCTTTATCAGAAGGGATTCATGAAAGTCAAAGAAAGCCTTCCAGGTTCTAACCACACTGAGTCTCCTGTCTGTAGATAAGACCTTAATGGCCGTCCCTTGCTGGGAAATCCTGGAGGAAATGTAACTATTCAGGTAACCACTCAGAAACCTTGCACACACACACCTCCCAGCCCCAAGTTTCTGTCTATAAAAATGCTTCACCTGGGTCCTGCACAGTAGCCTAGCAGCTACAGTCCTTGCTGTGTATGCGATAGGATCCCATATGGGTGTTGGTTATAATCCTGGTGGCCCTGCTTCCCACCCAGCTCCCTGCTTGTGACCTGGGAAAGCAGTGGAGGACGGCCCAAAGCCTTGGGACCATGCACCTGCTTGGGAGACTCAGAGGAGGCTCCTAGCTTCTGGCTTTGGATTGGCACAGCTCTAGCTGTTGTGGCCACTTGGGGAGTGAATCATTGGATGGAAGATCTTCCTCTCTGCCTCTTTTCCTCTCTGTATACCTGCCTTTCCAATAAAAATAAAATAAATCTTTTTAAAAAATCTTCACTCATGACTACTTGGGGAGCCTGGGAATTCAGCAATATCTGCCTGGCTCTTTGCTCTGCACTTTGCAATAAATATCTACTTTCTTCCAGTACCCGGATGTCAGTGATTGGCTTTCTGTGTGTCAGGTGAGCTGATCCATTTTGGGGGTTCTACAACAATGCCTCTAACCAGTTTGGGGTGTTGTTTGGTAATAGTAGCAGGTAATGGCTCAAGAAACACTTATATAAAAAAAATTCTTTGACAGAAAATTTTGTCTTTAATTCTTATTTCTTTTCACTTTGTTTCAGAGGCAGAGAGACAAAAATCTCTCTCCTCAAATGCCTGCAGCAGCCTGGGTCGAGTCAGGCTGAAGCGAGGAGCCAGTAATTCCATCCGGATCTCCTACACGGGTGGCGAGAACCGGAAGTGCTTAAGCCAGCCCCTGCTGCCACCCAGGGAGCACATTAGCCGGAAGCTGGCTTGGAAGCAGAACTTTCTACTGCTTTTTCCAGTTCCGCTAGCAGTGAGCTGGCTCAGAAGTGGAGCAGCCAGGACACTCAAACGGGATCCTAGCAGAATGGCAGTTCCACAAGCTAAACCTTAAGGTTGGCTGTCAATGTCAGCCAGCATCTGAGACGGCTGGGGAGGAGCCGCCTGGCTAATCTGCAGGAGGTGGCTCTTTAAGAAACCACTTTAGAGGCAGAATGACAGAGCAAGGAGGAGAGATTAGAGAACAAGGGAGAGAGCTGTTGTTTCTATGGTTTACTCCCTAAACGCCCACAGCAGCCCTGGCTGGGGCAGGGCCAAGCACTCCATCTAGATCTTTCCTGTGGTAGCATGAATGCTGGCACCACATGAGCCATCACTGGCATCCCCCAGTGTCTGCACTAGCAGGAAGCTGGAGCCTGGAACCAGAGCCTGGAATCTGATTCAGACACTGATGTGGCACCCAAATGTCTTCAATGCTAGGCTGGGTACCCACCTCAAAACCTCTGAGTGCTGGGACCTGGAGGTAGAGTGTGCGATTGGGAAAGGCTCGTGTGTTGAGACAGACACTGCTGTTCTCTGGGAAGCTGAACTGAGGTTACAGAGACAGAATGAAGAAAGGGATGGGCCGCATTAATTTCTGGAACCAAGGGTGGAGTCCTAGGCGAAGGCTTCTGCCCACCCCCCTTCCTGACCATTATGTGGGAGCCAGCCATGGAACAGCACCCCCAGTAACCCCAGAGTGCCTCCTGATAACCCCTAAGGGCGGATGTATCTGTATGGGAGGAAGAGAGGTGGAAATGAATTGGAGATCAGCCCAGGACTCAGCCCAGCAAGGACATCCGCACTTCCAGGGCCGACTTAAACCCAGGGAAGGAGAGAGTAAAACAAAGGCCGATGAGCAAAGCGGATTTCCAAGACCAATCAACAGCAACCAAGACATCAATCATCCCCTTCCTTCCGGATGATTTTATGTTTTTTTTTTTAAAGATTTATTTACATTTATTGGAAAGGCAGATAAGATTTATCAAGGCAAGGAGAGTTAGAGAGAAAGATCTTCCATCTGTTGGAAGATCTGTTGGTTCACACTCCAAATGACAGCAACGGCTAAAGCTGAGCTGATCAGAAGCCAGGAACCAGGAGCCTCCTCCAAGTTTCCCACACTGGTGCTGTAAGGCATGACTCCAACAGCGACCCCATCCTGGACTCCGGGTCACCTTGAATGCCTTTGAATGCCTGCTTACTCAATACTATCTTAAATTTTCTACATCTCGGCCCCCTAAGGCCTGCTTGCCTAAGTAAACATAGAGACCTTCAGGTTTCAACAGCACTACTCCACTAATCCCCTGAGGCATTTATCCCTGCTGGCCCCCTACAGCTGCACCTGCCAATCCCTGACCTCAGGTTCCCCCACACTCCACCCCAGGCTGTAAAGGATGCCTCATCCCTTTGTTCTCTCTTTCTCTGCTCTCACTCTTTCCCTGCCCCACAGCTCTTCCCAATGAAATAAAGACCTCTCAAGGAGTGGCTCACCTGCTGTGTCTGGCATCTTAGGTTTGTGGCAATAAAAGCTAACAGGTGTAGAGTCCCAAGGCTTTCCCAGGTCACAAGCAGGGAGCTGAGTGGAAGTTGAGCAGCTGGGACATGGAAACTGATACCATATGGGATCCTGGTGCAAGGCGAGGATTTGGACACTGGAGAGCATGAAAACCACGACAGGGACAGGGGTGGCTAGACAGAAAGGCACTCGCCAGTGTGTGTGTGGACTGGATAGTAGGGTTGGTTGGGTTGAACTAGGCTTCAATACCTATTGACATGTACGAGAGCTAAATGGGATGTGGGAGAGACTGAACAAGTCTGTGGTACATACTGGCAAGCATGGGAACCAGGGTAGGGGGCAGGCCTGGAGGGGGTTATGGGGAGTCGCCCCATCTAGGCTGCAGCTCCCACTGGTTTGCCTGAGGGCCATGTACGAAGTGAGCAGGATCGGGCTGGACTACAACACCCATCTGTTCACGTGCAAGACAGGGCTAGAAGCAGAACTGACCCAGCAATTGAAACGACCAGCATGTGCATAAGCTGATTGTGGCGACCGATTGTGCCGGACCTTGTACTGGCAAGCACACACAAGAATCAGGTCTGGGGTCACCTCAGATGAAGTTTCTTTGGAGATCCCTCCAACTGAACTGCTGATCTCAGAACCCCAACCATAAAGGGACTATGTCAGCAAGTAGATTCTGAATAGATTTCATCGTGATTGGAACGGCGAGATTGGCGGCAATTCAGAACTATCGAACTATCAAGACTGCTTGAGCAGGACCCTCAGAGTGCGCCTCGCATCAGGGACCTGCGATGGGTGGGACGCTGGGTGGGGCTTTTCCCTTTGTTTCTCCCCTGACCCCAGGCACAGGGGGAAAAATGATGATATTAGTGTGGAAACAATGGTAACTTCCATGTGTCGTTTTCATCACCTAGTATAACGCTTTCAGGGCTCATCCTTACCAGTCTCAACTTTTTTTCGGCCTACTTTGAGAGGAAAACAAAAATGAAATGACTTCTGGGATGTTTGGGGAGATTCCTCACTGACTTGATCTGAGTCTCGGAAGTTTCCATGATGACTGAAAACCCCTAGTTTCATGTCACGCTGGATTTATTTATAAGGATACCAAGCGTCTCTGTTTTCTCATGGTTTTAAGAGAAACTGGGTGGTATTGAGAAAAGAGACACAGGGAAGCAGTTTGGGGCAACCTCCCAATCAGACAGGAATTAGAACAGGGACCATTTCTTTCCTCATTTTGCCTTCTGGCTTGTGTCTATAAACTTACCTAATGTAGACGTTGTTTTGCTCTTAGATACCAACATGCTGTTACGCCTTTCCTTTTCCTCGCCATCAGGTACTTTTTTTTAAATTTTATTTTTTGAAGAACTGAAGATTGAACATCAATAGTCAGGCCCAGCATGTTGGCTCTGCATGGTTGGATGGTTTCAGGACAGCCATCCCTGGGTAACCCCATAAACCTGACCTACAAGCCTCCCTCCATCTGCAGCACCTTTCCAAGCACTGGTTTCCTGGGTTTCCCACCTCTTCTCGTCATCCGAGCGCCTACCCGTCACTGCCCCACCTGAGGTCTGGAGTCTCAGCACGCCCTTTGAGGCAGTGTCACCTGAACCTGCTCAAGGCATCCTCCGTTCGGATCTCTTCTGGATGTTCATGGCTTCCTCCTTCACCCCGCAGGAAAGTGATGTTATCAAGAAACCACTGAGTACAGGAAGCCAGAGGGGACCACGAAGGAGGCTGGTGGAGCATTCTGAACGTCCCTGTAGTGCTTGGCTGCCCGCATTCTGATCACTGCCTCTGCCACACAGCAGGAAGCCAGGAGCCCACCTGGGAGTGCCACCAAACTGCCCTTTGCCCTCTGTTGCCTGTGGCCACTCCCACTGCAGACGTCAGGGTGCCTGTCCAGGCTGCTGCCCCGTCCTCCTGCCTTCTAACCAACCTCTCACAAGTGCTTGCCATTGGCTGCACTTTCTGGCAAGAAACGCAGCTGGCAGGGAAGCTTGGGAAGTGCGGCTTCCGGGTTCCCAGCTCCACAGGTAGAGGAGTGTGTGGAGAGGGGTGTGGCCTCCAACATCCTGATACAGTGACCTGGAGGAAGTGGCGCGGCAAGAACTGGCACCAGACATTCCCCAAGAGCAGCCAGAGGCCCTGGGGTTTGGGGCCATCAGCAGCCCTGCTCTCTGGCATTGCTGAGCAAGCCACCTAGTCCAGAGGGAGTCCTCTGCTGGCCTCGGGGACGCTGGAAGACCCTGGGCTCCCTGGAAAAGCCACCGACCTCCACCTCTCCCTCCCCAGGACAAAGGGCTCCATTAGTCGGCTCAGTGCCCGCCATCATCAACAAACGCTGCTCACCATGACCTTGAACAGACACGGTTCTCACCCGGCCCTGGAGGCTGGCAGTCCTGGAGCAGGGCAGCTCTTTCCCCAAGGTCTCCCTGCCTGTCCTCACACCCACTCAGAACCCTCACACAACCTCCCCCCACACGCCCCATCCGGATCTTTGTCTACACTTCACCCTGTGAACCGTTGGGGCCGGCCTCAGTCACAGGGCACTGAATCCCCCCAGGACCAGCATGGTGCCTGGGCGTCCTCAACACGTGTGCTATATGTGAGTGCAAGCACAGACTGTCCAGTGTAAGTTCCCACGAGGGGCAGAGGTGTGGGAGGGTTAGCCCTTTCCTGACCATGTGTCAGCTTCTTAGAGTTGCAAATATCCCCTTGGTGTTTGTTCTGAACAGAACTGTAGCTCCACCCACCCCCCATACCCAGATCTCTAAGCTGTAAGTGCTGGAGCCTTACACACGGTACTTACCACACTGCTGATAGCATGAGTTAAAGACTATCAAATGTTGGGGCCCGGCATGGTGAACCAACAGGCTAATTCTTCACCTTACAGTGCTGGCAGCCCATATGGCCACAGGTTCTAGTCCTGGCTGCTCCACTTCTGATCCGGTTCCCTGCTTATGGCCTGGGAAAGTAGCGAAGGGTGGCTCAAGCTGAATCAGAAGAAACTCCTCGATCCTGGCTTTGGATGAGCTCAGCTCTGGCACTACGTCCATTTGGGGAGTGAACCAGCAGATAGAAGATCTCTCTCCTCCTCTCTCTGTCTGTTTCTCCCTGTAAATCTGCCTTTCAAAGAAAAAAAAGGTAAATCTTAAAAAAATATATAGACTATCAAACCTTGAACTTGAAATGCTTTGAGGCGCTTGCCTACCATGGACCCAAATGTAAAGACTTTCTGAGCATGGGCCTCCAATGATTTGTACACATCATTTTCCCAAAACATTGTCCAGCACAAACTCAGAACTCCTGGGGTCTAAGAGTGACCATTAACAAGGCTGTGCAGGGAACAAATGACAGCAGATGTGCCGAGACGTCAGCTGAAGTGGACTATGAGGCAGGCCACTTGCTCTGAGAGGCAACTTTGTTGATATCTTCAAGGAACAGGAAACTACAAAAAGCAATGTAGGCTATTTGAAAAACAGCTAAATAGGGCCCAGTGCCAAGGCATAATAGATTACATTTCTCCCTGAGGTGCCAGCATCTTGTATAAGCCCCAGCTGCTCCATCTCCAATTCAACTCCCTGTTAATAAGCCTGGAAAAGCAGCAGCAAAGACCTCGGTGCCTGGGCCTCTACACCCCTGTGGGAGACTTGGAAGATGCTCTTGGCTCCTGGGTTTTGATTGGCTCAGCTCTGGCCATTGTAGCCAATGTGGGAGTGAACCAGCAGATAGAACATCTCTTTGTGTAAGTCTGCCTTCCAACTAAAGATAAATAAATCTTTAAAAAGAGAGAGCTCAATAGGAAAACACGATAACCCAAATATGTGTGCCTGCACACATACACACACCCACTTCAATGGAGAGATTTAACAGCAAATGAAAGCCAAGGAGGGAAGCGAGGAAGTGGAAGGCAGGACTGGAGACTGGATCTCAGGAGAGGAACACACAGGGCCAGGGAGAGGACATCAGACACTCAGAAGGAGGGGCAGCGGCGGCAGCAAAGGCGAACGGCTAAAAATGTGACGCGGACAGCGCTGACCACGGGCGAGAGGCCACTTGACAGGAACAGGAGTACCCACTGTTCTTGCCCTGCCGGTGGGCTTCCCCGACAACCCCGTCAGGAACCCGGGAGTCCACATCAAAGGGCAGACCTCCCTCCTCCAGTCCCATCCCTGGCTGTGATGTTTCCTTTACGGGTGTCTTTTTAAATTTTCATTTTCACTATTTTTAGAATATCCTTGTCCTGTTTGAGAAAATGAAAGATCCGGTGTTTATTTTGGACTTTACACGCGCATGCACACACACATGCAGTCACAATTTCTTAGACCAAAGTACAGAATTCCATGATATAGAACATGGTGTATTTGCTGCTGTCCAAAGTGTCAGCACCTGGGAACAATATGCCTGGAGCCCGGGTGGCTGGCTTGTCCCCTGTGGATGGGCAGGGCGTGCCCGGTGCCCAGGCCCCTGGAATCTAGCTCTGCTTGCCGTGCTGGTCGCCCTGACAAGGGCCCGTCTACCCGAAGGCTGCCTTCATCCAGAGGGGCTGCGGTAAGTGACAGGAAGGCCACAGCGGTGAACGGGGGCTTCAGGGGTGTTTGGGGCAGCGGTTAATTTGCTACGTGGGATGCCAGTATGCCGTGTTGGAGTGCACGTTTGAGTTCTGCCTACTCCACTTCCTGTCAAGTTTCCCACTAATGCGCACACACTTGGATGCAGCGAGCCTGTGAGAGCAGCTGATCCGTGCTTCCATGTCCAGGGCCAGGCCCCAGGCCACAGCACGTGACTCCTCTGCCGTGTAGGTGTGGACAGTCTTTCCACATGATTGGCAGCTGCCACACACAGGTCTTCAGCAGCCTAACTTCTTCCTCTTTCTTGCGGTAGTGTCCTGAGTGCTTGTGTTTTGGGGCTGGCTGCTGCCCTCCTGCCTAGGCCCCCACTGCCTTCCCCCAACCCTCTTCTCCAGCCACAGTGCCCCGGACCCGACTGGGACCTAGAGGACACCACAGAATGCCACACATTGGAGAAGCGCAGAAAGGATACAGGAAATGATATAGAATCTTAATAGGCCATTTGATTTCAGTGACAGAACCCTAACTTTATATGAAATATTTGCTCCCCAACAGAAAACAGGATCCCACAGAACACCTTCGTGGTTTCCCTGATGTGTTTCACAGGTTTCTCGTCCTTGGTTGACAGGCGTGCAGCAGGAACCAAACGCTATGGAAGACTCTAGGAACAACGTGTGAGGCCGACAGGGAGGGGAGCAGCAGCCCACATCTCCAACCAACAGTGCAAACAAGTCCATGCACCAGTTAGGAGTAAGGGTGGGGCGAGCGGGATGTTATCTACGCACAGGGAAGCGACTGGGAGTCCTCTGGCTGTTCTCGTGTTTGCGCCTGGCGCCTCCAGCCAGCTCTACAGTCCTCTGATGATGCGTTGCACACTGCGGTTGAAACCACACACGCGCCCCCTCAGCAGGCCAAGTGAGCTGAAGCCTTGGTAAAATCACACTGGGCTTCTTATTCAAGGAGGTGAAAATGGCTTCTATGAGTCAGGCTGACCTAGAATACACATTTGTACCAAGTACTGCCCTCCCTTCTCCATGACAGTAACATTGCGCAACTCCGGGAAATCCGAAGGCCAACAGGACTACTTGGCCTTTAGCTCCCTCTTGTGGTGGTAGATGGAAGCCCCAGGCCCTGGCGGGGTGAATGACGGCGTTCTCCAACAGGTGCTGGCTTGTGGCCGTTTCTACTCTGTACATCATGGAATCATGAGATGGTATTCTTGAGGGACACGACGTAGCGCCCGACTGACACAGTAAGCAAAGCTCTCCCACGTGTATGATCCTGTTTCACTTGGCAGCAACTTCAAGTCCCATGGGCTGGAATCCTTGTAGCTTAAATGCATGAAGGCAGGTTCAGAGTGGGCACTTGGGATTAACTTAAACCTAGACATTCACACTCCACTTTTTCATTAGTGTTTTTATACAGATCGTGTACAGGAACTCATATTACTATGCCATCTTTATAATACTGACATGTAACAAATACCTCCAAAGAAGTTTGCAATAATGGAGGCCGGGGAAACACAAATTATTATATAGCATATGTTATCCACTATATGCTTAAAAATATGAATAGGCAGGACCCAGTGCGGTAGCCTAGCAGCTAGTCTTTGCCTTGCATGCACTGGGATCCCATATGGGTACCAATTCTAATCCCATCACCCTGCTTCCCATCCAGGTCCCTGCTTGTGGCCTGGGAAAGCGGTCGCCAAAGCCTTGGGACCCTGCTTTCGTGTGGGAGACCTGGAAGAGCCTTAACGCTCCTGGCTTCAGATTGGCTCAGTTCAGGATGAGTCTCCTTGGGGGGTGAACCAGCAGATGGAAGATCTTTCTGTCTCTTTTCTGTGTAAACCTGACTTTATAATAAAAATAAAACTTTAAAAAATATGCACAGAGGGCCCAGCGCAGTGGCGCAAGTGGTTAAAGTCCTCGCCTTGCACGCCCGGGATCCCATATGGGCGCTGGTTCTATCCCGGCAGCCCCACTTCCCTTCCAGCTCCCTGCTTGTGGCCTGGGAAAGCAGTCGAGGACGGCCCAAAGCTCTGGGAACCTGCACCCGCGTGGGAGACCCGGAAGAGGCTCCTGGCTTCGGATCGGCATAGCATCGGCTGTTGCGCTCACTTGGGGAGTGACTCATCGGACGGAAGATCTTCCTCTCTGTCTCTCCTCTCTGTATATCCGCCTTTCCAATAAAAAATAATAAAAATAAATCTTTTAAAAAATATATGCACAGATAGAAATAGTGTATAACACCTAGACCTCTACTCCCTAGGACTTCCGTTGGGCTTCTTCCTGACTGCAGCCGAGAGTTCCACCCAAGTTATTAGTCATTAGAGTTTTGTTACTAAAGTGACCATGACCTTGCTTTTCAGGCTCCCAGACTCCAAGCATGAAAAAACATACCTTTGCTTTTCAAGAAAAAAAAAATTACTTTTAAATAAAATGTGAAGTGATGGAAGAGTGAGTGAGCCTGGCACAGCCGCCTTTCAGCCCCCAGAAAACCCGACTAACAGGCACTACAGACCTGCTCCCCCGGGACCCGAGGCCAGAGGGCAGACACGTCACCAAGTCCGCTCTGAGCGCCCCTGCCTGCCCCTCTTCTCCCAGGAGCCAGGGGGTTTAGCGTGACTGTGAAGACATGCTAGGGCTAGGAGCCAGCACACACCACTGAGCTGTCCGCTCTCCGGGCGCGGCTGGGGGTGAGGCCGCCAGCTTGCTGTGCATACAGTCCCATCACGTGCTCACCCACAAGCTTTCTGCAGGAAGGGACACCTAGAAGCGCTCAGGACCACCTCCTGTGAGCTGACGCAAAGAACCTAGCTTTCATTTCATATGAGTTTAGTACCTGAGAAACAAGTAAGCAAGCCGGCGCAGGGACCTGCCCAGGGTCCCTCACACAAGCTCGTGACCTTGAGCCTCATCACTTCTGCTTAGCCACTGCTGTCTCATTTCCCCACAGGCGCCGGGGCAGCCCATTCAAATGCCCCTCCCAAGTGAAAAAATCAACCAACCAGCCAACCAGCCTTCAGAACCAGACATCGGCTGTATTCGCAGAGAAAGCTGGTCTGCTGGGCGGAGTGGGGGTAGGGGACAGTGTGGTCAGCACCCAGCCCACAGAGGGTGGAACTGGGCAAGGAGCCTGTGTGGGTTCTGCCACAGAGAGACCCAGAGACAAACGGGCTGTGCGCAGCACTCCCGGGAGGGGCTCTCCCAGAGCTCCAGGGCAGACTCAGCTAAAGAGCCAGTCGCCTTTCAGGCTAAGCGTGCACAGCGGCCTGTTCTGATCTCGGCCTCACTTTCTGCAGGGTCTTGTGCCTCGAGGCATACTTACAGTCACATCATGACAAGAATTTCCTTAAGTGTTCCCGGGTTCTTGTGACTTCCTCTGTGGAGTGCTACAGTCAAACCTGCCATAATTTACCAAGGCTAAATTACCACACAACCATCTCTTCACTTTTCAGGCCCTGCAGTTCTGCTTGCACTTCCATCTCTCTCACACACACACACACACTCACGATTCTTTTGAATATAAAAATGATCTATGTTCATTTAATACAAAATAATACAAGCTCATTTAAAATTGAAATACATGAAAGTAGACACAGTAAAGAGTGGCAGGTGGTTGACCCGCTCCTATGGGGCGGCGCGGCCCTTGCGGCCCAGGCCTGCAGCAGCAGGGTCTGGGCTCTCCGGAGACTTGCGGAATTTGCTCTGAAGAAAGACTCTTGGCACACACAGGCCTTCTTTCTTATTCACCGTCTCTCGAAGCACATACTCGTTCAGCACTTCTTCGTAACCCGTGTCTGTGAAGAGCTGGGCTAGGAACTCTGTACGACAAAGCGGGGCAGGGGGTGAGGGGCTTGATGACCCCCGCGGGCCTGGCCTGGCAGCACCGAGGGGGTACACAGCTGCGACTCTTTTTGGTAATGAAAACAGATGCCAAGATATAATGACTTTATTTTGGAAACAGGTCCCTACAGGTATGTAAGATTACATCCGCATGGACACCAGCAACGGAAGCATCTCACCGGAAGAGTGTGACGACAATGCAGCGAGTCCCCAGGGCCCAGACACTTCATGGCTACACTACAGCCGTCTTACCTTTGGTAAAAAAGTACGATCTGGTTCCGTCTTGTCGGACATAGAAGTTTTCTCCGAGTTTGCTGCCAGCTTTAAACCTAAGCATGGCGTGATCGTACAGCCCATAGTCACGAAATAAGACACTTCTGCCTGGCTTTAAAACCTGGGGAACAAAAGTAGGTTGCACGTAACAATGGGGAATAGGGCCAAGTAAAACAACCTTAGGGGTTGTCAGGAGTGACAAAACTTGTGATTACGGATGAGACCAGACTGAAACACGCACACGGTGACGCAGAAAGGGCCTGACGGCTGAAAGGATGGAGACCCTTAACCCTGCAGACACAAGCTGAGAACCTCCAAGAACCGTGCAACGTGCAGGGTCACACGGAATGAAGACTCTGCAAGGCAGTTACCCCTGAGGAAGGCACATCCTCCCTTCATTAGCCATCACCTTGCACTCAACCTGTACCTAACCAGGTCTTTGGGAGCGTCCGTGCTCGCTTCGGCTGTCGCAGATTCAGGCTGGTTACGCTGTTCTAAATCTCAGCCGTAGTCCCGCTGCGACACGCCACAGTGCAGCTCCCCCCTAGACTAGCAGCGGCCTGCATGATCCCACCGAGTTCCCCCAATTCTGGGAGGGTGTGATTATCTTCACCTTGATCAGGAATCTCACTTACCAAGGGTAAGTGATCTACTCCAAGATCACTGAGCTCGCTAGGTCTCCTGCTGTGGCATCTGAGCCTTGTTGGTCATGGGGCGCAGGTGGGGCAGAGCGGAGGAGGGATGCCCCTCAGCAGTCTTACCCCACCGGGTGGGAATTCCTACTATGAAGTGGGACCCCTGAGCCAGGGGGCACTAATTTAGGGAATGGGGTCAAGTGTCAGGAGCAGGTTAGGGGTCCTCTGGGAAAACCTGAGACCAAGTGTCAGAGCTAGCAGCTGCCTCAAAGCTGGGAGGCAAGGCCAGCAGGGCATGGCCTAGCAAAGCAACAGCCCCATGCTTCTCCAAAGGAGAAGTGTTCCCCGCCGTGACACTTGCTTCTTACTTTTCATGGTACTTGGTGAGGAATTCATATATTCATTCTGAAGTACAAATCTCATTTCTCAATGGCTCCTTCTACCAGCAAGAACAAGACAACTGAAACACGGTAACTCTGGTCAGTTCTCGTCCACATCCTTGGCTACGTCTGCTCCTCAAGGTCAGAGGTTGTACACTGGCAGCATTCCCGAGGCTCTCCAAGTGGGAGACAGAGCTATGGTTTCTTTTCTTCTTCTTTTTTATTTTATTTTTATTGCAAAGTCAGATATAGAGAGAGGAGAGACAGACAGGAAGATCTTCCGTCCGATGATTCACTCCCCAAGTGACCGCAACGGCTGGTGCTACGCCAACCTGAAGCAAAGAGCCAGGAACTTCCTCTAGGTCTCCCATGCGGGTGCAGGGTCCCAAGGCTTTGGCCCATCCTCTGCTGCTTTCCCAGACCACAGGCAGGGAGCTGGATGGGAAGCGGGGCCGCTAGGATTAGAACCAGCACTCATATGGGATCCTGGCGTGTTCCAGGTGAGGACTTTACCTGCTAGGCCACCACAACGGACCCAGAGCTATGGTTTCTTTCTTCTGAATCAAACAGCTGTTTTCTGCTGAGGATCCAGAACAGCCATCAGACCACAGTGCTTTAGGCCTCTGCTTGGAACCAACCACCATAGTACAACTTCTGGTCTTCAGGTAGGGTCACTTTTTTAAAGACACTTGCTTTTTTGGAGAAAATCTTTTCTGATACGTGACACTCCCAGGGGGGAGGGAACTCCACAGGGGCCCCGAGTGGATCAGATCTTATCATTCTGCTCCAGCACAACAACTAAATGACCTGTAAGATGCTTATCTTAAATAGAACATAGGTAACCCGTCCTAACACACTTTTTGTCACCTTTAGAAAAAGCGTTTAATGCGCTCTCAATTTTTCTAAATATAATTTGATATACTTCGGCTTTCTAAATAGAACAGGAAGTACTGATGCCAGATTTCCCAGGGTCTTAGTAAATTTTTACAATACTAGCATGTACATTTTTTTTTCTTTTAAAGATTTATTTATTTCCATTGGAAAGGCAGATTTACAGGGAGAAGGAGAGACAGAGAGGAAGATCTTCAGTCCACTGATTCGCTCCCCAACTGGCCACAAGAGCCGGAGCTAAGCCAATCTGAAGCCAGGAGCCAGGAGCCTCTTCCTCTAGGTCTCCCATGCAGGTGCAGGGTCCCAAGGCTTTGGGCCGTCCTCTCCTGCTTTCCCAGACCACAAGCAGGGAGCTGGATGGGAAGGGGAGCAGCTGGGACACAAACCAACACCCATTTGGGATCCTGGTGTGTGCAAGGTGAGGATTTAACCACTGAGCCATTGCACCAGGCCCTATTCTTTGTTTTAATTAATTTATTTGAGAGCAGAGATATCCCACCTGCTGGTTTGCTCCCAAACTGGGGACTCAATCTAGGTCTCTTAGGGTGGCAATAACCCACTTCCCCGGGCCAGCGCTGTGACCGTTCACTAGCAGGAAGCTGGGGTCAGCAGCTGGAGCCAGAACTCAGGTTCAGGACCTCCAAGGCAAGGTGTGCTCGCTCCGCCTGCTGGGCTAAATGTCACTCCCAGCACGCACTACTGTCGTCAGTGAAACTCGAGTCTGACAAACATCCTTGCCTTGGTCAGAAATGTTAAAGGCTGAAATGAGAATAAGTAAGCAGGGACAACTGTGAAATACTGAGCTCACGAGAGACTGCGTCCTGGGAAGGACAGGCTTCAGGGACAATGGGAAGGACACTCACTCGGGAATTTGGAACTCCTGATTCAAGTCTTAGTTCTCCCGTGAATTCCCTGAAGGCCCTGAGCAGGTCACGCATCCCTCGGAACATGCTTTCTCACCTGTGTAATAACGAGCACACCAAAGCCTCTCTCGACCATGAACCTGCAAAGCTAAGAAGGCACGTCTCAATGCCGCGTTCTTCCATTCCCACACCAACTCTGAGAAATGGGTAGCTTAGGTACTGACAACGGCCCACCTGACAACGATAAGCGAGGCTCAGAGTAAGGCTGACCTCCTTGCCCGACGAGGTCTCAAGGCCAGTGAGAGGCAGAGGAAGACCAAAAGTCAGGTCTTGAGGTGGGACACCTAGTTTATTTTTACTTTACCATCTTATCCCCAAAATGAGGGAATTCAACTTTAAGGCTACCTTGCAATTCAAAATTCTGGCATTTGGAACTTATCTCTGGTGAGAACATTCTGGAGCAGTCAGGCCTATCTCACAGCCGTTTTCTCCTAAGCTTGTTCACAGCAGGCTTCAGGGCTACCTACTGTACCTACTGTACGGGCCTCTCCAGTCACTCCCTGCCGAGGCACCTGCGTCCCCATCAACGGATCAGTCACCACGAAGGAGAGCAGGCAACGGAGCCACTGCTGCAGACTTCTGCCGGAGAGGGAGAGGGGCAGCGGCGCTAAGACAACACTTGCCACTGAAGAAAGGTGGCTGAGGATAGCCCGAGTCAACTGCTTTTCTTTTTTAGCATAACATTTGATATTTATTAAAAATCTAATAACTTATTGCAAGCTTCCAGTGTGTAAAGTTCAGGAGCGCCTCTATGATGACACGGGCGAGAACAGTGGTTGCCTGGGGTGACTGGGTGCAAGCGAGCACTGGGAAACCTGTGGAAGATGCTAGAGGCATGTGAGGCTGGGCACATCTCACAGTGTGCAGACACGTGGGCGCCTGACTCAGGCCTGGGGCACTCACCCCACGTAAAGCAGACCTCAAGAAAGCACGAAAAGGCAGATAACACAGGTGAGCCGGGAGCCACAAGTCAAGCCTGCTGCTACACTGAGAACTAGGAGAGTATCAACCAGGTTCCCGCATCAGCTGGTGTGCACCAGGCCCCTGCCTGCCCCAACTCAGGAATCCCCGATCTAGAGGCCACAGACCTAGACAGTCGAAAGCGAGTGTGGGTGACACAGATGTAGGCAGAAAACAAAACTGCAGCTTCACTTTCGAAACTTCTAAAGGAAATGGCATTTCCTCAGCTACGCACAGAGGCAAACAAAAACCACACACCACCAGACAGCACAAATACTGCCATGTTGTGCTATATGGTTCTCGTAGGTGCCTTAATTTACATTTACTACTATTTTAGAAATTATAGCATTATGACAGATCTTACTGATGTTAATAAAAACGTACATTTATCATGACAAAATGGTTTATATCATATAGGATTGAAATCACAGTTCAAGGTGATTTTTCTTTATAATCCTTTTATTATTTCAAAGAACGTATTTGTAAAGCGCACACCAGTGACTTCCATCTGGTGGTTCAGGGCCCAGATGCCCGCTGCTGGGCACGGGCCAGGCTAAAGGCAGAAGCCAGAAACTCCACTTGAAGCTCCTAGCAGGTGGCAGGGATGCAAGTACACGAGCCAGTACCTGCTGTCTCCAGGGCCTGCCTCACTGGGAAGCTGCAGGGCAGACAAGGCCACACTCAGTTCCAAGTACTCGGTCTGATGCAGGACATTTAACCTGGCGCCAGGACACTCGCCCTGTCACCTATCGTATCTGAGGCAGTGACCATTCTGAGGGGTTGGCAGGTTTCACCACACCACGCACAGTGCTCATGGCACCAGGTGGCAGGCACGCCTGCCCGGGAGCCCCATCCGTCTGGATTTATGTTATCACTCCACTGCCTTTCCTTCCAGGAACTTGCTGCAAAGCTTGGCCAGGAGGGTAGTCAACCTGTTCTGCTTTCCATCCTGACAGGCACTGACATCCCTTGCTGGTCTGATGAGCCAGCTGTCATGCCCCGTGTGCATCTGGACAAGTCATTCACTGCACAGGCATCAGCAACCGAGGAGGCCCAGTCCCAGTGCATGCACTCCAGGTCAAACCACATACGCTGTTTTTGTCCTGTTCCCAGAGTTTGGGTCCAGCCGTCCAGAGGGAGGGTCCACCAAGAAACCCTGCATGGGATTACCTCAGACTTGACTCTTGTGTGCACTAGCCAGTACAGGGTCAGGTTTGGTTTATCACCTGCACCATCCATAGCTGCCTGGTTAGTTCCACCCTAACCCCATCTCTCCTGTGAACTGATGGGTGCTGAGGTTTAGCTCAGCCCAGCCCACCACAGGCCTGGTCTTCATGTATACCAGAGGATGCTCCACCCTGGTCGGGGTGACCCCCAGTAACCCCACCAAGCCTGCTCCCAGCCCTGTTTTTTTGAGTGCTGGCATATGCTGTGGCCCATCAGCTTAACACAAACCCACTGTATTGGGCTATCACTGGCTCAAATAACAGGGGCAGACATAGCCAAAAAAAAGGAGAAAAAAGTCTTTAAGTCTTTCTCAATCTCTCCTTTTCTCTCTCTAACAATCTGCCTTTACAATGAATATAAATAAATCTTTAAACAAACAAAATGAACACTGCTAGGCAGAAGACTAGAACCAGTGTGACAGGGTCTACATCTGCCGGGGCCCAGGACACCGCGTGGCGAGGCTGGCCAGGTTTCTGCAGCAGGTGCCTTTGCTCGGGCCCTGGGGAGCTGCAGGCCTACTTCAGCCACTGGCCTCTGCTCCCGGGTTTGCTTATTGCAGTTGTGCCTAAAACAATTACATAGATGAATGTGAACAGGCAGCACTTGAATTTGCCCTCACATTACTTTCCAATTGTTTTTAGGTTTAATCAAGTTTCTATTACATGTAGAGTTTATATAAGAAACCTGATCAATGACCCCACATTCAAACAAAAGGCCTTGAGGGAAGGACACAGTACGCTGTGCCACCATTTGGGACACACATCCTGTATCCGAGTGCTTATTCAACCCACTCACTCTGCTTCCAATTGTGCTAACGTGCCTGGGAAGGCAGATGACAGCTGCCACCCACGTGGGAGACCCGCAGGGAGTTCTGGGTTCCCAGGAGCCTGGCTGCGGCCTCGCAGCTGCGATCATTTGCCAGTGGGACAGCAAATGGAAGCTCTCTTGTTTCTTGCCTCTTTTTCTGTAACTCTGCCTTTGGAGTAAGTAAGTAAATAAGTGAATAAATGGAGAGGCCTGGGTCTTCCATCAAAAGAATGATGAGAAATGACTATTTTAGATAATAGAATATTAAAAGTTCTCATATCATTTGTATGAGAACAACTGATTGGACAGAATTTGAATGAAGACACTTGATTGGATATACAAAGCAAAAAGAGATCGTTTCAGACAAGGGTTCCGTACCCAGGTTTATGGGAACTAAGTAAGCTCCTCACTTCGTGCCTCTCAGTCTGTAAAAGCCTGATGCCACTAATAAACTCGAGCTATGGACCGTCAGTAAGTAGTCCCCGTGTGGTGTTATCGGCTCCATGCACCAAGTCCATCCCTGCTGGACAAGTGGTGCCCACAAACAGGGACTTGAAAGAAGATACAAAGCGTGACAGAGACCCCCACAGAAAGGAGTAAGGGAGGGGATAATGGAGGAGAGACCCCCTGGAGGAGAGCCTGCCATAAATCACCTAACAAGGAGATGTCACACAGTGCAGATGAGCGACAAAGAACAGAACTCATGGGAGGTTCCCTTAATGCAAGACGCCACCATGGTGCGGCTGAAAAAAATTAAAATGAAGAAAAAGGAATACAGCTTTCAGTGTTAGAGCACAGGATTTTCCTAGTGGGGAAGATGAGACAGAAGAGCAGTTAAGTCCCAGCCTATACCGCCTCACCCTTCAATCTGATCAGACGGTCCCAAATGTTTGACATTCCCTGGAGACCTCATGAATTCTGACTGCTTTTTGCAATTATGCTTAGTCAAGAAAATAATCAGGGCCCAGCGGCATGGCCTAGCAGCTAAAGTCCTCACCTTGAACATGCCAGGATCCCATCTGGACGCCGGTTCTAATTCCTGCAGCTCCACTTCCCATCCAGCTACCCGCTTGTGGCCTGGGAAAGCAGTCGAGGACGGCCCAAAGCCTTGGGACCCTGCACCCACGTGGGAGACCTGGAAGAGGCTTCAGGCTCCTGGCTTCAGACTGGCTCAATTCAGGCTGTTGAGGCTGCCTGGGGAGTGAATTAGCGAACGAAAGATCTTCCTCTCTGTACGTCTGATTTTACGATAAAAATAAATAAATCTTAAACAAAAGAGAGAGAGAAATATCTGTAATGATAACAGTTTCATGTACCTGGACCTTTAAGGCAGGAGAAAAAACTGCACATCTTTCACTTCTGCCGTCTTATATGCCCAGCTTCTCTAATAACAAAAGAGTTGGGGGATTTGGTAGCACTAGTACATAAGTAAATTGAACAACTCTTACATCTGAAGGAAAACGACCCACGCACAAATTGATCATGAATGGCAAAAAGCTTTCTGGGTTATTCGACAGCAATCCTGGCTGGCTTTCAAAGACTACCTACCACGTCCCAGGCAATGGGTGAAGCACCTCCAAGGTCCCTCTAATTTCCCCAAAATCCTCTGATCTAGGAACTATCACCTCACCTTTGTATAGGAAGAGGAACCTGATGAAGTGGGGCAGCCAGGCTGTGGATCCGACACTGACCAAGACCGCGCTCCTGCCCCCTGACGCACACTTCCTCCCACCTGATGGCAAGACTGCACAGACCCGGGCAGCTGCAGTCACCCTGCACTGAGCCACTCCAGCTCTGGGGGGACTTCTTCATGCCAGAAAACCCCGTTCCACACACCGACTGGGACACCTCGCTAGTGAGAACGAGGTGACTCACACGCCCTAAGTCTCCGAGGAGGGCAAGCATGGGCTTGGGACATGCAGCCGCCACCAACCTTGTGAAGGTTTCGTAAAACAAGGTGCATCTTCCCCGGGTGCACAGCTGAGAGCACAAAGACGAGCAGGACAGCGTCCACAGAGGCTGGGGGCACGTGGGCCAGCAGGTCATCTGCAGTCAGGTCACACTGGAACACTCGGCACCTTGCTGGGTCGTACAAAGGGTGTTGCTAGTGAGAGACAAACAGAAGCGCTGTCATGCAACCACCATGTTGACACATAAACACAGCCCGGAAGGAGGGCCGCCCCACCTGTGTACTGCTGCAAAGAGGTGAATGACCATTCTTGTGACTAACCGTTAGGAAATAAATTGCAGTGCTAGTGGACCCAGCACAATGGCTCAATGGTTAAATCCTCACCTTGCACACACCAGGGTCCTATGGGAGTGCTGGTTCATATCCCGGCAGCTCCACTTCCCACCCAGCTCCCACTTGTAACCTGGGAAAGCAGCTGAGGATGGCCTAAAGCCTTGGGACCCTGCACGTGCATGGGAGACCCGGAAGAAGTTCCTGGGTCCTGGCTTTGGACTGGCTCAGCTCCGGATGTTGCGGCCGCTGGGGAGTGAGCCAGCAGATGGAAGATCTTTGTCTCTGTATCTCCTTCTGCCTATAAATTTGCCTTTCCAATAAAATAAATAAATCTTAAAAAAAAAAAAAGAGGCAGAATTTCATTGTGTATTTATGCTAGATTTACTTTATTTGAAAGGAAGACTTGGGAGATATCTTGGATCTGCTGGCTCCAGGAGACGGAAGATCTTTCTCTCTGCCTTCTTCTTTCTATAAATATGACTTTCCAATAAAAACAAATAAATCTTTTTTTAAAAAAATAGCATGACTTAAAAAAATGTGGCAGAATGCAAAGGCAACACACCTACCTTAACATATTCAACTGCTCTTGGAGAAAAATCGCAGGCATAGGCGAAGATATTCAGGTCTTCTTCCAAGAGAGGGAATAAACAGTTTCCGACACCACAGCCAGCCTCAAGGATGGTCAATGTTTGATCTTCAAACTGGGGAAAGAGAGCCCAAAGTTGCAGTCCATTATAGTGGCACGATGAAGAAGCAAACCAAACCAAAAGTCCAGGACACAGGATAACCAGGTTTCTGATGCCTCGGGAAGTGAGCAGGCAAATGCATTCAGAAGGCCAAGTTCACACTGCTGCCTCACTTACTATCCCACACCACACAGTTTAGCAGGAAGACAAACAAAATTAGCAGAATGGTTACCTGGAACTAAACTGCCCGCACTAAAGCTTAAATCCTCTCTTGCCCCTGCACTCCGCATTCTTGGGCAAATCACTTAGCTGTGTGCCTCAACTTAACCCGCAAATGAAAATATTAACACTCACTCTTTAAAAAGTTACTGAAGACATGACAGAAGAATGTAGGTAAAGTTCTTAGAGAAGGGGCACGGGGTTCACTGCAATGGTTCAATTAACCTCCAAGAGCTGGAATCCCATCTGGGTGCCTGCCAATGTCCCATCTCCCCCACCTCCCATCCAGCTCCCTGCTTGTGGCCTTGGAAGCAGTCAAGGATGGCACAAGGCTTTGGAACCCTGCACCCACATGGGAGACCCGGGAGAAGCTCCTGGCTTTGGATCAGCTCACCTCCAGTCATGGCAGCCACTTGGGGAATGAATCAGCATATGATTTTTTTTCTCTCTGTATCTCCTTCTGTCTATAAATATGCCTTTCCAATAAAAATAAATCAATCTTAAAAAAAAAAAAAACACAAGTGCTAGACCTCACAGATTCCATGGCAACACACGTGCTATAACGATCCCGGCCTTCTGTGAAACTGATCCCACGCCCTGTGAACAACATCATGGTGGCTGGCTGAATACTTTTTTGTTGAAAGTCTTTTTCATTTTAAGAACTGGTGGACAAGACTTTGAGAAGCTCAAACAGAAAAATCTGTTTACCTATTTGATGTTTTTCATTTTTTTTCCAAGATGTTTATTTATTTCCAAATTAATTTTGAAATGAGAGGTATGGTAAATAGTTCACTGACATCAGTAGTGGCAGCAGCAGGCATTGGCTCAGTGAGCTAATCTTCCACCTGCAAAAGCCAACATCCCACATGGTCGCAGGGTTGTACCCCAGCTCTCTGCTTACGGCCTGGGAAAGCAGCAGAGGATGCCTCAAGTCCTTAGGCCTGTACACCCACGTCCCAGTCCCCAGGGACGAGGAACCGCCACCTATCAACCCAGGGTCTCAATGTGCACATGTTCCGAGGGTTCTGTCCAAGTGGCCTGGACAGTGCCGAGATGCTGCCGACCCCACAGCCCCGAGGATGTCACCCTCCCAACGTCCATTGGCTCCATTCACTGAGATCTTCCGCTGCCATCGCCCACCCGGGGCAGCCGTCCAGCTCTCTCCCCTGTGCACCACAGCACCAAATGTGCTGCCAGACTCTCCCTCCCCAACAGGGCCTGCGCCCACAGCTCCACCCCCTCACCGAGCAGGACATGTGAAATCACATTTACTATTTAACGGTTTACCAAAGTTTCCAGATTAGTTTTAAAAAAGATAATAAAGTAATTGAAGTTGTTTCTCCTTTAACACTGAAGCAACTTCTAAGACCACTTGACATCCACACCGTGTAATTGTGGTAACTTCCCCCACTTCGCACTTTCCATAGACGCAAGTCACCCTCCTCCTCGCCCTGAACCGCAGCCCCGCACACAGGACTAACCCGCCTTACCTCCCTGCATGCCTTGAGCTCCCCGAATTCCCTGCTGGTCCAATGTCTGTCTTTGAAGAAGTGAGTACTATTTCTTTTGTAAAAAAGGTCCCAGTTCTTCCGCGCCTCCTTCTCCAGCTGCTGCTGCTTGAAGTCGGACACCAGCACCCGCTCGCTGCTCAGCTTCTGCTCCTCCTCGGAGCTGAGCTGCCTGGGCTGCAGGCTTGGGCTTGGCACAGCAGCCATCTGCAGCCAGCTCCCAGGGGCACTGCAGGGGCGCTCTCCCTGCGGCCGCTTCCCTAGGACGCACGGGGGTCCGCCTCCCCAAGCCCGGGTGAGCGGCTGACCGTGCACAGCACCCTACCCGCTGGTCTGCAGCGAGGTCACAAAGGAGTCCCAGACACAGGGCCTGGCAGCAGCGGAGGACACTCAGACGCCGGGGCGGGCACCCGTGCCCTGGACGGACTGTCACTCCAGCCAGAAAGGACTCCAGGACGACGACAAACCGGCGTGATTTACAAGGAGACGGCCAGTCTCAAGAATAGACTAGGAAACCTGGGTGAAGAAAACGATCCGTCAGCTCTCGGGGCCCGCCTTACACGGCGACTTGAAGGACGACCACGACAGCCGGCTTGAAAGCCGGGCTGCCCACGGCCAGTCAGACGGGGGACCACAGCCTCTCCGGAGTCGGGGTTCAGCCTGAGGGCTCCCCCAGTCTCCGACCACTCACTGACCACCTCCACGGGGCGCTGGGGCACGAACCCGAGCGACATCAAACCCGCGACTCCCCGAGGCCACAGTCCCGAAGGCCCAACGTTCCTGGGAGCCGCTGGACACACGACGTCGTCCCCCGCCCGAGGGTCACCCCGCCACCCTCGGTCTCTCCCATTCACCCCCAGGGCTAGGCCAGGCGCGCTCACCTATTAGCCAAGCCCGGACCCCTGAAGGCAGGATCCGGGAACCGCCGTGCCGAGGGGAAAAAAAAAAAAAAAAAAAACAGAGCCGGGACAAGCCAAACCAGAATTTTGATTTTCCAGGCAGAACTCTAGGACCATGGCGTTGTCCCCGCCCCTTCCGCGAACAGCCCGGAAGTCTCTCTCCGACGCCGGAAGTACCGCCGCGACCCGGCCGCCTCAGTGTCTATCCCGACCCCGACGCCCAGGGGAGCACTTGCTTCCGGTCCCCGGTGGGCCCCGGGGTTTCCGTGCGTGCGCTCCGGAACGGTGTCTCGGGAGCGCCGGAAGCTCGGGGAGAGCGCCGGGACGGGCGCGCGGCCCGTCCGGGGCCATGAACGGGACGGCGAACCCGCTGCTGGACCGCGAGGAGCACTGCCTGCGCCTGGGCGAGAGCTTCGAGAAGCGCCCGCGGGCCTCCTTCCACACCATCCGCTGTGAGTACGCCTCGCGCGGCTGCCTTCCCGGCTTTCCCCCCGGGATCTCCGGGTGCCTCTCTCGCCCGGCCGCTGGCTGCTTCCCGGGGTCTCCTCCGTTCATCCCCCCCATCTCCCCGCCATCTGCTGTCAGCCGCTGCCCTTCCTTCCCGGAATGTTCTCTCTCCCTGCCCTCCCCGCTCCACCCGTGCGCTTGGCTCCCTCCAGCCGTCAGGGTGGGCTTCCTCCTTCCCTGCCTCCCTGCCTGTGTCCCTGGACGACGTTCTTCTTGGGTGAAGCGGGGAGAAAAACGCAGGGATCTGGGAGCCGGGGACCCCGCACGGCTCGATAGGAAAGCAGGATCACGCCGTGTCGGGGCCCCGGGCTGGATGGCGGGGTGTCCCCTGGTGAGTCAGGAGCTCCTGGCTTCCTGGGGCAGCCGTCAGGACTTGTTTTTGACACGGGAGCTGGCGATGTGACTCAACACCTCGTTAGAGGTTGGGATGCTGACGATCCACCGGGTCCATCGCTTGCCACGCCGGCCCGAGGCTGCTCAGTCCAGCTCGGAGCGTCCTCTCCCTGTGTGCAGGGGCCTGGCTGATCGCTTTGGACCCGAGCTGCCTCAGGGAAGCACCCAGGCAGGCGCCAGCCATGCTGTTTGCAACCCCCACAGCGCGTTCTGTCAGCTTTGGAACGCCAGTGTGGCAGATCGGAGGTCCGCCGGTGTCTGCGCACAAGGAAACTGGCTTTTATGATGCTGTGGGCTTTTATCCCAGTTTGACAGCCACGAGCTGTGTTAGATGCTGTTCCTTGCAAGTGTCAGGGCCCTAAGAAAGCGCCGCTTTGGGGATGATGCGGCGTTAACTTTGATGGGCCCTTTGCTTAATAACAAAATGGGATGTAAGTTCTGGCTCCTCCTGTCCCCCAGTAACCCAGTGGGAAGTCAGGGAAATATATGGCAAGTATAAATGAAGTAAGGTTCTCCCTGAGTTGGTAATTATTGAAGCTGAACGATGCCGGCCCATGGGGTTTATGAAATTGTGTAAGTATTCAGAATCGTCGTCTTTTCCCTGTATCTGAGTAGTAAAATGTTTAATTTATAAGCGGCAGTCCCAGGGAGCCCCTGTTAAGTGAGCCAATGAGTCGTGTCTCTTTTTCCTTTCCCTTAGATGATTTTAAGCCGGCATCCATAGACACGTCCTGCGAAGGGGAGCTGCAGGTGGGCAAAGGAGACGAGGTCACAATCACGCTGCCGCACATCCCTGTAAGTGCACGCCCCATTGTCGTCTCCTTCAGGTAGAGCGTGGCACATCCTTGCTCAAGGCTGTTGCGATTTTAGCTTCCTTCCTGCTCATGAAGTTCTCCATTTCTGAAGCGTTAACATATAGAAACAAAGGAATTTGGGTTGTGGGGTGGATTTCTGTTGCCCAGGAGCCTGGTCAGAAATGATTGCCAGGCACTGGGAGTTTGACACAACAGTGAACTCCCTGCCTGGGAACCCCACGACCCCACCGGCGTGCCTGGCATGCGCCCTGACCGCTGTGCTTCTGGGTCTGCTGACTGCCTTTGCCCGCCGTGGAAGCAGGAGGCGAGGGGTCCCTGGAGCCTGGGGTTTCTGGCCAGGCAGCAGCTGGTGCCAACACATGGACGATCTCTCTCTGCCTCAAGTTAAATAAAAAATAAAATCTCAGTAATAAAATGCTTTTTTCAGTTTAATTTTTAGCAGATTCAGTATAGGTTGAATTGGCTACAATTCTAAGAAATAATGACATTCCCTTCTTCCCTCCCAGAAAAGTTATTTAAAGACAAAAAAAGAATGGTATTTTTCCCACACACTTCCCCCAATCCACCCCCATTTGCTGCAGCATAGGTAGAGTTCCTTTCTACACAATTAACCCCTCTTTCAGACTTGAATAATGTTTCCGAGGCATTCCAAAGAGAGATCCTGGGTGCCATGCCAGTCCATAGCCACAGCAGTTCAGGAGCGGAGGGCAGCCTGGCCAGAAGCTGGGGCAGAAGGGAGATTGGTGTCTTCCAGCTGCCAAGGAGACAGGCGATTTCAGCTAATTGAGGGGTGAAGAACTCAGTTAAGAACTGGGTTGAGAACCCCTGCAGAAAGACATTTTTGTAAATTCCCTTTCCCTCAAGGCTGTGATGACAGAGACATGCAAGGTGTTGCTAAGGCCCTTGTCCTGGAGCAGGGAGAGCTGAGCTTAGCTGCTCAAGGAAACCCAGGGTTCCGGCCAGGGAGACTGAGCTCCATGCTGACAGCTGTTGTCTGCCTTCTCCAACTCATCTCATTAACTTCTTGCCTTTGTCAGGTTGCATCATCTCCCTTTGGGCCTTAGTTTCCCCAGTGTAAAATGAAGGAGCTAGATAAATGAGCCCTGAGCCTGCTTATCCCTCGGCAGCTTTCCTGTGCGAGCTTGCAGGCAAGGCATGGCATTCTATATTTCACACATATTAACTGAGTGCCAAATTCATGCTGGTCTCTTGCTTGGTACTAAGAATAAAGTGTTGAACAAAACAAGTACCTCTTGTGAGCTTATGGTCCAGAATTTAAGTCAGTGTGAGAAAATACAGCACGTTGATACTAAGATGTCGGGGAAAGCATCCTTCTGGAAGAAAGCTTGGAGTGGAGCTGAGGTTGGGAATTTATAGGAGGGTCAGCCAGGGTGTGGCCAGCAGTTGAAGCGGTGCTGCTCTTCCTCTGCCAGCTGACGGGCTGAGGCTGGAAGGGCCAGTGAAGGAGAGGGGCTGCCTTGCAGGTGTCAGCCTGTGGCCTGAGACCACAGGGAGCAGTCAGTGGCAAGGTGGGTGAGTGGCACACTGTCCTTACTGCCCAGCCTGGTGACCTCCCTGCCTCGAGGAATGCTCTGTTGGTTACTTGGCAGGAGTGAGAAGAGCTGCGTGCTCCTATGATAGAGAAATACAGAGATGAAGCATGTGGTGACGTGGTGGGTGCACTTAGAGTACAAGTTTCTCTCTTCGTACTTTACCGTCGTCTTTGACATTGCTCCAGGCCCTTAACATTTTTGTACACCTCTTCTCTATTACTTAGGCCCAGTCAGAGATCGTGGGTGTATTACTACTTCTCCCTTATTTTTACCTGCAACACTAGGAGTTGAAGTAAGAATCGGTTCATTGAGATTTTGTGTAATAGATATGCTGAAGGAGTTAATGAGGTAGTCCTTAGATTTCTGTCTGCAAATTTGCTGTTCCTAGCTGGTGCCTGTAATTAGACCTTATTCGTGTCTTCGTGGCCTCTAGGGCTCCACACCGCCCATGACTGTGTTCAAGGGGAACAAACGGCCTTATCAGAAAGACTGCGTGCTGATCATCAACCATGACACGGGCGAGTACGTGCTGGAGAAGCTCAGCAGCAGCATTCAGGTCAAGAAGACGAGGTATGGGAGTTACCAGTGCAGGCTGCTGCTCCGCTGCTCTGTGCGTGTCACCTGTTTGCTTCTTGCTTTGTTTATATGGATATGTATTTACTTATTTTTACTTGAAAGTCAAACGTAAAGGGGGTAGGAGAGACAGAGCAAGATCTTCCGTGGTCTACTTCCTAAGTGGCCACAGGGGCTAGAGCTGGGCTGGTTTGAAGCCACGAGCCTGGAGCTTCTTTCAGATCTCCTGCATGGCTGCAGGGGCCCAAGGACTCATCTTCCTGTTTTGCCAGAGTGTAAGAGGGAGCTGGATAGGAAGTGGAATAGCCAGGACTCGAACCAGTACCCACATGGGATGCCAGCACTACAGACAAATCAATAAAAAGAAACACACATAGGAGTGACTGGGGAAATAGGTATACTTATTATTATTAAGATGATTTTGTTAATCTCATGATTATTGAGACCTAATTAATAATACTGAAAGGACAATGAAAACATGACTTTTTAATAAAATACATTTGAGATCAACATAATACCAGAAGAAAATAGTGCCAGTTTTTAAAAGTAGTGAATTTCAATACTTTCTTCAACAGGCATTGTATGTCTAATATGAAATCAGAATTATTTTAGGAACCAATGTGGTACCATGGGTTAAGCCTTTGTTTGCGAAGCCAGCATCACATGTCAGGATGCCAGTTCAAGTCCTGGCTGCTCTGCTCCCAGTCCAGCTCCCTGCTAATGTGTCAGGAAAGGCAGCATGAAATAGCCCAAGTATTTGGGCCTTTGCTGCCCAAGTGGGCGACTCAGATTGCATTCAGTACTGGAATGTAGTGGGCGCTCACATTGAACGAGAAGTTGTCATGGGTATTACAGATGGCAAAATTTTGTGGCAGTCCAGAAAGAGCATGGAGTGCTGCAGGAGCACCAGTGAGCTGAACAATTCTGAACCACCTTTTCATCCCTCTGGTTGAATGTTTCTCTTGTTGCAGAGCCGAGGGGAGCAGTAAAATCCAGGCCCGAATGGAGCAGCAGCCCAACCGTCCCCCGCAGCCATCGCAGCCTCCACCACCGCCACCACCACCACCACCACCTCCACCTCCACCACCTATGCCCTTCAGAGCTCCGACCAAGCCTGCAGCTGGACCAAAAACGTCTCCTTTGAAAGATAACCCCTCCCCTGAGCCGCAGCTGGATGACATCAAAAGAGGTAGAGACTTTCTGTAGCTGCACCAGCTGCTTGGCGTAGGCAGTGATGTTCTTGTGGAAATAAGGCTGCTGTGTTAGTGTGGGCATTCCTGTCACCAGAACCTTCCCTGCAGAGTTACGGTTAGGATGGGAGCGTCGGCATGGGTCGAGTTTGACCAGGGCAAGCCCAGGAGTAGAGACCTGAGCCATGGCCCTGGCAGCCTTCTGCCTAGACCATTGTTGCGGTCTGAGCAAGTGTGCCTGCCATCTTCAGCTTCAGACAGCCCCTTAAAAGCTTTAGGAAGAAAAGAGTCCAGGTTGCGGGGGGTGGATGCCAACAGTGGCAGTGCCCCTGGGCTCTGCATTAACTTAGGACCCCATTCAGAGGGACACTTCCATTACCATACCCAATGCAGACACAACATGTGCATGTGAAAGATGCCATGAAACCATCAGAGCCTATGAAACGTTGTTATAAAATTAAATGCAATTAAAAAAAAAAGATGCCATTAAACCAGCAAAAGTGGTTGCTGACCCAAAGTGTTAGCACTCTGGCTGGGTGCTCGCCGTGGCAATCCTGAGCCTTTTTCCCCAGCACGCTGGGTGGTTTTAGTCTGCCAGACCCTTACAAGTTGTGAGGCTGTGTTTTGTATTTCTAGAAGAGTTTTATGAAACAAAACCAAATGCATATCAGAACACAGGGAAAGGTGGAGAGCCGTGCTGGGCACGTCGGCCCCTCTACACCGTGGAGGCACTGCCTGTGAGCACACAGGATTGGCCGCCCTGTGTGGGCGCTGCCTGTGGGCACCAGGGTCGCCCTGTGGATGCTGTGGGGACGCTGCCTGTGGGCATGTGGGGACGCCCTGTGGGGAGGCTGCCTGTGGGCAGGGTCTCCCCCTCTTCATTATTCCCTCCCTCCTGAATGTTGGCATGCTGTTACAGAAGTGCTCACTTGAGTTGAATCAGAATTAGACCCTGAGTGCTGAATTGCTGCCAGTTACGCTTAAAGGACCCGTAGCCACTCCTGACCATGTAGTTACCTGTAGGTTTGGACAGGAAGACTGGACATGTTCCCTGCTGTCAGTCCTGTTGTGTGTTGCTGTTGTGGTCAGTGGCATTGCTGGTTAGGTAAGGCGTGCTGTTCCTTCTCTGCTTTGCACCTGTATTAAAAAAAAAAAAAACAACAGTGAAGGTGGATAAATGAACTGGACCGATGCCCACCTGCTGGTTGGAGGCAGATTCAGAACAGGCACTCAAACATTCCCAGGGAACAGTATTTTTCAGCCTTAAGTCTAGTAGTTCTCTTACTCAGAGTTTTATCCCATAACATACAGGATATTTGTTTGTTTATAGATGAAGGCAAAATGGGCTTAGTTCATTTTTTTACACAGAGCAGTCATTATCCTCAAACAGTTTGCTCTTTTTTATTTCAGGTGACTTTGGTGTTTCCATTGGCTGGAAATGAGTTAAATATTTTTCTTCTGTTTTACTAGTTTGGTTAACGTTTTTGTACAGTTGCAGTTTGGTTGAGCAGTTCCTGTTGCTGTTGATTTCCCCACCTCACTGCTTACGGAAGGGGCGGCTTCTGCCCTGCACGTGGCCCACGTCCTGTCGTTCCCTTTCAGAGCTGAGGGCCGAGGTGGACATCATTGAGCAGATGAGCAGCAGCAGCGAGAGCGGCTCCTCCGACTCCGAGAGCAACTCGGGCAGTGACGACAGCTCCAGCAGCGGAGGCGAGGACAGCGGGCCGGCCTCCCCGGCCCAGCCTTCACACCAGCAGCCCTACAACCACAGAGCCTCCGTCGCCAACGGAACCAGCCGGCCCCAGGGAAGTAGCCAGCTCATGAACACCCTCAGTAAGTGTGCGGCCCCTGGCTCCGGGGGTGGGGGTGTGCCTGGGTGTACCTCCTGCCTGTGCGCCTGAAAACTGAAAGCTCAAGGAAGGATCTTGGCCAAGATGGTCTGGAGCATGCAGGAATGAGTTGCAGAGCAGTTACAAAAAATACAAAAAAGCACAGAACTTTTTCTTTCCTCTTACCTTAATGCTAATTGGGTTTTGCAAATTGTGTAAAATAGGGAAACACACCAGGTTTTGGGGAGCTGCCTGCTACCATCCAGCCATTTGCCTCCAGATGTAGTCCACAAATGTCCCTGGGCAGTATTTGGAGACCTACTCGCCCCTGCAGGAGAGAAAGGAAGAAATGCTTAGTGTCTGGCTTTTAACACAGTTTATGGTAACATAAAGCAGGAGAGGGCCCAGCATGATGGTTCAGTGGCTAAATTCCCACTTTCCAAGTGCCAGGATCCCATGTGGGCACCAGTTCATGTCCTGACTGCTCCACTTCCCATCCAGCTCCCTGCTTGTGGCCTGGAAAGCAGTGGAGGACGTCCCAAAGCTTTGGGACCCTGCAGACGTGGGAGACCTGGAAGAAGCTCCAGGCTCCTGGCTTCAGATCCGCTCACTTCTGGCGGTGCAGTCACTTGGAGAGTGAACCAGCAGATAGATCTTTCTGTCTTTCCTGCTGTCCGTAAATATGATCTGCCTTTCTGATTGAAAAAAAAAAAGAGCAGGAGAAGAACACAGCGCTGTGGATGGTGGGGGCGGGAGAGGTGTTTGTTTGGGAGGCTGTCTTGTGCTGGTGGGTGGTGGGAGTACCCTCACCTGGCTCCTGTGTGACAGGACTAGTCCCCCTGTCCACCGTGTTGATCAGAAATGTCTTAAGACATTGCCAGACGCGCCCTGTACCCATGTAGGCTGAGACAGGAAAGATGATGTCACAGCGAGCAATTTAGAAAGGAGGAGTGTTATGACCAGACTCCCCCGAAAAGGGGCTCAGGGTACCCAGAGTCCTTAAAATAAATGAAAAGAATCAGCCTAGCATTGAACATCTTAGAAATACTCACTTAATAAAATTTATACTCCCCAAGTGGCTGCAATGGCCAGGGCTGGCCCAGGCCAAAGCCAGAAGCCTTGGAACTCCCTTCTGATGTCCCCGTGAGTAGCAGGGACCACGCACTCGGGCTGTTATCTGCTGCTTTCCTAGCGGGGAGCTGGACCGGAAATGCAGCAGTGGGGCTTGGACCGGCTCTCCAGTGTGAGATGCCATCGGCTTAGCCTGCTGTGTCACAAGGTGGCTCTCACTTCTGATTTCTTTACTCCAAGCAGTGTCAGCTGGGACTCTGCTGTAGGTATTCAGTACTTTTGGCTTGATTCTGCTTTCTTTTTGTAGGAAATGACCTGCAGCTCAGTGAGTCTGGCAGTGACAGTGATGACTAACCCCGGATGTTTCGAAATCTCCTTTTTGGTGCGCAGAAACGCCACAAGATCAGGCTGCTTGAGCGTGGATTCCGTTGCCAAGAGGAAGATGATGGGGCTCAGTGACTGGCAGGAGTGGGGGGCTTGTGCTGTTCGGACATTCAAGTCCTTCCCGTAGTGGTGATGGGTGATTTTCCTTATGTGATTTGTGAACAGTCTCATGTTTCGAAGTTTAAGTAGATCCAGAGAATAACAGTTACATTTCTATTCAGTTAGCTCTGTGTGTGGGAAGTGGAGAGATGTGTCCTGGTCCGCAGTGCGCACAGGCCACACCCTCACCAGAGCGGTGATACCGTCTCAACCTCAGCAGCCATCAGTCTGGCCGAGGGGTCTGCACCAGTGAAATGAAAATCTCTGAGAACCAGGAGAGAGGGGGAAGCCTCCAACTGCATCATAGAAATATGTTAAAAACCACTTGAAATTGCTGACACAAAGTGGTAAGGAAGTTTTGTCCGGCTCCACCCGGCTAACCTGTGTAGAAGTGGGTTTCAGGCTGGAGTCCCAGATGTCAGCTGGGTGCAGCTCAGGAGAGCCGTTGGCTCCAGCTGGGGGCCAGAAGCCCGGCGTCTGCCCGCACTGCAGGCTGCTCGGCTTTCGCTTCCCTGAACTTCATTTGCTGAAATCCAAGTTTTTCACACAGTCTCTTTCAGGTATGCATTGGAGCTTTCCATAGACTCTGAAAGTTCACATGTTGGACACTTATAACTAGAATTTAGACCCAGACAGTCCCTAAATGCATGCGGCCAGGCCAGCAGATGAAACCAGCAGCCACTGTGCTGGTCACATGATTAGTTAAAAGGGCGCTTTAATTCCATGTTTGGTCCAGGCTGCGTCAGTCTGTGGATGTTACTGGGAGAGTGGACACAGAAGAGGGTGTGATGACACAGCCTCTGAACAGAAACACCAGAGCCAAGATAGGAGCTCTGTCGCATAGAGCCAACAGTCTTCACGGTCTTTCGAATCATGCCCTTGTGCTGGAGTTGGTGCCTGACTCCCAGACGATAATGTGTGTTTTTGTGTCCAACCAAAAGAAAGTCACAAGGTTGCCTTTTTTTGTGAAGTTTCCAAAATGATCTGTCTTCTTCACAGGAAGCTGGTCACTAGTAAATGTTCCATATTGAGTGATGTGTGACAGTTGTCCTGTAGTTCGCACATGCTTGTCTGCTTCTGTGGTTAGAATGAATGTGTTCTGAGAAATGTCCATCTACTTTAATACAGAGAGCATCATGACCTTGGTACTCCTCTCCTTGGGCCCCTCCATGCAGATGGCCTGTCGGTCTCCAGTCAGCGTGGGGAAGGAAGGGAGATGGTCCAGAAACTCAAACCACCTTGCAGCGTTGGCTGCTGGATCTATAGAGTGCCCAGGGAGCTGGAGATGGGTCGGGTGGCCGTTACCCACGCCACTTCACGCACGTGTAGGAGAAGGTGGTCTGGTCATCCCGAGGGTCCAGTGGATTCAGCGCCAGCTCAGGACATGTCTGTGGGGGATTACTACTTGCTTTATGAGTCCTTGGTAATGACAGCTCAGGGTAGGTGCAGTCATGACTAGGAAACTTGAATTGTAACTGTGGGAGTTGTTTCATTTCTCTTAACTTGCTCCTACTTGGGGCAAATTCCAGGAACTTGAACTAAAAATACCTATTTAAGCCTCTGCCTGTCTCTCTCCTCCTCTCCTTTCTCCAGAAGTCTTGACTTACATAAATATAGACAGACCTGTGGTTTGTAGCACAGTGGGTCGAGAGGTTTGTTTGCACGTGGCACTGGGCTTGGTGAGTCAAGCTTTCTGGGCCCCTCCCCTGTCCTGTGTCCTAACTGGCATGTCCTAGTTCTCTGCCAAGGCTCCATTTTTGCTCTGCACAGAGCCTCCAGTGGGTCAGTGCCCCAACTCCCCGGTTTATCTAAAGAGCCGAAGTGGCTCACCTACAACTTCTCATGAGGATGCTTGCACCACCAAAATAGGAGTCAGCCCTCCTGCCACGTGCCTGCCTGGCCGGCCCCTCCCCACTCCTGATGCTGTCCCACGTGCCATCTGCACGGACCTTCCTGCTGGCGTCAGCCTGCGGGGAGTGCCCTCTGCGAACACACACTGCGTTCTCTTGCTCTATCACTGCTTGGTGCAGCTCCTGCTCCAAGGAGGACAGGCGCTCTGTTCTCATTCCCAGGGGGCCGCAGGAGTAGCCATCCAGGGGCTCTGCCTGGTCGGGCAGAAGACGGAAAACTGACCAGAGGCCAGACAGAAAATGGAAAGACCCTTGTTAATTCCCTTGATTCTGAAGTCACAGAGTGATGATCTCTGCGGTGTCTGCTATCCTGGGGGGTCCTCGGGCGGGGAGGGGGTGAAGGGAGTGAGGAGCCAAAATGAGCCATACTGGGAACTCCGTCTAGGGAGATGGAGTACAAATAAATTAGAGGTTTGTCATGATGCCACTTGTGAGCTGTTGTTGGTGCATTGTAGCAGAATCCCTCCTGTGTGTGAAGTCTGCTTCAGTGGTGGGAGAACTTGAAAAATTCCAGAATCCTTACTTCCCCAGTTGAAAGGCTGGTTCAGCAGGGTGCATGCGTGTATGTGTGAGAGGAGGATGTATTTATTACATTATTTTAAAAGAATTAACCTGTTATGTGGAGATATATATGTATATGACATATATGTGTGTGTGTGTGAGGTACAGCCAAATCGGATGTTTTCCATTTGGCAAGGAAGATAGGAGCTCTGACACTCAGGCCTTACGCAGAAAGTGGGCAGAGAAGACAAGTGAAGCCCTAGGAACTGTGGCGGTTGTTGCTTCTGTTATTTCTGGCTTAGGTTCATCGTCTCATTCGTTAATGATTTTTCAAATCTTGCACCTGAAAGTTTATTTTGCTTAATTATGAAGTAGACGTGCGTGTTTACATTTATGTAAAGTATTTGCTGTGTAAAATTTTTTTTGTTTTTTTGATTTATTCTCTTGAAAGATCACTATATTTAAATTAAAAATAAAGGTCAGCAATACATTTAATGTCTTATTCTTACAAGTGTTGAGCAACCTAGGGTTCTTTTTAAAACTTTATGCTTAAACCTGATTTACTAAATTTGTTCCTTTTTAATTTGGTACTTCTGATCATTGGTGTGTTCATCTTGGTTTTTTAAAAAGTGTCAAGTTCAGAACTGTAAGATGACTTTAGTAAACCCCGTGGTGTCTGACGCCATTGTGATGAACAGAGGCTGAGCTCTGGGTCGGAAACCATGCAGGGGTTAAACTGAATTCCTGGGCACCTTGCAGTCATCTTAGTTCACCTAGTTCTTTCCATGCAAGCTGCATACACACACACCCACTAGTGGACATTGCCCCGAGACTGTCCTGACCTGCTTGCGTCCCCCTGCTGCCCATCTCTGAGTGTGATCTTTGGTCCCCTGCTGGACTGTGAGCCCTGGGCAGCAGCGATCCATGGTGCCTCTTGGCCATTTCCTAAGGTTCAAGGAGGCATGGACCAGCTCACTGGGGACATGGAAGGTTATCCATCCCCTTAGGGAATTTCATCTTTAGGGAACCATTGCCATGCCAATGCTGTGTAATAAAGCATCTTGGAATACAATGGCTTAATACAGCATTTTTTTTTTTTGCTCACAGGTGGATTGGTGATTTAGATTTGGCCTTGCTGGACAGTCCTGTTCTTCAACAGATCTAGGGTGATACTGGCCATCATAGCTGGAGTATCTCAGCTGTGTTCCATGTGTCTCATTCTTTACAACCTATCCTGGGTTTGTGGCAAAGACAGAGATGGGAGAGAAAGAAAATCTGAAGTACCTCTGTCACACTTGGTAACGTGTCACTGACCAGACAGAGCAAGTCACAGGGCCGATTTTTTAAAAGTCACGTGGTAGAGAAATGCACTCTGCAAACAGGGTGTGGCTACAGGGAGATGGTAAGAATTGAGCTGTTAATCTAGTCATCTTCAAAACCCATCTCCAACAGCCCAACACCGCATGTCCCTGCCATGGCTGAGACACAGACACGCCTTTTGCAAGGCCCCTTAGAGCTGGCATGTTTTTCCTTGCCTGATTGAAGTCCCAGGAGGAGCCAAGACAGCTTTGTATTCATGCTTCCTGCAGAGGGCACCAGATGCAAGCCAGTGGCTCCTCTTGGTCTGACTAGTTCACTGTCTTCCCTACCCTTCCTTACTGGACACTATTCCAGTTTTTTTTTTTATTGCTAAGTAACAGACTGCTCTAAAACGTAATGTCTTAAAACTACCACCATTTTATCTCACAGAATTGTTAGTTAGAAAGTGGAAAGAGCTTGGTGCACAGTTTGCTTGTAGCATCAGCTGAGCTCACCGTGCTACTCAGCTGCCCCATGGGCTGGAACGGAAAGGTCTGAGCTGGCTTCACCGACATGTCGGGGACACTCAACCAGGAACCTGTCCCGGCCCTTCAACGTGACATCTCATCAGGGTGCTCAGCCTTCTTCCATGATAGCCAGTTCTAGGAGGGGAGTTCCAAACCATCTAGCCTTCTATGATCTGGCCTGGGGAGCCACATAGCATCACAAACACACTATTTGGTCCCAGCAGTTAAAAGCTGGGGATTCGAGAGGAGGGGACATAGACCCCACTACTTTAATATAGGAGTAGCAAGGTGCTGTTCACCGAGTTCCCAGCTTCTAGTATGATCCACAGGCAAGTCATGTCACCGAAGCAGTGACTGAAGAACTCTGCCCGCATCAGTAGTTTCTGATACCTTATTAGGAATGCAGATTCTTGGGGCTGGTACAATGGCTCAACTGGCTAATTCTCCACCTGCAAGCGCCAGGATCCCACATGGACACTGGTTTGTATCCTGGCTACTCCACTTCCCATCCAGCTCCCTGCCTGTGGCCTGGGAAAGCAGTCGAGGACGGCCCAAAGCCTTGGGACCCTGCACCCACGTGGGACATCCAGAGGAGGCTCCCAGCTCCTGGCTTTGGATCAGCTCAGCTCTGGCTGTTGTGATCACTTGGAGAGTGAACCAGAGGATGGAAGATCTTTATCCTTCTCTCAGTGAATCTGCCTTTTCAAGAAAAATAAATCTTTCGAAAGATGAAATAAATTCAGATTTTTCAGGCTGAATGCCAGATCTCCTGAATCAGAGAACCTAGTTGGGGACCACCAATTGGTCTGACAAGATGCAGCCCTTCCAGATGTTTCTGACAAACCCTGCAGTTTGAGAACAGCTGCCCAGGACCAAACAATGAGCCTGACTCATGACACTGCCTTCAACTTATCCCAGGTCACAGATGGGAACTTTAAAGACCAAAATCTAGAAGAGCTGGGTAGAGGGGCCAGCTATGCCTCCTTGTCCTCAAAGGCGTTCTAGGGACCAAAATGACCTCTGAAACTTCATGATCTACCAATGCCTTGAGAAGCAAACTTTAGGTGTTGTAGATGACCCCTTTTCATTTCTACAAATTATAGAGGGTGGGGCCAGGGCAGAAGACAGTTCATCTCTTCCTTTAGTGAAGCTGTTTCTTGGGACCCAGCATGATAGCCTAGTGGCTAAAGTCCTCACCTTGCATGCACCAGGATCCCATATGGGCACTGGTTCGTGTCACAGCTGCTCCACTTCCCATCCAGCTCCCTAGTGTGGCCTGGGAAAGCAGCAGAGGATGGCCAAAGCCATGGGGCCCAGCTTGGGAGCCTCCACTCTGTTGCAGTGCTTTGCCATAAAGCCTGTGGTTCCGACTGCTGCTGCTCCAGTGAGCTCACAGAGCTGGCCTCTTATGGGAAGGAAAAGACTCCCCAGGTCTCCACAGAGGCCTCTGAGTCACAAAGGATGCTGTGATCAGGCCCAGCACTCATGCAGAGCACTAGGTGTTGGACCAAGTGGCTCGGGAAACATCTGCCTGGCACAGGGGAACCCTTGGATACCTGTTCTGTTATTGTTTGGTTCACTTCTGGGGTCCAGGGGGTGTGCTCCTGGGAAACCTACTCCCTACATCACAAAGTTAGTGCTTCCAGGGAGCCTAGGGGACTTGGGGGCCGCACCAATCTCCCCTTTGCCATTTCACAATGGCCACAGGGCAGAATTCATGTGATTCTCCATTGGCTGAAAATGTTGACCTTGAACCCCTTCATGTCCTTAGCCCTTCAGGATCCTCCCTTGAAATACAGTGGGGAACAGGCCCACCCTGGTACTGTGGGGCTCAGACAAGCATTGTCACATATTAGATGTCTAAATAGCTGTGCTATAATCAGACCAACAGATCACTGATTCAACACCTTCTACCAGTCTACCTTGACGGAACCTCTTCCACGGGGACCCGAGGCCAGGTTCACGTGCAGTGGGTAGATTGCACAAAGGCCTGCAGGGGGAGGGCAGGACCACACCCACAGCCTAAGCCCCTTTGCCACCTCCTCACCGAGAGGAGCCTTGTGTACTGTGGAATCCCCAGCCTGCCTAACCAGCACCACTTGCAGTCCCTACAACGGCTTCTCCCTGGCCACCCTCAGGCTCAGCGGCAAGTGCAGGCCACATCCTGGAGGACAGACAGGAAGAGGCCTGCACAGGTCCCGGGCACAGGCTTAGGACCGCTGCGGTAAGGGACTGTGGCTTCCTGGGTGCTGGAGCCCGTTCTGGAAAAGAGGTGTGGCGACCTCTACAGTTGTGTTGCCTTAGCCCATGGACTCCTGGTGGCAGGATTCTATGGAGAGGACCGCCGGAGTAGTAGTCCGCAAGGCAGGGCACCCAGGACACGGCCCCTCTTGGTCAGCTTCAAGGGTGCTCTTGAATCTCCAGCCTGTCCTAAGCGTGGGCCTAGCACGAAGGCTCCGGGGGCAGGGCTGGGCTAGAAACTCCAGGCTTTGTGACTGGGCAAATCCCACTGCATCTCTGGCCTGTCTCCTCTCATCCCTGAGGAAGCTGGAATACTGCCACATTCTAGCACCTTCTATAGTACTCGAGAAGCAGAACAAATCCAGAGCCCTTACTGTACCCAGCAGTGCAGCTGTGCCCATAAGGAAGAGAGCCACAGTGGGTAGATGAAGGGCCTTTATTTCTTGATTTCCCTTCCAGAAGCCCCAGCATGATGGCTGCAGCAGCACGGAGGCCAACCTCCCAGGACATGCCGCGCAGGCAGAGGGACCGGGCTGCCTGGCAAGCCCCACTCTGCAGACTGCCTGGGCCGGTGTCACAGCAGCATGATCTTGAGACCCCTCCCTCTCCCCCAGGAGATGGCCATTCCTGTGCAGAGTCCTCAGCACGCAGGACCACTGAATAGCTTCATGCCCACGTCCACGGCTGTTTCTGGGTCTAGTGGCTAAAGGTCTGCTGTGCTGGCGGTTCAGCTCATGTACACATGCAACTTGGCCATCTTCCAGCACAGCGGGGGCTCTGCTGCACACGTGGGAGGCCAGCTACGTGGAACGCAGGCGCAGCGGTGCCAAGGGGGCACGTCCCAAGAGTCTGCAGAGACGAGGGCACCTGCACAGGAACATTCTCTGTCTGGGTTGGGGGTAGACTAGGGAGCCCTCAATGGAAACACAAGCACCTGCCTACTGAGTCCCTTGAACGGAAGTAGACACGATGGGCATTTACACATCAGGAATCAAGGTGCAGTGGGAGCCGTGAGGTCCAGATGCTGCCAGGGGTTTGCAAACCACAACCTTTGGGAACCATCGAACAGAGAAAGGCCACTGTATGGTCATTTTCACGTGACCAGTGGCCTAGCGTGCCTCCACCCTCTGGTTGGGTGGCCGCCTCAGTACTGTTCACAGTTGGGTCTCTTCCTGCAGGCCCCGTGGGCTGGGCTGGGCTGTGCACAGTGGAGGAGTCCTTGACAGGTGTGCAGTGTGAACCACACCCAGAGAACTGCCCAGCCTCCCTGCCTTGTGGCTCATGCGCCTTGAGAGACTTGCAGCCAGCTGCCCTTTTGGGAATGCCCACAGGTACAGAGGTCCAAGGGGTGGGGAGGCCAGACACCCCCAGAATAGGTCAGGACCAACCACAGCAGCCCCATAGGTCTGTAAGAGTGTCTAACAGTGCGAAGCCAATGCACGGCCTGAGCCATGGCATTCCAGATGAGTAGGGGCATCTGGGAGCCCGGCCATTCAGCCATATGGTGGCAGTGGGAACAGTCTCCAGGGTGGGCATGCGGAGGGTGTTCTGGAAGTTTAGGTTAAGACAGGATGCAGTGGTCCTAAAGTCTTCCAGTCAGACTTACAAGCACATCTTAGCAGCAAGAATTTGTTCTTGTTTCTGTCACACAAAGGTTGGTGGAAGCTGGACCAGGACAGCGGAAGGCCAGCTGCAGGAGGGGAGAGGAGCTGCAGCTGGTGCCGTGGGGGGCGGCCCACCCGTCCTTCTGCCCTCACGTGAAGTAGCGGCAGGGCGTGGAGTCGATGTAGCAGTACTGCGTGCAGCGCAGGTCTCCATACGATCTGTGGGAGGCAAGGAAACAGGTCAGGGTGCATGTGGGCGGCAGGCAGAGGCGCCCCTGCTGAGTTCTAGGGGATCACTTTAGGGGACTTGCAGGCAGACCACCACGACTGCGGCCACCAAGGGCCACCACAGGCCAAGCACACAGCTGTGGGGAGGAATTAAGTCAGGGGGCTGATGGGCCAGGGCCTGGCAGTGGGCAGCCCTGCCCGGACTGCACAGCTGTGACGGCAGCACCTTCTGCCAAGGCCCGCACAGGAGAAGCACGGGAGAATCGTCAGAAGTCAGCATCTCCACAGGCTAAGACAGCAGCCACTCGCCAGATGGGGCCGCCAGGGGCTTGAAGTACATGAATTCTAACTCATTTAGTGTGACTGGGGCTGCCACACAGCAGCGTAGATCACACCTCCACACAGCCCAACCATAACCTCGACACGCATGTTCACAGTGAGCCTGTGGGTAAGTCGTGGCTGGGTTCCACCCTAGACTCCGCACATACCCAGCTGTCTACACTTAACGGCCTGCACGAAGACTTCAAGCAGCTCAAACCTGCCCTCTTGGCAAGTGCCTTTAACAAGCTGTCCGTGCAGACAGGGGGCAGTGCACACAGGGAAGTGTGAAAAGTGGGCACCTGCTCCGCCTGAGTGGGCTTCAAGTCTGAATGCTGTACTACTCTGATCTGTGACAAGTCGGTCCCATTCCACACCAGGAGAGGAGCCCAGAAGGCTCCACTCTGGACACAGAAGCAGCACCCATGGGCCAGCGGGGGCCAGGATCCTGGGCAACGCACCCAGGAGCAGTCCTGCAGGGGAAGGTTTTCTTGGGGAGACCACAGCCAGCCGATGAGATGTGAGGGCTCGTACCACCTCGTGCCCACCGGCCTGCTGGAAAGGTGGGTGGGGCATTCAGAGTGTGGGCTATAGCCAAGGGTCCTCTGCCAGGTCAGGATCTGTGTACCCTTCAACAGGCTACTGCCCAGGAGGCACCTGCAGCCACAGTAATCCCTGGGCACAGACTCTCCCCTTGGGGCTCTGTCTGCCTAGTTCAGAAGGCATCAGGTGGCTGCTCCCGTATGCCCACAGATGAGCAGAAAGCCCCAGATGAGCAGGAGCCATGCGCTGTCTTCACCCCCATCCCTCGGTGTCCTCAAAGTACCAGTAACAGGAGAGACACTCAAAAATATGCGTGCAGGGTAGGCAGCGTTGTGGTGCTGGGGGTTAAACTACTGCCTGTGGTGCTGTCAGCATCCCCTGTGGATGCTGGTTCAAACCCTGGCCATTCCATCATCCATCCAGTTTCCCTACTGGTGTGCCGCAAGGCAGCAGCAGATGACCCAGGTCCCTGGGCCGTCATGCGGGAGACCTGAACAAGTTCTTGTCTTCAGCCCAGCCCAGTCCTGATCACCGTGGCCATTCAGGCAATGAAAGCACACGGGAGGGGCTGGGGAAGGCTCTTGATGGCTCGTGGGGCTGCCTACCCGGGGAGATAGGTCTCGCACGTCAGCTGGCCAAAGTCTGAGCCGTCGCAGGCCTCCACGCCCTCGTGCCGGTGCCCGTCTCCACAGTAGGCCCGGTGACAGTCTGCAAGTAAGTACAGTGTGAGAAGGGGCAGGCCTGGGACAGGCTTATCCAGCCTGCAAGGACTTCCGGCCCGAGACACCCGCCCAGAACACTGTACCAGTTTAAAGACCCAGCCTCCACAGAGCTTCCGTGCCCTCCCCAGGATGTCTTGTCCTCTTGCCCCATATCCCAGACTGAGCACTGTGAGACAGGGCCCAGGAGACCGGGCCTGGCCCATGCTCGCTGCTCGCTAGCTGAGGGCTGGCACACTGCCATGTCCTTGTGCGTGAAACTGGAATACTGGATGTCACCTCCCCTGACATAACCAGCCTTGGGGAGGTAGGGGCGGAGTGATGCTCCATGTGGGCAGGCGGTGGGGGGTGTGGTGCTTCTTCTCAGGTGGGCCGAGCCTTGCGTCTCCAGGGCCCTGTGCTGTTACAGAGGGAAGGGCTTGTAGCGTGCAAGCCAGGCTATGTGCCTACATGGGTGAAGGGATTGCCCACAGGGGCAGAAGGGATTGCAGGCAAGGCCATTCTCCCGGAGTTGCCAGCTCCAGATAGAGCACCCACAGCACTGAGCCACATGCCCACCCCTTGGCAGTGACACCATCCCCTTGAGCTCTTGAGGGCACAGCACTGGCCCTCCACCCACACATACCAGAAAGGAGTGCATACTAACCGCCCAGGTCAACTCACTGCACCTCTGCAGATCTGAGCAACTGACAGCATAGCGCCCATTTCACAGGCCAGTACAGCAAGGCTGTGAGCTGTAGCTGGCGCTCCATCCCCCATTCCCTGAGCCTGGTTGTCTTGGAGCCTGGCAGTGAGCTGGTTGGTGGCGCCAGAGCCTGCCTTCCCACTGCCTCCCTGGCTCCAAAGCTGCTGCTGTGGCAGGGCCCAGAGGCCGGGCTGTGGCCTGAGGCAGCCTCTGCTCCCACAGCACTGCCTGGGGGATATGAGAGGCCGGGCACTGCCACCTTTAGCAACTGCAAGGTAGGTTTTCCAAGAAATGGGACTGAGGGCAAAGGCAGACTCTGGGACAGGAAGACCTCTCTGGGGGTAGGTCCTGCCGGCCACTCCCTGACATGCACAGGTGTCGCGCCCACCCCACCTGCTGCCTGTTCAGGTCCTTGTGGCCGGGACCTACTCACAGATGCAATCGTCGCCCACATCGGCGTTACCGTCGTCACACTCCTCCCCGGCCTGCAGAACCCCATCCCCACAGGTGCCACGATGTTCTGCGGTGTAATCCACAGGGTAGAATGGCGTCAGCTGGCCAAAGAAAGGCAGGGTTAGCCGGAGGCTAGTACAGCCAGGCAGCGGCGAGGGAGGGAGTTCCCTGGTGCTGGGAACCAATGCTTAGGCTGTGCTTGGCTGCCTGCTGGGCTTTAAAGATGGCAGCCTGGGACTAGTGTTGCGGCTCAGTGCATCAAGCCACTTCTTGCAATGCTGGCATCCCATATTGGAGGGCTAAGGACAGAGTCCTGGCTCCTGTGCTTTCCACTCAGCTCTCTGCTAACACACGGAGAAAAGCAGCACAAGATGGCCCCATGCTTGGACCCCTGAACCCACATAAGAGACCCAGATGGAGTTCCAGGCTCTTGGCTTTGGCCCTGGGCTGGCTCTGGCTGCTATGGGCACTCAAGCAGTGAAGGACTGGATGTAAGATTGCTCTTATCTCTGTATCTATCTGTCTCGTATGCTCTTTCAAAGAAATAAATCTTAAAACCAATAAAAGATGTGGGCTGGTACAGTGGTATAGCAATTCTCTGTTGCATCAGCATCCCATCTGGGTATCCATTTGAGTCCCGGCTGCTCTATTTCCCATCCAGCTCCCTGCAGGCACCAGTTCAACTCCTGACTGCTCCACTCCCCATCCAGCTCCCTTCTTATGGTCTAGGATTGGAGCAAAGGATGGCTCAAGTTCTTGGGACCCTGAACTCACATGGGTGACCCAGAAGAAGCTCCTGGACCACTTTGAATAGGCTCAGCTCTGGCTGCTGCATGCATTTGGGGAGTGAACCCAATGTGTGTGTGTGTGTGTGTGTGTGTGTGTAAAATCTGCCTTCCAAATAAAAATAAAATAAACTAACATAATCAGGCTAGTGGCAGGGGTTGGAGCACTTGCCCAGTCATTTGACTCTCCCTCCCGCCTCCTGGGGGTGCAGGGCTACCTGGATAGGCAGCCAGCCAAGGCTGTCCTTGAAGTACAGCGACCTCTGGTCTCGGCGGAAGGCGATGGCATTGTGGGTGCTCAACCTCTCCAGCTCTTCCTGGTTGTTGACCACAAAAATCTGCCGGGGAAGGCACTTGGTGAACATTCCAGAAAACACATGTGGGAGATGCAGGGGCATGCGTCCCCTTCTCCCGGGGCTGCCTGCCAGCGGCAGAGGGCCTCACAGTACATGTCCGTGTAATTTCCCACTGCCTTGGCCAGGCCCTGGAATCCGAGTCTGAAGGCAAAACACTGTACTTTACCATTTTCAATCCCTGGAAGTGTTCCTAGGACTTGAATTAAGAGGTGATGTCACACAGTCAAGTAATTTAAGGTCTGGAAATGGCCTCAAGAACAGGCACACTCGAAGAAGTCCCCGAGCGAGTGGCTCAGGTGAGTGGCAAGGTGCCCTAGGAACTGCCAGGGCACCAGGGGAAGGGACCCTGGAGTGGCTGCAGGATGCCCATGGGACTGCATACCCATCCCGTTTCCTCATGATTTCCCTACACTGCAGGGTGTACCCAGAGGAGGTGCAAACTCCACCTAAGGACTTAGATAGCCCTGAGAGGCATGGGGCCTTGTGCAGCACCGGCCTGGACTGCCCAGAGTAGCCTTACCACAGGAACTCGGGGGGAGCTGGACCCGTACACGGAGTCCCCAGAAGAAGGGTTGTTCACACTCAGTGGGGGGCCACAAAGGCATCTTCCCGGAGGCCCAGGAAAGCCTCTTTCCCCCTTGGGTCCCATGACGAGCTGTCCTAGGAAACAACAGAAGTTGTGTTACTAGAGTTGGAGATAAGAGCCAACAGCCCAGCAAGCCGAGAGCAACCCTCTCAACAGAGGTCCAGGACCATAGCACTTTAACGTAGACCTGAAGGCAAGATTCTAAAAGATGATTTTTTTTTTTTTTTACCCCAAATATGGAGGAGATGAGGGAAAAAACACATCTGTTAGGAGATATAGTGTCCCACTTCTGTCTTGAAATCAGACAAGATGCCTGGTGCTGCAGCAGCCCTTTTGTGACCATGAAGGGAGAAGCATGCATCATAAGGCACACATGAAGGCTACGTTAACACACAGATCTTTGACAGGCAGGAAATGAAATCATAGCAGATGGCAGAGTGGAACGCCAAGGCAGCAGCTACGGTTGCAGAAGAGCTCCCCGAGGACAAATCCAGACCCTAGGAACCTTCCTCAGCTGACTGGCAGACATGCCCAGAGCCCAAAGGGGAGAGGAGGTTTGCCCGCTCTGCATGTCCGACTGGGACTGTTTGTCCCAACAATGGACAGGGACACAACTTTGTGAGTTTCAGAAAATCCCAAGCAGCTCCAAAATGTTCCAGGTAACCAAGCATCCAGGAAAACTGAAGTGAGAGATGCTCCGTAGTCACGGGCATGAAGCAGGAGCTTGGAACAGCCTTCTGGAAAGTTCTGTGACCCCAGTGTCTCCTCCAGAAGCCTGATTGGAGCGTCAGGAGTCCGTCCTATTACCCGGCTAATTAGTGGTGAGGCCAAGAGTTAGTTCATGTTTGACTTAATTAACACCACGCCGCCCTAAGGTCCAATGTCCAGGAATACTGATGGCCCAGGAAGCTGGCAATCCCCGGGTGCCACACTGATTCACTTATACCCTGTCTGGGTGCAGGAAGGACTCAGCCAAATGTGTAATGTAATTACTGCAAATTACATCTTAAAGGCGTCTTGTCTTTATTCGCTCCCTGCCCGCCCTCAGCCCCTCTCTCCCTGGGACTGGGGAAGGAAGCAGTTCTCACCTCCCCAGCTCTGCCTGTACCACCTGGTCCCGCTCTGGGCACCGGAACCTGACAGGATGTGGCAGGCAGCCTGCTGCCACCACAGCAGTTTGTCGCTTCCTCCCAGCTGTCAGAGGGGCATCTATTACCCTGACCATTTCCGGCTAGGCCACCCAGGAGGGCACAGCAGCCTGAACTTCCTCACCTTGACCTCACAGCTCTGCCCCTTGCCTGGGGGGAGGGAATTCCCACTTGTTCTGGCAGTGACAGGAGTGGGTCAGAAGAGGGACCTGAGGAAGGCAGGGGAGCTAGCACCCCGTCACCCAGGGCGGCTTTGGGGCGGTGGGAGTTGCAGGCAGGCCCTGTGCCGGGGTGAGCCCCCGGCAGCGCTGTGGCCTGTGGAAGTTACTTCTGTCTGAGCTTCAAGGTTCTCCTCTCTTAAGAAAGGACAGACAGGTCTGTGGGCTCTAGAGCCCTCCGACGTTATGTGATGGACTGCGGACAGGGGTTCCAGCAGCCTGGCAAAACATGAGCACCGTGTGGGGCTAGGACCCCCGTGTGCCCACCTGAAAATGGAGAAGTGCCCCTGGGCCTGGTCTGGCTCTGATCACATCCCACCAGGCCCAGCCCACAGGCATCTCTTCAACATTCCTCCCTGTCTCCTCACATTGCCCAGAACTACCCCAGACAGGATCACTGTCCCATTCTGCCTGTTCCCTCCCCGTTCCCCTGGCTCTGGGCGTTGTCTCAGAAAGTAAGTGGTATAAAGGCAGGCATAGGGAGGGGCATCCATCCAGAGAGAGGACACGCAATGCCACCCCCCATCCCTACCCGGCGCCGTGGGGTGTGGTACTGACTCAGTCTCACACCCCTCCCAGGCAGAAAGGCAGAACCTGCCCTGTGTCACAGGCAGGGGAGACGCATCATCGGGCACCCTGACCGAGAGGCCACGCACGGTCCCCTCAGTCCCGAGGGCTTTGAAAAGGCTGCAGACTGTGCTGGGTGGGGAGGGCGGGTAGCAGTGTCAACTCTAGTCACACAGGGCCACAGAGCAAAGGAAAATGTTCCAGCTTAGCAGAGAGCATGGTGTTCGTTGGGGGCAGAGGGCAGCAAAGTGGGGGCTCTGGCAGAGAGTGGCAGGTGGTGGCAGGGAGGAAGAGGGCAGGCTGGGCTGGAAGGCCAGGCAGCCGGGTCTGCACCAGAGATGCAGTTGTCACACTCCAAAGCTGGGAGCAGCACCAGCAACCGCAGCCCTGCCCTTCTCCAACCCCACGCCCCAGGAGGGAACCACAATGCGAGTCCGACGGGGCTGGGCTTGGCAAGTGGACAGGCGCAGGAGACCTTTAAGACTCCGTCTGCTAGGGACCACACTCGGCGTCCTCGTGTTCCTGGATTAGTTCCTGGTTTTGTGAGCTCCCAAGCACTCCAAGGCTACGAGGGTCCCTCCCAAAGATGAAGGTCAGGCTGCAGGCCACACCGCCCGGTCGCTGGAGTTGGCAGCTAACGCTCATGGGGCGGGGGGGCGACTGCACACCAGAAGTATGCAGGATGAGTCATTAAAACAGATATGTACATCTCAGACCTAGTTCCCTTAACGACCTGGGAGGGTCCCCTGAGGCTGTGAAAGGGGCTGGGAGAGAACCCCAAAAGGCCTGCTGTTGAAGTCCCTGAGTTAGCTTTAGTTGGGTGGAAAGGTTCTAACACACAATGCCATTCCTTACCATTCCCCGGTGGGGTACACTGGCCAGAAACAATTGTGTAATTCTAAAATGTTCTCATTTTTTTAGAACAAAGTTGTGATAAAATTGCTCTGTTTTTTTATATATATATATATAATTAAAGACAAAGAAAAGAGAAATTGTGCTGCTCAGCAAACAGCCTCCCTGGACCTGGTGAGGCTGCACCTCTCCCGAGGACGGACCCTGACAGGCCTCGCATGGCGCTGACTAGGGGACACACGCCAGGGCCGAGGCCAGCAAGTTTAACAAGGACCGCAAAGGGCCGCTCTAGCTTCACTTTCTTCAGTACTAGACTTCCGGGTTCTTTCCAGACATTTCTTTCCAGTCATTTTTTTGCTATAGTGAATGAAAATACATTCAGGACATTCTCCTAACACTGTCCCAGAATGGCAGTCATCTCTCTTGCGTAAAGGGTGATGAGCCCCACCGTGGAGAACTTCGATAAAGACATCAGAGAGCCTCCGACCCCTTCCTGCTGGACCCTTGGGCCTTGTCAGGGAGGCTGGGCAGGCGCAGTGTGCAGCGCAGCTCTTACCTGCAGAGGGGGTGCCTGGCGGCCCACGAGGCCCCGGGCTGCCAGGCTGACCAGGAGGTCCAGGCTTGCCGGATGGGCCCATAAGTCCATTGTCTCCTTTTTGTCCCTGTCAGAGAGAAAGACAAAGTCTGATTTGACAGCATGCCATGTGAAACTTCCTTCCTCACTTCTCTCTGTTAACCAGGCAGTGCTCAGGCACAAGAGCCCAAGACAAGATACAGCCCGAAGTCTTGACTGCCAGCTCCTACAACACTCAGGACTGGTGGTGTCTGTGACAATGTCAGATGCATGTTTGCATGCCTAACAGCAGCTGGCCTAGCAGCATGGCATAGGACAGCCGAATGGAGCCGATCCCAGCTACTGTCCTAATGGAGCAGAGGGTAAGTGGGGGCTCAGAAAGGGCCAGGTTTCAGGGCACGATGTGGCATCCAGGTGGCAGAGCTGGGCCAGGCCTCAAGCCTTCTGCCTGCTTGGCTGGACCGCGTCACTTCATCCCACTCGATGCATTCCTGTTGCTCCCAGGCTGCAGACCAGTCAGTTCTTAATTTGGCTTGTGGTGCTCTGCCAGGTCAGAATTGCCCATCTTATGCCAGCCTTGCCAAGTGTTTGGCCTTCCAGCACTGCACCTCTAGTCCCCTTCCCAAAGGCCTTCCCTCTACCCTCCTCTCTGCCTCCAGCACTCAACCCAATTGTCTTTATTGCAAGGCTTCCCTGGCCTTTTCACTGGATGTCACTCCCTCCTTCGGAGGTCCACATGACTCATCCCTCCTCTCTCACACTGCCCGCCCTTGATCATGGCAGATAGCCTATGTATGCCATTTCTGTAACATCTTCTCTGTGGCCTGAATCTGTTTTGTTTGCCTCCCTTGCCCAGGTCAGATGAGGGAGGAGAAAGAAGCTGAACACACAAGATGAAGGTAAAACAAGTGCAAGTTAGAAGATTTAACCTTGATGGTGAGACCCTGGCACCTTGGGTTTTGTAATCTGTAAATGGGGGAATAACAAACCTACATCCACAAGGATGCATTGTGGAGCTAACAGGTGTCTCAGGGGTCCAAACGGGGCCTGCCTTGATGGAAGAGCTGTGTTAAACAAGCTGTTTCTCAAAGCATCTGGCCTGGTTTCCTCCTTCTGAAAGAACCTGATTTTTAAACAAAGCCCTGCCTGCAGCTAGAACCATTCCACATAAGTTTCAAAAGGAAACAGTTTTTGTCCCCTCTCAGGGCCCCCTTAACATTGACCCCAAGAACCAGGGCAGTTTGCTACTTGCTGACACTCTCATCCCAGGCTTAAGCAGACAGTGACTGATGTCTGGCATCTTTGGCCTGGCACACCTCATCACATGTGGGTAGGCTGGCCCATCCGATGAAATGGAATCTTCCCCAGGCCTGGGAAGCTGGCATGCATAGGACTCCTTCCCAAACCCAGCTGTGACTTTTAGCCTGCTCTCTTGTCAACATGGCTCTGGGGACTGTCTTGGCCATGTGCAGGGATTTCCTGAACTCTGTATGTGGGAGCCACGAGGTCGGAGTGTGTTTCTAGCTACCTTCTTCTGGGTGACTTCTCCAGCCCCAGCCCGAGCTGCAGCATATCAAGATGGGTTCCAGAACAGCCAAGGAAGTCACACTGTCAGCTCAGGCATGTTTTTCTAAGAGCCATGTCAGCTGTCTCTGAGCACAGAACGTGCCAAAGACTGAAGGAGCTGAAAATGCTCCTTGACTCTGACACCAGTGGTAACGGAATACTCCATTACGGGGTCACAAGGTCGGAACCGGCCGCGCCACCACCAGCAATGCTCTCCAGGAAAAACTTTATACTTCCCTCCCTTGCCATAAAGTCGAGTCATCTCGGCCAAGAAAGGTGATTACTGCCTCCTTAACTGATGTTTAAAGACAAGTTTATTTACTTAATTTTATGTATTTGCAAGACAGAGTGATAGAGATGAAGAGATGAAGAGCTCTTTCTTCTGCTGGTTCACTCCCCAAACAACTGAAACAGCCAGAGCTGGGCTAGGTTGAAGCTAAGAGCCAGGAACTCCCACCTGGGTCTTCCTTGCAGGTGACAGGAGCCAAGTTCTCGAGCCACCACTGCTGCCCCACAAGGTGCACACTACTAACAGGAAGCTGGCTCGGAAGCTGAGGTGGGACTGTATCACAGATACTTCTGTATGGGATGTCGATGTCCCAGGCAGTGACCTATGACAATGGCAGGTTTTTCTAATAGTCAATAGATGCTTCTCCAAGCTGCCCAAGGGCAAGCTCTGAAATGTGTGTTGATGAACCGAAGATGTGTCCTTAGAAGACAGTCTCGGCTCTCAGAGTTCTGACCCTAGGTGGAATGGTTGAGGGGTCTTGGGTAAGAACTCCACTTACCTGACTCTCAAGTTTCCCCATGGATAAATGGAGGTGATTATGTTAAACAGCTCTAAACTCCTAGCTTACAATTTCTACCCTGGATTTCTGACTCCTGCTTTTGGATTGATCTACAGTAACCCCTAGAAGCCACTGGCCCAGCACACCTGACGCTCTCCTACGAGGTCGCACAGTTGGAAGTTGCATGGTGCTGAAAAGAAAGCATTGTGCAGGTCCCCAAGACCAAAAACCCAGACACCTGCAATACCTTCGGAGTCTGGAACTAACAGGTCATTCCAATATCTGACAGCAAAGAGGAGCTCATTCTCCCAACTTCTTTGTGCTCCCAAAGCAGGATCAGGTGCAGCTTTCAATGGAGATAAAAAATGGCTTCTGGGAACTGTGTTTGGTCTAGCAGTCAAGACAACAACTGAGATGTCTGCTTCCCATATCACAGTGCCAAGGTTAAATCTCAGCTTCCTCCGGATGTGCACCCTGGCAGGTAGCAGGTGCTGACTTAGGTACCTGGGTCCCTACCACCCATTGAGAGACCAGGATTGCGTTTCTTGGCTTTGGCTTGGCACAGCCTTGACTGTTACCAAGCATTTGCAAGCTTCCAGCAGATAGAAACTCTCTCTCTCCAAGCATTTGCAAACTTCCAGCAGATGGAAACCCTGTGTGTCTTTCTCTGACTTGAAAATAATTTTTAACTAAAAAAGAAATGGCCACTCGTAGCTATAGCTCTCACCAGGAAAAGATAAGCACTGTCCAAAAAGGAGTTAAAGTACACAGCCCAGAGCTAAAACCCTCTGCGTTGAAACTATCAGTGATAGAAAATGATAAGAGTCCTGATTCTTCTTCATTTTTCCTTTTTCAGGGTTTAGTGTTTTGGTACTTGTTATCTGCGGTGTCACTGTGAAACCATGACTGTACCACACACTGGACAATTCTGAAATCTGACCAAAATGTTGTGGCTTGGAAAGTCATTGCACATTTCTACCATCCAGATTGGAGCCTTGGGACATTTATCTTTTTAGTCGGAGAAGACCAGAGTTAGAATGAGTGTTTCTGTGATTCTGAAGCCTGCCTGCACATTAGAGTCACAGGGACAGCTTCTAAAAACCAGAAATTCTCGCTGAAGGCCCAGGACCGGGAGAGTCAGCCCTCTGGAACTCAGGCCTGGGCATTGGGGATGAACCACCAGAGGCAAAGTTGGAGTAGTGGCCACTGGGCCTGATGCAGGAATTCTGCATTTTAATCAGCCCCCTGCAGTTCTAGAGATAAGCTCAAGTTTCAGAACCAAGGATCTAGATCAAGGAAATAACTGAATGATGGAAAAACCTTTGTCTCCAGTATCACACATAATCCGGGCAGGGGTGGGGTTGGCTCTGGGTACAGAGCCAATAGGGGAATGCTCAGTGTGAGGTCTTCAGATGGTTTCCTCTCTCTGTTTTTCTGAATTTCCCAAGTTTCCTGTGACATTGGATATTACACCTATAAATAGGAACAGAGGCAAAAGCCAACAAACTGAATGGAGTTTAAATATTCTCATCACAAAGAAATGATCAACGCTGATGGTGACGGCTATGTTCATTGGCCTGTTTTTATCATTCCATCATGTACCCCATACATATACACAGTAAGGATTTATCTATTAACAATAAAACTTTAAAAGTGAAAGCAAGCATAAATTACAATGTACTTATTAATTTTTTAAATTAAAATTAAAAAGTAAAGGGGCACATCTTGTCTCAGAAATAGTTACCCATTAGTGAAAATACCAGAAGTTTCTCTGAGGCACTCAACACAGCTCTAGTGCTAACCATGGCTCTCTTTCCTAAGAACCACTCTCTTATGTGGCTCGAAAGAAGAGCCTGCTGGCCAGGGACTGGAAGAATGAGCAAGATCCCTGAACGCATCATCAGACCAATGCAGAAGGTCACTTGCAGACTGTGGGCCTGAGTAGGGGAGAAAACCACCCTAGACTTGAGACCTACAAGACCCTTCACCAGCACAGAAATATTCGGACTGTTCTCTGAAAAACTCCATTGATGGCTGTGACACTGCAATGACAAGCAGACTGCCTGGGTAAATGACTACCTCTGTCTGCCACTCCCCATTTGCTTTGACTAAGATAGACTTGTGCTCATGAACCAAGACCCACCCTTGCTTCTGGTCTCAGACACAAGTTGAGCAGGGCCTCCTACTCTATCCACCTCTGATGATAGGTAGCCTGGATGAGCCAAGAGGCTCCTGGATGTGGTATTGCTCCGGTCCACCAGCTCAGAGAAGTGTGGAGTTTGGGGCGATGGAATAGCCAGGATGGATCTCACTTGCCTGTTCTCCATGAACCCTCTGCCCAGGAGGCTCCGATCTCAGGATCCTTACCTGCTTGCCTCGTTTCCCAGGTCTCCCAGTGGGTCCTCGGTGTCCTGCTATTCCAGGTTCCCCCTTTGGGCCCATCTCACCCTGGGAAGAAGAAAGAGGAGGAAAGGATTGGAGCAAGCCATGTGCACACATGTGTTGATGCAACCAGCGGCTCTGAGAACACTCCCCTTAGACGCTTGCAACGCTTCCTGGAGGGCTGCTTGGGAGACTGATGAAATCATGTGAAAGGGCAGACCCATCTTCCAGCGCAGAGGCAGACAGGAGAGCGCGAGCACTGGGTGAGTTCTCTGTTGAGGAACAGGGACAGCCACGAGGTAGCACATGTGTTGGTGACCAAATGGGAGAGAGACACCACCATGCAGTGCACTGGAGTGGAAAGCTTATGCAAATTCCATCACACAGGGGCCTGTGACACAAGAAGCTATCCAGCAAAAACACTTTCCCTTTTAGATTTTCATATTGTGCTATGTTGTGGGTTATTTTAAACACAAATTTAAATCCAAGGATGCCTGAAAGATCGGACAGTTCTGCTCATTCAAGTATCTTCAATAAGGATCACATCTTGCCACTCCTCAGAAAACACCACTTTGAGTTTGGGCTCATATCCACTTGTAGGGCATTTTCTAAAAATTTGGAGAGATGTTCAAAATACATATTGAAGTGGTCTATATGGTTACTACAAAAAATGTAAAAAACAATGTCAATAATATTTTTAGCTAAAAAGCCCTGTGTTGAACCATCAGAACCAAATGCAAGTATTGTAGAATTTCACAGTTCCAGGGCAATCTTTGCAAAAAAAAAAAAAATTGTATTTTCATCTTAGTTCCTCTCCTCCCTCATATCCTTTTAGATTTCTAATCCCACCTACTGTTTCTTTGGAGCATGAATCCACAGACTGCATCATTTTTATCCACGGTAACACCCAAAGGCAGCAGCACCCATGAGTTCCTGTTGGTCAGCATCCGGCCCCCACGAAGAGCTACTACAGCCAATCAAAGGAGAGTAAGTGGCCAGGAACCTTCTATGTGTACCTTTCTATGCGACAGTGGAAATCTCAGAGAACACCAGTACACAGCAAGAATCAAACAGAAAGTTCTGGAATGATCTGCCAACTCAGCCAGCATTACAATGTACTCAAGTCAAACCACCAACGTCTTGCCTCTCCAAGAATCATTCTTCAATCTGTGAATTGTCTGCAGCCACTGTAGGCAATGAGGGCATGAGAGGAGATCTCGATCTGTGTGACCATGAGGTGTGTGCGCTGGTTTCCTTTGGCTGTCTAGTGGGCCAGGGCTGTCATGTTTGCCTGAGAGAAAGCAGCAGCAACAGCATAGCTGGTTCAGAGACTATGGGAACGTGGCCCTTCTCTTCAGAAACTGGAGGCAGCCAGTAAGTTCTTGATTTAATTTCTCTCTTAAGACCTGATTATGGTTATCATATCAGTTCTGTCTTAAAGGCAGCCTGCCATGAAAGGGGAAGAGAACTCTTCGGCAGGTGAGTCTGCTGCCCGGTGGCCAGAGCAGAGGTCTTAGTTTTACAGAAATTCATTCTTCTTTGGCAATCATCATTGCACTGAATGAACACCTTGCTGAAATGTGTTTAGATTGACTTTTTTCTCTTTCACGTTTCCTTTGATTTGTTTATGTAAATACCCAACACTCCATCGAGGATAGTAGAAATGGTTTCTGATACCTTGAAGTGGTAAAAAATTGTAATCAATGAGTGGATGGTGACTGGAAAATATTTAATCACACTGACTGATTGGATATGGGCAGACAGAATTTATTTACCTAAGTTAGGAAAATGAAACTTTAAAGTTAACTTAAAAAATTAAAAACACTAAGAAGGCAGCCCATTTTTCAAAGTTTCAAGAACATTACCATCTGAGATCTATATGTAAAAAGAATGATTGCCATGGGCAATTCCTGAGGTGAGAGCAACTTGTAGCACAGGAGCAGTGCAGGAGCTGTTCTAATTGACCATCTTTACATTTCTATCAATTCTGATGCCTCCTCTCACTCCACACCCATCCCTCCCCTGCCCAGATTTTAACCACAAACAAATCTTTCCAAAAAACCTGTCAATTACTTGCTACCTTCAAAGTTTTTATCTTATCTGCACACCTCTCCATTTGCAATTAACAGATATTTTTGAGTTATCTGAAACTGTCACCTTTAATTTTTAAAAAACATTTATTTATTTCTTATTGGGAAGGCAGATTTCCAAAGAAAAGGAGTAACAGAGAGAAAGATCTTCCATCTGCTGGTTGGTTCACTCTCTAAGTGGCCGCAATGGCCTGAGCTGAGCCAATCTGAAATCAGGAGCCAGGAGCTTCCTCCGGGTTTCCCATGTGGGTGCAGGCTTTCAGCCATTCTCCACTGCTTTCCCAGGTCGCAAGCAGGGAGCTGGAAGGGAAGTGGAGCGGCCAGGATATGAACTGGCACCTATATGGGATCCTGGCACCTACAGACGAGGACTTTAGCCATTAGACTATCGTGCCAGATCCAATTATTGTTGTTGTTGTTATTGTAACTTGGAAGGTGAGAGAGGGATTGTCCTTCTATTTCTCTCCCAAATACTCGAAACAGGCAGGCCTGGGCCAGCCTGAACTCAAGGGCCTAGAACTCCATTCAGGTCTTCCACAAGGGCGGAAGGGACCCAAGCCTCCCAGAGTACACATTCGCAGGAAGCCAGATCATAAACAGAGCCAGAACGCAAACTGGGGAGACAGGGTGCAAGTTATCCCAAATAGTGACTTAGCCACTCTGCTAGATGGGTGCTCCAGGTCCTTTTTTTCCCCATTAAGTCTTGTCCTAAGCAAGATATCCACCAAATATTAAACTACTTGTGTATTTAACTATAAACATGTTTCCTGCTACTTAGTTAAAACAACACTATGCCCCATTCTTAAAGAAGGACTGGGTTAAGAACTCAGGCGGGGGTGGGCATTTGGCATAGCAGTGAAGTCACTGCTCAGGATGTCTACATCCCACACCAGGGTACCAGGTTCAAGTCCCGGCTCCTGCACCTGGCATCCCTCCCCTGCTAACACACATCCTGAGAGGCAGGAGACGATGACTCAAGTGCATGTGTCACTGCTGTCCAGGTGGGAGACGTGGATGAAGCCCCAGGCTCCTGCCTTTCACCTGGCCCAGTCCTGGCTGCTGTGGGCATACCGGGGGAAAAACAACAGCGCATGAAAGATCTCTTTGAGTCTTTCTCTTGGTCACTTCAGCTTTCAAATAAAATGAAAATAAAATGTTTAGGAAATTGAAGCAACAGTTACATTGTACCAAGGAAGCCTACATTTTGCACTGGGATCTTGTGGCCTGGGTGTGGCCTTGCCCACCGTAGCTCAGTTCTGAGTCTTTTGTCTAATAGTTTCTTACTTTTTAACATTACTGTGGCCTTTAAAGAGCTGAGCAAAGAAAGGCCTCTGTCACCCTCCCACTAAATTAGAGGCGAACTTTGATGGTCCCGCCAGTGTTTAGGGCAATGTGCTCCCCACCGCAAACCTAGGGAAACCCACCTGTCCTACCCAATGAATCAATAAGGCAAACTCTGGTTGTGCGTGGGAGACCTGACTGTATACTGAGGTCTGCTTTCGCTACTTCTAGACACTCACCTTCTGTCCCAACATTCCTGGAAATCCTGGGAAGCCCTGTGAAAAGAGAAAGCAGTGCTGTGATGGGCTCTGAGGACCCCCTGCGCAAGCACTGCCCGGGGATGGGCCTGCTTTGCCACCTCCAGGAGTGAGGCTGCCAGGAGGTCAGGCGCCCACAGCAGGGCACGGGGCCGCCATTTCCACTGGAGCTGGTCATTTTAATGGAAATGCCATACCTTTTCTCCTTTGGGACCCAGGTCGCCTCTTTCGCCTCTGGATCCCTAGAAGGAAACATGAGAGCTCAATGAGTTGATTCCATAGAGGAAGTCAGGGCTTTCAAACTGAAAAGCTCCCTAAACCTACACCTTGTCGCATAGGCACAGAGAGAGGTGCTGAGATGTCATTAGCTTGCCAGGAAAGGAGCACTGTGTGAACTAGCTCCTCTTTGGAACTCAAAGACCTCGTGGATGAAGCAAAGACAATTCACAGAATTCTAGGTCCCAGCTCCTCTCTCATCCTGTAGGAAGTTCGTCACTAGGTTCCTACTCTGTGTGTGTGTGTGTGTGTAGCGATATGATTAGAAGTCTGATTATCTTTTTCCAGCCTGCCTAGGAGAACATTTGCGAGCTGCTCATCCCATGTGCAGGTCCTCCACTGCACTGGGAACTCCTCCCTGCCTCACTTGCCCTGTCTCGGGAGGCCCTCACTTAGCCCTCAGCTCATGGACAATGATAGGGGCATGTCAGAGCATCCCCCGAAGCTGCTGACTAACAGAGACCCGTACCCACCCTCTGCCCAGCATTGACTCTGGAGTCAGCAGCCCAGACTAGGTTGGGGAACAAAACCAGAGACACACACTAACCTTCTCCCCTCTTGATCCAGGGTAGCCCTAAAAGAAAGCAGAAGATGTGATTATAGTCTGTCCCATAGGGTCTCCGGATTCAGTGCAAGACTGGAAGACTTTCTGGAGGTGGTGGTGGGTGAGGTGTGCCTCTACACTGCACTGTAAGTCTCGGGGGGAACTACAGCATTCAACACAAAGTCCCCTAGAGGGTTGGCTTGTACTGGATCCCAAAAGACTATTGCTCTTCTCTTCCCCACGAGGACGCGGATAAACGATTCCATCTGCTCTGTTGCCAGAGGCTCCACCTTTGCTGTTCAGGAGAGCAGCTGAAATGGTACCCCCTGGCACGATGTCCCGCAAGGGCTGGCAAAGGGAAACATGCTGGCATTGAGCTCTGGGAGTCGGTGACATTCCCCAGCCCAGGAGAGCAGCCCCTGTTCCAGAGCCTCGGGGAGAGACCTGGCCATCCCTCTCAGTGGCTCCCACTCACCTTGGAGCCCATGGGGCCTCTGGACCCTGGCAAGCCCATCATCCCCAGGTCACCTTTTTCACCCTGTGAGATTCAAAGGAAGGAAAAGAAAGGTCTAAGTGACACTGCTTCGAGAAACCAAACCATGGGAATCATGCAGATTTGAATGGAACTGGACGTCAGAGCTGGCGTGTGAATCTGAGGTCCCCAGGTGCCCTCCTCCTGAGGACCCCCAACTCCACACTCCACATGACATTCTAAGATTTGATATTTAAATGTAAACTGAGGGCCTGGTGCCATGGCCTAGCGGCTGAAGTTCTCGCCTTGAAAGCACCGGGATCCCATATAGGCGCCGGTTCTAGTCCCGGCAGCTCCGTTTCCCCTCTGGCTCCCTGCTTGTGGCCTGGGAAAGCAGCTGACGATGACCCAGAGCATCGGGATCCTGCGCCGCATGGGAGACCCAGAAAGAGGCTCCTGGTTCCTGGCTTTGGATCGGCGCAGTACCGGCCGTTGCGGCCATTTGGGGAGTGAACCATCGGATGGAAGATCTTCTTGTCTGTCTCTCCTGCTTTTCCAATAAAAATAAATAAATCTTAAAAAAAATGTAAACTGAACATTCCTAAAGTGGAGCAGAGTTTTTAAGTTAAACACTTACATGTAAATGGTGACACTTGATCTTTTCTGGGAAAATGCAGGAGGGTGCGGTAGACTCAGAATTCAAGATGGCTACCCCAAAAGTCTTGCCTGCTGCTGCGTGCACGGTAGGGGCTTTCACATGCCCCGGGTACTCTCTCCCTAGTTCAGTGACCAAGACAGTGAATATCATGCTCAGGGTGTGAACTGGGGACTAAGTCAAGGGCAAGTTCTGTTTTCCCTCAGACGGCTTGCAGCTGGCATTTCAAGCACCCGATGTACTGAAAAAACTATACACCAGAGCTAACAAGCATGCCAGGTGAGCACCATGCTTAATTCAAAACTTCCCATGTAAAAAGTAGAAGTAAGCAGGTGAAGTAAATATTAATGATAAATTCCATTTATTTATTGAAACTTGTATTCAACGTAACAATGATTGAGACATTTTATATTCTGCTTTTCATATTAAATTCTTGAAATAGTAAGCATATGTATATTTACTATTTTAAGCACATCTGAATTCAGTCAATTTTCATCCAAAATACTTAGTCTGTATTTCAATTACATAAAATTTATCACTGAAAAAAATAGGTTCATGTGTGCAGTTTCCTCCATAAACATAATGGAACTGAGTAAAAGTGACTTACTAATTCATTTACTTGAGAGGCAGAGGCACAGACAGACACAGAGAGAACCCCGTCATTGTTTTACTTCCCCAATGGCTGTAATGGGTAAGCCTGGGCCAGGCCGAAGCCAGGGTCTCCTCATGAGAGCAAGAACCCAACTGCTTGAGCCATCTCCTTCTGTATCCCGGGCTCTGCACTAGCAGGAACGTGAAGGCGGGGGCTGGAGTTGGGCACTGAACCCAAGCAAGCTGGTACGGGTACAGGTGCATTACCCTGTATTATAGTAACAAAGGTCTGCTATAAAATAAGACATCTCAATTGTGAAAACAAACACTTGCTCTTGGACAGATTTCTTCTTGAAGAAGAAATCTTCTTGGAGTTTTCCCCAAGAGGGTCAGAAATACCATTTCTATCATTATACATGCAATGGTGCCGCAAACCCCCTGACCCGCCCCAGTCTGCGCAGGTGGAGTATCAGGCCGCGAGCTCTGCTCTCGGCAGCATGTGGCTATTGGGAAAAAGAAGGTAGGCAGAGGAGGCACGTGGATGTGCTTCCTTTCATATCCTGTCTCAGGAAGGGAGTGTGGCAGCCTCCGGTAACCTCCCTCTGGAAGCAGAACGCCATCCTTCCAGCCAACCGACACTTGCCGACCCCGGAGGAGCATGGCAAGCAGGACCTTCCCAGACTCAATTCCCCTTCGTGTCATTTCAGGAACATCAGCGAACAGGGTGCTAATTTCTCATGGCAAAGGAGATTCAAGGGAAGTGGACTCAGTTTCTCCTTCCACAGGACTAATGCCACTACTCTGGTGAAGCCCTTGTAGTCCAAGCACAGGAGCACATGTTTGAGGACTTATGAGCAGCCCTTCCCTCTTGAGGAAGCGATTCCCTGACTATGGGCCAGGGACCAGGGGAGCTCCCATTACCCCCTGTTGTTCTGACACCACAGAGCCCAAGAACATACTTACCCTGGGTCCTTCTGGGCCTGGCCCGCCAATGGGCCCAGGCATGCCAGGAGCACCTGGAGGGCCAGGTCTACCCTTCAAAAACCAAGAATACAAGTCAGGACAGCCGGGCACGTTTCCCCCCTTCCAAGGATGGGATCTGTCTCTGGGCCTCCAGGGATGGCTCCCCAGGACCTGCCTCCCAACTTTCCAAGGACTGATGGCCTGAAAAGTGGCTTCCTTAGCTCTAAGAGAAAGCCCTGGGTATCACATGGTACCACCACACAAGGTCTGGTTCTACATTCAAGAAATGAAAAGGGATAGGAGAGGGATTCTAAACTTCCTCGTTCTTCGACCTTTGAACAGTCCCTTGTACTCCAGTGGATGCTCCCCCAAGGCTGTGCTGTGGAGAGACAACATTATTTTAGGCGAGAACAGTAGATGCTCCCTCAAGATCTTTCACCCGCTCAGAATGTCCATCCCAGGTAACCATCCAGCTTGCTGCTAGCAATTCATTCCTGCAAGCTACAAATATGCAGTTCACCCTTGGGCAGCTGCAGCTGTCCAGTAATTGATGTCAAGGCAGGATGGACTGTGGGTCCTCGCACACCCACACTCCCCTAGGGATCAAGCTGCTGAGGCTGGAATGAACCTGATACCAGAGCCTTGTTTAGTTTTGCTCACTGTTTTCTGAGTTCACCAACTTCATTTATTATATATATATATATATATATATATATATATATATATATATATATATATATTTCTGTCTCTGCTTTTCAACCACAGCCAGGAGCCATGATAAATAGAGTAAGAATAGGGGCTAAGATCCTTGCATACCCACTGGCTAGTTCCTTTCTTTTTAAACAAGTTGATGTATTCATCTGAAAGGCAGAGCAACAGAAAGTGGACGGAAGAGACAGGGAGAGATCTTCCATACCCTGGTTCACTCTCCCAGTGACTTGCAAGAGCCAGGTCTGGGCTAGGCCAGTCAGGAGCTAGGAGCTCCAACTTGGGCCATTTTCTGCTACCTTCCCTGCAGCATCAACAGGAAGACGCACAGGAAGTAGAAGAGCAGAACACTCAGATATGGGATACCTGCACCACCCCGTGGGTCCCTGACTGGCCAGTTTGTTGGATGGAAATGTGGAGGACTCAGCCTCTAGCCAAGAAGCACCGGCGCTGCCACGGGCACCGGTTTCTGCTCTTGCCTTTCACATCTGGGGCAGACATCATGGATGAATCACGGTCCTCGTTAGGTCTGAGCAAGAATTCCTTCCAGCTCAGCTCCTCAAGCAGCAGCTGAGATAGGGCCGGGTTTCCACCAGTCCCCAGCAGAGCTGTAACCCTGCCAAGAAAATGCCTACTCAGGGCCCTTGTTGACAGTGAAACCATTTCAATAAAACATGTAGCTAGCAATGTAGTAACTGTATTTGGAGTCATGCATATCCTTCTCTTCCCAAGTTTTGCACCTCTTTCAATTACAAGACCTGGAATATCAGGACCGGAATCCTTTGACCACAGTGAGTGGAAAGGGCTGCTTCCTCCCTCTTGATGAGAGTCTTGATGACATGTGTTTGGTTCAAAGCTGCTTTGACCTCAAGTAACTCCCATTTATTTTTGTTGAGCCCCAAAGCTGAAGCCATTTGTTTCTGTCTGCTGTGTACTTTATTTCAGTGTAATCAAAGAGACAATGACAGTCATTTTATGCCACTGGAGGTTTGTTCTAATGGGTGGCAGGATGAGACAGTCTAAGGCTGGGGCCAATCTGGCCAGGCCTGGCACCCTCTAGAAGTCAGAACATTTGACAGTAGCAAGCTCCAGCTAAAGGGACTGGCAGAAAGGACAAGGTCACACTACCATCCCCAGGGCCGCAGCACCATCACTGGGTGCTGGAGTTTGCGGGCCACAGAAGCGCACTGCTGGTTCACACTCCGGGAGCATACAAAATCATTCACACGCCTGGGGCACCGGTGCCCTGTGGCACCAACAGAGCAGTATGAATCATACCTTCCTTCCTGGTCGGCCAAGCTCCCCCTGTAGAAGGAGAAGACAGGTGAGCCAAAGCTGCTTTGGAAGAGAAGCGAAAAAACAAAGGCTCTGGTAGGGCTGGCGACGGGATGTAACCCACAGCCGTGTCTCTTGTCCACTCACAGAACCCCAGCCATCTCAGCGGCCAAGTTCAAACACACCATGGCACCCTCACCCACAGAGCAGTGCAGTCATCATGGCACTGTTTTCATGCGTGAAGGCAGTATCTGCACATGTTTTGAAATTTCAACCAGAAAATCCTCTGTGCCACACCTCTCCCTCCCCTAGGAAATAGCCTGGAATCATCCAAGAGAGGAAGACTAAAGAACAGAATGGCCCATACCTTTTCTCCCTTTGGTCCTGTCTTGCCAGGAATCCCAGGTGGACCCTATGCAATCAAGACAGGAAGCAAAGAAACACATCAGATCAAGGCAGGATTGGTGGGGAGAGAAGCACTTGCTGCCTGAGGCTCCCACGGGAGAGCCTCCCGCCGCACCCCTCCCAGGGAGCTCTCTGAGCAGTGTCAGTGCTCCCACGGCTGCAGCGCTCTGCCACCTGCCTGCTCCTGACCTTCCCCGGGAGGCCTCGGCTAACCGACACATCCTGAGTGCTTGGTGAGAGCAATTCAAGAGTCCTGAAGAAATCCTGCTTGCTCAAAGCGAGACGTGAGTCGCTTCTCCGTCCCCAGGGCCTGACGAGGGACAGTCAAGCTCTGCTCCCTGCAACAGCCCAACTCAGAAACTCCCAGAGATTAAATAATCCTCTCCTTCCCACTTTCAGCATCATTTTTTTTTTTTTAAGACAGAGGGAATGTTGGCAAGTAAATAATGCACGCTCGTCCTCTTTCTATCCTCAGGAGTGGGCTGCCCCCAGCTCAGGGGTTCCAGAACTCACTGTACCAAGTCTCTGCACACCATCAGTCTGCTCACGTGTCTGTGAAATGCTCGGCCGGCACCTGTTTCCCAAAATCCCCAGAAGAGCAGAGAGGAAACCCCTCAACGTCCCTCAGGGTTCGTCTGCAGAATGTAGAGCCTGACACGAGTGCATGAAACATGGTTCCTGGGACTTGTCCAAATGACTTACAGCCGCACCCCAGCCAGAGGTCCCCGCACTTGCCAGCACCATACAACTCTCCTGGGGACCCCTGAAAAATCCCAAAGTCCAGGCCATTCTTTCTGACCAAGTGAAAAGCCACATTAGAACAAGGCAGAGTGGGGTGAGGAGGAACAGACTGCCTATTAAAGTTAGAGGGGCTTACACGGGCCTGGGTGATTTACCCACCTTCTGCTTTGGGAAGGGAGCGGGAGAGCATTCACTCACTCTATTTTTTTTTTTAATCTTAATTTTTTTTTTTTTTTATTTCGTGAGCATTTAACAAGAACGTTGTATTCCAACCCAGCGCTTCTCAAAGTTTAGCCTGTAAGGGATTCACTCTATTCATCATGACGGGAAGGTGACTGGCTGTTAGGCGGGAGGGACATTCTACATTTCTCATCAGCAACTATGCTGTAGCAGTGTAGCTGGTCCACAGGTCTCACTTTGAAAGAGGTAAGTCCACGCCATTTTAAAGGAACAGGTAGCAGTGGAAACCTCAAGCTGCGCAGTGCAGTTTCCATGAGTCTCAATGGGGCTGCACAAGGTTTGAGTATGCAGATGTGACTCAAGAGAGGTGTTCTGGGGTCAGCGAGGTATCTGCCTTCTTTGCCACACTCTGTGGGTGCCAGGTGCCTGGAGCTGGCACAGAAGATGGCTGCAGGTGGGAAGGCGGGAATTCAGCCAAGAGGTTTCCCTCTTGCCTCCCGCAGACTTTCTAGCCCCATAAACAGTAAGTGGCATCTGGCCAACTCAGGATTCAAGTTCTCATTTTCTTTATTGTATCCTACAAATATGTATGGGGAATAGATTTTTGCACCAAAATCAATTTGTTTTGATTTCATTTCCTTAAGTGTTTTGAACTATCCATGCATAAAGGGTATTGTCATCAAGTAACTGATGACAACTGCAATAATAGCCGCACCCCTCGGGGGGGACATCGCGTTTTGTCTCCCATCCCCCACACGGCCAGTGTGGCAGGGACAGTCAGCTACTGTGTCCATTGTTAGATGAGGAAATCAAGGCTGGGAGGTCAGAAGTCACTCAGAGAACCAGTATTCTAACCATGTGACTCAAGCTTAACTAGAGGGATGTTACAGAAGACAAAATAGTCCTGAATCACTCTAAAAGGAACAGAGACTAAGAGGCCATGCCCGGGGGTTTCCCTGCTCTGCACTGAAGCCAGTGAACAGAGGTCAAGAAAGCGCACCAACCTGCAGGCCAGGCGGTCCAGGGGAGCCAGGTGGGCCTTGCACGCAGGGGGGCTGCGAAGTCTCGAGTTCCAGGAGGAGATTCTTCACGTCTGGGGAGAGAAGCTTCAGCACAAAACAACACAGGGTTGTAGGTCAGCCTTGGGGCCACAGAGGCAGGGTCACCGTCCTGGACATAGATCTGCTTCAAGATCAGGTTCCCCAGACTGGCACTCCCACGACAGCCCAACGAACACTGCAAGACGTGACGCCAGCTTCTCTCATCTGCTCTGGTTTAAATGGATCCGAGAGCTAGGATGCCCACTTCGGATGGAGCGAACATCTCGTTTCCAGAACTCTTTCTCCCATGTTCACACAGCAATGGCCAATAAAAACACAATGTGAGCAACTGATGAGCACCCCATTGTAGTTTTAAATTTTCTGCTAGCCACATTCTTACCCTAAAAAGAAAATAAGTTAACTTTATTTTTTAAAATTATTTTTGAATGTGTTTTTGGAGGCTATATTCAAAAATTCAATATAAAAATTTAAAAAAATTTCTACCACCCATTGCTTTAGGTTTGATGCTTAATATCTGACTGAAAAATCCATTCTTTTCTTTTTTTTTTTTCAAAAATATCCTGACTACTTACCACACACTGTTCTCAATGCTAAGCCCAGACAGACCGCGAAGGCTGTGTGTCTGCTTTAGGAATGCTTTCAGCAGCAAGTAATAGAATAGGCAATGATTGTGGCAAATAAGCTTAATCTTAACAATGTACGTTACTCAAATATACCTCAAATACCAGATTATAAAAATCATAAGACATTAAAATATAGAAACTAACACAAACATGTAACATGTAAAATATGGAGTATAAAAATTATCAAGTCTTTTACGTCCCCTTTTTCATACTAAGTCTTCAAAATCTGATGTATTTACAGTACATGAAAGTATTTTTTAAAAAAGGACAAATGCTCCACAGACCCAGGCGCGCCTTGCCCGTGCTCCCGGACAGCACAGGTCTAAGAATCCACACAGCGCTCAGGCCCGGGGGCTGCCCAGCCCGTGGCGTCCCCGCCAGCAGCCCAGACTCGGTTCTTTCCCTCTCCTCCCAAATTCCCTCTCACACCTCAAGGTAGCCCGGGGAGGATGATTTTCTGTTGCCCTCACGGGAGTGGTCCACGTCAGCCACCAATTGTGGAAAGCAAATTCATAAATACTTGAGGAGAAGGAAAATGAAGGGGGGCATCCGGTTTCTACGCAGCCCATGGGAACCCAAAATGTCACAAATTCACCTCAGAATTTTCGAGTAGGTGGCGCCCTGTGCCCAATCCAGTCCCCACTAGGGAAGAATTTCCCTCCATCGTTTGCTTAGAACATTAGGAGACCGGCAGTAGCCTCTGCGCGACAGCGAAGGCTCAGATCTCTGAGGGAACGTTCTGGAAGCCGCCCCGCCCCGCCCCGCCCCCGGGAGCACGCGCAGCTCTCTCCCACCAGGCCCGGGCACTCACCGAGCTTCGGCCCCCTCGGAAGAAGGGCGGCGGGAAGAGCGGCGGCGGAGGCGGCGTCAGCAGGCAGCATGCCCTGTGGCTGCCTCGCTTCTTCTGATCCAGGCCGGGAAGGGCTGTTCCAGAGAAAACCGCCGTTTAGCGTGGCGAGCCGGCCGGCAGTGCCCGAGGGGAGCCCCGTGCTGCCAGCGCAGCCTCTGCTCTGACCTCCAACGTGCGAGTGGACCTCCCCTCTGCTGCTTGCCTGCCCTGGATTCAGGTGGTTGTTAGACAAGCTGACGGTGGCCATTTTGTCCCTCTAGAGAGGCTCGCTTGTCACTATTGTAGACAGGGTAAGGAATGCCAAGTTCACGGAGACACGTGGGGCGCCCCCAGGAGGGCTAGCCTCTTTTTCTTTCCCTCTTGCCTCCACTTTCTACCTGGCTCACCTGGTGGAAGCCCGCCTCTGTTCCACCCTCCACCCTATTCAGTAGGTCTGTGGGATCTTGCATCTCCAAAACTGTGAGCTGAGTAAAAACAAATGTTTTGTCCTGTTAAAGTTAATTGCTTCAGGCATTTTGTGTAGTAACCCAACGTTGAGTAGCCCTAGTTAATTTGGGGCCTTTCCTCAGAAGGAAACTGTTTAGATGGGGAGGCAGCGGGGGATGGGGAGCAGCATCCATTGATTCCTGGAGACACACATTTGAGCCTTCCGTCTCATAGTTTGGTGCCTTAGTACACGGATGGCCAGTTCCAAAATATGAGAAGGGAAGGCCCCGAACGCTTTCACCTAGAGACTCACCTGTGCTCCATGGTTGCTGTTGAACAATGCCCTACCCCAAAATACATGTAGATGTTACAGACCCAGATACCGAGCCACCATCTGTTGACTTTCCAGGCACATTAGCAGAAGGAAGTTGGACCAGAGCAGGCTAGCCAGGCCTCCAGATGGCACGGCAGGCAGGCAGCTCTGTCAGCAGCCTTTTTTTTTTTTAAGTATCTTTTTGTTCCTTGAAATTAACTTATGCTATAGTGAGAGAGATCTTCCATTTCTTGGTTCACTCTCTTGATGGTTACATTAGCCAGGCCTGAGCTAGGCCAAAGCCAGAAGCTAGAAGCTTCATCTGGGTCTCTCATATGGGTACAGGGACCTAAGCCTTGGGTCATTCTTGTGCTGTTTGTCACAGGCCATTAGCAGGGAGCTGGATTGGAAGTAGAGCAGCTGGGACATAAACCAGTACCCAGATGGGATACTGACATCACAGATGGTGGCTTGACCTACTCCGTCACAGCAGCAGGCATGAATGGACAGCTGTAGGGGCAGAAAGAAATGGACTGACCCCAGCATTAGAGGGGAGGGAGAAGTGGGGCCAGTGTGTTGAGAAAGGCTAGAGGAAGAAGAGTCAGGGGTGATTTTGAAGGTGCAGGGGCCCCGGGCAATAGTCCCTGGAGAGTGATAGGAAAGCCAGAGGAGCACTAGTTTGTGGGGAAAACAGCCGTTTTGGCGTTGGATACTTGTTTGGGCACACACTCTGCCAGGCCCTGATTTGGGCCTTGTAAGAGGCAGAAGATGCCTCTGACTATAGAAGGTGAGGCCCGCTCAGCTCAGGGGCCTCCCACAGGCGGCACTGCCCTGGGTACTCCTCCCAGGTATGGGAGAATGTTTGCTGCCTCCACCAGGAAGGATTCCGTGACTTCCCAGACCAAAGTGGAGTAGCTCAGCCTTGTACTTCCCTAAGTTTCCCCAGTGTCAGCTCTTCCCAGTTGGGTCAAATGCTTTCCTGGTGTGTCCCTGTGGGAGCCAGGCTTAAGCCAAAGGCTAGCATGGTACCAGGCTGAGTGGTTGATACCAACATCCAACTCTTTGACTGCATGCATGGTGCTCCTTGAGCAGTTCCCACATGGACTCACCCAGTCCTCACGGCAGCTGCTACAACTAGGTACCTTAATTGTCATCACCATCCCCATTTCACAGGTCTGCTAACCGAGGCAGAGGGGCCAAGTGCCCTGCCCACAATCATGTAGCTGGCCAGTGACAGAGGCAGCATTTGAATCCAGATGGGCAGTGTCTATGGGTAAAAATGAAAGTTGGGAGGTAAGACCAAGGCGAGAGGCTCCATGACAAGTAGTTGAGATGATGCTGTGTCTCTGGAGACCGCTGGGACATGTGTGGGGACAGAGTTGGGTGTGGTGGCTGTGCAGGAGAGGGAAGGAAGGCTTGGGGAGGGACCTGGGGCAGCTCAGGAGGAGGCTGCTAAAGGGTGCATCCTCGCTCGGGTCGGCCTTTTGCCCAGTGGTTTGCAGAGGGGCTCGCTAAGGCTGCCTGGACTCTGGGCTGGATGCTGTCAGGAGACCAGGCTGTCCTCTGCCTAGAAGAAGAACTGAGCCACGCTGCTGCCGGGGCTGGTGAAGCGACAGCCATTGCGCACATGCGCTTGGGTAGGGAAACGCATTGTCATCTGATAGGTGGCTTGGGGCAAGTCTCATTTCATCTGCATGCAGTGATGGCTACCCTAGGGTGCTCTCACCTTTGGCCCTGTCACAATCACCAAGAGATCCTGTCTCGTGCTGGTTTCTGGAACGTTGTTTATAAGCATCTAGAGTGCACCCTGCCAAGTGGGTGCCCTTGTGTTGTCACAGTCCACTCCCAGAGGGTTCAGGAGCTGGTGCTGGGCAGCTCAAGGTTCACCCTGCCTAGGTGTGTGGGTGGAGAGGGCTGGCAGGTTTGCCCTCCAGGGCCCTGCTCTACACTGTTCCCTTGCCTCTCTTCTGCCACGGCAGCTGAGCCTCCCCTAGCCAGGTCCACACATACAATTAGCACTCAGAGTCCCAGTGGGGCCTGTGTGACTCATCGGCATCCCTCCTCACCCCCTTCCCCAGGCTTTGTTTGGCTTCCCTTCACCCAGCACCCTGTGCGGCTTCCACTGATGTAAAGCCAGTGCCGTTCAAAGCACTCATTTCTCTTATTCCTTCTTGGAAACCAGAGACCTCGTCAGTGGACATAAATAATCAGTTGCTGGGCTAGCGTGATGGTATAGTGGGTTAAGCAACTGCCTGTGACACCAGCATCCCATCTGAGCCATGGTTCAAGTCCTGGTTACCCTGCTTTTGAGCTAGCTCCCTGTCAATGGCCCAGAAAAGCAAAAGAGGATAGTTCCTGCCACTCATGCGGGAGGCCTGGATGGAGTTCTGTGCTCCTGGCTTTGGACTTGGTCCAGTCCTGGCAGTTGGGGCCATTTGGCAAGTGAGCCAGCGGATGAAAGATATCTCTCTTCATCTCTCGCTCTCTCTCTCTGTAACTCTGCCTTTCACATAAATCTTTTTAGCAAATGATCAGCTGCTTTTCCGGCTGAGGCATTGGCATTGTTCCTTCCCCACTCCCCCGTCACCCACCTGGCCTTCCTTCCACCCCAGCTGCCTGTCGTGGACCTGCTGCATTTCAGCAAGTGGAGGCTGGCTATTTCTGCCCTCCCCCAGTGCCCGGAGCTGTTTGTTTTTAGCTCGGTCTGGTTTATTTACAGCCCATTCCATCTCAGAATATTTCCACCAGGTGGACGTGTTTGGGAGCAGTTCTCTGCACTCCTCCCTCCCGGTCAGCTAAGCCAGGACTTCGCATGTCTATTTTGGTGTCACTGAGTGGCCTCCGGCTCCCTCTCAGGACCACATTGTCTCCATGCAATCGTGTCTGGGCTCAGGGTCCAGTCTGGAAAGCTCTGACAGACTCTGCAGTAATGGAAACAGTTGTGTGTGCGCAGAGCCTGCAGGAACCTGCACGCACTCCAGGGCTCAGCCCCGGGCAGCCATGTGGCAGTGCCTGCTCTCACAGCTGTCAAGATGCTGTCCTGACGATCATGCCCCAAAGCCAGCTTACCTTCTTGTGCATGGACACTGCGTCCCATATCATGGATACGTGCCTAACACAGGCTTTGGGCAAGTATTGTCGTTTTTTTTTTCCCCTTTCCAGTTTTGCCCTTTGGACTCTATAGCCCCTCTTGGACAGGGGGGCTTTCTCTTGCTGCATTTCAGGAAACTGAGGCACAGTCTTAGAAAATGCTCTGCTCCTTGTCATTCTTGGAAAGAGACAGATTTGGGCCAAAGAACCCGAGACCAGGCCTAAGTGGCCATGTGGCCTAATACAACCGACTTCTTCAAACTGTCACTCGGTGTCCTTATTTCTATCACAGAGGATTTGGCCCGAGCCTTCTCCAAAGTCCTTCTTTTCCTGTAGTTAGGACCTCACCTTCAGCCCATCACTCGTAAGACCTGCCCATCCCTGGGCTGCTCAAGGTAGCTTTTTCCACTTCTGCCTTCTGTGCTTGCATCAAGCAGCATCTGTCACATCCACCAGAGGTGTGCCGAGAAGCCAACAGGACAGGGAAGTGACAGTATCCCCAGCGAGATAGCTCAGTGGCTAAATCCTCGCCTTGCAAGAGCCAGGATCCCATATGGGCACTGGTTAGCGTCCTGGCTGCTCTACCTCCCATCCAGCTCCCTGCTTGTGGCCTGGGAAAGCAGTAGAGGACGGCCCAAAGCCTTGGGATCCCTGTGGGAGACCCAGAGGAGGCTCCTGGTTTCAGATCAGCTCAGCTCTGGCAATTGCAGCCACTTGGGGAGTGACCCAGCAGATGGAAGATCTTTCTGTCTCTCCTCTCTGTTAATCTGCATTCCAAAAAAAGGAAAAAAAAAAAAAGTGCCTCCTGCTTCAGCGGGCGGAGGGGCGGGGATGAGTAGGGCTGTGCCACAGGGAAATGGCTCTTTTTTTTCTCTCTCTCTGTTCTTCCTGCTGTGGGACCTTTCTTTATTGTTGGAACTGGCTCAAGAAGGCACCCCTAGGTGGGGAAGAGCAGAAGGGCACCGTCAAGGGCACCCCCGAGTCGCTGACTGTGAGCTGAGCACGGAGCAGGAAGTCCTCAACCCCACTGCAGTTGGCCCTGGTCTCCCCTGACTCACATATTCCAGAGAAGGATTCTGCCTCCCACCTTCCTCCTGGCAACTCAGTGATTTGCCCCTGGGTAGGCAGGGGATGGTGAGGACATGGGGCGGAAAGAAAGTCATCTGGTGTTGGGTGGCCATGGTCTCCAAGCCATGTTTTCCAAACTTGTCCTTTTAGGGGCTAGTGGACACCTCGATTGCTTTCCCAGGCCACAAGCAGGGAGCTGGTCGGGAAGCAGGGCCATCGGGGTTAGAACCAGAGCCCATATGGGATCCCGGCATGTGCGAGACAAGGACTTTAATATCTAGGCTACTGCACCAGGCCTGAGTAACTCTTTTTAAGTGATGTTTTATTTAATTGAAAGAGGGAGAAAGTGAGAGAGAATACACAAAAGAGTACTGGCCTTCACTGGCTTACTCCCCAAGTGCTGGGCCAGGCTGAAACCAAGAGCCCAAGTTCCCAGCTGGATCTCCTGTGTAGTGGTGGAGACCCAAGTACTTTGAGTCATCACTTGTCGCCTCCCAGGATAGCATTAGCAAAAAACTGAATAGGTACCAAAGCTGGGGCTTGAACCAGGCACTCTGACAAGGGATACTGGCCTCAGTATGTGGCTTAGCCACTGTATCACAGTATCCACTTCTTGGATAACTGCAAGACAGAAAAACCTAGCGGCTAGCAAAGGCTTGAATGTATGGGAGGATTTCTAGGAAGAAGAGATGAATACCTGTTGAAGGGGAGAAACCAGAGAAGACTTTCTGAAAGAGGCTCCATTCCAGCCAAGCCTTGACTGCAGAGACTTGCTGGGACCAGGGTGGGAGGAGCGGAGGGGCAAGGGTTAGGCTCCATTCCTTCCCTAACGAATTTCCCTCAGTATTTCTCAGGAATGGGGTGGAAGACATCAGAACAAACAGGCACGGAGTCTCAGGCCGTTGCCCCGGGGCCACCTGCAGCACATTTTCCCAGATGCCTCCATCACACACACTCCCAGTCCATCAGGTCCTCTGTACTCAGACTTCACAATACATGGAGATGCAAGTTTGGCCCCTTTTACATCCAAGGGGTCTTTGGTTTGGCCACGTGGTAGCAGACTTCTCCTGAGGTCTGACTGTGTCAGTCACACAGCTGCACTTGGTTTTGTGATTGTGAAAATGAAGGCACCAGGACAGACCATCATGTGCCTGATGGGATCTCTAACTAATTAGACAACCTAACCAACATATCATGCTCTCGCTCGCTCGCTCCGCAGCTGATCCCTTTTCTCTGTGTTTCACAGCATCTCTGTCTTCCCAAGCAGTGATTGCTGCATTTCCTTAAGTCAAATGCCACCTGTATCCTTCATTGTCTGAGACACCCTTCAGCCAGGTGCCAGCCGGGGAGGCAGGAACCTGCCCTCTGGCCCTGGTGATACCTCGCTGGGCGACCTTCATCTTGACTTGTCCAGATGTAAAAAGGGGAGCATTGGACCAGATGGCCTTAATCACGCTGCAGCATTGGCTCTTACGGGGCACTGTGATTGCCAAGACCTGAACGATCCCTCATCAGGACCCTGCCCAGGGTAAAGAGACCTTGCTCTCCTCTGCCCTCAAGTTCCCTCCAGTGCCCTGGCCCAGGCACCAGCTCAGCACAGCAGAGCTGCCTGCCAAATCAAATTTGTAATCAAAGTTTCCGGCGCCTTCATGCAGCTGTCTGCAGGTGTCAGCTTCACAGTATTTTGTCTTAATTGCAGATCTGGGATTGATCAGCCTGGCCAGAAGACCCCTTCTGGAAGACTGCCAGTCTTGCACAATGTTCCAGACGCTCCTGACCCCACCACTGCCACCCTCAGGCCAGTTGCCACCGCGGGGCTCAAGAGGCTGCTTCTTTGTGTCTCCCACTATGTAGAGAGGTGGGTTCCGGTCACTCTGGCACCCTTGCCCAGGACTCATCACCCTCATGGGCCACAGAAGCAGCTGCATGTCTGAGGACAGAGCCAGGGTGCCCCAGCCCTGGGGATGAATCTACTATCTCACCAAGACCTCAGTGGCAGAGAGGTGGATCAGAGGGCCTAGGGTCTGTGTTTCCACTGCCCGAGACTCTGAGCAAGCTTTCCTCAGGTTCCTTGGCCCATCAAAGCCTTGCATGTGGGCTCTGGGTCCATCCTTGCTGAATCCAGTCACAGCAAGGTTTCAGAGACCTCACTTTAGAGAAAATTCTCAACTTCTGGAATCTGACCGGAATCCCTCATTCCCCAACCATGATTCCTGATCGTTCCAGTCTGCCTTCCCATTGAGGAGGTTGATCAGATTCCCCCAACCTTGGGGTCTCCTCTTAGTAATTTTGCATCCACTGGTCCCAACTCCCCAACCTACTTCTCAGCTACAAATCCACACTTGTAGGGTGGGCACTTGGCACAGCAGGTAAGTCACCAATGGGGATGCCCTCATCCCACATTGAATTGCTGGGTTTGAATCCCAGCTCCACTTCGGACTCCAGCTTCCTGCCAGTGTGCACACCAGAGGTGGCTCAGGCAGCTGAGCTCCTACCCCCACCTGGGAGACCCGGACAAAGTGCTCAGCTCCTGACTTTAGCCTGGCCCAGCCTTGGCTGTTGGAGGCGTTCAGGGGACGAACAAGCAGATGGAAGCTTGCTGTCTCTTCCTAAATTTCTATATTTTTGCCTTTAAATACACGCTTTTAAAAAGAGAAGAAAGAATGGGTAACTTTTGTTTGCTTGTTTTAAATACCCACTTGCCCTTGTGGAGATGCTGAGCTCTGGGTGCTATTGTGTTGGTCTTGACACCCAAGACACAGCCTGAAATGAAGTCTCCATTACCATTTTTTAAATGATGTTCTTAATGTATTTGAAAGGCAATGCGGGGGAGGGGGAAGAGGGGAGAAAGAGAGAGAATGCTTCTATCTGTTGGTTCACTCCCCAAATGCGCACAGTGGGCAGAGCCGATCAAGAGCTTCTTCTGGGTCTTGAACCAGCGCCTATTTGGGATGCTGGCATCACAGGTAGCAGCTTTTTTTGCTATACCACAATGCTGCCCCTCCCTTGCCACTTTAACAAGCATCAGAATCCGTTCTCCTTTGATACCATACCCAAATCCAATGTCTGTGTCTCCTTGGCTGAGCCCTGGAAGAACCTCCTCCCCCCACAAGCGTGTGTTGAGTGCTCACTGTGTGCCATACCACCAGCATACAGAGATGAAGAAGTACATGATCTAGGGGCCCAGCACAGTAGCCTAGTGGCTACAATCCTTGCCTTGGATACACCAGGATCTCATATGGGTGCCGGTTCATGTCCCGGCAGTCTCACTTCTCAACCAGCTCCCTGCTTGTAACCTGGGGAAGCAGTCCAGGACAGCCCAAAACGTTAAAACCCTGCACCCGTGTGAGAGACCTGAAGAAGCTCCTGGCTCCTGACTTTGGATCAGCTCAGCTCCAGCCGTTGCGGCCACTTGGAGAGTGAATCAGCAGATAGAAGATCTTTTTCTCTGTTTGTCCTCCTCTCTGTTTATCTGCCTTTCCAATAAAAATACATAGGCTATTAAAAAAAAAAGGAAGAAGTGCATGATCTAGCTTTTGGGGGACTAAGAATTTTCCTCTCTTCTGCTGAGTTCCCTGGTCAGGCGCATTTCCGGGAATACTGATTGATGGGCAGAGACAGAAGAAAAAAGGCATTGCAAAAAGGTGGTGTCATTGCTGGGATGACAGTGCGTGTCTTCCCCACGCACTTGCTGATCCTTGTGCAGTGGAAATGCCAGGCAAGAGGTGGCAGCAACTCGGCTCTGCGTTTCCCACGGATTCTTGCCTTTCCTCGTGGTGGATTCTCCCTAAGCCTTCCCAGTCCCCGGGGGACAGCTGGCTGTCTCTTACCACTCACCCCTTCCCTGCCAGCCTCAGGACAGCTGAGGAGCAGGGAAGCTAGCCAGGTCCTGCCTAACCCTCAGACTTGGCCTTGGAAATCCCAGGACCTCCTGAAAGTGGGGTCTGGCCAGAGAAGGCTAGCCTTCCAGAATGTTCTCCACATTTGTTTCCTCTCCCCTGCTCACGAGCCAGAGCTACACCTGAGAAGGCCTGTACCTCTCAGTCCTCTGCAGGGAGGACATGGGGGTGGTGACTGTGCCTGCAATGGGTCTGCCTGGTGCAAAGCACTCCGCTCCGGGGAAGGCGGAGAGGACCTGCATCCCTGCATGGCGGCAGAGAGGAGAGCAGTCTGTGACCGGGGATGCCAGACTGCTGGCTACGTGGGCAAAAACCAAACACCAGGGTCTTTGTGGTGGTGCAGTAAGCTAAGCCACTTCGTGCAATGCCCAGCACCCCATGAGTGCTCAACACTGGCTGCTCTGCTTCTGGACCAGCTCCCTGCCCATGCGGAAGGGATGAAGAATGACCCAAGTGCCTGGGACCCTGCACCGACATGGGAGACTTGGGTAGAGTTCCAGGCTTCTGGCTCATCTCCTGGCCAGCCCTGGCTGGCTGTTGCAACCAGCATGGGAAATTCTCTCTCTCTCTCTGTCTGACTTTTCCCTTCAAGTAAATAAACAAGCAAATCTTAGGGGAAAAAAAGCCACGTTGGCCAGCTTGAGCCCTCCAGTGCTGCCCAGGCCAGCAGACAGCAGTGGCCTAAGCCCGGCGGCAGAGGACAGTGATGAGGGACGTTTCGTGATGACGTCACCCTGTTGTCCTTTGAGTCTCACCACACACGGTGCCAGGAGGGTGTCAGCGTCTAAGCACCCTTGTTTTCAGACCAGGTTGGGGAGGCCAGGGGAGGCACCTAGGGTCGCCCGCAGCTGGTCTGTTGGAAGCCAGACCTGTAGACAGATGTCTGCCTCTGAAGATGCACCTGTGGCAGAAAGGGACCCTCTCCTGTCTGGCCCCACCACACCAACAGTGACCAGTAAGTTATGGGAAACAGCAGCTGAGACGGCCAGAGGGGTCGTCCCAGCCAGCCAGGGTGGGGGAGCTCTCCAAGCCCCCAAGATCGTATCCTTCTGGCCACACCTGAAGATCTGGCCTCTGGGTCCCAGTTTCCTGACCTCTAAGTTCCATGGGAACCTCAGTGCCCCCTCCCCAGCCCTGCGTGCCTACCAGCTATCCGGGTCACAAAGAGGGTTCTGTCTGACCTGACTTTCCCTGCTCTCCTTGGCGTCTCGGTGTGACCAACAGAGCTGCACCAAGCCTACTTTGTCACTCATCAGGGGGCCGGTGCTTGGCACAGTATTACATTGCCACTTCAGACCCTCCTATCCATTTTAGAATGCCTGGTTCAAACCTGGGCTTCTAGGCTTCTGTTCTAGCTGCCTGCAGGTGACAACCTGGGAGGCAGTGGATGATGGCTGTCCCCTCTCACCTGTGCAGGACACCTGGCTAGAGATCGGGGTCTCTGGCCTCAGCCAGCCTGGCTCAGTGCCAACTCTTATTGTATTTGGAGAGTGAACCAATGGATGAATGATCTCTGCCTTTCAAATCCAAGGCAAAAAAAAAAAATTGAATAAAAAATGTCTCAAAGATAAACCCTTCAAGAAATAAGATGGATGGATGAGCAGATACATGATGTCATCATTGAAGCTAAATGACACCCACTCCAGGGATCTGTGTGTGTGCGGCTGGGAGCGGGGGTCTGGCGGGGGAACGGTCTGCTAGGGCCACAGACTGGCCGCCTGACCTAGCCACCATCACTGACTCCTGGCTCAGCCGTCGTCTCGAGTTTGTCATTATTTTGAGTAAGTCGTGGGTCAGTGGCGCTTCCTATGCACGCATAGACTCAAGAAAACAAGCTCCTCCCCTTCTCCTCCTGCAAGGAATGGTTTTGGACCTTATCTGAAGGAAGCCATCTGCTTTTTGAGTTCAAGTTCTAATTTGACCAAATGGTATGCGGTAAGTAGAGAGGAAAGAGGAGACAATGTTATTAGCCGAGGGAACATAAAGAAACCTCCCCACGCTGGCTGTGCTGGGCGCTGAATTCGATTACACTGGCCAGCATAAATCAACGAGTGCTATTAAATCTCTTCAGCCTTGACAGGGAAGGCCAAGTTCCTATGATTGCTCAGGAGCTCTGGCCTTGGGGCAAAGACAAAAGCCTCCACCTGCAGCGGCCCAGAGTGGCTTATTTCCAGCAGCCGCTGACACCTGGCAGGGCAGAAGGGCCCTGTGTGTCCCACCCCGTCCTCCAACAGTCTTTTTCCCAAAGGGACATTTCAGCTCTGTGGGTCCTTGTCATTCAGAACCACATGGCTCATTCAACCCCTTGCCCTCGCCCCTTCACGGCCAGGTGGGCGGGAGGAGGCTGCTCCTGGGAAGTCCCTTCCTGCCCACTGAGTCACTCACCCCTCTTGCATTCAGAAACCGGCCAGCCTCAAGCCGACCCGTGTGGACTGCATGGAGTAGGAGATCTGCTCAGCTGACCAAGTTGGCAAGGCGAACCCTGAGCTGCAGGCAGCCACTCCGGAAATTCTCTGTGCTCTCAATTCCCTTCCTGCGTGGGGTCTGTCGGACTTTGGAAAGATGGAAAAACCCCATGTTGCGTTCCAGAAGAGAGACAATACTGAGTAGATGCAACGTTTGGTTGAATCCATTGGAATAGGTCAGGTACACATGCCTGTTTTTCAAAATTCAAAATCCCAGTGCTTGTGTTTCTCTCACGGTACGTGAGGCTGAGGTTATTCCTAACTATGTTAGAGCCGTTAAATCCTGGTCATGTCCCCACTAGGTTGTTTGTCCTTTTCCTTACAATATTTTTCCTTATAAATAATGTAGCACTTTATGATAAGACTTGCAATTCTTTTTCCTTGGTTTGCTTAGGGTTTTTTTTTTGTTTGTTTGTTTTTGCCACACATAGCTTTTATTTATTTATTTATTTATAAAAAAGTAAGATATGTGCTTGGCACAGTAGCCTAGTGGCTAAAATCCTTGCCTTGCACACGCCGGGATCCCATGTTGGCATTAGTTCACGTCCTGGCAAGTCTACTTGCTTTCCAACTCCTTGTTTGTGGCCCGGGAAAGCAGTCGAGGATGACCCAAAGTCTTGGGACCCTGCACCCCTGTGTGAGACCCGGAAAGAAGCTCCTAGCTCCTGGCTTCAGATCAGCTCGGCACCAGCTGTTACAGCCATTTGGGGAATGAATCAGTGGATGGAAGATCTTTTCTTCTCTATCTCCTTCTCTCTGTAAATTTGCTTTTCCAATAAAAATAAAACAGAATCAATCTTTAATCTTTTTTTTAAGCAAAACTTAAATTGTCAGCAGATGGGTACGGAATTGGAACACTGAGTCCCAGTATGGAATCACTCATCATGTGTGGTGTTTCATTTGAAAACTTGCTATTTTGTAATCGTCCTTTATGGACCAGGAGCACCTGTGCTGGGCCGGCCTGGGGACTGGGCAGCCCCATACATGTCATTGCACATAGGATAGATGCCACCGGCTCCCAACACAGACCAATTGCACACAGCAGTGGCATGTCCTCCCTGGGATCTGCACTTGGATGCACAGCTTCCACAGGGTGATACAGCTTTACTCCACTCAGCCCCGCCCTGTGGGGGTGGGGCTCGGGGATCAGCCCACTTCAGGGAGTGGGAGGCTTTGCCCCTGCACATGGACTTGCTGCCAACAGGCCAAGCAGTCGGGGGGTGTTGAGCGGCAGCCTCAGGTGTCAGCCATGCCTCCATATCGTCACGTTCCAGCACTGCTCCCACTCTCCCCAAGATGCAACAGCCCCGCAAGTTGCTGCTCTGCCCTGGGCCCCCGGGGGAGGCACGCCCCACGTCTCCCGTTTGAGCCTCACCACTACCATGTGAATTCGACTTTGTGGATTATATTATGCCTTCCTTCTCCGGGTGAGGGGAATTGAGGCTATAACAGCCACCGCTTAGCACTGCTGGGGTCCTGGAGTCATACCTCCAGCTCTGCAGCAGAGGCAGTGCTGGGCTCCTGCCCCCAGCCTCAGGTGGTACCTGCAGGAGACACTCAGCAGCTGCAGGTGGGCTGGGATGGACAAAGCAGGTGGCCTGGCTCCCATTCTCTCCACAATCCAGAGCTGATTGCCAGCTACAGCTACAGCTCGGTACACATTAGTTTGTTTTGTCATCACCAACGACTCCCTGGGGTCATAGTAGCCTCATTTTCAGATGTGGAAACTGGATGTGAAGAAATTAAAGTTCGGCACAGCTGGTAAGCTGGGATACTCACATCCCACAGGGGGTATGCATGGGTTTAAGGCCTGGCTACACTACGAGTTGAGTTTCTGTTGCCCATGTGGGACACGGATGGAGTTCCTGGCTCCCAGCTTAGCCTGCCCCAGCCATGGCTTAGGTGGCTATTTGGTGAGTGCATCCAGTGAACAAAAGATACCTGTCTCTCTGCCTTCTGAGTAACAATGAAAACAAACATTTAAAACAAATTAACAAGCTGGCATTGTAGCACAGTAGTTCAAGCCTCTACTTGCAACACTGGCATTTTGTAGCAGAATATCAGTTCAAGCTTCATCCACTCTGCTTCCCATGCAGCTCCCTGCTGATACACCTGGGAGAGTAATGCACGATGACCCAGGTGGAGCTCAGGCTCCTGATTTCGGCTTGGCATCAGGCCCCTCAGTTACATCATGGAAATGTCACTCAAGTCCAAAGCCGTCCTAGCTGGACATTGTACACCTGGACTCTCAGAGTCAGAGCCCAGCAGAGACACACACACACCCAGGTCCTGCCTCTAGGTACATGCTACTTCTGTAAGGTAGCCAACAGCTTGTGAACCACAACACCAGAGAACAGCTAAGGCCAACAGGATCCTTGCAACCTGGTCCATGTCTCTATTTAGGATGAGGATGCTGGCTCTTGGAAGACAGCAAGTGGCTTATCCCACACTGTTCACACTGTTCACTGGGTTTTGCTCCTGGGCCCTGGCACCATAGTGCAATACTCTCTAAGGACATTAGCCAGCAGGCAAGCTACCAGGTCCCTTCTGCAAGCCCCTTCCACAAGCTCTTTCCATTGGCCGTGCACAGAAGCCCGGGCTGGCAGACACACTCTCACCCTTGGGGCGTCCAGCAGAGAGAGGGCAGGAGCAGTGGACTCAGAATATGGTTGAGAATAAAAAGGCGAGGAATGACTTGCCAGAGAAACACTGGAGAAAGATTTTTCAGGTCTTGGAGTGTGTCTCAAGCTGCATCTGTCTACCAAAGGTGCAGGTACACCCAGCAGGCATGGTGATGCCTAGATCAGCCAGCCTTCGCAGGGCCTTGCTATTCTCCAGGTCCAGAGCCATGCATCTATTCTTCCCTGCACACACCTGCATGACATGCCCATTGCAGCTCTTGGGAAGACCAGCAGAGGGTGAAGCTTGTTTTCTTTGCTTGGAGCCTCCCTCTATCCTGAATACGATTCTTGGACATTGGAAATTTTAGTTTCCGAGACAGAGAATTTGAAGTCATTGGAGGGGCCATCCACATTGGGCTCACCCCAAAAAGCATGGTCTCCAAAACCAGGTTAGTCTTGAAGAGACGCAAAGGGGAAGTCTCCTTGCCTAATGACCCATCCCACAGGCTCTCATAGTGGGGACAAGTTCAAATACAGGGAGCAAGGACAGAGAAGCCCACAGCTAAGACAGCAGCCTGCCTGGTCCAAGAGGCCTGAAGAGAGTCCTATGGAAGTTCTGGGGCTTTCCCTACACTTCCCTGAGAGATCCCAAGATGACAGGTGGCAGGAGGAGACGGGGCTAGAAGATGAGGAGCCTGTGTGGGGGTGGGGAAGAGCCTGCACAGCTCACAGGAATTACTTCCTTCTCTTTTCCCTCTCTTTCTGTCTTCAGGCCCCAGCTGGTGGCCAGGGCAAGTGGGCAGCAGCCTGGAGGCCTCCACTCCAGCTGTCACTGGCTCATGTTTATGTTGGTTGCCATGAGAGGTAAGTGCGGTGTGAGCGGTGTGAATGGAGCTGTAGGCTCCAGGGCAGGACATGGAGCAGAGCCAGGTGTATTTTTAAAGCAGCCAGGGAAAGCTGGTTGGTCACCAGCATGGAACCACCTCCCCCTCCTAACACCCATGGTTTACAAGCACAGAGGGAATGGAAGTCGTGTCTTCTCTTACTGCCTGACTCACTGCGCATTTCAGCTCAAAGCTGCTTTGGTTGTGTTTGGAATCTTTGGCACTATTGGAAGTACTTGATGTTAAAAATTAGCCACATTGGTCCTCATGATTTCTCTGGGAGTTAAATCCTACTTTGGGCCCCATTTCATGGATGAAGAAACTGGCATATAGTTTGGGAAATTTGCCCAAGGTCACAGTGTGAAGAGAAACGGAGTGGCCTCTGGAAGTCCTCCTCCTAACCACCACGTAGTTCTGCCTCTACCATGATGGGGCTTTGTTTGGGGGGGATGGGAGTGGGGAGGGAAGAGGGGAAAATGTCCCTCTTCCAGCCATGGGAAGTTGTTTGGGGACAAACAGGATGATGAAAAGTTAGTGTCCCAAGAGTCAGGTGAAGAAGCATCCCCATTCGCCATCTTTCTGAAAGCCTCATAGAATGAGCTCCAGTTGTCTTAGCTGTCCACCTGCTCCTCTGAGCATGCCCACTGGTGACCGTCTCACTCCTCCACTGCTTTACTGGGATTACCATGCATGGAACTACTTGCATCCAAATCCTGTCAGGGTCCACTTCTGGGAAGGCACTCAAACAATGACAGTGCAGGTGCCTGCTCCTGAGATGTTCCTGGCACTGATGGTATTCGTGGGCCACTGTACCCAATGGAAAAGATATGGGGAGGGGAGATAAGAGAGACTGAGAGAAAACAGAACCTAGAATTATTACCTTACTTGAACAAAAGGCAGGTAATTAAATTAAGGTATTATTGCAAGGCAACTAAATTAAGAAGTGCAATCCAAGGTGCTTAATCTGAGCTGGCCCCAAATGCCTCCACCCATGACATCCTAATCAGAGACACACTCAAGAGAGCAGTGTGACCCTTGAAGCAAGGTGCTGTGGTGCTGGCTTTGAAGACGGAGGAAGAGGCTGGGAGCCACAGATGACCAGAAAAGCAACCTAGATCCCAAACAAGGCAGGAAACTGAATTCTTCCCTGGGGCTTTGCCCACCCCTTGGTCTGTGCCTGGTAAGACAAACTTTAGACTTCTGACCTTGAGAGAGCGTGGGTGTGTGCACTTGTGATTTGTCCTAATGTAGTGACTCCGGGCAATGCTGGAACAAAGGCTCTCAGAGTGTGGCCAGTGACCTCACTGGATCAGCAGCACCTGGAGTGTGTTGGAAATGTAGGTTCCAGAGCCATGTTCCTGATTTACTGCTTCAGAAGCTCCTAGGAGTAGGAATTGATCCCAGCGATCTGCATTTTACCGGGCCCTGCAGGGGGCGCCTGATACCATCTTGGTTAGAATCCCATGGGTAGCTGTAAGCAGCACCCACAGCTGGGCGCACACCTGGGGAGATTCGGGGTTTTGTGAAGCGGCCCCCAAATGATTCTGGCTGCTGGGAAAGCCAACAACAGAGGCCAAACCAATACAAAGGGTCCTGCCCAAGAGAGCCACGCAGGTGGTGTCCTAAGGAAGGCCAGAAGAGGGCACAGCTGGCTGGGGCTGAGTCAGCGGCAACTCCTCCGATCCGCTGGGTCCTGCTTTGCAAGAAACTTGCATCAGCAGGGGCTGGTGTTGTGGCGTGGCTGGTAAGGCTACTGCCTGCAGTGCCAGCATCCCATATCGGTGCCAGGTAGTGTCATGGCTACTCTACTTCCAGTCTAGCTCCTTGCTAGGTTGGAAGGCAGCAGAGATTGGCCCAACTGCTTGGGTCCCTGCCATGCGAGTGGGAGACCTGGAAGAAGCTCGTGGTTCTCACATGGCCCCGGCCACTGCAGCCGTCTGGTTTAGTGAACCAGCGGGTAGATCAATCTCTGTGCCTCTTGCTCTCTGTAACTCTGGCTTCCAAATAAATAGAATTTTGAAAGCAAGAGATCAGCAATGCTTTTCTTCTTTTAAAATGTCAGATCACTCAAGCTTCAAATGCTAACTATTAAAGCAGTTTTAAAACTCTTCCCCACAAAAGGCTAAACATGTAGCCAGGATCTGGTCATTGGGCAGCTAGTTCAGGAGCTCCTTCTCTGCGCCCCATTTCTGATTCACTCGGACCGGCAGGCCAGTCGGGGTAGCTCCAGCCTTGGGAGTTTTGTCTTCCTGCTCTCAGCTGCATCTCATTTGCAGCCAGAGGAGGGCGCTCCTTGCTCCCCAGGACAGTCCTGAGCGACCAAGCGAGCCAGTCACACCCATTGCACAGAGGAACTGACTGGCTCTTTCACAACTGGCAGGATTCAAGTTAGGATTCAAGGCCAGGGCCACTTGCAGGAGTTGCTGCTGAGAGGAGCAGCGCAGATGAAGCGATGGTCTGCTAGGTCATGGGTACCAATCACGCAGTGCTGACGACTATGCGTGGCATTTAAAGAAGACAGGCCCAGTCTATCAGGTGTCGGATCTGAGACAGAGGAGCTGTGTCCATGTGGAGCTGCACGTTGTTTTGGGGGTGTGGACCTGAAAACAGGTTTGAGTGTGGTGAATAGTAAGGTGTATTTGGTCCTAGGTGTTTAAAGGGAGAGCCCCCCGTTCCTCCCATCTGCCTTCTCTCTGTGTCTGGGCTGCAGAAGAGCCTGCTGATTTATGCCAAGGCTTGGGATGAAGTGAGGCGGGAAGCCTGGGATCCCTGGAGAATCCTCTAATTTAAGAGCCTTCTCTAATGTTATTAGCAGGAGGAAATACAAGGAACTAAATTGGAGGAGACGGCTGGCAAGTGCATTACAGTGCAGTAAACAATAGCTGAGCAGCCTCAGACACCATCAAGGCATCTCCTACGACCCAGTGCCGAGGGCATGGATGGTTCCAAGTGGACATCTGGCTGCTTCCATGCTGGGGAGCACAAGGCTGGACCGTGGGCTCCACAGACCCCAAAGCACCTTCCCTGGGTCAGGTCCTGGCTATGGCAGAAGGTTCTGGGGCCTGACAGCAATCACACAACATCCTGCCCCCAGGACTGGATTTGTGGGTGTTGCTCACCAGCTTAGAGTTCCTGCCCGCCGGGGAAATCCTGCATTGAAAGTTGGTTGGTCTGCAGTGCCTGAAAAGCGTGTCTATGAAGTGGGATTCCCCCTGGCTCCAGGAAGGGGCCCACTCCTCCCAAATCAACTGGCTGCAACTCATCTGACTCTTCGATCATCCAAGGAGAGACAAGGCAATATCCTTTATCTTAGTATTAAGTAACTAATATTCAATAATCTTCTGCTAGGGCTTTAGGCATTGATGTCTGAAGGAGAAAGCAGGAGAGAATGGAGACTAAAGAATCCAGAGTTTTCAGAAAACAGAAGCCCAGAACTCCATGTGGGTCTCCCATGGGGGTGGCGGGAACCCAACCACTGGAGCTTCCCAACCACGTCTACTTTCCAAGGTGCGTGTTAGCAGGAATCTGGATTGGAAGCAGAGGTGGGTATCAAACCAACACTCTCCAATAGGAGATACACACAACTCAAGGAGTAACTTAACTACAGCACCAAAACCTTCCCCATTGGCAGGATTCCAAAAACCCAATCTATCTGTCCAAAGACACTGCAGGTTTGGTCTCTACCAGCAAAAGCCCTAAACGTAGAGGCAGGAGACAAGATCGCAGCCTTCAGCTCTGCCTCATAGCAGCTATGTGGCTTTGGGAAGGTCCCTGGCCCTCACTGCAAAGGGGAAGGGAGGCCACATCCATTTCAGGGTGCTGTGAAAATTACCTAAATTGGGCTTGTACTCCTCTCTCAATACTATCGTCCTTGGGTCTGCGCTTCTACCTTCTGGAAACTGTGCAACCTGCATCTGTTTGGATAAATGTTGAGCTGAGTAAGTCTACAGACCGTAAGTGAGGCCAGCCAAGCCCAAGCTGGATCAGCTGACCCTTGATCAGTCCACAACTGTGCAAATCAGTAACAAATGACATTCAAACCACCAAGTGTTAGGGTGGTTTCTTAGCTATAGAGATTGAGCTTGAAGCCCAGATTTAGAACTCCTGACATTCTTACCAATTGCCTTCTTTGACAGAAACCACCCTGAGCTGAGTGTCACAGTCAGCTCTCCTCAGCGAACCCTTCAGTGGATCTTGCGTGCTGCGCGTGCTAGAGCCCAGTCGAGTATTATAAGCCGGCGACACCCTTGGGGGTTAGCTACACGACAAGCGTTCCACATCATTCCTTCTGAAACCTCAGACCTCATCCCCTGTTCATCATCACCTGCCTTATGATCTGTCTTCCCTTGCTGTTGTCACTGTGCCTAGAGCTGCACTGTCTCCCTCATCTACAGGAACTCACCGCACGTCAGCAAGGGGCCAAAGTCAGAGGCAGTGGGCTATGAGTAAGGCCCAGACGCATTTTTTTTGTATTTGTGTTTCAACTGCTTGTGCACTCACACTGGGATTCTTGTCTACAATGGCCTCTGATGCTTTTGGCTCCCTCCCTGGTTCTCCTCTGCCATCCAGCAGCGGTGGCTGCAGGCAGTGAGCTTTTACCCAAAGAGCTGGTACCTTGTTGGAAGGGCTGGCTGAACCTGCAGAGTCAGCACCTGCCGGCAGGCCTGTAGAGTCAGCACCTGCCGGCAGGCCTGCAGAGCCCCGCCTCCATCATGGCTGCCTCTGAGGCACTCAGCCCAAGGTTGCTCAAGTCCCAGATGAAGTATCCCCAGAAGGCCCCTGGAGTAGAAACCACATCCTCCTAGTCTCTGGGTCCCCGGTGGACTCATCACAGTGCCAGGGATTCAGCAGGACTCACGAAGGGACAGGGTTAGAAGAAAAGAGTTTCCTGAAGGCTGTCACGTCTATGCCCAATAGATCGCCCCCTGGCTTCAGCTGGGTTTGACCAGTGGGTGGCTGTGGCAGCAGGTGTAGAATGGGAGGAGAGACGGGTGAGTCTTTATTCTCCACTCTCCTGCTGGGGTAGGGGGGCCTCTCCTACAAGACTCCACACTTCCCTGGGATCACTTCCCGTTTTATCCTCTTTCCCTTTCAAGCACAAAAGCACAGATTCTGGCAGGTGCTGATCTCTAGGGGCCCAGTCCCAGTTCCAGCTCTGAAAGTGATGCCCTCTCTTAGATGTTTGCTTTTCTCCCTGGCATTGCCCTGACTGGCACAATGTGCCAAAACCCATGCCCTGAGATGTGTCTAAGCCATGCCAGGGCATTCTATAGAGCGAGGGGTTTGAAGATAGTCACAGGATTGTATCCTTCCAGCTTTCAGAACTCCTCAGTCACTTTGGTTTTACCTAAATACAGTAATGAGGGGTTGGGTATTTCTTATTTGAAAGGCAGATTTACAGAGAGAAAAGAGAGAGAAAAAGAGATCTTCCATCTGCTGGTTCACTCCCCAAGTGGCCACAATGACTGAAGCTGAGCTGAGCTGAAGCCAAGAGCCAGGAGCCTCTTTCTTTATTTGTCTCCCACACAAGTAAGTGCAGGGTCCCAAGGCTTTGGGCCATCTTCCACGCCACAAGCAGGGAGCTGGATCAGAAGTGAAACACCTAGGACATGAACCGGCATCCTTGTGGAACACCAGCAAGAGGTTGGGCATTTCATACAAGTGTTAAGGCACTGCTTGGGATGGCTAATTCTGTACTGGAGTGCTGGGAAGAGTCCCAGGTCAGCTTCCGCTTCCAGCTTCCTGCCAACGTGCACCCTGGGCAGCAGCAGATGGTGTTCAGCTACTTGAATTCCTACCACCCAGCGGGAGGCCAGGATTGGGTTCCAGGTCCTGGATTCCTGGCTTTGGCCTAGCCCAGCCTTTGTCTGTCTTTTTCTCCCTTTCAAATAAAAATTTAAGAAATGTAAGAAAGTAATACAACATGATGGTGTCAGCTTAGCAATGAGCAAAGTTTCTATTAATGAATCCATCAATTATTGTGCCAGGCATTTGCCTTCACCCCCCACCCCAATTATTAATATATTTTTAAAGCCCTGTTGATATGCAAAGACAGAGAAATTCCATTCACTGGTTCAAATGCCTGCAACTGCCAGGGACTAGGTCAGGCCAAGCCAGGAGCCAGGAACTCAATCTGGGCCAGCGATGTAGGCAGCAGGGGCCCGATGGTCACGGTCCTTGCCCACAGGATGCTTCTAATCCAATGCTAGCTGCCTCCTCCAAGTCTGAGAGCCCGCCCAAGGCAGGATGGACAATGGGAATCCAATATTCCTTAACCCCTGAACCTTCAGCCACTTCTTTAAGAAATCTATGAGCCAAACAAGTTTGTGAACAACCGCATGACACCAAACTCACAACCTTAATGGAAAATAGTGATTTTACCCTCTGACCGGAGTCTGGTGGGAGGCAACTTGCTGTTCTCGGTTGGAATCCATTGAGGGGGATCCACTTGGCACACCCCCAGATGGCACAGCCGTTCACCTTGCCAGCCTCCCTTCCCCCACATTTTTCCCTGTTCAGCCCTTCACGCTTTTATAATTAGCTGCACACCAGCGGTCAGATCACTTCCCTTGGGCATGTAACTCGGCTAGGGGGAGGAGCTGGGTTTTTTATGAATGGACTGGGGTGTGGACTGGATCGGGAGATAAACCTCCACAGCCAGAATGGCTGCAAATGACAGCGAGACTTCTGCCTCTACAGCCAGGCCCCGTGGGAGGGAGGGAGGAGGGCTCGACTCCCAGGCCCCTGGGGGTGCGCCCTCCCCAAGGGTGGTGTGAAGGGTGGGCAGTGAAACCCAGGATCTGCAGGCCTCTCCAAAGCTCCCCTCATCAATCCCCAGGAAAGTCCCAACAAGTTACACCAGCGACTCAGTGTGTCCCCTGCCAGGGTCAGGCAGGACAAGGACAACAGCCTGGAGCCCACAGCGGGGCCGGCCAGGCTGGCCCCCTGCCCACAGCTCCACTCACACGTGGACGTTGTCTGCAGCCCCCGGTTTGGGTCTGTCTGCACCTGCAGCTGCCTTGTCTGAGGCCAACTGCAGGCTCACCCTAGCAAGGCTTGCAGGCTCAAGAATCCATTCCTGCAGCCACAGGGGGACCCCGGCCTCCCTGTGTGGGCAGGGACCCAGCCCCCTTGGAATGGATCAGCTTGGAACTCCCCCAAGGAGTTCACATCTCTCTCCTTGGCACAGGTCTCTTTTGAGCTATCTCTGGAGGTCCTGACCGAAAGGCGACCACAAGACAAACGGGAAGAGAAGGAGAGAGGTAGCAACAAATGCTAGAGAATCCGGGCAGGGGTCAGTGGCACAGAGAACAGGAGCGGCTTTCAAGGCCAGCTCGGGTGACAGGAAGCAACAGAGGAGGCTGGCGGTGCCCTCCCAGTCTCTACCCGCACAATTATATGGACCCCTCACGCAGAGCCCCGAGAGAGAGGGAGAGGAGAAGGTCCTGGGCAGTATCGTTTACCTGCCGAGATGGGGAGGACGCTGCTAATGAATGCTGGTTGAGACACGATGGAGCGCAGGAAAAGCTGAAGATAAATTCCCAGGGTCATTGGATTCAGGACCACCATGCTGGCCGGGGGCTGCAGGACGGCAGGGGAGCCAGGCAAGGCTGCCACCGAGCCCTGCTCACTCCTGCCTGGCTTCTTCGCTGCTGCCTCTCTCTCTCTGTCTCTCTCTCTTTCTCCCTCCCTCTCCCCCTCTCACCCTCCCTCACTCTCCTCTCCCCCTTCCACCCCCCCCACCAGAAAGAATGCCAACCATTTCCCATTAAACCTTCTCCATACTACACAGGGTTATATTTATCTCAAGCATTGGATCAAATGCCCACATTAAAATGAAGCTGTCAGAATTTTCTTTTTTGGAGGCTGAGGTCAGTGCCGTTGGAGAGAGTGGATGAAGAGGCAGCCGTGGCTCTGCCTCTGCCAAGGGCAGGGGTGTCTCCTGGTGGATTACACCCCACATCCACCTGCTGTGAACTCAGCGTTCCTACAGCTCCAGGGCCACTGGGGCCCATGCTCTCTCAACCCCAGTGTCCCTGTGTCCCAGAGGCGAGACCCCTGCCACCAGCCCCAAGATGGTGCTACTGCTCCAGCTGATCAGCCTGAAGGTGTGTTTGTTTTCATTGCCCTACAAGAGGGGATTGCTGTTTCTGAAACTGCATCCCTATTGCTCCAAAAACGCCACCTTTTCGTCCCACACAAAGTCCCATGCAGGACAGCAGTAAGTGACTAGGAAAGGAAATGATTGCACTGCAAGCTAAGCCAGGAATCACCAACAAGTTTATGAAAACTATGCATAAAAAATAAACCTGCCTGGATTTTGCATTTCTTGCACCCAAACTTCTCTCTTTTAAAAAGATTCATTTATTATTTTTATTGGAAAGACAGATTTGCAGAGAGAAGCAGAGGCAGGAAGATCTTCCAACTGTCAGTTCACTCCCCAAATGGCCACAACAGCCAGAGCTGAACTGATCCAAAGCTAGGAGCCAGGAACTTCTTCCAAGTCTCCCACATGGATGCAGGGTCCCAAGGCTTTGGACCAACTTCCTGTGCTTTCCCAGGCCACAAGCAGGATGAGAAGTGGAGCAGCCAGGACATGAACCAGTGTCTGTAAGGGATCCTGGTGCTTGCAAGGGGAGGATTAACCAGTTGAGCCATTGTGCAGAACCCCACCCTCCCTCCAAAAAACTTATCTTTTAATTCCATTTTCACAGACTTTCTGAGGTTCCATCATATGTGTGGCAATCACACCATGGATGTGGCCTTGGGCTAGATGAACTTCTTCACAAAGAAATGGTTACCTCCTCTAATCAAATACCTTTCATGGGTTCACACAGCCTGCCATAGAGATTCCTAAAATAATTAAGAACAGTAGTCCACAGCATTGTTCATTTAGCCTCAATATACACAGCCTGTTCTCAGGGTGTCAGTGGAGTTGATTCAGAATTGGTTTGGGGTTGGTGGGCACAGGGTGGGCCGAGCGCTGACCCTCACCCTTGGAGCCGCCGCGGAGCAGGTGCGGCGGCTCACGTGATCACCACAGCTTTTTCACCAGGCTTGAGCTTGGCCCCGGCTCAGAACGGTGGTGGACAAATTGATCTCTCTGAGAAACCAATTCATCAGTGTTGCCTTTCTAGGTTCAGTAGGAAGGCTCACCACAGGATGAATCACACGTGAATTAGACATTGTTTGTGGAGACAGCGGGCCTGAAACCCAAGAAGCTCTGGTGGCAGCTCGCAAGCACCGCGCTCCTCCCAAGCACCGCGCTCCTCCCCTCCGCAGCAGGCAACCGCTGTCCCGTCCACCAGGTGGCTCTGCTTCCCATCGCGCCAACCTGGGCTGGTTTTGTGGCTTATCTTGACCTTGGCATGGTCTCTGTGTACCATTTCCGCACCTACATCTTCTGAGGCCCGGTAGCCATGGCTTTATCTCGTAAGTCATGCAGCCCAGCTTGGATTATTACAGAGCTGAGCTCATCTGAAGCCAGGGACCAGGAGCTTCTTTCAGGTCTCCCATGTGGATGTAGGATCTTAAGGCTTTGGCCCTTCCTACTCTGCTTTCCCAGGCCACAGGGAGGGAGCTGGATGGGAAGTGGAGCAGCTGGGACATGAACTGGCATCCATATGGGATCCCAGCACTTGCAAAGTGGGATTGCTTTTTGCCAGGCCCAAAAGCACAAATCTTCTACATGAAAGTGGCACATTGGATTTCATTTTTTTTTTTTAAGTTTAAACTTTATTTTTAAAGTAAATCCCTAATTTGGAAAGTTAACTCAAAAACTAGGAGAAAATACTTGCTAAACACATGTGTGATGGAAGATTTGTATCTCAAGTGCATCAAGAATGTTTGTTACAATTCAATAATAATATGGACAACTCAACTAAGAGAACTGGGCAAAAGATACGAATAAATATTTCATCAAAGAAGATGCGTAAACAGCAAAGAAGCACTCAAAAAGATACAACTTAACTTGTTTGGTCATTGGGGATTATAAATTAAAACCACAGTTGGTTACAATTGCGTAGATATCAGAGTGGCTCAAATGAAGACTGACACTTCCATGTGACTGGTGGAGTACAGCCACCAGGACCTCGACACACTGCTAGGAGCCACGAACAACTGACATTCGACAACAAACGGTTTGCCCATTTCTTCTAGTTTAATCTACATTTACAATGCAGTTCAACAAATACCTGCAACATTTATCCGAGAGAAATAAAACACATCCACAGAAAGCGAGGTGTTCATAGCCATTCTATCGTTATTGTTCAAACCAGAAACAGCTCAGGGCCATCAACTGATGAATGGATACACAAATCACAAGGGCACAAACGATACAAAGCCCGTTGGCCACAAGACGGAGCACAGTGAATAGCATGAAATGATTTCAGGCACATTCCGCTGCGAGAAAGATGCCAGCGAAATGGCCGTCTGTTCTGTATTCCACCTGCAGAACATTCAAGAAAACACGAAACGCATGCATGGAAACCAGGCCAGTGATTATCAGAGGGGACAGCAGAGTGGCCTGGGGAGTGTTTTCATGGAGATGGAATTGGTGATTTTATGCTTTGTCAAAACCTAATCAGTCTGTCCTCTTAAACAGGTGAGGTTTAGGGGCTGGCACCATGGCTCATCAGGCTAATCCTACACCTTCAGGCACTGGCATCCCTTATGGGTGGCAGTTCTTGTCCCAGCTGCTCCACTTTCCATCCAGCTCCCTGCTTATGGCCTGAGAAAGCAGAGGCAGATGTCCCAAGTTCTTAGGCCCCTGTTTGCCTGTGGGAGACCAGGAAGAAGCTGCTGGTTCCCAGCTTGCAATCAGCTCAGCTCCAGCCATTCCAGCCATCTGGGGAGTGAATCAGCAGGAGAACCTTCTCTATCTCCCCTTCTCTCTCTCTGTAAAATCTGTTTTTCAAACAAATCTTTAAAAAATGTGAGATTTATTACATGTGTTAACTTTCCAATAGACTTGGCTCATAAACAACCAGGAAACAGTTGTTCACGATTGTGCATTGATATGCAAGACTGTTGGAGTAATTTTGTGGTTTTTTTTTTTTTTAAGATTTATTTGTTTGAAGGGAAATGACACAGGTGGAAGGAGAAAGACAAAGAGAAAGATGTTTCACACGCTAGTTCACAGCCACAATGACCACAGTGGTGGGGCCCAAGCGCTTGGGTCATCTTCCACGTCTTTCTCGGGCGCATCAGCAGGGAGCTGGATCGGAAGTGGGGCAGCTAGGACCTGGCACCACACTGATGTCTCAAGCCTGCTAGCCTGCAAAACCACAGCTTCCGCTTCTTGGAATCTTGATGAGTAAAGCAGTGGGGATTCTGTGCATCTGACCAAACATGTGAACAAACAGGCAGATCCGCACATCTGCGGAGAAGTTCCGCACAATGTGTGGGGGAGGGGCCAAGACAGAGGAAGGCTCTTTTTTATCCTTACATAAAGTTGCATTGTTTTTCATTGTTGCAATGAGAACTGCTTAACTGGCCGTTTAAAAATAAGAGCATTTTTATTTTACAAAATCAAATTCTGGAAAGGAGAGGAGAGGACAACAGCCTCCCTCTGTGCCCGAGGACTAGCAAGTCCTTTGTGGCTGCCCCGCTGGGAGCAGACAGAATTATCAATCGCTGCTGGCCTGAGGCCATGCTCCGTGGCTCAGAACTGACAACCATTCAGGGACTCCGAGCTCTCCGCCACTTCTCGCCCAGTCGGCAGGTGGCACACAGAGACTGGGCTCAGGAGAAGCCGCTGCACATGGCCCCGTGGTCCTCCCTGCAGCCCAAGAGTAAATCAAAGGCAGACCCTATGGACTGTCTGCTGTGAGAAAGGCAACAGTCAGCAGATAGAGTTAAGTGACACACACACACACACACACACACACACACACACCACTCATCCAGGCACTTAGCCTGCAGTTCAGGGAAGGGATGTGCACTGAGTTGGCCTTGAGCTGTCTGCAGTGGGTAGGCAACCTAGACAATCACCTGGCCCCGCACAGGGTTCCCAGGCTGTGCAGGGGGCAGATAATCTGTTTTCAGAGGAGTTCATACACGCAGGGAAACACTGCCTGTTTTATAGGCTTCTTGGCATGTGACAGCGCTAGTGAAGGTTGGCATGTCTGCGCTGCTGAGAGGGGCGGGCCTCTGGCACAGTAGTGAGTGCACCTGTTGAGGGGCCGAGTTGAGTCACATCAGGTTAAGCCTCCGCTTGCAACACCAGTACAAGTTCACCAGCTGCTCCACTGTGATCCAGCTCCCTGATAATGTGCCTGGGAAAGCCACAGACTGGTCTGTATGGGACAACATTGTCACTCATACCCCACTGCCTCCCCCAGCTCTACCACCTGCTATACCCAGTGCCACACCCTAAGCCATCATCACCAGCACCATGCCTGCTGGAGAGAGGTTCTTCTTGTGTTGCAATAGTTGGGGCAGACTGGGTAGGGGAGCCCACCTGAGCCATTCCATCTGGCCCAAGGATATTTTTCAAAGCTTGTGTAATTGAAGGTAGAAATCAAGAGCATGGGGCTATGCTTGCCCAGGTCTTTGGAACAGCCCTGTTTTCACACACGGATGGGCTAATCCTTTTCAAGGCCATGAAGAAAGGGTGAGAAAGGCTTTGCCTTTCGCCACACACAGTTACACAACAGAGGGATAGGCCATGGGTCTGGGTGTTTAAGACATTCACATCCTGGGCCCGGCGCAAATAGTCTAGCGGCTAAAATCCTCACCTTGAGCAATCTGGGATCCCATATGGACATTGGTTCTAATTCCCACAGCCCTGCTTCCCATCCAGGTCACCTAGGAATGCAGTTGAGGATGGCCCAAAGCCTTGGGACCCTGTACCCGTGTGGGAGATCTGGAAGAAGCTCCAGGCTCCTGGCTTCAGACTGGTGCAGTTCCTGCCATTATAGCCATTTGAGGAGTGAACAATTGGACGGAAGATCTTCCTGTCTGTCTCTCCTCCTCTCCGTATATCTGCCCTTCAAGACATCCACATCCTGTATCCAAGTGCTTGGATTCAGTCGCCAACTCCTCACTCCAGCTTCCTGCTAACGCAGACCTCAGGAGGCTAGTGCTGGATCAAATCATTAGGTTACAGCCACCTGTCTGGGGGCTCTGAATTATTTCCTGGGTCCAGCCATGGGCAGTGCCAGCATGGGCATTTGGGGAGGGACCCAGGGGATCTGGAGTACTCTCTAGGTTTCTTTTTTTTTTTTTTTTTCTCCTTTTGTCTCTGTACCTCTCAAATAAATATACTTTTGATTTTTTTTAATTGTAGGAAGAGAGATCTTGCCCAATATCATTTAGGGGACAGTCACATGGGAGCTGAAAGAAAACCTACCTAGGCCCGCAGCCGCTGTTGCTTTTACCCTGCAATCCAGAGCATGCTACAGGCCCACCCCCCCCCCACCCCCGTCCCCCAGGCTGTGACGGAACACTGTGCAAAACCGAGGCCTTAGGCCTGTTTTAGAATTCCTGCTCACCCCCAAGCTGGAAAGCCTCCCCGCCTGCTATCCTGCATGACCTGTCCTCCCAGGTCTGCAGGAGGGATCTGTGTATCCCCCCCCAGATCCCTGCACCTCCTCCTGGGACACTTAACGGTGTGCTTGGCAGCCAGAGCACCACAGTGGGGAGCAGAGGGTGGGCCGTGGCTCTGCTCCTCACAGGCTGAAGACAAAGACACATCAGAGAAACTGCCCCCTCTGGGGGCTGTGATGAGTGCTGGAGGCCACACCGGGGTTGCCCAGATCTTGGGACTGAGTCCCTCGTGAGCCCCAACAGATAAGGGACGATGCCTTGCTGACCATGCCAACAATCAGATTCTGGCCAAAGCTGGTGAGGGCAGGGGGTTTGTGAAAGCATCATCTACTTTTTCCCCTAGAGTACCTGGGACATTAGACCCTCTTCAGGGTCCCATCCGCCTCCCTCCCCATGCAGGAATAAAGGTGAGAGAGGGATACAGAATTTGTACCTGGGTAAGCAGCCATTAGGAAACCTCCTGAGCAGTGTGCAGTGGCTGGAAGGTGGCCCAGGTCACAGCACTGGCCCCCATAGCAAGGGCCCCATCTCTGAGCGTCCTGGGTTCTACCCCCTCAGACTGGGATGAGGGTGGCCCTGGGGGAAGCTTGGGGGGCTTGGGGGAGGATCAGCTCAGTAGAGTGGATTAACTATTCTACATCTGAATGGCTTTGCCATGCGACAGGGGTGATGCAGACTCTCCCGAAAGCCTCTGTGCTTCTGTTTGGATTCCTTTGTTAACACCAAGGTCGTACTTTCAACCCTGCAGGACACTGTCTTTGTCTGGACTGCCAGGACACAGAACCACAGAGCAGGTGACTCATGACGGTAGGAATGAACTCACCGATTCAGGGGCTGAGCAGGCCAAGGTCACAGCATGGGAAGATTTGGCAATGGGCCAAGACCCAATTCCTGGTTCACAGATGGTCTCTTCCTGTATCCTCACCTTGGCAGAGGAGAGAAAGAGCTTTTTGGGGTCTCTTTCAGAAGAGCACTACCCCTCAATCCTCCTCACCTGACCACCCCGCCCCCAGGAGACCGTTACTCTGGGAATTAGCTTTCAACATAGTGTGCAAAGGGCACATTCAGTCTCTAAACAGCTACTACAGTGTGGGCTTTAGTCTAGGTAGATTGTTAACTCCTGGCCACAAGTCCTTGCTGCTTCATCTCCTTGTTTTTCTAAAGGTAAAATCAGATACACAGCAGGCTTGCTGGTTGAATTACGAGTTGATTCGCACAGTACGTGAAAACTATGCCAAGTACACTGCACCTACTCAGGATCTTAGAAGTGACCCAGCCTGGGTCAAGTTCACCTCTGTAAAGTCTCAGAACAGACACGCCTCTTGCCCAGCAAATGGTACAGCTGCAGAGGCTTTTGATTCGATTAAATGACATGCACTGGGCACCTTGCACAAAGCCTCGCACCGATGTGCAACGTCTCAGCGCGGGCCCTTGGGAGTGAGACGACAGTGAGATGAGCACCTTCGTGCTGAGATGTGCTGCAGCACACAGAGGAACAGCTGTTGGGACTGGGCCAGGAGACTGCCAGTAAGAAAAACCAGAGTAGTACCTCCCGGCAAGATCTCTTTACAACAGAGACCCTCCCACATCTGCAACCTTTTCTAACGAGGCAGGGGGTGGTATCCAAATCGGATATATAAATGGGGGGAGGTCTTCGCATGTCCCTTAGTCCAGGACGAGATGCAGACACAGGCATCTGCTGGTCTCGTCTTTGCCAGCCCCTCCTCCCCACGGCTGCGTCTGCAAGGGGCACAAGCTGGGCCTTCCTTCGAGTCCAGCACAGTCGTCCAGCTGGCATGATGCATTGTCACCCAGGGCAGACCCGCACTGCACGTCTGCTTCATGCTCCTCCTGATGTGCGGTGTTTCTGCAGGAGACCAGAGAGCCAGGGGTCTCTTGCACACCTCAAACTAACAAACAGCACATGGGCCTGTGGACAAGCACGAAAGGTTTCATTGTGCACAGCCAATCACCTAGGGGGTTGTTCGCACAGGGTTTTCTGAGCTTCTGACCAAGAAAGTACTGGGAGGTAAGTGGAGATTTCCACTCTTGGTGTTCCCAGGTGCTGCCGCAGCTGCGACTGCCCTGTGGGCTGCACTGAGAGTTGCTGCTCTATGGACAAATGGAACAAAGTGAAACGTGCAGTGATTGAAATAGGGCAGGGGCCAACACCATAGAATAGTGGATTAAACTACCATCTCTAGTATATAGTATAGTAGTAGCATCATATGGGTGCTAGTTCAAGCCCCAGCTACTCCACTTCTCATTCAGCTTCTTGCTAATGTGCCTGGGAGAGCAACAGCAAATGACCCAAGTCCTTAGGTCCCTGCCACCCATGGGGGAAATACACATGGAATTCCAGGCTCCTAACTTCAGCCTGACTGAGCCCCCACCATTGCAGCCCTTTGGGGAATGAAACAGCAGATAAAATGTTCTCTCCCTCGCTCTTTCTCGGATTCTCCCTCTCCTTCTGTAGCTCCACCATTTCAAATAAATGGTAAAATAAATAAATCCAGGAAGTGAAATGACTGCCTGGTTGCCCTTCTCTGCAGCACCTCACAGATCCAAGGAGTGGGTAGTTGGGATTGCTGCTCTAATACGTGTCCAAGAATGGCCGAAAGTGAGAGCCAGGACAGGAAGTGCACCCTCAGGGGTGACTCAGGGACAGCCATTTTTGGGACATGGGAAAGAAGGTATCATGTTTTCCTCTGGGATTCCAAAAACAGCAGCCCCAGGAGCCTGCAGGCCAGGACACCGGCTTCCCCAGCCACGTTCCCCTCCCGCCCCACCCTTTTCACAGGTGTGGCGGGACCCTGCAGGTGCAAGGAGCACATAGTGACAGGGGAACTGACCGAGCTTGTGACGGCTCGGCACACTTTGCCACTCCTCCAGGCTTTGGGTAGGGAGTTTGTAGTCTTCTTTGCCTGTGCATTGCCTGCTGGCTTGCAAGTGGTACCTGGCCAGTTGGAAAGAAACTTCCTTCCCTCCTGTCCACTGGAGCACCATGGAAACAAGGGGAAGCAGGGAGCAGAAATTACACTGCCTTGCCTCAAGCGATATGAAGTAACTTCAAAATGTGTATGGAAAAAGTGGCACTAAGATATAATGGGACTGGTGTTGTGGAACAGTGGGTTAAGCCACTGGCTGTGACCTAGGGTGTCCCTGCAAGAGCTGGTTTGAGTCCCAGGCACTTTACTTTGGACCCAGCTTCCTTCTCGGTACCTGAGGAAGCAGTGGAAAACAGCCCAAGTACTTGGGTCCCGGCACTCATCAGGGAGATCTGGAAGGGGTTCCTGGTCCCTGACTTTGAACTAGCCCTTCCCTATCCATCACAGCCATTTGGAGAGTGAACCAAAGAATGCCAAATCCATCTCTCTCTCCCCATCACTCTGTCTTTCAAATAAATAAAACAAATCTTTAAAAAGATAAGTTTACTTTGATGCAAAAAAGTGAAATCCATGAACATGTGCTCATTCCTGTTGTGCTAAATAAATTCTGTTGCTGTTTATGCAAGATGCCCACTCTTTGTAAGAGGCACGAATCTGGGCTAAAACATCAACATACTCATCGCCCACAGCAGCGGGGCTGGGGCCAAGAACCCTGGCAGCCGTGCTCCACCTGCCTCACGGAGGAGCGCAGAGAGGCCCTGCGCGGGCACCTGGTGCGCTCTAACTCCACTAATTGGCGACAGCCAGTTTTCCCTGATGTGCCAACTAGCGGCATGGATAATCGTAAGGAACCAATCATTTGCAGATAATTTCTGTTGGGGCCGGGAAAGCAGCACGTGACTTCCTGGCTGCAGACTTGCCTGCCTAATTCAGTTTGGACCAAATGAATGTGCCTTCGCCTGAGGCTGCCCAGCTCCTAGCCCCGCGCCGAGGTGTGGGAGGAGGTGGCCAAATTAAATGCCAACCAAGGTCAACTCCCTGACGGGCAGTGAGCAGGCTTTCAAGGGCATATGGCGACGGTAATGGATATGGGAGACTTTGCTTGTTAGAAGGAACCACAACGTGGCTGAGTTAACTTGCTCCTGTGTGAGGGTTGTAGCCAGAGGTGGAAAGGGAGATGGACTAACAATCGTAAAGGAGTTGTGTGAAGCCGGCTTGGTGTAAGAGGCATGCGGCAGAGACAACTCTGAAAGGACGGCGTTCTGTCCAACACTTACACAGGTGGGCAAACTGGAGCTTGCGGTTCAGCTGCCCAAGCAGAGCCGGGCTGGGTCACGCCTGAGATACTGCCTCCAATGACAACAGCGTCACTGCGCCCAAGCCCGGCTGCAGGCTGTCCAGAGGGCCGCCCAATAGGAGATGGAGGATGCCCCTGATGGACAACTGTGCCCAGCTCACCTGCCTTCCCTCCACCACCGCTTCTCACTCAACCTTGCACTCGGCGGCGGTGTTCTCCGAGTTTGTCCAGCTCCTTCTCCATTGTCTCTCACCTGGAGTCCTCGCTGTTCACTCTCACTCTGGCCTCTCCCAAAGCGGTATCCCTCCCTGCTGGGACCCCTGCATCCAGGGAGAGGGTGAGGAGGAGTCTGCTGACTTTCTCCAAGAGTCGCGAGCTTGAAGGAGATGACGGTGGGAGAGACTTGCCTTCATCAAGAGGGAGCCAGGTTAGATGATGCCGGATGACCAGCACCTACCACAAGCCTCTCTCTTCCTTTAAGTAGGCTGCTTCCCTCCCAGGAAGGCCACAACCATCAAGGCTAGGGCAGGCCAATGCCAGGAGTTACATCCATGTCTCCCACATAGGTGTGTCACCTTTCATTGCTTTTCCTGGGTCATTAACAGGGAGCTGGGAGGACAGGAAGTGGGATGCTGGCATCACAGGTGTTGGCTTTGCCCACAGCATCACAGTGCCATCCCCTAGGTCGCCACCTTGCAGGTGCACCAAGCCCATGCTGGCAGCGGTAGGTGTTCTTCCCGCACGTTGGCATGCACCTTGAGGGTGGCCAGGCAGCACCACAGCACCTCTCAGGTTTGCCCATCAGCCTTTATTCCCCTACAGGAAGGAAGTCGGTCCCAGCTGTGTGGAGTCTGGAATTGCCCAGAAACCCCAGTGAGCTTCATTCTGAAAGCACCAGCTAGAGCCAAAAGAGAAAGGAAAGAGGGGGGGTTTTTGCTGTTGTTTAAGATTTATTTATTTTTATTGGAAAGACAGATATACAGAGAGGAGGAGAGACAGAGAAGAAGATCACTACCCAAGTGGCTGCAATGGCTGGAACTGAGCCCACCCACAGCCAGGAGCCAGGAGCTTCTTCTAGGTCTCCCATGTGGGTGTAGGGTCGCAATGCTTTGAGCCATCCTCTACTGCTTTCTCAGGCCATAAGGAAGGAGATTGATGGGAAGTAGGGCTGCCTGGATATGAACCGGTGCCCTTGCAGGATCATGGTGCATGTAAGGCAAGAATTTAGCCACCGAACCATCGCACCGGGCCCAGGAAAGAGAGATTTTAAGAGAATTTATTACCTATGAAATTAATACAATCACTGCAAACAACAGCTTAGTATGAAACATAGTTGAGAAGTTATTTCCAATAACAGCAAAAACACATCCTTGCAGAGCACTCTAGCTGTCTAAGAAAATGAAAATGCATTGCCCGTTTCCAGGGAAAGTCTAAAGTACTTGGAAAAGCAAGGCCCACTTGGCCAGAGAAGGCAGACTCACTTTTCCCTTCAAGGTTGGACACAAATTCCAGTGTTCTCCTCCGCTCCAGAGTCAGCTGAAAATGCAGCCAAGTCCACTGGATTCTTCTATGTGCCAGCGGCAGGAAGATCTTTCTCTGTATCCTCTTCTCTCGTATATCTGTCTTTCTAATAAAAAAAATTTTTTTTAAACAAATAAACAGTCAATGCATTGGGGAAGACAGAACAAATCGATCAGCTACCCCAGCAAAGAGTTGGCAGTGAATACCTAGGCAAACAGAGACTCTAAGGTGGACTATGTCAGCCAGTGGAGTCTGGAGGGATTTCTTCATGATTGGGGTGGCATTGCGCCCTGCGATGGCTGGGAGGTTGGGTGTGGCTTCTCCCCTTGTCTCTCCCCTCCCCCCAGATGGAGGTGGGAAAGAGAATGTCAGAACGGTGTTTCCACCCATTTTCTTCTAGCCCTTGACCCTTTGCGCCTTGATTGGGTATGTAAAAATTATATATATATATATATATATATATATATATATACAACTAAAAAAAAAAAACCACTGCTGTGGAATGATCCGTTCTTTACGTGTTTAGCCTGCCCTCTGCTGGCACTCTAATGACCTGCAACATCTTTCCCTTCAAGGCAAAGTAGTTAGGAAATGGGCGTTTTCCCCAAGTTTCAGTTAGTATTTATGAACAGATTTATACAATTCAATGCACAAACATTTAGCAATAGTCCACATCACCCTTCATCCAGCTCTCGTATTGCACTTGGCCGCCAGAGGCCGTGCGTAAGAACACCGAGGAGCTGGTGGGCACTGTCTGGACGCTGGCTTCCATCTCCGCTGGCCAGGTTCCTTCACAGTGCATGCCAAGCAGGCCTGCTGCCAGGGCCAGAGCCAAAGCATGGCTCCCTCCAGCTCTCTCCCAGCTAAAGCCAGAGTCCACACCCTGAGATGGTCACGGGCTCCAAGCTAGCCCGTGGACTTGAGTGTGTGAGCCATGCTATACATGGATGCATTTTACTAGGAAGCCCCAGGCTTCCATTCACAGGCACAGAAAGGTTGTGGCGAAAATATTATGAAAGGGTTATGTGTGGATTTCCAAGTATTTTGTACCACAAACTTGCCTTTCATTTGATTTTCTAAGAACTTTTTTGAAGTGTCCCTGTGTACACATGAATGGGCCCTGAAAATGGTATTTTCCATTTTTAACATTTTAAAATGTTTGAGATATATATATATATATATACCTTCTGCTTTTTAAAAAACATTGAAAAACCTGCTTTTAAAAAAAAACATGCTTTTAAAAAATCCCATCATAAAAATGTGATTTTGGTTTATCTTGTACCCATCCTTTTTTTCTGTAGTTACATGTTTGTACCTGGTGTCATTTCCTTATTTGGCTCTATGTCATTCTATAGCTTGCCCTCTTCAAATAGTTTTTCCATTCAAAAAATAAAGCTAATTTAATTCATGTAACCAATATCCCATTAAATATTAGGATTCTTCCTAAGTAAAACGAGGCTGAATGGCCTTTCATACAAACATCCTACAGACAACATCATTTTTCCAGGACAAACTCCTCAGCCTTGCTGCTTCCAAAGTTACAAGGTACGAGGTTTTTTTTTTTTGGTTTTTTTTTTTTAGATTTCTTTATTTTTATTGGAAAAGCAGATTTACAGAGAAGAGACAGAAAGATCTTCATGCCCTGCTTCACTCTCCAAATGGCCGCCATGGCCTGAGCTGAGCTGACCCGAAGGCAGAAGCCAGGAGCTCCTTCCAGGTCTCCCACGCCGTGTAATGTCAGAAGGCTTTGGGCCGTCCTCGACTGCTTTCCCCGGCCACAGGCAGGGAGCTGGAAGGGAAGTGGAGCAGCCTGGACATGAACCAGCATAGGATCCCGAGATGTGTAAGGTGAGGATTTCGGCCACTGAGCCATCGTGCCAGGCCCAGGCTATGAATATTCGTAAGATTCCCAACACAGGCACTGGCAGAACAACTCTATTGAAATGCACCCGTTTCGGTCCTGACTGGAGCACAGGAGTCCACCTGTCATGTCCCATGCCCTGAGAGTCATTTTCAAAGTACTTTGCGAAGCAGGAGGTCGAAGGTTTTCAGCTTAACTTTCACATTCATTTAGAATCACTTCTTCTGAGCATTTGTACTTCTCTGAATTATACCCGTGTGCTTTTCCGCTGTTCTCATTTAGAGGAGCTCTTTATGATGGACCCGCCCACCATGAGAGAGGTAAGGTGCGGCGTGATCAAGAGATGACAGGCAAGCGGAAAGACCTTGCACCCCAACTTAGAGAAAATGAATCCACACTGGATGATTCTTAGTTGCTTTCTTTACAAGATGTTTTTTTAAAAGAGATATAACTTTGAGAATAGATTTACTTCAAGAAATATTCATGTAACAGCATTTATGCAATTATAGTTTTATTTATACAACTGTTCGTACTCTGAATGATCATTCCTGTGCTAGACTGTTAGTACTGTTCCCATTGTTACTGAACTCCCTTTTGTCTTTGGACAATTACAACATGATTGCAATTTTGCTGTGAAAAGTAAAATTTGATCTTGCAGACCTCCATCAGCATCTTCATTTACATATTAGAGCGCGTCAGCCAGTGAAAATCCTAGAAAAGGCAAGACGACAATTGTCACTGAAGGCAGCGACTGTGTCAGACTGGACCCGCCTCGCTCTGAAACGCCACGGTCCCACGCAGCTAACACCAGCCTGTGCTTGCTCCGTGCTGTTCCCAAACGGAATTAAAAATCCACTACAGAACTTTGCTGCCTTTTTCGCCAAACACCTTAAGATGATGCCGAGTCCTCTCCCGCCAACACTCATCAGGGCACAACCAACTGGAGTCTGGGTGAAGCACACAGGCCAGCGGATGAGGGAGGGTTCCCAGGGCTGAGCTCCTGGTCTGTGAGGCCACAGGAAGAGCTGTGTGCACTGGTACACGGGCACCGCAGGACGAGGCAGCAGGCCTATGGCAAGCGGCCCACCTACGCCTGCCCCATAGCATGCAACTGACCCAGCAGGCAGCCGGCCTCCAGTATCAACCAGCCACAAGCTGTCAATGAAAAACTGACAGCTTGCAAACTCGCATGTGCAGAGTTGCACTAGAGTGAAGAATGTCAAGGTGATACATGTGAGAAATGGAAGGATAATCCTTTCCTAAGTATGTAAGAGGAAGACAAGAAGTTGGTATTTTCCAGCCCTTGCCAGATGAGATCAGCAGAGCAGCTGGCAGAAGGATGAGCCCGGCGGAGGGCTCTTGTGGGGCTCGCCCTGGCCTCAGCACTCGCTTGCTTTCTGAGTTCACTGAGCAGCGTACAGCAGCTTTAGCTCTCCTTGTCCTCCCTCACCTGACACAGGAGGAGGGCATCCTGGTTACGGAACAAAGCAGCTCGGTCACTGGAAAGTGCACCCCCAGTTATGAGTAAGACGGCACCTGACAAGCTGCATACACTGACCGGCTGGCAAACACCATTTCAACAAGCACAGGCTGTCGAGTACATCCTGGAACTGCCAACTGCCCTTCTCCAGAGTCCCAGCTCCCCACCAGTGCCCGGCCCCGTGCTGGCCTTGGTTCTGCACTCCTTGCCCCACCACAGGCTCTGCACCATCTCAGACCCCCATTCTCAGGTCAATGCCAGAGTCTCCAACACCTGTTTTACAGAGATTTTCAGTAGAACCTGATACAATCTAGTTTCCAGATTAGTTGATCACCATGTAATTTGCTGACTGCTGAGGTTCTGTTCATCCATTCATCTCCTGCCTTTCTCAAGGGGACCAGAAACCCCATGGCGGATAACTGTGTAACAACCGAGACAGGAAGTAAGAGACAAACAGACTGTTTGGGAAACAGTGGCTGGGCTGAAGGCAGGGGCACGAGGGAGAGGTGGGTCAGGGCAGTGTGCCAGGTGGGATGCAGGGTCGGTGTGGGAGGGCCGCCATGAGATGGGACGGGGGAAAGGCCAGTGAAGGCAGGTCGCTCTCGGCAGCACAGTTCAAAATTAGGACAACCAGGAGGCTGGCGTCAGCAGTCAGGCTTTTGTTCCTGGGGCAGAAGTGCTGTGTGCTGGTTACACTGCCCAGGCACAGCCCTGGTGCTCCACTTCCAGGCCAACTTGTGAAACGCACGCCCTGGGAGGCAGCAAACAGGACTTAAGGTTTTGGGGTCTTTTCTGCCCAAAGCAGAGATCAGATGGCACCCCAGCCTAGTCCGGCCCTGGCTGTCGTGGGATTTAGGGAGTGACCCAGAGACGGAAGATCTGTCTCTTTTTCTCGACCTTTTAAAGACATTGAAAATATTTTTTAAAAAAACTAAATTTTAGATTTTTTTTTTTTTTTAGGAAAAGAGAGATGATGAGAAATCCTTCATCCGTTGGTTCACTGCTTAGATGCCCATAGGCAGCTGGGGCTAGGCCAGGCAGCAGCCTTGACACTGGAGCTCAGCCCAGGACTCCCACGAGCGTGGCAGAGACTCAAGCATTTGCAAAGCTGTGTGCTGCCTCCCGGACGTGCCCAACAGGGAGCTGCACCAGAAGCGCAGCAGGCTGCATGCCAAGCAGGCATCTGACGTGGAATGCGGGCACCCCAGTGGCGGCTTCCCTCACTGCCATATGCCTGTCCCGAGGTAACTGACTCGGAACTCAGCTGCACAAGCCATCCTATCACCGCCTTTCCTGGTCCCTCTGATCTCCTTCAGCTCGCCAGAGTGGCCCTGTTCCCCTCCTGCCACAGGCCCTTTGCGCATCCCTTTTCTTTGCTGAATCACCCCTTTCTCATCCTTTGGGTTTCAGTTTCAGGGTTATTTCCTCTGATAAGCCATCATTCCAACCCAGAGGTAGATCCAATTCTCCTGCCAGGTGTTTCTTTTTGAGCCATCATCTCTGTGATGTGCACTTGGTCAGGAGTTCAGGGCCAGTCCCTCTGCTCTGGCAGCCTGTAAGCGCCACGGAGATGACAACTCGGTTTGGGTTTCCTCAACCATGCTCTTCTGAGCACCTAACACAGCACACCAGTGTCTCAGCAAATCCTGACTAAATAAACCAAACACCACACTCAGCAATGGCTGGGCAAGCACTGTGGCTCCCAGCGAGCTTTCCAAAGCGGGTAGGGTCAGGTGCCCCTCTCGCTTCCTGCTCGGCAAGCGTGTGTACCTGGGCCTTCCTTGCACTCTGTGGCTCAATCATGATGTTGATAAGAGAGGGTTTAGTCGTATCTGCCAGTGCCTGCTTCAGGGATTTCTGAAGTTCTTCTGGCGTTTGTACAAAATACCCTTTGCCTCCAAATGCAGTCATGACCTGCTCATAATGCGAATTTGGGAGGAGACACATTGGAGGGGCCCTGAAAAAGAAAGCCACAAGTTCAATGACATTGGAATCAAAGGATTCAGAAGAGAGCCACTCTTGGAAGTGATACAGAGAAAAACTTATGGTAAGTGCAAGATAACCTTTGATCTCCAACACTCAAGGCTGAGAAGCTAGCACACTGTTTATGCAGTCAAAGTCCGTACGACAGACATTCAGTAATGGTGGTAATGTTTTACAGCCGCCATCTGGCACAGCTGCCACCAGCCATCTACTGCTGTGAGCACTGGAAATGTGATAAGGACTGAGCAACTCAAATTTTATTTTAGTTGATTTTAACTAATACCATGTGACTGGTGGCTATGACCCCGGACAGCACAGAGCACAGAATCTACTACCCGAGCCCGAGGAAAGCACTGAGAATCATGAAGAGTTTCTGGCCCGTGGAGGGACTGACAATCTAAATGAACAATGCTCACGCCATGCAAACACCTGCTAACACAGACACCTTCTTAGACCAGAATTCAAACAGATGAAAGTTAATGTGCACAGCCTGGACTGCTTACCCCACAGTAGCATCTCGAAACTTTAACATTTCTTTCCAGGTATCTTCATTGAAACCTTGGTAAATTCCATTATTATTCACCACCAAAATCACAATTGGCAAGTTGTACCTAAAAACAAAATGACACCAAATAGAAATAGAAAGAAATTCTTTAGTCAAGAAATTTCTTTTCTCTGGGCCCAAGTTTTGAATTTTTCTATAAGCTTTTTATAATGTTAGAGTAAGACCAAAACTTATTTGAATAAAGACTATCAATGAACAGAAGTATTAATAAGAGTCTTAATGCACAGAACTCTCTCAGAGCAGTGGAGAGTCACGACAAGGAGCTGATAGGCCTGCTGCTACCGCTATTTAGCTGCAGGCCTCTGGTACATATCACTGAGCTTTTCTCAATCTTAATTTCCACAGATGCAGCTGGTACTAGGAAAAGCACCTTCCATCCAGGATACTCTGGTGCAGGGCTTCTGCGGGGCCCTGGCAGCACTGTGTGCACAGCACAATCCTTTCCTCATGCCCGCTGGGGGAGATGTACACGCGGTGGGCACACACAGTCTGCACCCATCATTATGAACACATTACATGGTGGACTCAGTACGGAAACAATCAAAAGAGGCTCATTATTGATAAGCAGAAAATATTGTGGACTTTACTTTCTACAGATGCAACAGTGAAAGAACTGTAGTCCCAGTGTGCTCTCTCCATTCCAGGAACCATCGCTCGAGAGAGACGACTTCTCCCTGCGGTTACTGCAGGGCCCCCGATACACTCTAGCAGGCACATACTTGGCCCTGATCTTGGGAGTTTAACAGAGCTCTAGAAACCCCAGAACACAATTCACAAAGCCCTCCAGAGTACTAAGAACAGAATGGATTTTTCCAGGTTTAATCACAGCCAGGAGAAAAAATGCCCACTCCTCCCCCTGACCACAACTGTCTGAATGACTCATATTGACTTGTGTGTCCGCTTGGAAGGTACTGGATCAGCTCACTCCTTCATCACAGCCACCCCTGTGGTACGCATATTCCTACTCCAGCTTTAGAGGAAAGGTGACCAGGCTTGGCATGACTGCTGGGAGAACCAGTAATTAAAGCCAGGCTGTCCCAGACCTCCCCGCACAAAACAAGCCTTTCTCAGGCCAACACTTATCCTCCAACGACCTCAAAACAACTCGTTAGTTCTGCAGGCTTTTAGCATGCAGTCAGGAGGCTGGGAGCCCACCGTCTCGGGGGAGAAAGACTGGTCTGATTGACTCCACAGTGAACTCACAGGACACTGTGTGAGGGCTTCATGCCTGCCAAGCACTCGGTAGGCAAGCCAGGCCTGTGCGAGTGGCAGCTCTGTGGTTCAGGGGTCTGCTTACCTGCAGATGGTCTCCACCTCCATGCCAGAAAATCCAAAGGCACTGTCTCCTTCCACACAGATGACCCGCTGCCCCGGGCTTCTATCTTTAGCCACTAGAGCAGCTGCAATCGCAAATCCCAAACCGACTCCCATTGTTCCAAAAGTACCAGCATCGAGCCTGTGAGGGGAACAAGGCCAAAATAAAACTCTGGCATGTCCCAGACTGCGGCTGGAGCAAGCTTAGTCATACCCACCACATAGTTCACGGAAAAATAAAGAACTGCAAAAACATTCTTCGTTAAAAAAAAAAAAAAGTTGCAGACTGTGAGAAGTTGTTTGTCAAGAATAAGCTAAATGTGAGACAGTCACAGCAACTGCTTGGCGACTGTAATATATCCTTGGACGGTACCCAGCAGAGACTGCACAGGGCACCACGCGCACGACGTGCCATGTCTCTACTCCCCCTTTCGTGCTCCTGTGAAGTACGCCTTATTCTCGAACGCCGTCTTCATCCGCATTGCTGTAGTTGAGTTAGACACAATCTAACGCCACTCCTGAGCCTCACCTGTGCCGAGGAAGGCAGTTGTGAAGCACGGTGCGTCCAATGTCCATCGTATTTGCTCCTTCACTTACTACAAAGCAGTCTTTGGGTAGTTGTTCTTGAACATTGTAGAACACTGTGTAATAATTCATAGGCACGGACTTCTGGGATGCTAGTTCCTAAAACAGTAGAGGAGGATAGCATCAAATTGGACAGTGATAAAATGAGAATGGCTAATGTCAATTGCTGCCACCAAACTTAGGGAGACAGGCGACAGTCCAGGCCTCAAGGGTCCGAAAACTGTCCAACAGCCTGTACGAGAGCCAACTGACCCATCGACATCCAGGAGGACAGCCCAAAAAGCACGTCCCCAGCCCCAGCCTGAGACACAATCAGTTTGCTCGGGGACTAGCCCTCTTCCCGGAGCTGTATGATGCACATTAGCTTATGACAGCACCTAAACACAGCTTGGAAACACTGGATTAACTTGAACAATCCTCTGGAGAACTCACAAGGTAACACTGTCCTAGAAAAGTGAAATTTTCATGACCCTAAATTGAGACCCAAGGCTTTAGCCTAGTGGGGACGAGGCCAGCTAAGATCACCCCGCGTCCCACACAGGAGCGTCTGAGTTCAAGGACTAGCTCTAGCTACTGACTCCAGCGTCTCAGCAAGGCAGAGCACGGCAGGTGGCAGTGATGCTTCAAGTGATTGGCTCCTTGCACCCATGCAGGAAACCTGAATGAGCTCCTCGTTCCTAGCTTTAGTCCTAGCCTAACCCTAAGCTATCACAGGCATTCATACCAGTGAATGGAAACTGTCTCTCAAGGAAAAAACAAAGAGCAGAGGTTGGGGAGGGGCGGGACTGGTGCAACGAGCTAAGCTGTTGCCTGCGATGCTGGCATCCCACACAAATGCCAGCTGTTGTCCCAGATGCTCCACTTCTGATCCAGCTCCCTGCTAATGCCTGGGAAATCAGGGCCCCTGCCACCTATGTGGGATACCAGGAAAGGGTTGTTGGCTTGATCTGGCCCAACCTTGGGGCGATGGCCATTTGGGGAATGAATTAGCAGATGGAAGATCTCTTTCCCTCTTCAACACTCTGATTTTCAAAATAATATTAAAAGTTCAGGAAAATGCAACTAAAAATAACATGAACTTGATTTTTTAAAAAGACTTTATTTATTTACTTATTTGAAAGACAGATTTACAGAGAGAAGAGGAAGATCTGTGTGGGCCCTGCTATCCATGTGGGAGACCTGCAAGAAGCTCCCAGTGTCAGCCGGGCCGACCCTGGCCCGTGTGGCCATTAAGGGAGGGAATTAGTAAATGGAAGCGCTCTGTAACTCTGCCATTTAAATAAACAACGCCTCTAGGAAGAACAGCTCTACTGAAGGCTCTGCTCCCGTTTGCAGCTGATGTGGACACAAAGGTTTGACACCTGTGCAACAGCAAGTTAGTTCCCCTCTTGCAGAACCACGCGAGCCGAGCCAGCCGAGATCTCTACGGGGCGAGCTGTTGTTTCTGCTCTCATCACTGGTCCTCCTCAGGTAGGGCAGCAAAAGGATGAAACCTCCAATTGAACATCACCTCATCCTTCTCAAAATGAGCTGTCCAGGCCCGGCGCGATAGCATAGTGGTTAAAGTGCTCGCCTTGAACGCACCGGGATCCCATATGGGCTCCGGTTCTAATCCTGGCAGCACCACTTCCCATCCAGCTCCCTGCTTGTGGCCTGAGAAAGCAGTCGTGCACAGCCCAAAGCCTTGGGACCCTGTCCATGTGGGAGACCTGGAAGAGCTCCTGGTTCCTGGCTTTGGCCTGGCTCAGCTCCAGCAGTTGCGGCCGCTTGGGGAGTGAATCATTGGAGGGAAGATCTTCCTCTCTGTCTCTCCTCCTCTCTGTGCATTCACCTTTCCAATAAAAATAAATAAATCTTTCTTTAAAATGAGCTGTCCTTTTGTAGTTTTTTTCCATAAAGCATCAGTGATCTCACTATTCTTCGCCTCAAGCTTCACCGTTAATTCGGTGCTTGTTCTTGTTTCAACGTTAGCAGGATTCACGCTGCTGTCCCAGGACTTCCTCAGCTGACATCCTCCTTACTGCCTCAAACTTAACACTGTTAAGACATGTTAACAAGTTAGTGTGAGGGTTTGTTTGTTTGTTTTTTGGTGGAAATGTTGAAATCCATGCACATATTCATCCATGCAAATATTCAAGATGTATAATATGAATCTTCTGTGAATTATTTGAAAATCCCACCATTATCTACACAAAGACTTTATCTTTCCTTTGAAAGGTATATATATTTGAAGGAATTAACGGAAAGATGGACAGAGTACCGGTTCACTCCCCAAATGCTTGTGACTGCCCAGAGGCTGGGCAGGCAGAAGCGGGGAGCCATCTCCAGGTCCCCTGAGGGGTGGCAGGGCCCACACCTGGGCCCCCTTCTGCTGCTTGTTCAGTAGTGAGCTGATAGCAACTGCAGCCATGACAGCAGCACTGGTATGATCCTCTATACCACAATGCAGGCCCATACCAGGACTTCCAAATAAACTCACCAGGGCTGGCACTGTGGCGCAGTGGGTTAAGCCCCAACCTGTAACACTGGCATCCTATACAGGCACCATTTTAAGTCCAGACTATGTTAATGTGCCTGGGAAAGCAATGGAAGATGGCTCAAGTACTTGGTCCCCGACATCCATGTGGGAGACCCAGATGGAGTTCTGGGTTCCTGGTTCCCACCTGGACCAGCTTCAGCTGCTGGGACCATTTGAGGAGTGAACCAACAGATGGAAGATCTCTCTGTCTCTATCTCTCTGTGACTCTGTATTTCAGAGAAATAATAAACTTTTTAAAAAGTTCACCAAATCTTACAGCAGGTGCACATTTTTATGCTAGCAATGGATGATTTGAGTCTCAAACATTGTTATGGCTTACAAGCTGTGGCGATGAGGCAAGGCCATAAATACAGATGAGAAAACTACAAAGAATTTCCAGCAGTGACACAAAAATTGAATGAAAAAGGTTAAATACTGGATCAAGTTTTCCATTTTTTTTCTAAGTCAATGGATCTTTTTTATTGCACTACTGAAATACAGGACAGATTTATAATGTGGGTTCCAATCTCCATAGCCAGACAACTTTAATATCTTATTCATCAACCTGCTGAACTGTTCCTTTTTCAGGGTTAAAGATATCAACCAAAATTTTTCTGACAACCCCTCCCCCCCTTTTTTTAACTGTCACTGCCTGCTGAATCAAAGCAGCAGAACTTGAGAGAACTTCAATGTCATTTCCTCCAAGGACAAGTTTATCTTTCTGGGCTGAACGTCTTGCACCAGTCAGTAGCGCCTGGCTGCCTCTAAACCTTTCAGAGGTGCTTTTCATCCAAGAGACTGCAGGTTTCGAGCAGGGAGCCGTTCTCCGGAGTTGCCATGTTGATGTGGAAGTGAACACACGGACGTCACCTTGGAGCAGAGCCCACGGAGCCCACAGAGCCCACGGAGCCCACAGAGCCCCCTCGGAGCCCACGGAGCCCCCTCGGAGCCCACGGAGCCCCCTCGGAGCCCACAGAGCCCACTCGGAGCCCACGGAGCCCCCTCGGAGCCCACAGAGCCCCCTCAGAGCCCACGGAGCCCACTCGGAGCCCACGGAGCCCCCTCGCTCCTGTAGCTGATCACAGGCAGTGCGCACGGGGCCAGTTTCTTTCCAGCACCATCTGCAGCCTGGAGCCTTCTGTTTTTTCTTTCCAAGGAGGCGGAGTTCCATACTGATGTGTCCAAGGTACCTCCACACTAACTGTGTGCCCCTTCAGACCGGTGTCAACACGTTCTGGAATGTCAGGACTTGACTGCTGAGTCATCTTCACTCTCACAGCAGATGTGGCACAGAGAGCACATCTTCAATTGTGATGAGACAGTTACCTATTACACTTGCCTGCCTTGCAGGGGAAAACATGTCCCAAAATACCTCAGCATCTGAGGTTCCAAAAGACCACGCACCTGTGACGTTCTGCGTCCGATAACTGCACCTTTCCCTTCTGCTCTGACGACTTTCTACGCAGCCTCAGCCATGTCAGTTCCTTATCACAGTCTCCACGGGCTGCAAGCATGGCTTCCTGCACCCACTGCCCCAAGAAACCTCAGAGGTTTTTCAAGGTAGATGCCAGACTTGCTTTCATGTTTCCTTTCACAAGGGCTTTTAAACTTACGCCCCACCCCCTTCCACCATGAGGCCTGTGGCTCTGGCTGTGTGATTTTACACAGTCAGTGACTTTTACGACCGTGTATACTACATGGTGTGGCAGAACTAATCGAGCCATAAACCGGAAGCACTCTTGGATTTCCGGGAGTCCCGTATTACCTTGGATGCGGCTTCATTGCTCGTCATTTTCTCCCTCAGAGTTCCCCACCACGTACTGTCTGGGGGATACTGCCACATTGTTTTGTTGAGTTGTTCCAAAAGCTGAAAAGCAAAGCCGGAAATTTTATGTCTTGGAAAGAAGTAAGTCACATTAACATAAAAGTCTCTTCTTGAAGAAGGCAGTGCTGCTATGCCTTCCCCCTGGGTAGCAGTCAGCTTCCATTTGTGCGGCGTGCGGTTCTTCCCCTAGGACGGCGGGAAGCACCTGTCCTTTCCCTCCCTCACGGGGAGAGCTGTCTATCGTCTCCTCAGCTTTCAACACGAGCAGAAAGATCACTCCCGCCACCGACACTCAAGCAGGAAGGCTGACAAACTATGATACAGACCAAATGCTCCGGGGGATTTAATTTGTGAGTAGGGATGGCATCGTAGTACTGTATAATTGAGACAATAATACTTATTTGTGTCATACAAAATCAAGTGAAAAACGTGACTGTACTTAGAAGCTCCCATCACAGTGAAATGTATAAATGATGTGCTAAGAATCTTGACAAGCCAGATTACACTTTGAAGAGCAAAACACTCTTCATTACCTAAGGAGATATTAAGTTAGATTTTTTCCAGTGCATCAATCATTGCTTGGCTGTAAGTTCAGTTTCTTTGAAGGCTGCAGCATAATTCCTCAGATAACTGGGTCCTTCCTACTCAATCAGTTTGCCTACTGAACGACTTTTAAATTTTCAACCACCTTGTAAAAATGTTTAACTTAGGTAAACATGAGCTATGTACAGACATTTTATTATTTATGAAGTTCCAAAACTGTATTTTGGAATATTTTTTTCATTCTAAATTTTGTTATAATAGATACTGGAGTTGGCATTCTGCCGTATTGGACAAAGATACCCCTTGTGACACCAGCATCCCACATGGGTGCCAGTTTGAGATACAGCTGCTCCACTTCCAATCCAGCACCCTGCTAATGTGCCAGGGAAAGCAGTGGAAGATGACACAATGCCTTGGACCTCTACATCCACATGGGAGACCCAGGTGAGTCTCCTGGCTCCTGGCTTCAGCCTGGCCCCTCAGTGGCATGGCCACTGAGGCCATTTGGGGAGTAAACCGGCAAATGGAAAACCTCCCTCTCTGTCTCTCCCCATCTCTCTGTAACTCTGATTTTCAAATAAATGTGACTCAAAACTAAGACATCTTCAAATTTTATTCCCTGAAGTCCAACCCAAGGACAGGTGTTTTCTGTTTTGCCTGGTGGACAGGACACCAGTGTCCCCAACTGGAGGACCTGAGTTCCATACTCAGCCCGGCTCCTGACTGCAGTGTCCTGCTGATGCCCACCCCGGCAGGTGGCGAAGATGGCGCTAAGTCACTGACTCCCTGGCCTGGTCCTGTCTCAGCTATTGCAGTAAACCAGAGACAGGGATGTGTCTCTCCCACTCAAGTTAAGAAAACAAAATAAAACAGGACAACCACCACCAAAACAAACAAACAAAACCCAAATCCACATAAGTTCAAATCCAGGCCAAAGTCCTTACCTGCCTAGTGACAGCATTTATGTCTCCCAGCAAGGTCACAGCAGGCTTCACATTATTTCCCAGTTCTTCAGCACAGATGTCAACCTAAGAGAGAGACACAGCTGAGAGACAAAACATGCTGATTCTTAAAACTCCTGCAGAAATTAAGCCTAAGTAAATGAACTATGCATCTATAACAGACAACAAGGAAGATTGATAGGAAAGAAGTTTCTTAATAGAAGGAAAACTCCATTTATGAGTATCACCAGTAGTATACACAACCTCATCTTCCATCACCTGTAGATGATGATGGCCCATCTGATCACCACAGAGGAAGACACATCCCCTTAGGGTATTAAATTACTCCCTCTGTGGCAGAAACCATTTTCACTTATGATAAGCATCTAGAAACAAAACTTGCGAGTACATGGCAGCTAATGCAGGCCCTAGGAGTGCCCTCAGAATGCAGCTCCTGGGCCGGCAGCATCAGAATCACCTGGGAAATGTGTCAGCAACGCCCCCAGGCCTCCTGCAATCAGGGACTCCTGCAATCAGGGACTCGGAGGAGACTCGGAGACTATGGTTTACCATGCTCACTGGCTCACTCAGCAAGGACACTTAGGTACAACTCATGGCCTTGCCTGTATGTGCCATTAGATTTCAACGGGCCCATGCAGAAAAGGGGCTACTAGAAGTTGATTTCTTGGGCCTGGTGTGATGGCTCAGTGGCTGAACCCTTGCCTTGCACATGTCAGGATCCCATATGGGTGCCAGATCATGTCCTGGCTATTCTACTTCCCATCCAACTCCCTGATTGCTGCCTGGGAAAGCAGTCTTTACTGGCCCAAAGCCTTGGGACGCTGCACCCATGTGGGAGACCCAGAAGAGGCTCCTGGTTCTGGATGAGCTCAGCTCCAGCTGCTGCAGCCACTTTGGGAGTAACCCAGCAGATGGAGAGACAGAAGTCTTTCCTCCTCTCTGCAAATCTGCCTTTCCTACAAAAATAAATAAATCTTTTAAATTAAGGGAAAAAAGTTGATTTCTTGAGAAGTGAAAGGTAGATTGGGACACGACAGCAATTATCGCTGGGTCATCAAATATCAAACGGAACGGGCCAGTGGTGCCTGACAAATAGGTGTGCCTGCCACATCAGTAAGGAGCTTGGTTTTTGAAGAGGGTCCTGACAGTGCAAGAGTCTTCAAGGAGAAGTCCACGCATGTTCCTGACCCTCTGTTCATGACATAGGTCAAGGCAGCGCAGCTCCGAGATTTTGGAAGGCAAAGAACAACTTCTTAACGATGTTCCAATCTACCACCCCACTTACTTTTTTCCTACCTAAAGATGTGTTTGGACTGAGAAGAACAGGCAAATTATAACTTCCAACTATTTTTGGCTTGATTTTGAAAGGTCTTCTGATTCAAAGTAAAGTGACATATTATGTTTCATCAGCTAAAAGGTAGCTCACTTTGGTACCTATAATTATGTTAGACAATTTATAACATTCTTCTTTCATTAAAATAAATTCAATAGGAATAAAAAAGAAAGCAGAAGGGATGATGGCAGAGGGAGAACAACGGACAGCTCTGAGTCACCTCCCCGCACGGGATACCTGGATGAACTTCACATCTGGCTGATACCGCGGAGGCAGTCCAAAATGTAAAATCCAATTTAGTCTGGCACCAAATAGCACAATTACGTCAGCGAACTGCAAAGCCCTATTAAAGAAAGACTCTGATATAATACACGTGTATCTACAGCTCTTATTTAAATTAGTTTCCAAAGTATTGGCTAAGTCTTGGAACTTACATTAGAGCTCAGGTCAATACGATCTTTAAGGTAAACTAATTTATTCAATTATCCTAGTTAAGTAATTAAAAGATGAGTTGCAAGAAAAATTACCACAAGGTATAGCTATGCTACTATTAATTTTTTAATGATAAAAAAGTAAGAGTTCCTTGAAGGTAATTTGAAAATAACAGAACATAAGAAAAAAAAACAAATAATCCTATTATACTTCAATTTATAAGCTATTACTAGCATCCCAGCATATTTTCTTCTATTTTTGTCTATGCAAGCACATTTTTAGTTTATATTTTAAGTTTATATACTAAAATACTGTCCCATGTACTTTCGCTCTTCATAAACTTTTTAGTCATCTATATTTGTCTTAAGTTTTAAAGACCATGTATTTTGCTTAATATGTATCCCACGATTTATTATTTTCAGAATTGTTAGGTAGTTGCTATGTTTATGCACTGCTTTTAAAGTCTATTGCTAGAAGCAGATATTCCAGGAATGACTATTCCTAGGAGATATTTCTCAGACTAGAAACTTATATTCCCAAATTACTTTCTGAAGCATTTGTTAGTTTGACTTTCTATATCTTGAAACTTGTGTCAGTCTGACCTAACACTTTACTAATCCTTTGCTGTCTACTCTGACACCCTGTCTTCCCTTACGCATCTCCGCCAGCCTGGCTTTCCACGCTGTTTCACCTTGCTGCACACAGGCCTCGAGCATCGCACACAGCTGCTGCTGTTATCCAATCAGCACGCCCGCCTTTCTGCTCAGGGCTCCATGACCGCAACCGCGCCAAGTTCTGCTGTGACACTTGCTGCTCATTTTTCTGTTTTGTGGATGTTTCTACCTTTGTCATTCCCTATCTACTTTGGTTTTGTCTTCTTTAGGGATTAATTTTTCTTATCTACTTATTATTTCAAATATCTATTCAAAAATCATCTTTAGATACTATACTAGTCCCATGGGAGCCAATTTAATGATAAAAACTAAACTGCAGGGTTGATTTGCATATTTATGCTCCAAAGTTCTTGAACTCGCAGATTCTAGTGTGTCTGGCACCTTAGGGTTTTTTTTTACATTATCAATGTCATTAACACTGTTTTTTAAAACTTGGCTAGAATAAAGATAAATTCAGCTAAAGTGAAATTTTAAAAAAAAAGTGGTATAAGTTCATCTCATTACTGCACAAAGAGTTACTTGAACAAAAAGAATGAAATGTTCCATTACGACAGCATGAAATGAGCAACAACTGAAGACAAAACAACCATTACATGTCAGAAAAATCCTCACAATTAATTCTGGCCCCTGCACAAGAATATGAGGAACACCGAGTACATGCATGTAGTGAACTACAAAGAGGAATGACATGAATATAAGACTTCAAATAAATTTTTTAAAGATTTCTCACTTATTTGAAAGGTGGGGGAGGGGTGCGGGAGAAGAGAGAGAGAGACCCATCTCTCTGCTGGGTCACTCCCCACATGTCAGTGACAGCCAGGGATGGGCCAGGCTGAAGCCAGGGTCCTGGAAGTCGTCCAAGCCTCCCACGTGGGTGCCGGGGCCCAGAGCTTGGGCCATCTTCCAGTGCTTCCCCAGTCAGCAGGGCCATGATCAGAAGCAGCCCAGCCAGGACTCCCATGGGTCCATGTGGGATGTGGGAATCACGGGTAGAGGCTTACCCTGCCACACCACAACACCAGTTTGCTTCTTTAAAAGAAGAACCCTACAGAGCCTGGTGTGGTAGCCTAGTGGTTAAGGTCCTCGCCTTGCATGCGTTGGGATTTCATATGGGTGTCGGTTCATATTCTGGCAGCCCCGCTTCCCATCCAGCATCCTGCTTGTGGCCTGGGAAAGCAGTTGAGGACGGCCCATGAGAAACCCGCATGGGAGACCCGGAAGAGGCCCTGGGCTCCTGGCTTCGGAACAGCTCAGCTCTGGCCATTGCGGCCCCTTGGGGAGTGAATCAACAGATGGAACATCTTCTCTGTCTCTCTTTCTCTCTGTATATCTGCCTTTCCAAAAAAAAAAAAAATAGGTTAATCTTAAAAAAAAAGAACCCTATGACAAATATGATATATTAATATTTATATTAAATGAAGTTCAGGAGTTGTTACCCAACATATTAACGAAATTACATTCTTCCTGTTGATATTTTTAGATTGTTTCATAATAAAGAAATGTCAAGAAATTAAGAGGAAAAAAGCTATACTATAAAAAGTGTGTTTTAGGCTGGCTGCAGCTTTCTCCCCCTGACCGCAGCGGGAGGCCCGCAGCAGAGCCCGGAGCTCCCCCTGACCGCAGCGGGAGGCCCGCAGCAGAGCCCGGAGCTCCCCCTGACCGCAGCGGGAGGCCCGCAGAGCCCGGAGCGTGCCAGAGGATCCTGAAAAGCAAACCACTGCAGGGAGCACTGGGGGGAGCTAAATGTTCGAAAATGCAACCCACAGTGATTGCTAAGCTTCTTCCCACGCGAGGAGCCAGGCCTGGTTCAGAACTGCAGTAGAACATTCCTGGCTTTCTGATCTCAAGGTCAGGGCCAAGGGGTCCCTAGGAGCTGAAGGCCACAGACAGAAAGGCTCATACATTTCTTCCCTTTGTCCCCTTGCCTTACTTGGTGGGCATCCCCACCGTACAGCTGTATCGTGGTGGCTGCCAAGCAGGTAAAATTCCCAGAAAAATCCCTCAGGCAGGAGAAGTTAGGAAGGGCAATGGCCGTGGTCCCAACAATAGGAGGCAACTCCCTTGGTCCTTGGGCTTGCTCAGAGGGCAGCCGCGCTGCGTGAGCGGACTCCCGGGCGGGGAGCACGGGCCTTCGGGTAGCGGTTAAGAAACAGTTTGGGACGTCTACTTCTCGTGTCAGAGTTCATGGCTGCAGTCTTGGCTCCAGTCTGGACCCCAGCTTCCTGTTAACGTGTGTCCCAGAGGTGGCAGGTGATGGTTCAGGTTTGTGGGTCCCTGCCATCCCCACGTGCGAACGTGGGATGAGTTCCTGACTTCAGCTTGGCCCCGCATTTGGCGAGTGAGCCAGTGGTTGGGTCTCTTGCTGTCTAAAACAAGGGAGCGCAGGGCTTTGGGAACTGGGCAGTTGGAGCAGGGTGCCTGAGAGGTCACAGGAGAGACAGGACACAAATCACCGGCAGTGCAGGGACATCGGGCTCAGCCAAAGCTGGGCATCGGCAGACAAGCAAGGGCTCTGAACTACTGCCCCAGAACCTGCAGCAGCCTAACCAGGCCACAGGCTAACCAACGGAGGACATGAGCCTCAAGTCAGCCGAGCCCTTGGACTCAAGCTCTGGAAGGCCACGTACCTCGATCTGGCGGCAGCCACACAGTTTGGATGGTTGTCAGGGACAACACCCTTCCCCATGGGCGTGGGCAAAAACGGCAGTTTACATTGTTCCACCAACTTCCTGATGTTCTCTTCCGCACGGGCATAGGCGGCACCTGCCAAAAATGCAAACGTACTGGGCTGATTCAGTTAAGTGGCAGGCCCCGTAAAAACTCATGTCTAATCAGTCTTTGATGGCAAATATTCCCCCGTGACCCAGCCCGTGCTGAGGCACAGGCACAAGTCAGAACCACCAGGACTGTGGACTTTTATCTTTGGGGTTCTGGAATGCTGAGCAAGGCAACGGTTTTCATTTCCCCCCAACGATAGCCTTCGTTCTTTTGAAAGATGTCTACTCCTCACAGGTCACCTTGCATCTCCTGCTGCCGTCACACACCCATTTAATGCCTTGGCCCCATGGAACGATTACCCATAATTCCCTGAACATACTAGTTTTCTTGGAGAGGAGTTTGCCTGCGGAGAGAAAGGCTCCTTAACTTCACAGATGGCTCTCCATCACCGGAGACCCCATCTTGCATTCTCCTGGTCCAGGCATGGAGATTCGAAGGGGCACAAGGTCAAAAGCTTTGCAAATCTTCTGGGTTCCTGCAGTTCTCGGACTGCTATGAGGGCGCCCCAAGAGAGACGCGGCTCATTTGTTTTCACAGTTACAAGCCCACAGAGCAACCATATACCCTATTCCACTGAAAGCAACTCACTGTTTCAAGTCAGACGATTCTATTTCTAACATCTCAAAGGCCACTTCCTTTTTGGCCATTTGTTTCATTCTTTTACAGAACTAGCAGAATATCACTCCATGCTTGAAACATATAATTCTCTATTGAACCTTAGTGTACTTTCAATATAATACTCCTCCAACATATCGCCTTACAAATCTTACATGACGAAACAAAATGCCTTCTACTTCATCCAGGAAGCTTTCCTGCATTCTCTTTCTTGCCCCAGCGTCTCTCTCTCTCCCTAGATACCGTCGTTCTCTCTGCTTGGTGAACTACCATTTATTTCTTACAGGGTGCCATCTGCCCCTTTTTCAAAGACTGATTTTATCTGAAAAGCAGAGAGAAGGAGAGAGAGGTGGGAGGGGGAGGCAGAGTGGGAAAGAGAGATCCTCCATCCACTGGCTCATTCCCCAAACGCCCTAAATGGCCGAGCTGAGCCAAGCTGAGGCCAGGGTCCAGGAGCTTCCTCCACAAAGGACTTGAGTCAGTCTCTGGTGCATTCTCAGGCCATGAGCAGGGAACAGGAACAAAAGTGGAACAGCTAGGATTCAAACCCGTGCCCTCATGGGATGTCGGTGTTGCAAGGGGAAGCTCAGCCTCCTGTGCCACAGCACCAGCGCTGTGTCATTTCCTAGTCATCACTGCGTAGCAGCGAGACTGCTTTCTGCTGTCTTTGCACATCTGCTTTTCCCGCTCAGAACGCACCACTTACCAGCGTCCTGCCTCTTTGATTCCAGGTCTACTTCCTCCCCAGCAAGAACCACGATGGTCTGATCCCCTCAGGACTGCTTGATATAATCCCTGCCGCCAAGTATTTGTCAAATGTCTGTTAAAGGAGGACTGGGGTGGGCAGTCCAGCAGTTCAGGTGCCCGTGCGCCGTGGCAGAGAGCTTGCCTGATTCAAAATCGGCCTCTGGCTTCTTCCCAGCGCAGCCCTGGAAGGCAGCACGTTATAGTTCAAGTCACTGTATTCCTACACCCACTGGGGACACTGCACTGGCTGTGCTCCTGCTTCCGAGCTGCAGTCCGAACCCAGCCCTGGCCACGCACGGGGACTCTATATGCGTATCCCTGTGTCTAAAAAAGAGGTGCGGACCTGGCATGGGAGCCTAAGGGCTAAAATCCTCACCTTGCACACACTGGGGCCCCATATGGGTGCAGGTTCATATTCCAACGGCCCCACTTCCCACCCCAACACTCTGCTTGTGGCCTGGAAAAGCAGTGAAAGATGGCCCAAAGCCTTAGGAGCCTGTACCCACATGGGAGACCTGGGAGAGGCTCCTGGCTCCTGGCTTCAGATTGCTCAGCTCCAGCCATTGTGGCCACTTGGGGAGTGAATCAACAAATGGAAGATCTTCCTCTCTCTCTTTCCTCTTCTCAGTCTATCTGCCTTTGCAATAAAAATAAATAAATCTTTTTTTTAAAAAGTTGGTTGCCTTGAATTAAGAGACTTTTTTTTTGTTTCTACTCTTCTGGATTTTCTTACAGGAGGAAAAAACCATTCCATTCATGAGACAAAAGCAATGTAATGGGTCAATATTGCCTTCAAGGGTTAGATATTTGGGAATCTGAGAATAATTTTATCATTTCAAAACAAATAATGCTAGATAAAAAAACCTCTTCTTCTAAATTCAAACATTATTAGTAAGCAATGTAAAAACATTCTAAAAACAATCTGTCCTCTGCGCAGCCCGAGGAGCCCGAGTGGTGTCTGCTGCTACCTTTGCCGATGATGAGCAGGGGCTGCCTGGCACTCCGAATGACCGACACGGCCTGGCACACCGCCGACGTGTCTGCCATGCTAATGGGCGGGGGCAGGCAGCACGCCTTGTACCTGGAAATAAGGACCCTGTTAATAGTGAAAAATTCAAATAGACACAAAGGGAGGAGAAACAGAGCATTGAATTCCACGTACCCAGCACATAGATTTCGCAACTAATATCATTTTACTATTTTGCCTCATACATATGCACAGACGTGCATTTTTTTCTTGAACCATTTTAAAGTAAATTACAAGCATCAAGACAGTGTGCCCTTAGACAGTTCCCCAGAAAGCTCTGCAGAGAGCATCCTTCTCGCACACAGCCACGGCCACGTCACTACGGCAGCTGGGAAATGAACAGCATCCCCTACAATCAGCTAATAGACAAAGGGCAGCTAATCCCCAGGGAACTTGTATTCCTGAACTGACATGGCAGTAGAGGAACGCTCTCGGAACAACAGTAAAAATCATACTAAAACCACTAGTTGACACCCACCATCTGCCAACTACTCTCGGATGATTTCAAAACACTGAGGTTCGATTTGTCCGTTTCAGCAGAAACAAGGACTCAGAGAAAGCAGCTTGCCCAAGGTCCCGGGCAGCACGTGGCAGAGGCTGGACCTGAGCAGTCACTCGGTTCCAAAGCTCAGGCACGTGACCTCTTCTACTCTGTTTCTACTCACAGGACACGTGAGGGTGTTAGTACAAGAACTACAATTATTTATCACAGTTAAGTATTTCTGGACACAAAGTTCTCACTGTGACATTTCACTTATTGTAGTAAAACTAAAAGAATTAGACTTTTCATATGATCCAAATATTTGGATAAATAACACAAAGGGACATTCAACCTTCGCTGCTGCGGAGTTAGCTGTCCTGCGTGAGGCCTGCCCCGGCCACGCTCAGGTACCCGATGCAGCCCGGGGCGTCCTTTCCCTCTGCCACACGGAGCTCCCTGCCAGCCCACTGACTAGCGAGAAACTAAGGAACCATTCGGCCGAGACTGCAAGAATGTGCTAATTGGCACCCAGGCTGACACGTTAACCCACGCACTCATCATCAGGGTGATTCAGAGGCCCAAAAACGATCTTCACAGTTCTTTTCACTGTTGAGAAATGAGGGGACACGTCAAATCACGGAGACATCTGTGCTGGAGCGATTTTAAATTGCTGAGAGACAGACCTAGACAAACACTTCTCACGCCGAGTGCTAGCAATTCTTCGACAATCAGCTCACCTCTTGGCTTCCACTGGGACTGCACTCAGTAACACATACCACGTCAGCGGGAAGGTTGGGGTGACGCCCACCGGGAGAATAATCGCAAAGAGAGAGAGAGCTCAGGAGGCTCCAAGTGTTTCATGATGAAAAGTATAATTACTAAATAATGCCATTTTAATGAACAGAATTAATCCTTTTAGCAAGGATTGAGGTTAATTATTACATCACCAAAAGCTAAGACAAATGGAGATTAACTTTCAAACTACTGTAAGGAAATCTTTGAACAAGGCAAGCACTATGACGATACAATGAAGCAAGTGTCCAGAGGCGCACATACTCACTTTACGGCCTCTGCGTTCACCAGCTGAGTCACGAAATCCGCGGGTATGTCAATGTAGCAAGCGCCGGGACGGCCGTAAATGCTGCTTCTCACCGCCTGGTGTTACAAACGAGACAAGATGCTTAAGACCCAAAGCCTTATTATATATCACTTGAAGCTTATTTAAAATTTTGAAATACATGCTGTCTTTTTTCTGGACATATTTTGTTGGAGAACCAAATTACTATTTAAACTGAAACTCATCTACAGTGAGTCTGTATCTTTCTGGAAGGCACTTCTGTTTTGAAAAAGTAAGCATTCACTTAACACTTTAAAATTCGTGTTCTAGAGGTGGGCATTTAGCCTACCAGTCAGGAAGACTGTGTCACATCAAAGTGCATGAGTTCTAGCCCCAGCTCCAGCTCTCGACTCCAGCCTCCTGCCAACACAGACCCCAGGGACAGCCTGCGATGGCCCCAGTAGCTGGGGTCCGCCTCCTGGGTTTGGCCATCCAGCCCCAGCTTGTTACTGGCATTTGGGGAATGGACCAAAGGACAGAAGGTCTCTCTCTACCTCAAAAGTAAAACTTTTAGAAACATTCATGTTCCATTACACTTCAGAATGGGAAATTTTTTAAAAACGATTTGTTTATTTTTATTGGAAATACAGATATACAGAGAGGAGGAGAGACACAAAGGAAGATCCTCCATCTGCTGATTCAATCCCCAAGCAGCCACAATGGTTGGAGCTGAGTCAATCTGAAGCCAGGAGCCTGGAGCTCTTCTGGGTTTCCCATGCGGATGCAGGGTCTCAAGGCTTTGGCCCATCCTTGACTGCCTTCTCAGGCCACAAGTAGGGAGCTGGATGGAAACAGGTCGCCAGGATTAGAACCGGCACCCATACCCATATGGGATTCTGGCGTGTGCAAGGCGAGGACTTGAGCCACTAGGCTACTGTGTTAGGCCCTGAGAATGTGAAATTCTTCACTAGAGTCTGCTTGACAAGTTGTAATACTGTCACACATACTTTCACCTGCTTCTTGATTCTAATGGTTTGGCAAAGTTCTCAGAAACTATCATGTTGTAATCTATGTCAAAAGGCCTCTCTAACTCACGGATTTGAAACAGCTCAAAGGTAATTTCACAATAAAAACTGGCTAGCTAAAATTAGTTTGTAACATGCTGTTTAATTAACTAATACATAATCCTGTAAGCACTAGTCCCAACTTTAAAAATAATCTTTTGAAACAAGATAAAAAGTTGCGTAAGAGAAAGCGTGCCAGGGGAGTTCTACATGCTTTTATCTTTACTTTTGTATAATTAAAAAGATAATTTAAAATACTAAGCAAAGGGGAAGCGTTTCCCTAACCAGACATAACGACAGCACACCTGAGAACACAAATCGCTTACGGCAACAGCGTCACTCGGAGCAGGGGTTGTGGCACAGAGAGGTAAGCCACTGGCTGGGACAAAGGCATCCCCAAATAGGTGCTGGGTGTCAATCCTGGCCTCTCTGCCTCCGGTTCGGTCTCCTGCCAATGCCTCCTGAGAGGCCACGGTGGCTGCAGATGCTTGGGACTCTGCCACCCAGGTGGGCAACGGGATGCATGGCCAGGCTCCATTCGGCCTGGCCCAGCCCTGGCTCTTTCACGTGTCTGAGGAGTGATCGGGCATCTGCCTGTCTCTCTCAAACTCTTTCTGCCTTGCAAGTAAATGAAAAATAAATAAATAAATAAAATAAACATTTTAAAAAGTCACTTTTAATAGCCTGATTATATTCCTACTAATTTTATTGAGAATAAAAACAATGTAAGAATGAGAAAATGAGAAAAATATCACTTGACCTGTGAAGTTTGCTGTAAATACTGTACCTTTTCAATAATAATGGGGATAGCTTCAATGCTGCTTGGCCGCGCAGAGAACTTGCTATATAATCTACAAGCTTCAACCTACATGGAAAGTGAAAATCACTTAAAATTCAGCTTACAATCATAGTTCTCTTCTGAAGGAAGACAGAAATGAAACATCATGACTTTCTATCTTGTTTAGAGGCAAGCTGGAGAAAACACACTACTTACAGCATGCCCAAGCAGCAATTTCCGCTTCAGTCCGACTGGGTAGCAAAGCAAAGCAAGGAGTCGTTTCCACTTTCCTGTTAGCAGCAACTAGAACATTTCCTAATCCCCACCATGCACCCCAATACATGACAGAGGTGCCCTAAGACACTGCTCATGGGACAATCAATGGGGGGAAGCGCGCCCTGTCCGGGAAGAGTTCCAAGGAACACACCCTTGGATCTAAGAGTCCCAAAGCCAGGAATACACAACTTCATCTTTGACATCCCTCTACATTAACCATTTATTTTTACATTGCTATCAGTTTTCCTTCACCACACTTGGTTGCTTGGAACATGTGACTTTAATGATAATTTTTAACGGAGCATTATACTGTTTCTCTTGGTACCTTCTGCTGTAAAGCCTATGCAGCAGCTGTACTGTTGGTTCCACTGGCATGTCAATGTTATCCCTCCCCATCTTTCAGAAATTACCTTTTTTTCCTTTTTAAAGATTTATTTTTATTACAAAGTCAGATATACAGAGAGGAGGAGAGACAGAGAGGAAGACCTTCTGCCGGATGATTCACTCCCCAAGTAAGCGCAACGGCCGGGTCTGTGCCAATCCGAAGCCAGGAGCCTGAAACTTCTTCCGGGTCTCCCACACAGGTGCAGGAACCAAAAGCATTGGGCCGACCTCGACAGCTTTCCAAGGCCACAAGCAGGAAGCTGGTTGGGAAATGGAGCCACCGGGATTAGAACCGGCGCCTATATGGGATCCCGGGGCGTTCAAGGCAAGGACCTCAGTGGCTAGGCCATGCCGCCAGGCCCATCCACCCTTACTTAAAAGCCTTTCACAAGAAATAAGTGTTTGAGGGCCAGAGTTGTGGTGCAGCAAGTTAAGCTGATGCCAAACAGGAGTGCCGGTTTGAGTTCCAGCTACTCTTGTTTGGTGCAGACTCCCGCTGAAGTACCTGGGAAGGTAACAGAAGATGCCCACATGCTTAGACCCGTCACCCAGGTGGCAGAGCAAGCTGGCGTTCCAGGCCCCTGGCTTCAACCTGGCTTCCACCTGATGCAGATCTGGCTTTGGCAACCATTTGGGGACTGAACCATCAGACTCCAGAGCTCTCTCTCTTCTCTCTCTATCCCTTTTATTCTCCCTCCCTCTCCCTGTATCTCTTTTTCTCCTCCTTTCTCGCTTGTGTGCACTTACAAGTACATACACCTGTAAGTGCGCCTACCCTCACCTATTTGCCATCTCTAACTGTTGCTAAAACGCATTCTTTGGACAGATTCTTTCAAGTTTCTTTTAATTTTGAAGTATTTTCCCTTTGACAATAATCTTGATCGACGTGACAATCACGTTGAGGACTTTCTCTCAACTTCCTGTTCCTTAAACTCTGGAAAGCTTGGTTTAAATCATTTTTATTCCTACTGCTCCATTCACTGAGGAAATTATTCTCAGAGCTTAAAATCCTGTCAAAAAGGTGTATTTCTCAAAAATTTTCTCCCAAGCAAGGATTAAGTTTTTTTCACCATCAGCCCTAAGTCTCAGGGCGGAACCACAGCAGGCGTCTCTAGCTAACGGAATGCCCTTTCCCTGACTCACTGAGGGCAACTGTATTACTAACTCGCAGAGCTTGGGTACCTGAGGGAATTCCTGGAACGCGCCCATTGTTTCTTGATTTCTCTCAGAGGAACCACCAATCACAAGCAAGGGCCTGAAATAATCAGTAAAAATAATAATAATTAGAAACAAATCCTCAGACAAACCCGCAGCAAGGCGCCCAATGCATAACACTCCAAACAGAAGGAACGAGAAAAACACATATCTGTGTTTAAGAATGTGTGTCTTGGGCCTGGCGCGATAGCATAGTGGCTAAAGTCTTCACCCTGCACACACCAGGATCCCATATGGGCGCTGGTTTTAATCCCGGCAGCTCCACTTCCCATGGCCTGGGAAAGCAGTTAAGGACGGCCCAAAGCCTTGGGACCCGGTGCCTGTGTGGGAGACCCAGAAGAGCTCCGGGCTTTGGATTGGCTCAACTCCAGCAGTTGCAGCTGCTTGGGGAGTGAATCTCTGATGGAAGATCTTCCTCTCTGTGTATTCGCTTTTCCAATAAAAATAAATAAATCTCTAAAAAATAAAAAAGTAAAAACAAGCCTAAAAAAACCCTGATTTTTAATGAATCATTTAAAACTGTACAATCACATTTATACAATTTATACACAGGAAATTTTAAAATGCTGTTTATCTCTAAGTTAAAGAATTACTAAAAAAAATTTTTTTTTAATTAAAAATAAAACGAATTACTGAATTTGGGCCTAGCACCACAGCCTAAATCCTCGCCTTACATGCACTGAGATCCTGAATGGGTGCCGGTTTGAGTCCTGGCTGCTCCACTTCCCTTCCAGCTCCCTGCTTGTGGCATGGGAAAGTAGTAGAGAATGATCCAAAGCTTTGGGACCCTGCACCCATGTGGGAGAACCAGAAGCAGCTCCAGGCTCCTGGCTCTGGATCAACTCAGCTCTGGCCATTGGGGCCACTTGGGGAGTGACCCATTGGCTAGAGGATCTTTCCATTTCTCCTTCTCTCCGTAAATCTGCTTCTCCAATAAAAATAAAATAAATCTTAAAATAAAATACCAAATCTAATTACTGGCACTTTAAAACCTTATTTCAAATTCTTTATTGTATTTAATGCATGAAACATTGTAGTTTGATATCTATATACTCATGATATACGACAGGGCCTTTTATCCTTCGTAAGTCATACCTTGTGCCTTTCGACCCTTTCTCTTCCCACTCCTCACCCTCCGACCCTGCCCATAACCACCCGGCTACTCTGTCTGTAAATTTTAGTTTTCCACCAAGTCTTTCTACCCTTAACCAGCTCTGTTGAGGTCATGCAATGACATTTGAGGAAATGATATCAGTAATAATTATTCATTACCAACAGTTCATGTTGGCGTTTGCCATACCACCCAAGGCATGGATGAGACCTGGGCCGGAAACCACGAGGCATACTCCTGGCCTACAAGAAAAAACAATTATTTAAACAGTATGACAACCTTCCTGACTTCAAAGGAAGGACATACAGTAGTTATTAAGTAAAACAGAAAATAAATATCACAAGAAATATGGCATCTAACATCTTCACATTGTATTGCACAAACTTCCTTGTATATTGCTCCTATTAATAACTGGGGAAAACAAGTTGATTGCTCGTAAAATACTGAGTACACTGGGATAGGAGACTAAGGTTATTTTTTATTTCTTAACAAAGAAACGAAAAGCATTTTCAAATAGTTTATACAAAATGCATATTATGAAAAACTATCACGGATTTAAAAATTATTTTACACTGGGACTGGCATGATAGCTTCATGGCAAAGTCCTCGCCTTGAACGCACCACGTCCCATATGGCTGCTGGTTCTAATCCATGCAGCTCCACTTCCCATCCAGCTCCCTGCTTCCGGCCTGGGAGCAATCGAGGACGGCCCAAAGCCTTGGGATCTTGCACCTGCACGGGAGACCCAGAAGAAATTCCTGACTCCTGGCTCCGGATCGGCTCAGCTCCAGCCGTGTGGTCACTTGGGGAGTGAATCAGCAGAAGGAAGATCTTCCTCTCTGTCTCTCCTCCTCTCTGTATATCTGCCTTTGCAATAAAAATAAATATATCTTTAAAAAAATATATCTTAATAATTTCTTCATTTCATTCTCCAGGAACATTTTAAAGTAGTCTCATACAATTTAAACCGATCTTCAACAGAAAGTAATTTTCAGGGCCCGCCGTGATGCTTCAGTGGCTAAATCTTCATCCTGAACATGCCAGGATTCCAGTTACAGGATAGAAGTGCCAGATACGGGCGCCAGATACAGATGCCAGATGTGTGCCAGTTCGTGTCCAGGCTGCGCCACTTCCCATCCAGCTCCCTGCTTGGGACCTGGGAAAGCAGCAGAAGATGGCCCGAGGCCTTCAAACCCTGCACCCATGTGGGAGACCATGTGGGAGACCCATCTGGCTCCTGGCTTGGGATTGGCTCAGCTCTGGCCGTGGCAGCCATCTGGGGAGTGAACCAGCAGACAAAAGATCTTTCTCTGTCCTGTCTTCTCAAGAAATCTGCCTTTTCAATAAGATAAATAAACCATTAAAAAAAACTAGTAAAGCAATTCTGAATACAATCTAAGAATGAACTTAAATACTTTAATCTAGATGTCATTTTTTAAAGCTGAAGACACTCAAGGAAATCTATGTCCATACAATTTGGTTTACTATTTTACAATTATAAGGTAGTTACCGCTAAATCTCTACTGAAGGCAGACTTTAAAATACGTTAGCTCAGTTATCACACGGTAAATTAACTTCCCTAACAGTATATGCCAAAAGAACCTTCTGCAGTGCTATAAATACTTTGTATCTGCCCAGCCAGCTACTGCACCTGACTCCTGAGCACTTGGCGTGTTTACTAGTGCCAGCTTTGCGGCATACTGTGTTAACCCACCAGCTGCAGTGCTGGCTTCCCATAGGGGCGCCGCTCTAATCCTGACTGCCCCACTTCTGAGCTGCTAACGTGCCTGGACAAGCAGAAGATGCCTCAATTGCGTGGGCTCCTGCACTCTCGTGGGAGACCTGAATGAAGCTCCTGCCTCTTGGTTCCGACCTGACCCAGTCTAAAAAGTGGAGGCCATTTGGGGAGTGGATAGATCCCTTTCTATCTTTCCATTCCTTTCTACCACTGCCTTTGAATTAAGTACTTTTTAAAATAAATAAATCAATGTTTTAAAATAGGGATGAAGGTTTACAGAAAGATGCAAATGAATTTTTTTTGAGAACTCACACAAACATAGGGACTGGTGCTGTAGCATAGTAAGTTAAGCTTCTATCTGAGATGCCAGCAACCCATATGAGAGCCTGTTTAAGCCCTGGCTGCTTTACTTTTTTTTTTCTTTCAGGTTTTGCTTCACTCATTTTTCTTCACTTTTAGTACAGTTTTGCTAATGCTTGGGAAAACAGCAAAAGATGGCCCAAGTGTTTGGGCCCCTGCATCCATGTACGAGACCCTGAAGAAGCTCCTGGCTCCAGTCTGGCACAGCCCCGGCTACTGTGGCCATCTGGGAAGTGGAGCAGTGAATAAAGATTCTTTCTCTGTAACTCTAAATGTGAAATAAATAAAAAATAAATCAAAGCTCTCAAATATCATAATTGGAAAAATCATCAAAAAGAATTATTTAAACAAGTGCTTACTTTAAGAGCAGCTATAATTTAAACGGTATTTAATTTTAATTAATTTAAATGTGAAGAGTCACATGTGCTGGTGGCTACTATACTAGCCAGCGCAGTTCAAGTTCAATTTCAAATGAAAGATTCTTCAGAATATGAGCCTGCAGGGTGGGCACTATTACCCAGCGGGGTCAGCTGCCTTTTTTGGGACAAGCACGCCCCACATGAGAGGGCCTGGCCTCAGTCTGCCCTCTGCTTCAAACCCAGCTAACTGCTGCGCACCTGCCAGGGCTCAAGCACTCACACCTGCCACCCACAGGAGGGACCTGGCTGGAGCATCTGTTACAGGCTTTGGGGAGTCCAAGAGTAGATGGAAAATCTCTCCCTCTCTCTCTCTCTATTGGTCTAATAATGAAAACAATTTTTTTTTTCAAAAAAAGTATAAACTCTGTTTCTTAATAATTATAGCACATTCCCTTTTCTTTAGATTTACTTTTATTTAATCTGAAAAGCAGAGTTATAGACAGAGAACGAGAGCGAGCTCTCCCGTCTGCTTTTTTACTCCCTAAATGGTTGCAATGACCAGGGCTGGGCCACACTGGAGCTAGGTGCATCTTCTGGATCTCCCACGTGGGTTCAGTGGCCACAAGCAAGGAGCTGGACAGGAAGTGCAGCAGCTGGGACAAGAACCAGTGACCATACAGGATCACACTATGCCACAGTGTCTGCCTCCACAATAGGAGTTTCTTCTCTCTCTCTCTTTTTAAGGTTTATTTATTTCACTTAGGAAGCCAGTGTTACAGTGAGAGAGGGAGAACTAGAGAGAGACAGACCTTCCATCCGACTGTTCCCTCCCCAAATGGTTGCAATGTCCAGAGGTGTGCCGGTCCAAAGCCGGGAGCAATGAGCTGTTTCCACATGGGTGCAAGGTCCACGGCCCTGGGCCACCCTCGGCTGCTCCTCCAGATGGACTGGGAAGTGGAGTAGCTGCAACTCAAAATGGTGCACACATGGAATGTTGGCACTGCGGGTAGAGGATTAGCCAGTTATGCCACCATACCAGTCTCTATCATAGCCATTTTCTGCATGAAGGTTATCAATGCCTGTAAGCTGAATGTTTGTCAATATAAGTAAAAAGATGAAAATACTGTTGATATGTAAATAAGGTAACAGATTGGTGAAGGTGATGTCCCATCCTAAATGCTTTTCTGGGATGATCAACCTTTGGATCTGACCCTCAGTTTTAAATTTATTCTTCTTTATTATTAACATCTTCTATAACCTTTTCAAATGAGCAAATTCTTCAACTGAAAGCCACAATGGTGCTACCGCCAAACTATCAAAGTAACAGAAATAAAGCAGATTTTAGCTTACCTGCCAGTCAGATACCCAACTGCGGAAGCAGCGTAACAAGCCTGCGGAGAAAGAAAACTGCCAGGTCAGCGAGTACGGCTCCTTGCAGCAGGAGCACTTCCACAGAGAGGGAGCCCTCCAGGAGCACCTCGCTCCGAGCTGGCTCCTGCCTCCTTCAGCCACAGTCTCCTGGTCTTCTAGCATAGCACTTCCCACAATACAAGAAATCCACCTGCTTGCATCTGTCCCCTGGAGGACAGGAATGACACATCACTCATTTGCGGAGCCCAGCACAGCACCCAGGCCCTCCCGAAGCCTCCACTAAGCTCCGGGGGCTGAGAGAGCACCTCGCAGCTGTCTGCTTCCTGTTCTCCTTCTGCCGGCCCCCGCTTCCTGCTCCCAGGAAGCCTGTCTTCCCACAGGGCACCCAACCATGCCCCTCACCTGCTGAGAGAAACCTGCCCAGTCCTCCCAGACAGGACTCTCCTGATGGGTCAGCCGAGCCCCCGTCAGTCCTCCAGGCCACCCTTGCTGTCCCTGCTCGTCCTCACAGCCACAGCTGCTCTGAGATCGCTTCTGCTTTGCATGCACTCACTTTCCCAGACCGTGATCACCATGCATGGTGCTCAGCTTAAAGCACCTGCTCAACACATACATGCTGTGTGAAAAAGCGATTAGCGGCAGACAGGTCACCTTGAGAAAAACTAGTAACATGCAGCCTCATGGGAAGATCCTTCACCTTCTCTCACAGATGCAAGAATGGAATGTTATTCCAACCTTGTACAAGGAAAAGCAAAGCAAATTCAAAACCCACTATTTTTTTTTTTTCTAAAGGTGGAGAAACAGAAAAAGAAGTGGAGTCAGAGAGAGCTATCTTTCACCCACTGGTTCACTTTAAACAGCCAGAACAACCAGGCCTGAACGAGGCCAAAGGCAACAGCCAGTAACTCCACCCTGGTCTCCCACACGGGCGGTGTGGGCCCAGTCTGCAGCCATCCTGTGCTGCTTTCCCAGGAGCAGGGAGCTGGACGGGAAGCAGAGCAGCCGGCGCCTGACTGGCATTCTAATAGGAGATGTCAGCGCCACACACAGTGGGCTGACCTGCAGAGCCACAATGTTGGCTCCCAGGACCCTCTAGTTAAAAAAAAAAAAAAATACAAAGCTCCACAGTGGTGCAACAGATGGAGCTGCCGGCAGGGACACCTAAGTCCCACACCCAAGCACCCAGCTTGGATACAATCCAGCGTCCTGCTAACGCATCCTGGAGGGCACTGGGTGGTGGCTCCACTGCTCGGGGTCCCTGCCACCCACGTGGGAGACTCAGATGGGATTCTGAGCTCCCACCTCCAACCTGGCCCAGCACTGGATGCTGTGGGCATTTGGGAAGCAAACGTGTGGAAAAAGCTCTCTCCTCTGATGCTCTGCCTTCCAGTATGCAAAATAAACAGCATTTTAAATACAAAAAGCAAACCCTAACCATGAAAAGACAGAGGACAGAACAAGTCAATCAACCACCTCAGCTATATGTTGGTAGTGAAAAACTGGGCAAACGGAGACTCTATGATGGACTATGTCGATCAGTGGATTCTTCAATGACTTCATAGTGCTTGGATGGCGAGACTGGCAGCAATTCAGAACTATAGAACTATCAAAACCACTTGAGCAAGACCCTTGGAGCATGCCCCACATCGGGGACCTGGGATGGGTGCGAGACTGTGTGGGGCTTCTCCCTTAATATCCCCCTTTACTCCAGACACATGAAGGACACAATATGGAAATAACAGTCTTACCCACTTTCCTGTAGCCCTTGAACCTTTTTACTCTAACTATGTAAAGATTGTCAAAAATATAATTAAAAAATGGAAAAAGTAAAAAAAAAAAAAGGCAAAACTACAAATTCCAACCTTACAGATGAGGAATACCACTGGTAATGTCTTAAGCATCTACATTATGCAAACTCCCCCCCACACACACAGAACGCCAGGCACCGTGAGGATATGATGAGCACCACTTTTCATCTCTAGGGCAATGGAAAGCTGGACGACTCAGCCATGAGGGATGGGCAACACCAAGGAGGCACAACAAACAGGTTTTCAAAATGTCCCGGGTCAGGCCGAGGCAGAAAAGCACGAGGCTGAGATTTGGGACAATGAGGGTCTGCCCTGCACGTCTGGTCTCACACCAGACCTGGCCTGCACCCACTCATCCCAAAGCTGGTCTGCTGAGCACCTGCCACGTGCAGGTGCCACCCTAAGCACTGGCTGTGAACCCTAAGAAGTAACATCGGCTGTGAACCCTAAGAAGTAACACTCTTGCTGGGGCTCACACTCAGGGAGTGGAGCGGCCCCTTCTCATTCTGACCCTGGAATCTGAGCAGGGTGTGATGCGGGATGGGAGGTGGGGCATGCATGGACGTCACAGTTTAAATCCTGGCTTGGTCAGATCGTCCTTCCAAATGACCGCTGACCCAGCTGATCGCCCACGGTGGCTGACAAGGCAGGTGGTGCACGCCCAGTGTGGCCAGGCACACGGGCTCTCTGGGCAGCCATGCCCACCCACGACCCCGACTGCCCAAGTCCGGCTACTCACCGCCTGCTCATTCCTCATCCCGATGTACCTGATGCCCAGCTCCTGCGCGGCCATGGCGATTTCCGTCACCGGGATGCCCACCACGCCGAACATGTACAGCACATCCTGCAGGCCGGAGAAGGAGGGATGCACCAGGGGTCCACCCCGCCCCAGGGACCACTGGACCCCATAACCCAGCCCAGGCGCGGCCACGCCCCCCGTCTCCAGGACAGAGCCCCGCCGTTCTGCACACCTGCTCTTTCAGGGCCTGAGCGATGACTTTAGCTCCGGTCACCTGCTTCTCTCCTTCCTCGCCGCGCCCCTGCAAGTCGCTGTCCGGCATGTTCCTCCTGCCAGTGCCAACCCGGCTCACGCACTCCGCAGACCCCAGGTACGCTGCTCAGGGCCCTGCGAACTCCGACCGGGCTGCACGGCGGCCGACCGCCCCTAAAGAGCGCGAGGGAGGGACGGGGCGGAGCAGGGGGCAGCACCGCCCTCGCGTGAGGTGAGGCCCGGCACCCCGCTCAGCCGAGGGAGGCGGGACCTGCAGAAGGCTGCGGCCCACGCCGAGCAGGTAAGAAACCGAGTCTTGGGAGAAGGCCGCCATGTTCCCGGCCCTTTAGAGGGCTTCGGAGGACGGCTGGCGCATGCGCACGGTGGGGCGCTGAGGGGCGCGCGCTCACACGCCTGGGGTTGCGCGGAGGCTGCTGGGAGACGCGGTGGGCGCTGGGTGCGACGCGCTGGGCCTTTTCTGGCGTCGCGCTGTTTTCACGTGGCGTTCGTCGCGGGTTTGGGCCTATGGGCCGGGGTCGTGCACGACGGCGCAGCTTCCAGGCTAGAAACGCGCCAGAGCCCTTGGAGGATCCCGTCGTCGCCTCACACCCTGTGCTCACCCAGCCCCACCACGTGCGTCGCTTTTACTTACAGCCTAGATACTCATTTTCAGAAGCTCCCCTCAATCAGCCATAGCTGGCTTGTTGGCATTTTTTTTTCTGTTTCCGGTTTTGGGTATTGTTTAGGTCAGAAGAAGAAGAGAGGCGAGCGAGGGTGGGGTGGGGGGGCATGGGTAGCCAAACGAATGAGCAGTGTGGGAAGTGAAAACCATTTTAAACCCGGAGGTTTGGCAAGGCAGGACGGGGCTTGCGTGTGGTATCCGCTCCAAGCAGAGGAGAGAGGAGTGGCTGCTTCCGTGGGGTGGAAGATGGCTGGCGGGGGGGGGGGGGAGCTTCGTTGTTTGAAACTCCAAAACGTAACTGCAGGCTCTGCCGTGCTATTCTATGCTGCTTCCACGTCTCGGTGGAAACACGACATGGGGCGGGGCGGGGAGAATACTGCATCGCTAAATGCATGGGTCTCTAAAGTCATGGCAGTTTTTGGACAGGAAGTGTTGGACCTAGTGTAACTAACCATCACCTCAAATAAAAGAAGACATCTTGAATCTGCCCACGTGCCAAGTCAAATTGGCATTGCAGCAAAAGGCGAAGTGTGTGCTCTGAGCGGATGGTGGCACAATGGCTGCTGCCCCTGCGAAACGTGGGCTCTGTCCCCTTGGTGATAGGGCAAGGGTATGGGTTACCACCTGTGTACCAGCCTCTCCCATCACTGCGAGAGAATCACTTTGAAAACTTTTTTTAAAAACATCACTGCCCTTCCTTTTCCCAGACCTGATGCAGCTCTGTCCAGGACAAGTTCAAGCAGCTGTCTGATTTTTGACTAAGAGCCCCAGGTTCAGAGCCTCTGGCCCCATACTCCCACTGCAGGCTGCCGTTAATAATTGAATATGTGGTTGCTCAATATTTCCACAGTGATCCTGTTGGGTAATTGGACTCAGGTTCAAGGCTGGCTTGACGCTGGCAGCAAGGGCTGTGATAGTGGGGTCACAGGACCTCGTGTGTACTTCTCAACCAGAAGACGCACCGACAGACCTCCTCAGGGTGCTGGCGGTGTTGGAACAAGCCCCAGAATTCCAAGCAGCTGCTTCCAGTCCTCTAGCGAAGAGGAGTCAGCAAGCCTTAGATTTGCTCTCACCTTTGCACCTCCGGGTTCAGGTTCAGGGCCGTGCGCTGCATACTTCACTGATGTCACAAGCCTCCGCAGCCCCCCAGGCTCGAATCCAATGCCCTTTGCACAGACCTTAGAAACATTAACTGCGTACTTTATTATTTCCTTTAGCAGTAGGTCACAGAATTTTGTTATCATTTTCTTTGCTTTTGTTTGTTTACCCCTTTATTCCTCCAGGGAGGAATAAAACTAACTTGTATTTTTAAAGAAAAGGCTAAAATATTGATACCACGCCTTCCAAGAGAACCGGTCATCTACACATATCAATTCTATGGGCTTTTGGTTTTGCAACTGCACAAAGGAGCTGTCTGACCGCCTTCCTTTTGGATGAAAAGAAAATAGACTCCTCTAAAGACTGCCACATTTCAGCAAATAACCTAAAAAAAAGACTTATTTATTTGAAAGTCAGAATCACACATGGAAGAGACAGATCTTCCATCTGCCTGTTCACTCCCGAGAGGATCGCAAAGCCAGGGCTGGGCCAGGCTGGAGCCAGGAGCCAGGGCTTCCAGGGCTCTCCCATGGGCAGCAGGGACCCAAGGACTTTAGTCATCCTGTGTTGCTTTTCCTAGGCTTTAGCAGGGAGCTGGGTTGGAAGTGGAGCGTCAGCAGCACGAACTGGTGCCCATGGAGGTGGCTTCGTCGCTGCCCCAGGATGCTGTTCCCGCCAGCAACCTTTAGCCCGAAATCGTAGGGCATTTCAAGTTTGTAGGCTAAGGATACCGAGATCCTTGTGATCGTATTAAAGTGTAACATTACAGTCTGATATTCACTTAAGCATGTTATCTTGGAAGTTGAAATGTTTGGTTATCAAAGGAAAACTAAGATTATTTGTGATAAAGAATGAACAAAGGTCATGTTGGTTAAAATGAAAGAACTGAAGCTGCAAATCTTCAAAAGGGCCAACGTTGTAGCAAAGCAGGAAAGGGAGCCACCTGTCATGGCAGCACCCCAATAAAGGCAGTGGTTCGAATGCCGGCTGCTCCATTTCCAGTCCAGCTCCCTGCTAATGGCCTGGGAAAGCACAAGATGGCCCAAGTGCTTTGACCCCCACACCCAAGGGAGAGACCGGAGGGAAGCCCCTGATCGCTGGCCTGGCCCAGTGCTGCCCATGGCAGTTGCTGTGAGTGAATCAGCAGGTAACAGATCTTGCTGGCTTTCTTGATTGCTCTTTTTCATTGATAACGCTGACAACCACACAGCAGAAAATGTGCTTGTGGAAGAAAGTCAACATCGACAAAGAAGTAAAATAGGTTGGATTGATTTTGTTTTGGTTCTCATTAGATGTGTGGGCTGCAAGTGCCAATGCTCAGAGGTTGGCTTACAGCAAAACCCCTGCACAGTCACTTGATTGGCAATAGGCTGATGGTTCCAACTCCTACTGCCTGCGCCCAGCTGCTGGGCACCAAGGGCCTTTCCCAGGTAGCCTGTGGCTTTGAGAGGAGGCTGGATTCCTGCCCTGGGCTTGAAACGCTTAGCCTTTGTTCTGAATTTCAATGCCAGGCAGAGCTGGCCCAGGAGCAGAGAACCCAATGGGAGGGAGAGCACTTTGCTGTTTTACTTTGCCTGCACCTCTGCTAAGTTTTGGCGTTTTTGTTTCTCCCCCAAGCAAATTAGCATTTGACATTAGCAGTCAGGGAGGTTTTATTCTGTGTAAAATGCATCATGAAATGGTGACAACCCAGTTGTAAAATGAGGACAAAACAGATTTGTCTCAACTGACTTGGAAACCAAAGTTGAATGTTTCTGACTGTTATGGACCCCTCATAGGGGGTAGCGCCCCGAGTGACACTGTGCTGGCGCTGAACAATACCTCCTATGGTTGTTTGTTTCTTCTGTGTTGCCACTGGTATTCATCACGGCTGGAACCTGTTAAGTTGTCGCTTTTTGCTTTACCTTGCTTTGATCTTGTTCTCTAGGTCAGCACAATAGTGCGGGTCCAGGGCAGAAGCTCTGAGCGTGAGCCCGCACAGCGCAGTCCAGGGCAGAAGCTCTGAGCGTGCATCCTTCTTCCTTACGTCCTCAGCTCTTCTTTGGAGCACGGCTGTGACACACTGTTACACACTGAATGCTTAAGACCTCTCAGACACCTGGGCAGGAGTGAAGACTTATGAACACCTGTGTGCCCACCCCTTCGGGTAGGAGCACCGGAAGCTCCTTCTGTGTCCCCCCTGGAGGACATTCCTTGCAGCCCCTTGTTTAGGCTTTCCAATTGGAACCTGCTGTTTTCTTTGGCTTTTAATCTATCCTCTGTGTCAACAACAACAATGGCAACAACAAAAAACAAACCCCAGAAACCGAAAACAGTCATCCCTGGAGCAGAATCTCTGTAATTTGGAGCGTGTAGGGTCGAACTGGGGTGTAACCCCTGGTAACAGCAGGTACAATGTTGAATTGGTATTTCTCAGTCTCACCTTAAACATTCTTGAGGACTTTGTCCTAATCACTTTGTTTTGTTATTATAACTGAATGCCTGAGACTGAGCAATTTATAAGGCTCAGGGTTCCAGAGGCATGACGTCAGCATGCCACTGGTGTCTGCTCGGCGTCTGGCAGGGGCCTCACGGTGGAGAGGGAGCTCATGGTTTAAGGACAGGCAACACGGAAGAGAGAAAAGGACAGGTGGCCAACTCTTGCACAGCTGCCCCATTCCTGCAAGAAAAGGCGTTGCTGCATTGCCAAAGACTCCGTCTCCCTGACCCACACCTCTCCCTCCAGGCCCCACCTCCTAACTCTGCCACACTGCAGAAGGTTTTAACACATGAGCTTTTTTTTAATGTGTTTATTTGAAAGGCCAGGTGACAGATCCTGCATTCATTGGCTCAGCTCCCATCTCCCCAAGCAGCCGCAGAAGCCACAGGGCTGAAGCTAGGCATCAGGAACTCCGTGTGGGTCTCTCCCATGGTGGCGGGGCCCAGGCACCTGGGCTGACGCTGACCTGGGCTGTCACCGGCTGCTTTCCCAGGTGTGCTGGCAGGGTGTCAGAAGCAGAACAGGTGAAACTTGAACTGGCCCACGGTACACCATAAGTGCTGTCTTACCTGGCCATACCCCAAGCGGAAGCTTAACCCACCACATCATGGTGCTGGCCCCTAATTCTTTGTCTTTTAACTTTGCTCATAATTACTTTGGAGGTACAAAGTCTTTTTTTTTTTTTCCAATCATACTTACATGTGACAATTCTGTTCCTTTGTGCTTTACATTTTTGGTATGTTGTTTAACAACCTAACTTGAGCTTATGAATTGTTTTCTGCATCAAAAAGTTCAATGCTTGGGGACGGATATTTGGTAGAGTGATTAAGATACTGCTTGAAACATCCACACCCCCACTGAAGTGCCTGGGTTCGAGTCCTGTCTCTGCTCCCTGGTTGTAATTTCTTGCTGATACACCATGAGAGTCGGTGGGGTCTCTGCTACCCACACAGGAGCCCCAGATGCAGTCCCCAGCTCCTGGCTGAGCCACGGCCTCCTCCTGGCCATTGCAGACACTGAGGGTGTGAAATACTACATGGGACAGCTCTCTCACTGCTTGCCTGTCTGCCTTTCAAATTAAAAAAAAAAATAGAAGATTTACTTTTTATGTTTATATCTAATCTACCTGAAATTGGGTGTTATGTATTACAATAGTTCATTTTCCTCTATATAATGTCTGTATCAAGCAGGTTTCCTGTGTAACAAACCACCCCACGGCTTAGGCGCTTGAAATGGCCACCTTTGGTTGGCTCAGCCTCCCATGAGGCTGGGCTCAGCTCAGCTCACTGTGTCAGGGCTCGGTTGCCAGTCAGCTGGCTGCTCCATGCCAAGAGCAGCGATAACTTAGGATGTTCCAACATATGTTTATCTGAAATTCCAGTGTAACTGGTTCTGTATTTTACCTGGCAAAATCCCAATTGTTTTTGAGATAATAATCATCAAGCCTCCTTGGAGCTAAGAGTATGTCATGTGGCCTCATGTGGGCAAAGGCGATCTGAATGGAGGCTACTGCACAGGGCTCTCGGGAGAAAAGCCTGATGACATTGTTGGGTACCCTGCTGCTCATCCTCAGTAGAGCTTGGTACGGAACACCCTTTGCAGAAGTGATTTTGTAGTCACAGGGCACTCTGTTCGCTCCACGCCAAGCGCGTGAGGCACAGGGAGAGGAGGAGCCTGCCCAGCTCTCGCCCTTGCTTTTGCTGATGGAGTTCCATCACTATGTAAGGATCACTGCATACTATACAGACTGTATGCTGGACACATTAGATAGTAATGGAGTTGTTCGAGGCACCTTACTTCTACCCCACTGCTAGCACGCCTAGGCGGCTTCCAGAGGCCTGGGGACTCACGCTGGGGTCTGGCAGAGTGGGCCTGGGAACTCTTACATGTGTCTGGGTCCAAGTGCCCCAGGCTGGCATGCTGGCGTGTTGTGCTGGTAGACCGGGCTTGGGAACTTGCTAACATGCTTAAGTCCCAGCTGGGAAGAGGGGATCAAATCCTGCCCTTGGATTCTTGGTGTTCTGTATCCACAAGGTGGCAGTAGGGAGCCTGCAGACTCTTGTGGTCAAGCCTATGTGCCCAAAGTACCTAAAGGCAAAAAACCCCAGAACAAAACAAAGCAAAAACCAGCCCTTTCACATGAAACGCCTGGGAATTTCAGGAGATGTGTTCCACCTGAGTTGTGTCTTGAAGCTGGTGGGAGGGTGTGCCCGAAGGCTACCTTTTCCCGAGCCTGTTCTGGGGCCCGGCGTGGCCAAGCTCCTGAGCCGCACACTCAGATGCGAGGACTGGAGAAGGGCGTGGGGCGAGTAAGGACTTTCTGAAAAAGACAGAAGTTCTCTTTTATGATCTCCTTAAACGCGAACGTATCAGCTCAGTGGAGACGGACATTATTACTCCCTGTGTTAAAGGATGTAGAAGAGAAACCATACAATTGATGAAACTGGCTTTCGGACTTTGTAGAACTTTACCCCAGACTGTAGTTGGTTTGTGGGTGCTCAGTGGGTACCCCGGTTGCTTCCTTCACTTGTCTCCATTCTCAACCACGGGCCTGTTATTCTAACAATGACAAGCTCTGTTCCTGGGAACATACCAGCCTGTGAAATGGCCTCACTAATAACGCCTTCATAATGCCCCTCCATTTTATTGCTGAAGGCACTGTAGTTTAAAAAAAAAAAAAAAAAAAGAGCAGAAGCAGGGCTACTGAGGAAGAGAAATGGTTTAGCAAGATAGGGGAAGGAAGATTGCCTGGTGGCCACCTCCTCCACCAAGTGGCTTTTGGGGTAACCGCAGAGCTTTGGGCGGGGGCTGGGGATCCTCCGTGGGGAGCCTGAGGCACAGCTTCCACCGTCTGCCTCCAAACACCACCAGCCGGTCCCCTCCGGCCGCCCCACGCCTCCCTGATGGCTGCTTCACTGCAGGACCTGGGGAGCCACTGGCAACCAGCCCGGTTCCCCACCCCCACCAGATTCGTGGCTGCTCCAGTGAGCCCGGAGGGAGGGGACGGGGCGAAGGCAGGGAGACTGAGGAAGCCCCTGCGACCCCCTATTCTTGCTCTGATTCCTGTCTTGCCAACTCTCCCCTTCCTCCATGCTGCTTTGCTGCGCTCATTTCTCTGCCACGTCTCCCGCTTGCTGTGTGTTTGATGCTGGTTGATGGCCCCTCCATCCGGAGTGTGGGTTCTGAGGGGAGAGGATGCCCTGCCCCAGGCCTGGAACAGCTCCCAGCTCTACACCTGCTCGCAGCAGCATCCAGGGCACCTCACCAATCACACGGCCCGCAGAAAATGCCTTTAGACAAGCCCTCCGCCACCTCCTTGTGCCTCCACGTGCCTCCCCCCATCTGTCAACCCAGGCCCACACACCTCCAGTCACCATGTCCTCAAAGGGTCAGCCTGGGCCAGCTCTCAGGATGAGTCAACTCTTGCATTCCCAAGATCCCCCAGGGCTTCCAGGACCCATGTTCCCAGGGATCCCTGCACCCCCAGACTTCCGGCCCTGCCCTGCCCACGTGGTGCATCCTGTTATGAGCCGGACCAGGAAACCACTGGCCAGTGTCTGGTCTGGGGGATGCCTGGGCCCTTCCAGCGCTGCCACTTGAAGATTCAGTGTCCCCTCTGTGGTCAGCTGAGCCCTTCCTGGTACCTCGCCTTACCGAGCTTGCTTTGTGTCGTGCCAGATCAAGAGGAAAAACCAGCATTTGCACATTTGATGGAGACGTGTCCACTATGCTTTTGGAAGGGCCAAGTACCTCTGCCTCCTGCTGGGTTCCCTGCAGCCCGACCACCTGGCTCAGTCTACCAAGCTTCTGTCTCACACGCAAACATGCTTGCCACTCCCCAATCTCCTGCCAGGCTCCTTGTGGAAATAATATCAATTGTATCTTCTCAAAATAGAAGGAAATAGGTTAGCCTGCTGCCTCAGCAGTTCCCCTGCTTTGCTGAGCTGCAGGTTTCCTTGGACATAAACCAGCATTTCAACTTCCAGAACGGTGGTGCACTTGGTGCACGACCCTCGGTTAAGGAAAGGGGACATGTCCCTAGCAACTGGCTCCACCAGGGCCCGCTGTGCACCACCCACCGCCGGCCGAAGCCTCAGGCTCCACATGCCTAATGGGGCTGTGGCTGCTTTACACTGTTAGGATGGCTTGGAAGCTAAAAGGCTCCCCTAGCCCCACCCGGCCCCCATCACGTCCATTCTCAACCAGAGCCGAGATGGGCTCAGTTTTCGAGATATCTAGTGTTGCTCTCTAGCTAGCAGGTGCCTAGAGGCGACATAGAGCTGAGAAAGCTGATCCAGTCTACATTATACTTCTGTGTGTGTCATGACTGCTCACTCAAAGGCCCCTTGTTCACATCCTAAAAGTACCGTCCACAGATCTGGCAGGGGACTGGGTGGCACATGCGTTCCCTGCAGAGAGAAGTAACAGGAGCTGGCTCGGGCTGGAGGTGAGAGCTCACCGCTCAGTCTCCACACTTAATTTGGCAAGGATTCCAGCCAGCATCCTTCTGCAGCCGAGAGCCCCGACAGGCTGGGATTTCCAACCAAACTGGCAGGAGAGCTCTGCAGACGGGGAGCTGCGTTCAGAGCATGTGTGGCCGGGGCAGTGGTCCCTTCTCCAGGGGCAGTGCCAGTGAGTTCTCCACCTTGTGACATACAATCCCTCCTCCCACAAAGCAATTGGGGCACCCCCTGCATGATTCCGCAGGGCAGGTGGCCCAGCTTGGGCCCAGCTGAGCACTGCGGTGGGGGTGGGGGCCTGCAGCTGGAAAATCAGGCTGATTTCCCAGACGGGGTTGGTGTTTTTTCACAGCACAGCACTCAGCTGCTGGAAACAAACATGGCTCATCTTGGGATGGGGGAGGGATAACAGAGAGGGAGCTGGGAACAGAAACACCATTGACTTCTCAGCAACCGTGGAAGGGCTGCAAAACTGTGACATTTCTGGAAATTGCTGGTTTATTTTCTGGAAAATACATTTTATCATTGCTAGAGAGAGAGGAAACAGTGTGGTAGCTCAACAGGCTAATCTTCAGCCAGCAGCACAGGTATTCCATGGGTTCCAGTTCTAGTCCCAACTGCTCTGATCGAGTGCCTTTCTTATGGCCTGGGAAAGCAGCAGAGGGTGGCCCAAAGCCTTGGCACCCTGCACCCATGTGGGAGACCCAGAAGAAGCTGCTGGCTCCCATTTTTGGCTCTGTTCAGCTCTGAGCATTGTGGCCATTTGGGGAGTAAACCAGTGGATGGAAGATCTTTCTCTGGCTCTCCTCTCTATAAATCTGCCCTTGAAATAAAAAATGCATCCATAAAAAGGATTTTATTTCCAAGGATATGCTGTCATGCCAGAGGTTTGGCACTACAGAGGCGAAGTCCAAGGAAGGTCAGACAAGCGCGGAGTCGGGCGGAGTGGGCTGTGCTGTGACTGGGGGACAGGGCCCAGGGCTGGCGCATCAGGGGAAGTCAGCGGCTTCGCAGCACCAAATAGAGCGCTGGTGCTGAATGAAGGGAACACTTCGCACGAAGCCAAGGGAATGCATGGGGAACGATCACCCGGCAGGCCCTGCAGCCAGCAGAGCTGAGCTGTGTCACTGGGTTTATGACAGCTGTGGCTGGAATAGATGGCCAGGTGACCTGTGCTGGTCTGCGTGTGAGCAAAGACTTATGTCACATGACTGGAATAATGATTGCTGCCTCAAACTTTAGAGCGCAGCTCAAAAAGCAGGCTGTGATGCTCTGCCGTCTTCCTGAGCACTGGTAGAAAACAAGTTACCAGCAAACGCGAGTGTGTTTTGGAAATATTCTAAAAGCAGCCTGTTGACACAGCGAGCCATTTTAGACCTGGCTTGCTACGTGTTTGGAGAGAAACGCGTATTCTTTTATTAGGCACATGGAGCAAACTCTTTGAGCTGGGTGAGCTTAATTGCTGGAGTGAATATATCACAGCTGCAAAAGTGACATTCTTGGCCGGCTTCTGTATTCAGCTGTCTTCCCCTCGCCCCGTTACATTCCAGAACAGCGGTCTGCACGATGTCTGGAGCCAGCCGTCAGCTCACCCTCCTCCTCCTCTTCAGCTGCTGCGTGGTTGCCCGGGAAGTCCACGCCGGAGAGCAGTGCACAGCTGCAGGCCGCCAGGCCGAGTACTACACGGCCGCCGTGTTCGAGCACCGGCCCTTCTTGAGCCCAGACCCCCTGGCACTCATCAGTCGCCAGCAGGCCTTGCGGCTGATCAGCAGGAACCTGGACATCTACGAGCAGCAAGTGGCAGCAGCGGCCCGCAAGGCAAGAGGCGCTCTAGGTCATAAGCCAAACTTGGCTCCCGGCACTACGCGCCAAGCTGTTATTTAACCCTAGGCTCCCCCCAGCCTCCTCCAGGGAAATCAGTCCAGCTCCTGAGCCTGAGTCAATTGACTAGCTAGAGCCTGACCACTCCCAGAGCGGTGTGTGAGCCAGCAGCCCCATGGAGCTTGTTAGGGGCCAAGCGTCTCGGCCCTTCCCCAAATCTGGGCATTAGAACCTGCAATCCAGGGTGCATGAGGTTAGGGAAGCTGCGTCCTGGGTCCCTGGTCCCAGTGTGGTAGTGCAGCGGCGTCCCTGGCCAGCAGTGAATGAGTAGGGGTTCCCAGGCCCTGGAGAGAGTGGATGGGTGGGAGCCAGTGGAGGATGAGGTCCGGGCATTGGGAAGATGTTTAGGCTCTGCTTAGAATCCCAGGGAGCAGAGACCACTGGGCCCATGAGCTCTCCTGCTCCTGGAGACGGTCAAAGCTGAGCCAGTCAGCACCCACAAGGCTGCCGGTGGTGGCTGGCTCCTGGTGATCCTGGGACTCGTTGTCTGGCCTGGGTGCACTGTAACAGCTCAGTCCTGCCAACCCTCCCACCCCTCCCTGCCGGACAAAGGGAGTGCCCCTGCCAGCCTTTGTGATCACTTCCTGTTGGCCAGCATTTCCTCCCTTGCACCAGGAAGGGAGGGACCAAGGAGACACACCTCCTGTGGCAGAGAGGGAAAATGGTAGTGCCAGATGCTACCGGGAAAGCCACAGCCCAGGGCAAATATGGGATGTTCTCCCTAGGGGCACGTGACCCAGTCCAGGTGCCTGTGCTGCCTGGACCTGAAGTAAGCTGGATGCATGGGAGCAAGCCTTTCCTTGCTGTCTGCAGATTCAAAGGGCAGGACCAGTCAGGCTGGGAGGTCCCCCCACAGCGCCTGTCCCTGTGCGGATTGTCAGGGATGGCCTGGGTTGTTGCAGTCACCCTCAGCTATTGCCACTAAAATGCCACTATGTGATGTGGCATAGCGAGTACAGTGCTGCCTGCAGTGTAGAGACTCAGCCAATCTACTTCTGATCCAGTTCCCTGCTAGTGTACCTGGGAAAGCAGTGGAGGATGGCCCAGGTGCTTGGCACCTTACACCCATGTGGGAGACCCGGAAGAAGCTCTTGGCCCCTGGTATCAGATTGGTCCAACTCCAGCTGTTGAGGCCATTTGGAGAGTGAACAAGCAGATGGAAGATCTCTCTGTCTGTCTCTCTGTAACTCTGCCTTTCAAATAAATAATCTTTAAACATTAATTTTTATTCACGTCTATGTGAGAGGCAAGAACAAAGCTCCTAACTGCCAGTTTGCTTCCCAAATGTCCAAGGTGGCTGGGGACAAGCTAGGCTACATCCAGGAGCCAGGAATTCAGTCCCGATCTCCCATGTGGATGGCAGACAAGTTCCTGAGCCATCCCTTGCCGTCTCTCAGGCGCACATTAGCAGGAAGCTGCAGCCCAGACCAGAGGCGGGAGTTGAACCCAGGCAGTCTAGTGGGTGATGCTACTGTGCCGAGTAGGCAACTTGAGTGCTGTGCCACCTATATTGTAAAATCCTAGCCTGTGTCCCCAGGAGTGGCGTTGAATGAGAGCTTGAAGCTGTGGGCCTGTTTCCTCTGAAGGTTGACACTTCTCCCTTCTGTCTCATCCTGACACCCGGCTTTTCCTGGTACACCGTCATTGGCCCAGAGCTCTGTGTGTCCTGGCAGGTGCACTCATTCTGGCGGTGGAGAGCGTCTGGAAGGCTTGTCCTCTCAGTGGGCAGCAGTGAGCCTCCTGGGAGCCGCCCCTGTCGTTGTGTAGCCAGAGCTAGAGGGACCGAGCCACTCCCGGGCACGCATCTCCTCTCCCTGTGAGGACGGTTGTGGCAGCCCGTGGCCTTTCCCCTGCTGTGACTCCTGGCTCCTCTGCAGATCCCTGGTACTGTCGGATTCCTGCCCCTGCCACCCAAGGAACACTTCCCAGGTCTTCTCCACATTCATCACCGTAGGCAGGCCTCCTAAACGTGGTCCCCGAGGCGCCTTTGGCAGCCCTGTCACACTGCAGGTTTGTGAGGCAGTGTCTGTCGCTAGCCCCGTGTCCTTCCCCAGGCCTGGACTTCACAAAGCTTTCAACCTGAGAGCAAGATTTGTTGTTCATGGCTATTTAGGAAGCCCCTCATATCCATTTCCTTAACGTCATTCTCGCGTTTATCTGATACACACCTGACTTGTCTCTGTGCTGAAGTCAGTGTAAAAATATCCCAGGCATGCCCTCGGGGCTCCTGGTGACAGCAGAGCTGCCATCCTCCAAGGGCAGCATGTTCTCCTGGCACAGGTCCTTGCCCACGTGGCCCCTGCACCTGACATACCTGACACCTTATCTGGTCCCCAGGCCCTGCTGAGACGCTGGGCACATGCCACGCCAACGGTTACAGGTGATGGCTGCCTTTGTGGCTTAACGGCCTGCCCCCAAGGACCTGTGCTGGCCACAGGCAGTGGCTCCCCCTTTGTGCGTGGCCACAGAGGGAAGCTGTTGTTGCAACTGTGTCTGGTGTTTGCAGATAGCTCAGCTCGCCGGCAGGGAGAATAGCTTTTTTGTTTTTTAATTTAAAAAATTTATTTTAATTTCATGTGATACAGTTCCACAGGCTTGGTGGTTCCCCCTTTAACCTTCACATTCCCAGGGAAAGCAGCTTTCAGGGAGCAGGTGCGTGTCCAAATTTCATGCCAGCCTTGCTCTTGGGCAGTGTTCTGAGCAAGCTGGCTGAAATGGGTCTGGCTTAAAGATGAGTGGGCCAGAAGCCCCCGGGGTTGGGGATCCTTGGCCGTCAGGGGCTGTTGACCCCGTCCAGGTCCTTCCAAGGTGACCGGTTCGGCCCACGCCTACCATTCTGCTCCAACCTCAGGGTGGCACCGCCCCAGAACTCCAGTCCCCGCTGGGAGCCCACCCAGCCACCATGTTTGTAGCCCCAGCTCCGGGCCAGGTGTTGCTTCCTGCGGGTTGAGATCAGCGCTGGTGCGGTGCCTCTCCTGCCCAGTGAGACACGACCCGGTGTTTTGGATCGCAGGGCGCCCAGATCCTAGTGTTTCCAGAAGATGGCCTGCACGGATTCAACTTCACAAGGCCGTCCATCTACCCATTTCTGGACTTCCTGCCACATCCTCCCTTGCTCAGCTGGAACCCGTGCCTGGAGCCCCACCGTTTCAACGATACGGAGGTGAGTGGGGACCCCAGCTGTCCTTCCTTCTCAACATGCTGAGGGGCCCCAAGGGTGGACCAGACTGGACCAAGCCTACAGTACATCTCCTGAGACCACAGGAGACCACAGGACCTGAATAGTCAAACCCGGACTGCACACACACATTCCACTTAACAATGTTGGCTGTCAGGAGGGTCCCGGCTCTCTCTCTGAATTGCACAGGTACAGGAGTCTAACTTTTGAACAAACTGGCCAAGTAGAAGAAATAAAAACCTGTCCTGGTGCGATGGCCTAGTGGTTAAATCCTTACTTTGTACATGCTGGGATCCCATATGGGCACCGATTTGTGTCCCAGCTGCTCTGCTTTCCATCCAGCTCCCTGCTTGTGGCCTGGGAAAACAGTCGAGGACGGCCCAAAGCCTTGGGACTCTGCACCCACATGGGAGACCTGGAAGAGGCTTCTGACTCCTGACCTCTAATTGGCTCAGCTCCAGCTGTTGTAACCACTTGGGGAATGAACCAGTGGAAGGAAAATCTTTTTCTCTCTGTAAATTTACCTTTCTAATAAAAATAATCTTAAAAAAAAGGTAACAAAAGTCAAAGCCCCTGCTCCCCACAGGCCACCCTCGTGCGACTTCCTTTCCAAGAGAACCTGTCAGTGACACGTCGGTGTGCGGCCAGCTGTGTCCCATACATTTCATATTGATACGCTGCTTGTGGCATGTCGCATGCTTTTGCTAACTCTTACAGTGACAAGCAGTTTTCCAGTGACTATTCTCAGATGTGAGATTTTTGCAAACTTTCCAGAGGATGAAATTTCTAGAGAGTAGATTTTTTGAAGTAGGTGCATGAATGTGAAACGCTGAATTTGCCTTCGATTTTAATTGCAGTAGGAACAGTGTGTGAATGCCTGTTCTCTCCGAATTTAGCCCTTGCTAGATGCAGTAAGTTTTAAAATTTGTGCCAGTCTCAGCAAGGTGACATGATGTCTCATTGTTTTAATGTTCCATTTCCTTATTAGCCTGAGCCTGAGCAGCTGTCCAGTTGCTTGCTGGCCTTCTGTGCCTCACCTACCCAGCAGCCTTTGCTTCAATGTTCTGTGACAGCTCTTCATATATTGTGGACATAATACAGGAACTTTTCTGAAAATCACTTACGTATACGTCTTTTTCTCCCAGGTCCTTCAGCGCCTGAGTTGTATGGCCATCAAGGGGGAGATGTTTTTGGTGGCCAATCTTGGGACCAAACAGCCCTGCCTTGTCAGTGACCCCGGTTGCCCCGAGGATGGGAGATTCCAGTTTAACACCGATGTCGTGTTCAGCAGCAATGGAACCCTGGTTGGCCGCTACCGCAAACACAACCTCTACTTTGAGGCAGCTTTCGACACCCCGCCTACCGCGGACCTCACCACCTTTGAGACCCCGTTCGCCGGCAGCATCGGCGTCTTCACCTGCTTCGACATCCTGTTCCTCGACCCCGCTGTGAAGCTCATCCGGGACACGCGGGTGAAGCACGTGGTGTACCCCACCGCCTGGATGAACCAGCTCCCGCTCCTAGCAGCCATCCAGATCCAGAGAGCTTTTGCCGTTGCCTTTGGCATCAACGTGCTGGCCGCCAACATCCACCATCCCTCCCTGGGCATGACAGGAAGTGGTATTCACACTCCTCAGAAGTCCTTCTGGTACCATGACATGGAGGACCCTGAGGGCCGCCTCCTAGTCGCCCAGGTACCCAGAAACCCACTGGGTCTCGTCGGCGCAGAGAAGGCGGTTGACAAAGTGGACCCCTCCCACCATCGATTTCTAAAAGTCTTGGCAGGTGACCCATCCTGCGAGAGAGACAGCGGAGGAGTCCCTTGTGAGGAGGCGCCCACGCAGAGCCTGCCCACGGCCCCCACGTTCCACGCTGAGATGATGTACGACACGTTCACCCTGGTCCCCGTCCACGAGAAGGCGGGCTACCTCCAAGTGTGCTCCCGTGGCTTCTGCTGTCATCTGCTTTACAAGAGACCCAGCTTGTCCCAGGAGCTGTATGCTCTGGGGGTCTTCGAGGGCCTGCACACGGTGCACGGCACCTACTACCTCCAGGTCTGCGCCCTGGTCAAGTGCGGGGGTCTAAGCTCCGACACCTGCGGCCAGGAGGTCACCGAGGCCACGGGCGTTTTCGACCTACACCTGTGGGGGAACTTCAGCACTCCTTACATCTTCCCGCTGTTTCTGACTTCCGGGATGGTCTTAGAGACTCCCGACCAGCTGGGCTGGGAGAGTGACCACTACTTCCTGAGGAAGAGAGAGCTGTCTTCCGGCCTGGTCACGGCAGCTCTCTATGGGCGCTTGTATGAGAGGGACTAGGGCCAGGCTGTGTGCTCTTTTGGGGTACACAGGCCTCTGTGCCCCAAGGTCAGGCTCCTGGGGCCGCAGACCCCACCGTAGGAACGTGGGAGAAGTGAGAGAGGCAGCTTCCCTTTGCCTCTTAAACTTCAAACACAGAGACATTTTCTGGCATCTTCTGTTCACATCGATTTTGAACTAAAACAAAAATAAGTATCAGTTTATGTTTTATATATCCATAAAACGGTATTTTTAAAAAAAAAAATTTAGTTATTTGAAAGGCAGAGTTACAGCAAGAGAGAGAGCAACTTTCCATCCACTCGTTCCATCCCCAAGAGGCTGCAGTGGCCAGGCTGGGCCAGACTGAGGCCAGGAGCCTGCAGCTCCATCGGATAGCCTGTGTGGGTGGCCAGAGTCTAAGTACACAGGCTGTTACACTGCGCTCCCAGGCACAGTAGCAGGGAGGCCGAATCGGAAGTGGAGCAGCCAGGACTTGAACCCGTGTTCATATGAGATGCCTGCATTGCAGGCACAGGTGGCCACTTACCAGCGCCTGGGTTCTTTCTCTTGCCAATGAGTAGGTGGCACCCAGGCTGAGGAAGCAGTTTACAAACCCAGTCAGTTTCCAAGGGAGAGAGCAAGACAGCAGCCTTGTTAGAGACACCACGCAGGGCCTGCCACATTCCCTCACCCCACCCACAAAGTGACACTGCCAGGGCAACCCCAGAAGGCACACCTTGGCACAGCATTTAAGACCAGAAGGGAATGGAATGTTTGGGATAACTCAGAGCAGTGCCAGGGGCAGGGCGAGGGCACTGGGCTGTGTGGCAGACAGCAGGGTGGTAACAGCCCCGCGCCCCAGGGGGTCCTTGCTGCCTGGGGATCCTGGAGCACCCACGGCTACGGGCTGGAGCTTCGCCTGGGTGTAGCTCTGGGTGCAAAAATCATCCTTCATTCTGGTGATTCCCGTACATTGCATACCCAATATTTCAAAGCCACAGGGTTTCAGCTCTGTGCCTGCCAATTGAGCAGACCATCAAGGGCAGAAGATTAGTTTGTCAGATGTTGTGACTATTTAATCACAAAAATTAGCCTTCCAGACCCTTCCATGGTTTGAGGCAGGAAGACGCAGAGCGCAGATCCTAGAGTTCAAGCCTCAGGAAGGCCTCGCCCATCACACTTCCCTGGGCTGCTCTCAGGCATTCATTAAAACCTTCATGAGTCCCAGTTTGCCGGTTCCTAGGGCGCATGCAGAGCAAGCCAAGAGGGAAGGAAGCGGCCTGGCGCCGGCCCCGAAGCACTGACTCACGGCTCCCACTCAGAGGCCCCAGTGACTCAAGTCTCCAGGAAATCAGCAGCAATGACTCAGAATTTTGGGATCCCCACGCCCCGGGGAGGTCCCCCTGGAACGCGAGCAGGACCTCTCCCACTAGATGACGGTGCTCGCCTACCCTCCCCAGCAGATCAGCAGTGGGAGGAAGCTGGCAGACCGGATGTGGCTGCACATGTGGCTGTCGGCCAGCCGCCCACTCGGCTTCCCTCCCAAACCCCAGGGAGACACATGATGGTAAAAATGCATGCTGTTGCTCTGTGCCAAGATCCAAGGTGGCCTGAGAAAGAAGCAGAGAGGCCGGTCTGCATCGCCTAAACATCCACAGGAGTCCTATGCTGCCCAGCTGAGCAGAGCGGCCTGGCCTGCTTCCTGTTGGGATGGGCCAGCTCCTGAAGCAAATTAGCTGTGGCCAGAAGTCACAGCAGGAGGGCAGAGCAAAGTGGAGGACGTCCAAAGGAAGGGAAAGAGCCATTTACAGAAAAGTCCCCCTTTGACTAATGGCTGGAAGTGGTTTCGGTTGGCTGTGACCCTGCAGGGCAGTCTTGACGGTATGCAGAGGCCCAGAGTTCGAGGCCAAGGCATACATGAAGGGAAGCAGCTTGATCCATTCACACCAGCTGTGCAAACACCTGCTCCCAAGGAAAGCACCCATGTGGGAGACCTGGTTTGAGTTCCTGTCTCCTGGTTTGAGTCTGGCCCAAGCCTGGGTATTTGGGGAATGAATGAACAGATGGAAGGCTTTTCTCGATGCCCCTGTCTCCTTTCAATATATAGGTATATATACCTATAATGTATGTGTGTGTGTATATATATATATTTATGTATGTATCTTTATATATACATGTAAAAGGCCTTGTCCTGTGTCAGAGGTTAGTACCCAGCATTCATATAAGCATCCAACCCCAAGAGGCAGAGGGTGTGGTGGAGCTGATCTTTCTAGGATGGCTACAACACTATTTCCAGCTCCACCTGCTCTTTCAGAACTTTGCCAGTCTGGGCCACTGGGGGCGGGGTGGGGGAGGGGTGTCTGACGCAATGCTACTTCCAAACCTAGGTCATGAGCAAAGGCTCTCGGGGCTTGCGCTGGGAGCTCAAATACCACAAGCCGAGCCCCTTGTCAGCCCTGGCAGCGAGGGGCACAGCCAGGCCTTCCCTGGGGCACTGAGTGCACTTGTCAGCGCAGCCGGTGACCGTGGTGATTGTAGTCGCTAAATGTCAGGCTGTCCTGTGGCATTCATGTAAAGTCTTGGCAAACGTGAAGAACTAAGCCCTTTAGAAATGTGAAAGGCCAGTGAGGCTGTGGGGGCTGGTGGCTGTGAAGGAGAGCAGGGTGGGGGTAGGGGGAGTGGGGCGGGAGGGTGGGAGTGGGGGGACGGGTGGTCACTGCCAAAGGAGCAGAGTGGGGGCGCAGGGAGGAGCAGGCGGTCACTGCCAGGACCTGCTGGCTGCTCTGAGGGGTTGCAGGCGCACTTCCTGAGTCATTCACACCTCGTGACCAGCCCTGAAGACTCACCAGGGGGAAGCACAAGAAGGAGCAATTTTCAAGGGATGAGGTGGCATTTTTGCAATGCACAGTAACTACCCATTTCAGAGGCAGGAAAAGACAAGGGCTGTCTGGAGTTACTGTGAGCAAAGCACTCTCTCCTGTAGTCGCGCACCTGCTTTGAAAGGGGAAAGACGCTCATGCACAGAGAAGGGCAAATGGCTTTGGCACCCACCCCCATCTTCCGAGATGCCATCCCAGCTCTCAGCAGCCACAGACAGAACAAAGGCAGCTGTGTGTCTAATGAACCGGCACAGGCATTTCAGCAGAGCTGATGCCCCGGAGGGGGTGAGCCGTGCCAGGAGCCGGACCCTCCCAAGTCCAATGCCCGGGTTGAGGGAACACAAGCATATGCCTAGGATAAGAGGCACTGTCAGTGCGGTAAGCATTATCAGTGCATCTGAAAATGGTGACAAAAGCTCACTGTTCCGCAATGAAAACACCATGATGGGGTTCCTGTGCCGTTCTGGTCCCTGCAAATTCTGTTTCAGATCTTTCCGAGTCCAGGAGCAGTGTATGTTGGATGCATGCAATAAATACACACTGCAAAACAGAGATTTCTGTAACTTTACTCAACACAGAAATAAACAAACATGCAACAATTGCAGGCAAAGCTCGGAGGCGTTGGCCTGGGAATCCAGACACCTCCTAGTTGTTGTGAGGCCATGGGCGCCTGGATACCGTTATGCCTCTGGGCTCCAGGTCTACTTCTCCATAAAAGGGGTGGAGCTAGATGCTATGCTGCCACATGCCTTGGCAGACTCATTCTTTCCAGTCCGCTCAGAAAGAGCAAATAAGGTGCTGAGCGCTGCTCACACGTGGAAGAGAACACTTGGTACAGCAAACAAAACCAGACTCGGTTTGAAAAAATGAGTCATCCCTCTCCCAACCCATTCATCTGCTTCGGGTGTTTAGATCTGAACAATCAGTGTTGTGAGGATCTGTTGCTAAGCGAGGGACTGCTGTGAGACGATGGCTTGATGCCAGCTTGATTTCGTTCATGAACTTGAGGAAGGCCTCAGCTGTGCAGCTTGCCTCTCTCCCCCGGAGGGGCTGCGGCTGGAGCCCCCACTTCCGCAGTCTAAGCAGGCAGATGGGGCGGCTGGGGGCCCTGTCCATGTGGGCTACCAGCTTGAAGGCCCCAGGACAGCTTCTAATGGGGGGACATGACACCCCAGAGCTCCCTGGGACAGCCCGACAAGGTGGGGGAGCTGGTGCTGCCTGGATGCATCCCGGCTTGTGCGTGGGAAGAGCGACAGAATTGGTAGCGATTTTAAGTCACCCCCAAAGCAAGCTGCCAGAGCGGTAGCAGTGTTTTCAGTTCTTGCTATTCCAGGCTCTGTGACATGTTTCGTCTTTCCCACCACCCTGTATCTTATTTGCACTTTGAGATGAGAAGCTAAACGGCCAGCCCAAGGCCATGCAGCTGTTTGCAAAAGTCTTCTGAAGCTGAGCCCTTGTAATCCAGGGTCCCCCAACACCAAAGAAACTGCTGGACAGCTCAGACCCCAGTCCAAGCCCCAGAGACTTCTGTACCCCTTGGGCCATCCTGGGGGGCAAAGGACCCATCCTCCCATCTGGAGCCAGAGTGCCCCTGGGCTCACTTGCCGGACCCTCACCACTGTAATGACTGCTGTGTGATGTTTGTCCTCCAACCCAGCTCCAAGCACAAGTACAGATGGGGCAGACCCAAGGTCAACTCTCAGCAGGGAGCCCCTTGTTTGGAGCAGAGTCATCTAGGCAAACCCGAGAGAGTCAACCTGCAAAGTTATGAGCGAGAATGATTCAAGCAGCTGAGGTCAGGGGTGGTTCCACGGGAAAAGAAGCGGAGACGAGCAGATAATTTGTTGAGGATCCATTCCGGCACGCGTGTTTCACCTCCTGATTTACTGCTCCATGGCCGGAGCGCAGGAGTTTCTGGCACTCAGATTTTCAATGATCGCACCTGTATCGTTTCTTCTAAAAACTGTGACCTAGGAGAAAACACTGAAGGCAATTCACATAGTTCAGTAGTCTCAACTTCAAAACCATCGAATGTAACAATGATGGGTCATATTTGGAAAGTCTATTTAGATGGGTTCATCCAAATTCTATTGAAATAGCTCTACTGACAAGTTACTCAGTTTTAAAAAAAAGACCCAGAAACTTGCTAAACTGAACACAATTATTCATCAGACATTTTAAGATAAAAGTAGCTTGTGTGTAAAAAAGAGGAACACTTAATTTACTGCATTAAAAAACTTTATTTCATTTAAAAGGTCCAGTAGAAGCCAATGAAACCCGAATTTATAGCTACATTTTGAGATTTCCTGAACTAAATGGCACGGTTTGAGCTGAATACCTTGTTAAGGAAGTATTTGCCAGTACCACCATTTCCCCCATAATATTTTCGAGCAGAAGCTGGTATTATTAGAATACACATCGGAAATTTCGGTTGTCATCCTTCATGCAGAAGTTAAAGAAAGTAAACAGGTCAGGGCCTAACTGCTTCTGACACACAAGGTGTAACAATAAAGGAATTCACTGCGGTGCTGAGGTGGTTCATCAAGCAGTCCACGTTCGCATGCCAACAACACTGCTGATGCTGAAACACCAGTCTGCAAGGGCTCGGGACTTCCCCCATCAGGTGCAGACCAAAGCAAGCGGGTTGTCTGTCAGGCTGGAGACAGACCGTCACAGATGCAGTTACAAAGCAATGAAATCGTTTTCCTGGTGGGCCTGGAACTGCATGAACCACTTCACACATTTCAGTCACAGCATCATTTATAGAAAGTGATGCAGAATCTAAACTCTGGTTTAAGTGAGGCTAAATTAAAAACAGTGCGTTACTTTATAGCTACACCTTGGATTTCATCAGACAGAAAATCTCAGTGTGTCCAAGGAGTCCTTTTGGAAACCACTTCAGCAGAGAAGGAGTCAGACAGCCTGTGAAAGAGAAGACATGGCAGAGGGCACGAGGTCCGTCCTCCAACGTTCTCTCCGAGGACAGAGCAGTGCCAAGACACAAGTTACCAGGAGGGAGGCTTCAGTTCCAGCTAAGGAAGACCTTTCTAACAGTGAGAGCTGCTCAACACCTGAATGGACTGCTTGCTGAGGTAGAGTCACTGGAAGTGTTCAAGGTGGAAAGATCACCCTTGGAGAAGGGACGCCTGCACTGGCTAAGAGGTTAGACTGGATGAACCTCAGGTCTCTTTCAATTCTGAGATTCTAGAAAATTCCCTCAGGGAATTCAGAAGAGAATTCCTAAAAGGAAAGAGAAAGCACACATATATATATATATATACTTTTAGAATCCTCTTGAGTTTTCTTTTTTTCAAAAGGTACAATAGAAAATGCAGTCCACTGTGTCTAAAATGCATATTCACCTTCCTACTACTAACAATTAGGAAGGGTTCATTATGACTTCTTTATATTATAAAGAAAAGATGGAAGATTACATTTATAATTTTTGTAAATATTAAAAAAAAACTCCTTAAAATCTAGTAGTCAATGCCCTAGAAACTTTATAGATTTTTAGATAATATGCACAGATACAAATACATTATTCATTAAATACAACTCACATTTGTGTTTTATTATACTCTAAAATATACAGGAATCTTGATGTACTGAAAGAGTGCAAGTAAATACAGTATTCAAGCAGTCACTATTTCTATGTACATGCTCATTAATTCATCAAAAAACCCACAAAATTATCAAATAGATCAAAATACTGTTCTGTGTTTTCACACTTTATATTCAGAAAAACCAGCTGATAATTTACAATGTCATAAAGTTTCCAGTTTCACAATACAAAAAGGATAAGATGAAATCTGATATCATTTTGTTGCAGTCTATGGAACTTTACTCCCTATATATGCAAAATCATTTGTATTGGGAAAATGAGTTTGCAGTAAAAGGAGAATCACTTATTTTAAAGCCTCAACACTGGCTTTTTTCCTCTCGGAAATTTGAAAGGCCATCTTCCATCTGGCAGGAAACTGCTTCTGTGTCCGACTGCAACGGGTTATTACAGCACACTGATGCGAAGCCACATAGGAGCGGAAGGCTTCACTGCTGGCAATCGTACCCTTCCGAGGGACCCAGCGCTGCCTAATCTATGAGTGACAGTGAATTCTGTTGCCTTCTGATTCGCCACCATTTCAAAACTTAAAGAGCAAAATAAATGACAACAAAAATCGCCTAATCCATTGTGGAGGCACAGAGGTCAAGTCAGCGACACAGGCGTATCCAAATGGTTCGGCTGAAGCTTCCTCCCGCCCCTCCCCTGCAGCAGGGTGGAGCCACCTTTTCATTCCATGGATTTCTTTTTGTAGGAAATCCTTTGCATCTTCCAACAAAAATAGTTTAATTTTTAATGCAAACTATTCAAAACTGGGCAAAAGCCTTCACGCCAAGCCTTCTCAGGTCTATGTCATGTGTATTTCCACCCTTACTACACCCAGTCAGCTGGTTTTCAATTCTAACATTATAAAAATTGGAATTTTAAAATTTTTATGTAAAAGAAAAGAATGTAAAAATACATCTGCTTTCTTTCATGGTTTAATACAGTACTGGAAGGCTTTCAGATGCTTTTGTTTAAAAAAAAAATCAACATTTAAAATCAAATCTCAGCTTCATTTTCAGAAATATCAAAGTTTACATAATGTCTCTTACTTCACCTACCCCAGTTTCCACAGAATGGCATTCTAGTGAAAGAACCTTTAAATGATTTGGTCCTTTGGCAATTTGCTGTGCACACAATGCCTACTACATCAAACTTTTATTGCCTTTAAGTTTAGCTGTAATTTTGTTGGTAAAATTGAACTCTAGTGTCCTTACTCTTTTGAAATAGTGTTGGCTTGTGTAGCAAGGTTAGGACGGCACAGTGTCCCAATTTACTTCTGGCACTGCAAGACTGAATTAAACAATTCCATAACGCAATCTGACATCAATATGCTTTTATCTGGTCAACTCTATGTCAATATTTTAGAAGTTCCTTTTGTAAAACTTGCCTTGAAAATTCTTCTTCCTAGTGCCATCGCATCTCTTCCACTCACTCACTGCACGATCCTGCTTCTTGGGTTGATTTTGTACGTGAATGAGAAGCTCAGTTTGAGGCTTTAGTGTCGGAACCCCTGCCCTCGGGCTCGGCCTCTCAGTAGGTTTCAGAATCGGAGTCATTGAGCTCATCCACATCTGTGTACAGGTACTCCTGTTCCCCAGCAATGTTGTTAAAACCACAGTAGGAGCTAGAGTCATTCCTCAGACTGGGCAAAGCTTCAAAGCTGACAGTTTTTGAGGCGTTTGTGTAACGGGTAATGGCATTGAATGATGATAAAGGGCTACTTGAAGAGACAGGCATCATTGTGGCCAAAATGAGAGCCAAGCAATCAGCCACATCCTTGTTGGGAGCACAGGCCAACGCTGGGGTGTAACCTAGAACCGAAAGATAAAATTAGAAACTGATATCCTACATGTACTTCATAAATACTAGAAACAGAGCCCCAAGCCCCCAACTTTACATAGTTTAAATTACTCACGAACTGTTCTAGCCAGGAAGCTCTTACAGCCTGGGCAACAATAGAAATCAACATATATCCAGAGATCCCAACATATATCTGTCTGTCTAAACGCACAGAGGCAACTGAGCTAGAATAAAAGGAAACCCAAAAGCCTTCCATGAGAATGGTGAGCAGAGGTTTGCTGTCCATCCACAGCCTCTGGACCCTTGCTGAGAGGAGTACAGATCCGCCCTGGAGGCACTGAGCAGGCCTTCCAAAGTCATGTTTCCAGTGACTGACTCTTGGTGAGTAGCTTCATTTTTCTCTTGGAGAAAAACAAGATAAGTTGGACAGATAAAGCAAGACAAATGTTTCCTTCGTAGCCTCTCCTGCCATTTTTAGTAAGCAAAAATGACTGACTGATGGCACAGGGCTCCACAGAGTATCAGCGCAGCCAGCGGAGGGGCACTGGGTCTGACAGACTGCGGCCTCTGCAGGGCAGTGCCCTGCCACCATTACCTAGGTATACTCTCAACACTTCATTCTCTCTGCTTAACAGTTTATTCTCATGTTCCTTCCCCACCTTTTTCTTCTTAGAGTTTTGGCTCGGAAGTTCCTTTTAGGATCTTCGTAAGAAAGGGTCTGAAGACCCTCATACGGCCTCATAGCATGCCAGGTTTAATGCAATTAAACTCTCCATGTGCTGTGCAGCCTCTTGCACTGCTCCTACTGCAGCCTGAGGACGCCCGGAGCACATGGCATCATCACTCTTGCAGAGCGCTTGTGAGCAGATGCAAAATTGATGGAGACAGAATTAACTGGTTAAATTCATTCACAATTTTCCCATGGCATGCATTCTCCATGAACTCTGTGCGGTGTCCTCGGTCACTGAACCTCTGCAGAACCAGGCAGGTCTCTCAGCACTCTGAACACATCCCTGGAGGTAAACTGACAAAGATTCCTTGTTCTTATGGAGCACATAGTCATTCTAGTGGGGAAGACCCAAAATAAGCCATGCATAATGTTAAAAGATAGGCTCAAGGGAAAAAATGAAAGAAGAAAGAGAGTAGGGCAGGTTGAAAGAGACTGAAGACAGTACGGCGGCAGGACCGTGTAACAGGCTGCTACACAAAGTGGTGGTTAGCACAAACTTTATTGAAAAGATGAAATCTGAGGTAAGACTTGCAAGAATTGAGGATCAGTCAGGAATACTCAGAAGGCCAAGTATTCCAGGAAGAGGAACTGCCAGAGCAAAGACCATGCCTAGAATGTCTGAGAGAGAGCTGACATCCAGATCCAGACAGTACCCACCAGAGGGTCTGGTGCTATAGCCTAGTGGCTGAAGCTCTTGCCTTGCATGTGCTGGGATCCCAAATAGGTGCTGGTTCGTGTCGCGGCTACTCCATTTCCCATCTAGTTCCCTGCTTGTAGCCTGGGAAAGCAGCTGAGGATGATCCAAAGCCTTGGGATTCTACACCTGCTCAGGGGACCTGGAAGAACCTCCTGGCTTCTGACTGGTTCAGTTCCAGCCATTGCAGCCAGAGGACGGAGATCTTTTTTTTCTCGCCCCCCCTCGCTGTAAATCTGACTTTCCAATAAGAGTAAAATAAATAAATCCATACCAAAACAAACAAAAAAGCCCCCTTAACCAGGGTAGTAGCAGCGAATACAAGAGCAAGCAGACATTTGGGGTTCCCCCTCAGATGGACGACAGCACACACTGGGGTGTACACGGCGGCCAACAGGCTGGTGACTGTCCCCCCGAGGGTTGGCCTGGCGCTGACAAGGACAGGGTCTGTCCTCAACTGCGATCAAGATGGCTGATGACAACTAGGGAGAGAACTTACTAGTTCAGGTTTTGGACATGTTAGCTTTGAATTATTCATCAGATAACAATATGGTTAGGTGGATATAAAAAAACAGAACTTAAGAGAGCTCAATCTGGGCATTCTTGGCATTAACTCCTTCACAGTCCTTAACCAAGTGGGTCAGCTGCGCCAGAGGCTGACCTGCCCAGCACAACAGCCAAGGGTCTCATCATCATCATCATCATCGGGGATGTGCACATTTATGGGAACAGTCTGCAGTGTGCTGGGAGCAAAGACCTGGCTGAAGCAGATGGAAGAGCGTGAATGAATGAGAAAGGGGAGTTCTTGAGTAGTTTTGCCGCAGAAGGGAATGGAAAGATATGGCACAGTACAGGGACTGACATGATGTTTCTAAAATGAGAGAACTAATGTTTAGATACCTAGGGCAATAATCCAGTAAGAGAACAAAAGGCAGCTACACGTAACCCAGAAGGGAAGGATTATTGCAGTGTCATGCTCAAGGTGGCAGAGGGGACAGGATCAGTGCTGGCATCAAGAAGGACACACGTAGGGTCTTGGTGAGTGTTTTTGGCGATGATGATGGACAGAGGCAGCAAACGTGCGCAGTGAGCACTGACTCTAGTCTGACACGTGACCTGGTAATCTGAGTTCATCTGATACATGGATCTGTCCTGCCTTTCTTGCCCTTACTCCTTTGCTAATAAATATTACTCAGTATTAACTACCTCTGATTTGCCAAATAAAAAACATGTAAGATTTTTTGTTTTGTACTTCAACTAGAGATCACAAGGACATCAAAGCTTCTATCTGACACAGGTGGAAGAACACAGACTCACCGTTTTCATCGACTGCAAGCACACTTGCTCCTTTCCCCAGAAGCTCCTGAACCACCGTTGTTAGCCCATTCCGGGCAGCAACATGCAGAGGTCTAAGGAAACAAATTGTTGTTAAGACGGTACTGGCAAACACATAGCAGAGGCATAAATGATGAACAGCAGTACACATTTTAATAGGCTTTGAAAATGGCTGCAGGTGCCATGACTAATCTCTAGGCCCTCAAGGAATATGATGCTAGGCTGTGAGTAAGCACTCTGGTGCTGTCAACCTAGAGGCTGGCAGCTCTCATGACTGAAAATCTTTCTGAAACCTATTTGCACCACACACACACACACACACACACACACACTCACACTCTAAGGCTGTATGCCTCATTTACCACCAGTGTCACATTTATCACAGTTGACTGAGAACATAGAACAGTACTATCTTCCTTTAGAAAATAAACCAGGTAAATGATAGAGAAAAAAGTGTAGTATTGTTAATGTTCTAATAAAGTTTCAGTTAAAAAACTTTTTAGTGCATCTTAAAAAAATTTCTACTGATTTATTTTCATTCTATTCGAAAGCTAGATGCAGACAGACACAGACACACAGCTTTTCCATCTTACAGCTCACTGTCTGAATGACTGCAACAGTCTGGACTGTGCCAGGCCAAGGTCAGGAGCTAGGAACTTGAAACAGGTCTCCAATGTTAGTGACAAGGACTCAAACAAGTCATTACCTACAATCATAGGGGGAGCTGGGACTGGAACCCAGGCTCTTCAACATGATGCATGGGTATTCTGAGCAGCAGCTTAACCCCTCACCCAATGCCCACAGAGTGTAACAGGCTTTTGAATTGTGATGGCTTTAGAAATTAGTTTTGTTGGGGCTGCTACTACGGCCTGGTAGGTTAGTCCTCTGCCCACAACACCAGCATCCCTTATGGGAACTGGCTTGAGTTCAAGCTGCTCCATTTCTGGTCCAGTACCCAATTCCTTGGCTCATGTACCCACAGACAGGGGAGATCCAGAAGAAGCTCCTGGACCCTGGCTTTGGAATGGTCCAGCTCCAGCTGTTGCAGCCATTTGTAGAGTAAACCAGTGGACCAAAGAGCCATCTCCTCCCTCTGTAACTCTGCCTTTCAAATAAAAATAAAGAAATGTAAAAGGAAATTAGTTCTATGATTGTGAAACTATTCTTTATTTTTAAGCTGCTTCTATAACTAATGGAGGCTAACCCAATGGTCGCATATTTAACTTTTATTTAACTTTTCTTGGTAATTATGGATCAACAGTTTATGCTAGACACGGAAGTACTCACGTTTGCAAGGCTGCGTTGGTTGCATTGATGAGGTTTCTATCTGTTATCTTTTCCAATATTAACAAGGCACTAGTTTCATGACCCTAAAATTGCGGCAAAATAACTCTTTAAGAAACTTGGAGCACTATTAAAAGTAAATGTATATACATCTAAAACCCCAGTTGTAAATCATTTATGTACAAGACCATACATGGCACAGATTTTCCTAGCTAATGAATTAAATATTTGCCTGAATATATGTTAGGGGTAGGAGCAGACAGAGAAGATGGAAAGAATTAAACAATTACTTTGTTCAGGCTCTATAACAGTCTAAAAGTTACATGGCTTAAAGGAGACTTTCGTATAGCATGGTCTAATAAATTCAGCTGTTTCTGTACAATAAACCTGACGTCAATTATCACTAAAGGTTTGGTGCCTGGCCCTATCCTATTAATGAAGAATAAAAACTTGTAACTGCGATGCCCTTACAACATGTCCTTACCTTGCTGCAAGCCAAATGGAGGGCGGTGTTTTTACTGTGATCGTGGAGAGTCAGATCTGCACTAGCACTGCTCACCAGCATCTCTGGGAGGAAAAAGGGCATCAGTGCTAGGTTATCGACCTGTTTTTAGATTACCAATAATCACTGCAGAGAAATGAAGATCAAAGCCAAAAAAAAAAATCCCTTTCACAAAACTTCAGTGCAAGAGAAATATTGTAATATAGAACATGTTATACTGTCTCATAAGTGGTAAAGAATCTCTATTGCTGTATAAACCACAGACGACAACAACAGCTGTTACTATTTTCTGAGCCCTTACTAAATTTAAAAAACTATTTTACAAGCTCTGAATTTATAGTAATTTATTTTACCTCAACCACAACCCTTTAAGTAGGTACTGTTATTTTTCTCACTTTAAAAATGCACTGACACACATAATTACTCATCTAGAAGATCCAGGACTCTGTTCCAGGCAGTGAGACTCCACAGTCACGTTCTTAACCACCATGAGACAGTGCCTTCTAACCAAGGACAACGTTACACTCCCTAAATAAATGTGAGCTGCGAGCAGAGCAGAAAGTGGGAGGCCCAGACTGGGCTCTAAATGGCACACTGTGGGCAAACTGGTCCTTACCGACGGTGTTTGTCTGCCCGTTTTCTGCAGCCATCATAAGAGGCGTTTTCCCAGAGGAGTCCACAGAATTGACCTGAGCGTTGTGGCTCAGCAGGAGCTGTAAACACTCAACGTGGTCTGTGAAGGCAGCTGCATGCAGAGGAGTTCTGTGAAACAAAAATGGCTTTAGATCAGCTCAGCTCCAGCCACTGCGGCTGCTTGGGGAGTGAATCAACAGATGGAAGATCATCCTCTCTGTCTGTCCTCCCTGTATATCTGACTTTGTCATAAAAATAAATAAATCAGAAAAAAAAAAAAACCCAAAAAGACAGGCTAAAAGCCATAAACACAAAACTCATAATGCAAAAAGATTTTCAGAACAATTTTTGCTTGCAAATATAAAAATTAACTCAATACTAACTCAAGTAAATTCTCACACATTAAGCTAATGGCTGAAAACTCTTCCAATGGAAAGCAAATGTTTTCTGCATAGCTGAATTCTCACCTTCCTCTGGAATCAGTAGCGTTCACGATGCTGGCTCCTAACGTATCAATCAACATCTCAGCAGCGCCTTCATTGTCATTGATCCTGTGTAAGGTAACAAGGTGATCACTTACAATGGGTCTCTCTTAACACATTCAACCCAGCCCTAACTCATTCCGGCTTTACTTACACAGCACAATGCAACGGACTGAAAGCATTGCCTTCTGTTTTCTGGAAAACTTCCTGTTCTAACAGAAGTTCTACACATGTCTCATGACCTATGTAGGTAAAGAAGACCAGGTATTAAAATCCAGAGACGATACTGGCAAAGGCCTCAGATACTCAGTAACCCAGTTCCTGCAATCTTGTCCCCTCCCTAGATGACAACCACCGTGCTTCCACCGCTGCAGAAAATCTCTAGACAAACACAACAGCACATATGCAAACTGTCCTTTTAAAAGGCAAATGAAATTATTTGTTTTCCACCTTGCTTTTTAACATGCATAAAAATCTCATTATTAACTGTTTCAAAAATTTCAAAGTATGAAGGTCCACACCAATGATTTAATCTATGATGTTTTTAAGGTCACTTAAACAGATCCCTGTGTTATTATTAACGGTGCTATAATGAAGTATTTTTATGCTTTTTAAAATCAAGTGTTTTTGTAAGAAATATAGCTTCTACAAATGATATTAGTGCAGGAAAGAATAAGTATCCATATTTTGAAACATTACGTCCATATCCCTGTAGTCCCCAAAAAATCCCTTTGGTGCACAGAACAATTCTGAAGTTTTGAGAGACATCCACTGTGTTTTATAGCTGTGCTGGCTGCTTCAGAACATCCTTGTCATATGGTCTGGCCTTCCAGCAGGACTGCAGCAACACAGCAGGACTCTATGTGTGCACACAGGAGGCTCTCAACACTGGTTCTTCCTGCTCACTGCCTGCCGTGCCTGTAGCCAACAACAGCAATTATACAAAATGCAAACTAATACCCCACACTGGATAAAAACCGAAACACCTAGCACTAAAGCAAAAACCCATTTTTGCCTAAAGGCTTGGGAGTTATTTCTTCAATTTCCCTCCCATCTGCCAAGTCCTGAATCAGCACCACCATGGCAATGCCTACTGGAACAGGAGCCCTCAGCTTTGAACAGCAATTTGTAAAACGACGACAACAAAATGAGAAAGTAGTGCGAACCCAGATTTCCTTAACCCAATTTGCCAAACCAGGGTTTTAGCAAAAACACCCTAATGGCTGCAAGGAACGACTCTTCTTCTATTCCACTAGACATTTCAGATCCACTGTGACAATCAATTAGATTCCTACACAGTCTCTTTATTTAAATGGCTTAAAGTCTGACAAAGTGATGCTGCATTTTCTTTGTTAATTATCCTAACATATTCAAACAACAGCTCAACTTAAACATAATTGTTTCACTGGGACGGGGTAATTTTTAGGAAGATTAAAATATTTTGTCAGTTTTTCCACTAATCCAATAGTTCTGTGTAACCCTTATGCTTGTCAGAAGACATTTGTCAGTGTTAGAGACAAGTGGAGTATGGAAAAGTGCTTTTGGCGTCTGGTGGGTAGAAGCTAGGATTACAGCTAAACATCCTGCATCTTAAAGGACATACGGGCCTAACACGTCAACAATGCTGGGATTGAGAAACTGCTAATTCTCTCTCTGAATGTTAGCGTACACTACTGCTTTTAATTCCATCTAAGTGAAAATTCATCACTGAGAAATAAAACAGAAACAGAAACTGATCAGTATTGATTTAAGAGCCTCTCACTCTACTGAAACATGGATGAAGGTGCTACCTGGAAAGCTCTGGCTTTTACTGAGAAGGAGTATTACAGATGGGGCACGCAGCCATGTGGGTGCCAGTTCACTCCCCAGCTGCTCTACTTCCAGTTCAGGTTCCTCCTCATGGCCTGGGAAAAGCAGCTGCAGTTGGCCCAAGTATTCTGGAGCCTAGGCACTCATGGTACCTGGATGAAGAACTTGGTGCCTGGCCCAGCACTGGCTGTTGTGGCTACCTAGGGAGTGGACTAACAGATGGAAGACTAGCTCTGATTTTAAAAATAAATAATACATAAGTAATAAATCTTGGAGAAAAAAACCAAAACCAAAAACTAGTCATTAAAAAGTTTACCACTTACCACTGAGAAAGTATTCTAAGTTTTTAAAATAAATCTTATTTATACCAGTATCCAAAAGATTATTTTAAAATATATCTATAAATATTTTAAATTTGTCAATGTTTCTAATACAGTCAATATCAATAGACACAGGTTCTGAGACCACTCTGTGTGATAGTGAACATCAGAGCAAAAGGGCCTATCACAGTTAAGAACAGAATAAAGCTAGCCCTATTCACGTTTCAGAGTTAATTCTAAGAGTGCTTACAGTGTCATGAAATCTGATCAAACTTTAAAGGGAACAAACAAGGTAATGAGGACTTAATTTCTGTGATTAAAGGACTAAACTAAAAGTTCTGACGTTTAGCATGTATAGCCTGTTCCTTTCTCAAATCTGGTCCTCCCTTCAAGAGGATGGCTGTCTTCTGTTTTGCAGGTGCTTCCCCAATTCACTCTTTACCCATACAATAATTAACAGCTAAGTCTAAGCCATTATACATACTCTACTTTCAGAATACCAAATTACAAGCCAGGCTTTCGATGAACATGGTTTTAATTTTAGACTGCCTCTATAGTCTCTTCTTTCATACAGCCAATACATATTTAGTTCCTTCCAGCTCAATTCAGAAACACATTTTTGCCTCACTTTTGAAAATTAGGCATATCCGCTATGATTTTTTTCAGTGACAACCAGGCATGTGGTTCATGCAGAATTCTGCTCTTGAACAAAAACAAACTTAAAGTGCCTAAATTGAGAAACCATGAGTAGGAACAGTGTTCTACATATAGACCTGGGTAAGAAATGCAAAAGATAGGCCCCAGCACTACAGCCTAGTAGCTGAATCCTCGCTTTGCATGCTTGGGATCCCACATGGGCGCTGGTTTGTATTCTGGCTACTCCATTTCCGACATACTCTACTCCCTTGCTTGCGGCCTAGAAAAGCAGCAGAGAATGACACAAAGCCTTTGGGACCCTGTACCTCCAGGAGGAGGCTCCTGGCTCCTGATCAGCTCAGCTCCAGGCACTGTGGCCACTTGGTGAGTGAACCAGCAGATACAAGTTCTTTTTCCCTGTTTATCTGCCGTTCCAGCAAAAATAAAACCTTAAAAAAAAACCTCAAAAAACAAAAAACATGTAGATGACAGCAACTCCCTCTTTGACAGTGCTGGAGCATCACTAAATGCTCCATGGAAGGCACTTGTCTGGTACCCATGCAGCAGAGCTAACCTGTGAAAAGTCTCTAAGATCCACTGAGTATGCTGAGCACCATGTCAGCGGCGATACAGGGATTCTGTGATATGCTCAGAAAGCACACAGATTTCAGTTTGGAATGTCAGCCATTTCACTGTTTCCTCTGTCCTATTCACTTTTTTCTGATACAAACACATTTAGAACACAAAATAGTGTAGTCAAAAGAAAGCACACTATACAAAAAGAAATGGAAACATAAAAACCTTTGAAGGTACCACATTTTGGTTGAACTAAAAAACAAAGGTCTAAGAAGAAACTTCCAGACATTACAGATTATCTTAAAATATCTGACAGAACCGGCTTCAATATGACAAAGGACATGACAATGGGACACTGTTCCCATGCTCTCTACTCTTTCCAGACTTGACATTTCCCTTATAAATGTATCATCTTCACTAATCCAAGAGTGCCTGACAGCTGTCTGCTCTGCACAGCTACAGGAAAGGAGGCAGGCTTCTATGTACTTAACCGTTGTAGCAGGCCCAGTGAAGTGCTGTATATCCGTGATTGTCTGCTAGGGCTGGATTTGCATCCGTTGAGGCTGCTGCCTGCAAGAGGGCTCCAAGAACTCCAATGTGTCCACAGGCAGCTGACAGGTGCACAGGTGTTCGACCTCTGCTATCACGAAGCAAGCACTTAGCACCGTGTTGAAGTAATGCATCTACACATTCTTCATGGCCTGTAACTGCCTGAAAGAAAGATAATCTGTATAGAGTAGACTTCCTGCCAATTGAAGCTGATTTCAATAATCTAAAGTACGTATTACACCTTTCCATCAATTAAGCTGAGTATTTAAATTTTTTTTTTTTACTGAAAGTGACATAAAAATCCAGTTACAGTAACAACATACAAATTGTATGAAAAACAATCCACTGAAAATAATAAAGCTGAAAAGTTAAGATTAAAATATGTAAGAAAATGGTTGGGATAATGGAAGAAAAGTCAAAATGACACTAATTCTACTCAAGATCTTAGGCTTTTACGATTTAAAAAGCGAGTAAGCAAAGTCTAGTTCAGTTCTGGCGAGTAGGAGCTTAGGGTCGTCCCCTCTGCAGGCCATGTGGCAATTCTGCTCACCCCTCTGTGCAGTGCGGTCCTTCCCCACTTGTCTTTGGCATCCACACTGGCTCCTTTGTTCAGCAGTGAGTAGACACAGTCCGTGTGCCCATTGAGAACAGACAGCATCAAAGGGGTCCTGAGCCACAAGAGAACAGGTTCAATGCCATCACTAAGACTATCAGCAACAACCAAATAACGTGATAGCCAGTCTTCCAAACATGCTTTTTTCTGATGCAACATTAAAGCATATTTAAATTTTAGAAGCCTTCTGTTCAGGAGTGGCACACCTGCTTTCTGTAAATCATAATCTTCCCATTCAAGTTGATTCACATTGAGTTTATCCTCTAGAGGTAAAACCATTCCATATCTGGAAAGGACTCATGTCTGAAGCCAGCTTCTCTGTCTTTTGTCTTTGAGACGAACCCTCTATGAGAAGTGTCTGCGGGGACACTCAGGCCTGAAGAGGTGAGGGTGAGTGGTTACACACTGGATGCAGCAGTTAAGAGGTTGTATTGAGGACTTCCATACGCCATACAGGAATGGCTGATGGGGTGCTGACTATTCTGCATCTGTACCAGCTTTGTCTTCTACCCTGGAGAGCAGCAGAAGAGGGGCTCAAGCACTTGGGTCCCTGCCTCCCATGTGGGACACCAGGAACGAGACCCAGGCTTTGGTCTGTAGTAGCTGGTATTTGGGGAGTGAACCAGTGGATGGATGCTCTCAGTCTCCAATTTTTCTATCTCTTAAAACACAGTATTTGATTCTACTGAGCAGCATACTAGAAGCACATGAACAGTCATCTTAAAAGTAATTTTAAAAATTCCTGAAACTTACTGTCCATTTCCATCTTGAATATCTACAGCATTCTGTGGTTCTGCATTTCCTATTAACAGCCGTAAGCATTCTGAATGACCATTTGTTGCTGTAAAGTGAAATTAAAACATTTTAGTAATTATGACAAAATAAAAAATGTGTATCTTTACAGCACATTTTATAGTACTTAGTTTGGAAGGGTAATTTCACTAGATTTAATATGAAAGAACAAAAACTACAGGTACAAAGGAAGTTTCTACTGTCTTCTGTGTCACAAATCCTTCAGGCTAACTCTCCTTCCCTCACCCCTACACCCCAGCACCCACCCTGACCATCTGCAAGCTACTGGAATGTTTAGCTTAGCAGCCTTCTGGCACTGTGCACAGGGAAGGTGGCTTGCTTCCAATCACCGGATGAAATCATGAATAGACCAAGTCGATGCCAACACCCCCATTCTCTGACTGTGGTCAGTGTCAAGGGGAGTACACGGCCCAGGTCTGACGACAGGGTTTTGAAGTCTATAGGGCTTCTGGGAAATATATATATAGGTTTGATAATGAAAACCACTCCTTTTTCTTGATTTTGGATGAGATCCTGTGACGAAGCAGTGACCATTCTGCAACCTGACTATAAAAGTAGGGATGTGAGGAATAAAGCAGCAGATGGGACCGTGTTCAACTTGTTTCTCAAATAAGTTAAAAGACATTCTCCTTTCTATCCTCCCTCTCCAGCTTTTTTTTTTTTTTTTTTTTTTTTTTTTTAACAAATAAAGAGAATAAGAATTTGGCCAGAATGGAATCAACCAACCCTGGAACTGTATCTATCTCTGCCCAGTTTATAGAAAGATTTCTATACTTCCTTGAAAGGCACAATTTCAGAGAGAGAGAGAGAAAGAAACAGATTTCCATCTAGTGGTTCGCTCTCCAAAAGGCTGCCATAACCAGGCTGGGCCAGGCTAAAGCAGGAGCTTTGCCCAGGCCTTTTCCATATGAGTGCAGGGGCCCAAGTACTTGGACTATTTTTGACACTGCTTTTCCCAAGTCATTAAACGCAGGCAGCTGGACTGTAAGTGAGCAGCCAGAAAATAAACAAGTGCCTAAATAGGCTACCAGTGTTGCAGGCAGCACAGCATTTATCTATAAAGATGTGCCATATATCTGTATCTCTATCTACCTCTATCTCTATCTATCTGTCTAGTTTGAAGCTTAAAAGAATTTACAAAAATACATATCAGCCAAATAACAATACAGAAAATACTACTAATTAGAAATGACAAACTAGTAAAAACTAGCTACCACTAGTCTACAAAATGTTTCTGACAGATAAGCTAATCTCTAAAACAGTTTGTAGCTCTTGAGGCCGGTGCAGTGGTCTAACCAACTAAGCCTTCAACTGCAGAGACAGCATCCATTATGGGCACCAGTTCTAGTCCTAGCTGCTCACTTTCGATTCAGCTCTTTGCCTATCGCCCGAGAAAGGTACGGGGGATTGAGCAAATCCTGGGATCCCTGTGCCCATGTGGCAGACCCAGAAGTGCCTGGCTCTCTGCTTCAGACGTCTCAGCAGCTCCAGCCGTCACGATGCTTGAGGAGCAAACCAGTACATGGAAGTGCTTTGTCTCTCCTTCATTTCTGCCTTTTAAATTAAATTAAACAAACCAACCAACCAATAAGTAAATAAATCGCTAAGAAAGAGCATCCCATAACACCTGGGATGGTTCAAGGAGACCTTATTTGGCCCATTGTTTTTTGAAAAGATTCATTTATATTCAGCGCACAGTAGCTACTGAAGAGGATTATCAGAATATCAAGTGGGAAGTGATCTGAAAAAGATTTACAGAGCAAGGCTTGCACTGATGGAACAGGTAGGTGCTAACATTAACCTACAGCTCTTTTTTTTTTAAATTTATTTATACTTATTGAAAAGGCAGATATACAGAGAGGAGGAGAGGCATGGAGAAAGCTCTTCCATCCACTGGCTCATTCCCTAAGTGGCCGCAACGGCCAGAGCTGAGCCGATCTGAAGCCAAAGCCCGGAGCCTCTTCCAGGTCTCTCAAGCAGGTGCGGGGTCCCAAAGCTTTGGGCCATCCTCAACTGCTTTCCCAGGCCACAAGCAGGGAGCTGGATGGAAAGGGGGGCCGCTGGGATTAGAACCAGTGCTCTTATGGGATCCTGGTATGTGCAATGCGATGACTTTAGCCATTAGGCTACCATGCTGGGCTCAACCTATAGTTTTTTTTTTTTTATAAATAAGTAGAAAGTACACTGGACCTTACAGCATTGATGAGCCATTTCTTAGGGATTAGCAAGTGTATTAGTTCGAAACTCACCTATTAACGGTGTAAACATTCCATGAAAGCTTTAATTAGTCCTACATTTTTTTTTAGTTGTTGATTGATAGAACTTTATTCTTTTACAGATTAAGACACTACATTTTGATAGCATGTGACCTGTTAGATGTCACCTTATTTAGGGTCTTAAACTATTATGAAAATATTTGTCCTGGTTTAAGCTTTCGATGGTCTTGAAATTCTGCTCTGGAAGCAAGAATTGGGACTACCTGTAGTTTTCTGCTATAATGCTAGCTTCCTGAATAAAATAGAAACAAAACAAATAGAAATAAAAGCCAAGACCATTTATTCAAATATTTTAAACTCCATAAAAGGCAGACTCAGCAAATTCAACGTAATCACATAAACAGCCCCCAAGGATAAGAAAACACTTGGTTAAGTTCTCAATTGTAGCAGCCTCGGTTATTCACAACAGGAGTAGGCATCTGCCATAGGGGTGCAGCTTGAAGTGCCTAGCCCCAGTCCTGGCTACTCGGCCTCTGATCCAGCTCATGCTAATGTGCACCTGGTGGGCAGCACAGAAGGGGTAGTGGATGAAGGATGTTTGCCTTTCAAAGAAAGCAGAAATAAATTCAAAAGAGAAAATGTAATTCCCATAGAGAGCTGTGCCTCTGTACTCGCTAGAAATAAAAAGCTGAATTAAGTCACTTAGATGATGTGGTTAGGTTTTTGTAATTTTCACATTACCAGCAACATCACAAAATTACAACATGAACTAATTTTTATAAAGTTGTTGACTTAAAAATTTTGTCTGGAAAAATGTTTAATGCATAACACTGGTATAGTAAGAATGTATTTCAATTGTCAAATGAAAGTATGCCTAAAATAACTTCCATCAAAAAGTCAAACTGCTTTGACAAAGAATTTAGCATTTATGTAAATCTAATATTAAAAAAAGATTAATTTATTTTACTTGAGAGTTACACAGAGATCTTCTATCCACTGGTTCACTCCCCAAGTGGCCACAATGGCTGGAGCTGAGCCAATCCAAAGACAGGAGCCAGGAACTTCTTCTGGGTCTCCCATGTGGGCGCAGGGGCCCGAGAACTTGGGCCACCCTCAGTTGTTTTCCCATGCCATAAGCAGGGAGCTGGAAGAGAAGTGGAGCAACTGGGACTAGAACTGGTGCCCATATAGGATGATGGCACCAGAGACATAAGATTAGTCTACTATGTCAGCCCCTATAAATCCAACTTTTAAGGCAGAAAAGGATTTTTTAAAAATAGGTAGATCTGTTTGGTTTTCCCCTAAGAATACAATTATCTGACCATTTAAAATTAAAAAAAAAATTGGACAATCGCTATAAATATACACTAGACACTCTCTTGAGTATTAGATGGAAAGTGGTGAATAATTCCAGGATAACCTGTGGCGTACCTGCTGCATGTATAGGTGTTCTCTTCAAAATGTAGTCTTTCACTAAGATTGAAGCTCCCTGATTAATGAGCACATCCACACACTCCACATGGCCCTTAAAGGCTGCCAGATCTAACGGCGTTCTTCCACTACTGTTCCTCACATCAAGATCTAATAAAGATTGCACTAGTACCTCCAGTGCTTGGTGGTGACCATGATAGGCCTAGAAATAAATACAAGTATCAATTAAAAATACATAAGCAGACTGATTTCCTGCATATTTGAAGAATTTAAAGAAAACATATCTTCTCATTACATCTGGCATAATACATTTTCTATATTGAGAATTAACAAAGTAACTACAGCTTTTTATAATCATTAATATAGTAAGTTTACACTTTTGGAGCAGGTTTTCTGCAAAAATCAAAACTGAAAACGACAGAGGATTCTTTGATGAGCACACAGTGCCTGCTTCCTGGCAGATATTCAATGGCTGCTGTGACAGGAACTCCTGTAACACTGCAATGCTAAATGTGCTGTTCCCAAAGCCCGTGTTCTCAGCCAGGACTGGGCACTGCATGTTAACTTTGACCCATTTCACTGCTGTCAAACCACAACGACACCCATAACGAGCGGTCAGTGCTTGGGTTTTCTGAATTTCCACATTAAAACGAGGGTCCCTGTCTCATCACGTGCCACGTTAAAAAAAAAAAAAAATCAATGCTTGTTTTACTAAGGAAATACTCAATTAAGCCTTGTTTGAACTCTTGCCTGGTTGTGTAAGAAAGCAAGATTTGAAGGTTTGTTAGGTTGAAACCTTCCCTTTTACATAATCTGATAAAGGTGTTTCTTGGAAAACTTATTTTTAAAAGTCAGTATACATTTTAATACTGGAAAGGATGCTGAACAGGACACAAAAAACAATAAGCTAGAAAAGAACATAGAGCAATTTCTTGTGGAAAATGTCAGAAAATATATCAGCCAAAGATAAACTAGCCTGAGGCCTCACGAATGGTATGATGCTTTTGTGTTGCAAGTTTGAAAACCAAGAATTCTGACTGTGTCAAAATCAAACTGATTACAGGTCAGAGGACTCTAAGACTATCACAGGATCACATGTAGCATTGTTCTTTCACTCCAGGTCAATGAAATCACGCTCTACAAGAAGGAGCTTTCAGGCTCCCATGGTATATTCCTTAAGACAGAACAAAAACAAGGATGATTTGTCACAGGGCTCCTCCTCCTAGTATGAGTAAAATTAGGAAGGAAGACACACTTCCTGCAGTGTACTGATTATACCAAGTCTTCTCAATCTAGATCATTCTGGGAACTTGTGAAAACCTCCTTGAGATGGATATGAATTGTAAAAGTGACAGTATTATAACATTTCATTGAATTCAGTAAACCACAGAATCATTTCCATTTCAGTATAAAAACAACAACTGGCATTTCATGTTTATTTATTTTTCTTATAACTATTTTCTATAATATGCTTTTACAGGTACAGGGATTTGCCCCTCACTGTTTTCCTCCATATTATTACAATAGCACTGTGCCCTTCAGCAACAGTCACAAGTTCAACATTCTGCTATTTAAGTGTATCACGGCCTTGCAGGTGCAGACAATGTCACAAAGTCTAGTATCTTATTGTCAAAGTATATTTATTTAGCATTCCATTGGGAGTGCTCCTTTTATTTGGAAGTAGAAGTGCATACTACAACGTAACTTCACTTCTCAGTATGCTAATCTCCACTATACAGTTCATCTATGAGAATATATGTATATACATGTTTACCTAAATATTTATTTATCTTGTATTGTGCATGAAGGTTGCCTTATATCTGAGATACATAATATTGGTGCTTTTGGGATTGCCTATTTTACTGAGCATAATGATACCAGTTGGGACCACTTGTTGCAAATGGTAGAATTTCACTTTTTTAATGGCTGAGTAGTAGTTCATGGAGTAGATAGACCATGATTTCTTCATCAATGTCTCTTTCGACAGGTATCTGGGTTGTTTCCATGTCTGCACTATCGTGGCTTGTGTTGCTATAAATATAGGGTTGCAGGTCAAGTTCTCATGCAGATTTCATTTCATCTGTATATTTTCCCATTGAATTACTATGACCTGGCATACTACATCTATAATAACATTTATTCACAACACCCAAAATAGGGAAGTAGCTCCAAGTGTTGTCCATCAATAGATGAAAGTAGACACTAAATGTGCTGTTTATGAGTATATATAAACATATAATGGAATGTTATTTAGCCTTAAAAATGGAGATCCTGACACATGTTACAACACAGATGGACATTCAGGACATCACACTAAGACAGTCACAAGCGAGATGCTGCGGCATGACCCCATCTGAAGGAGACCCTTAAATTAGTCAAGTTGGAAGAAGAGTCCAGGGCCTAGGAGAAGGGGAAAGTCAAGAGTCATTTACTGGGTACAATAACAGTTTTGCAGGATGAAAAAGATCCCAACTAGTTGCAGAACCATGTAAATGTGCTTAAAACTACTGAACTGCATACTTAACAAAGGACTAAAGGTGTATGTTACAATCACCAAAAACCAAGAAAAGGCACAAAAAAACAAATCCTTACTACTCACATTGTTAACTGTAAATCCTGAAAGACAGCATTTCACAAATTGGGGACAAATGGTGGACAGGGACACACAAATGTCCTACAGATGGCAGAACTTTGGAGTTTTACTATGCTACTCTTTGCCGAATCGAGCAAGAGGAAAACAGCATGACAATCAGTAAGTGCTCAAGAAATGACACTGCAAGAGCAGTGTAGTCAGCTGCTCACTCCATTTCTTACTACAGTAGAGGGCTGTTTTCTCCATGCTGGCTTTGCTCTTTTTCAGACTTCTTTATCATTCAGATCTGTGAGACCATAGTGCTTCCAAAGAGTCACAGGACAGGAGAAGGGGTGGGAAGCTTCAGCATAGCAGCAAGCACTAGTGGGGAGGCAAGGGGAAGGAGGAGCAGAAAACCCAGTGTGTGTGCATCAGTGTTAGAACATGTGTAAGAAGAACAGTACAACTGAATGGAGCACGGGACTCAGAGGGACACAGGCTAAACTCAGAACCCAGACGTCTCACAATCATCTCCTGATTCTCCAAGGATTTTCCTACCGCTAAGTGTAACAAATAAATAACAAATTATTTCAGTACAAAAACATCTAGATCGGTCTCTACATGGGGTTTCCTGAGCTAATTCATTTCTGTATTAAATTCACAGGATTGTTACACTCTCCTCTAAAGCTTCGCTTGACAGTTCACGCTGAGCAAAAATGGAAAGAAGTCCAGGCAGAAGGAAAACTAAAGACCTTGTAATCAAATCCTCCACAAACAACTCAAGGACTAACGAATGTAACTAGTTAGCATCTCATGATCACAAAGCAAGCAAAAAACTAGAAACATGACAGAATTCGTGTGTATACTATTTGCTTAGCAAGTCAGAAACCACTCACTGAAGTGGCCAGTTTTAACACCATCACAGGCTTCTCCAGGGGCTTGGAGTAAGGGGTGGTGGGAAGACTCTGAAGATTACCATTTTAAACACAAAAGCAAGAAACAAAACACTATAGAGAATTCTCTGAATTAAAAAGGCTCTTGAAGGTTTAATATCATGGCTTAACTACTACACAGATCAAAAGTTCAGGGTACTAGTTTATGTTAAACATTTGTAGTAAAGCAATCACCAAGTTGACTACGAAAGCAGTACTCACAGCCAAGTGTAAAGGGCTTATTGTTGCTCTATTATCCAAATCACTTAGCATATCTGTCCCCGAGGTTTCCATTAGCTGAAAAAAGAAGAAACATTTTAAATGTTATTAAATGAGGCTTTGAGATAGAATAGAATAATGTTCTCCCCCCTCCTCAAAGCTACTTCAAAGTACAAGCTGGTACCTCTGCAAGCCCAGCGAGCAGGACTGAGGGAGCATGTCAAGGAACACAGCATGGCTCAAGAAGCCAGAAGCTAGGAGGAGATGCCATGGACCTCTCACCGAGTGAGCACCTCCACTCTTTCCTTATACACAATCTCCGACTATCTTTGTTCCCGTGACCAAGTAAAAATATCTTCGGTTCTATATAAACCAAAGAAATAAATACAGTATTCTGAACGGTAGGAAGAATCAGCGAATACTTACAACATCTAACGGAGTTTCACTTGCAATCTGAAATAAAAGTTGAAAGAAAATATTTACTCATGTAGGACTTTGTTAATTTTTAACCTATATTGCTTTTTTCGCCAAAACACTAAGTCTTAAAATCACACCCACTTTTTTTTAAAGGTATATTTATTTTTATTATAAAGGCAGATCTACAGAGAGAAGGAGAGACACAAAGAAAGCTCTTCCATTCCATCTGCTGGTTCACTCCCCAAGTGACCACAATGGCCAGAATTGAGTTGATCTTAAGCCAGAAGCCAGGGGCCTCTTCAGGGTCTCCCACAAGGTCCCAAGGGCCGTCCTCTGCTGCCTTCCCAGGCTACAAGCAGAGAGCTGGATGTGAAGTGGAGCAGCTGGGACACGAACTGGCATCCATATGGGATCCTGGTGGTTGCAAGGCAAGGACTTAGCCACTAGGCTATTGTGCCAGACCCATACCTATTTTCTTTTAACTTTCTCTTTTAAGAGAAGCAGAATTTAATAATAATAAGTCTAAATAAAGGAAATAAAACCTGAAGCATCACTTATATACTTCAGCATTTTTAACTGATCACTTTCCTTTTGGTCTGGGAAAGTGGAATGTTCTACATTGAAATCCTGCTTGAAATCAAAGACTTCCTCGTAACAGTACAGCTCTGGGACAGGTGACCTTCGTGACACTGAAGTCACCACGTGTAACGTCTGATCTGCCTCAGGTGCAGCTTCCTGCTTGGCAGGCAGCAGCTCAGGGCTCAGGTAGTTGGCCTCTGCCGAATGCAGTGCTGAGCTCTGCACCTGACCTGACCTCACCCTCACGGCTGCAGGCATTGAGTGAACCGGCAACAACAGACAAAACAAAACAAAACACACAGAAATAAAACAAAGCAAACAAACAAGTCTTTTTTTTTTTTTTTTAAATTATGAAATGAACGGCCCCATCAGAACTAATGGGTGGAATCTTCCACTTACTGGAACATTTCTTTCTCATATAAGACATGGTTATAATTTAGAAATTCATAGAAAACATTCATTTAAGGGAGAAGAAATGCTACAGACAAACACACGGGGCGGTGTAAGGGACGAGGCTCCAAGCAGCCCTTTTTAGACATTTCCTTTTCTCCCTTGCTATCTAAAATGGAAGCGGGCAGGAGGTCTATGACTCAGGCGAGCACTGATTTAAGAGGTATACAGATTCTACAGCTGTCAAAAAATGAAAGAAAATTTGTTTCTGGATACATGTTTTCACATATCTGTTATAACACAGACTATAAACTCATATTATTTTCTTCCACAGGAATTCAGGAATCTTACCAGTTGAAGACATAGACGGTGACCATAAGCAGCTGAATAATGAACCGCATTGTAGCCTTGCTTGTCCCGGATCCCTGGATTGGCATCATTTCTTAGTAAATATTCCAGGCACCTACACACAGTAATAGTAATAACACAGTGAAAATTTCTAAATTTTTAATTTTAAAAACAACCAAAACCAAGACTGAAGTTAAAAACATTTTCTTATATTTGAATAATTTACCAGCCATAAATATAGTTATTCTATAAACATCTATACTTTGTAACACTGACTGAAGTACCATAAAGATGCAAATGAAATATTAATAAAATATTCATTTCTTCATTCAAAGTGGGAGCCTGGAAGTCTCACGATTACTGAATAAACTCACAGACGTGGTGAGCAGTAACTGTTGGCAATACTACTGCTTATCTACATAAAACATACAGCAAATATTTCTCATCAGGAAGATCAAAAAAGTTAAGTTTAAACCCATTCCCAAGAATCCCAGGGGAGAAGTCCATGACGTTAAGGGGCAGGGCCAACCAGTGCAGACGCACAGACGCACGGACGCGCAGGCGCACAGAAGGGGAGCACAGGCTGGCTGTTATGAGATTCCACTCCTCTTAAAAAGGATTTATTTTATATATTTCAAAGGCAAAGACTGATACAACGATACACTTGTTCCATTTCTACGCTACTAAAATATGAGGTCACAATTTGTTACAAGAAAATTTTGTTATGGTGGCAGAAAAGGGTACTGGAGTAGAAATGAAGATTTTCTTTTAGTTTTATGGTAAAATGGCCTCTAATTCTATTTATTCACTTAATAAAGTGGGGGTGCACTAAATAATCTATAAAGTCCATTCATGTTCAAATTCCATATACAGTAATTTGTCTTGCATTCTGATAAACCTACCTAAATATTAATGGAAAACAATCAAATATTCCTTGCTAAAAATTCAAGTTCCCAGGGTAGGTCTTTTGGAACATCCGCATGCTGTATTAGCATGCCCATCTTTCAGTATCATCCCTTCTTTACTGCTAAATTGCCTAAAACTCTTTATATCTCTTAGGATTTTACAATTCTCATTCATGAAAGCCTCAATGTTACCTACTATGAACAAACAGAACACAGGAAGCTATGCCTACCGACACTTGAATTCAGGGATATTGTATCAATGGTACAAACTATTTTAAGATAACGACCACTGATACATGAGCACAGAAGAAATGATTTATTTAAGGAAAGCGAACAAGTAGGTTTAAGTTCATGCTTACTTTCTAAAGTAGGAAAATATGTTCTTACAAATTTTGTGACCACTTTCAAGTTTATAGCAATAAATGATTTCAAATCATATAAATATTCCATTAAGTATTTCTTCTACATGAATATTACGAAGCACCACTCATTCTTTTAGTCTCATTCATGATGGGCAAACATTCACCAGCTCTGTTACTGAATTGCATTTTTGGAATTCAGTTTACAAGGACTGCCAGCAAGCCTGTGCACTACCTCCAAAGGATACTTTCATTCCAATCTCTACCTAAACCTCTACTGACACTGCCCCTTCTCTGCTCTCTCCCTTCCTCATACAGCCAAGGCGGGAAAGCATGACATGGTATTAAGGTGTTCTTTTGTCAGGAGGACGAGAATGTATCTTCATCTTTCTTCACCAGATTAGTCATAAAAACAGCGTGTTTCATAGAACGAACAGTAACAATGATGCTTTATGAATGATTAAATCATTTAATAATAATTATGTAAGATATAAATCACAATTCAGCTGAATATTATTTAATAATAATTACGTATAATTTAAAAACTAATTTGCTTCCAAAACTGGAGAGCCAGAGAAAGATAAAAATGACAATGCTACCAGAAGCCAACCTGCATTAGCACAACCATGCTGTGCCCCCCGCATGGTACTTACTTGCCATCTGTGTCTGATGTCGCTGCATAGTGCAGGGGCGTGCAGCCTCTCTCATCCAGGTCATTCACACTTGCCCCTGACCCCACAAGAGCAAACAGGCACTGGTAATTGCAGTTGGCAGCTGCGTAGTGCAGTGGAGACCTTTTATGCGCAAGGCAATAAAAGACAAAAGCCAGGACATGCACTAGTGAACAAGAGCACAGATGACCCTCACTCCCACCCAGTGTCTGCACTGCATCACTAGGAGCCTCAGGCTCGATTCTGTCATTCCTGCATCTTTGAAGGGCGGAACACAAAGTTGGAAAGACACAGTAAGATGGCACAGACTTTTAAAATAGGAAGTAAGACTGAAACACAAACTATTTCATGGCTGTCAGGATTTAAACTGATTACAATTTCACATACTCAGAAGCTTACTTTGATTTTAACAAAGCGTCCCTATACTAATAAAAATGACAGTACAAAAGGCACTATCATGTGTCAGAAGAGGAACAAAGAGGAAAAAATAGAAGCATTAAATAATTATCCTTGTTTATACCAACTGCATGACACAGCTCCAGAGTAACATCAAATTTTTCAAGCAATAACAGTTATGAAGACTTCACTATCAAAATAACTTTTAATTTCTAAATGTGAGTGTAACTCATGTCTTCCTGATCACTCAGATGAAATAACATTACTGACTTGAGGACTTGAAGTTGGCTTACGTTATGATTCCATGACTTCATTAAAAAAATATTAAGCAGCAAAAACAATAAATTTAGTTATGGTATAATGTTTCATAAAATATTTATACAGTGAGATAATATAACACTATTTTGTGTCATTGGATAATACAAATATCAGAATGACTTTTTAAAACAAGCATGCACGGAGCCCTGAATGAATCTTAGGCTTCTAAATACAGAATACACTTCAGAAGCCCTCTCTGCTATCTGAAATATAGAATGTAAAAAATGCGATAAATTAACTAATGTGAATGTGATTGAAGTATAACTATAAAAATAAATTATCTATGAAAATATTGAAAATTTGACTTGGTGGGCCATAAGTTTCATCGGCAGACTTTTGAGGGTGAACTGCTCCCCAAAGTTATTCGCTTCTTTTGTTCTGGTCATTTCCGATTTCCTACCACACTTAAGTCTTTCTACATCTCTTCTGACACATTTACATGCCCACACACTCCTTCTAATATACGGCCTCCCCTGTCATATGCTTGCATGTGTACAATTCCCAAACTCTTGACATGTAACTACACTTACTGTCACACCTATTTTTCAAAGCAGGTCAAACTGCCTTCAGCACTTTCCCATACAGTGATAATCCACTCTGTTTTACCAATTTCTATCCTAAGTAACTTAATAAATAATAGTATTTTAATTACAACAATCATAAATGTTAGTATAACTGAAGCCCATCTAAATTGGTGACAGTGAGCACTGGCTGACTGCAAAGAAACTGCCATATCACACACATATTTGAGTGTGAAATTTGTATGTAAGAGGAGAAAAGAAAATGTTTATGTTCATCATCTACTTCCTCCCTGTCCCAGCTTTGTAACTAGAGGTGGATAGCAGACTCTCACAAAGGAATTCCCAGGAGGAAGGGAATTCCAGTACTACTACCTTCTGGGTATTATGAGTTTCTTGAAGGAACACAGGTACCACTGGGTTTATATTTCTATAGCTATAAATATAGGAAGCGAAGATGCGGTATCAGATAGCACAGCGGAACACCTGAAGGAGGTAAGGCTGTGGCTGGCAACCTGGGGCTGTGGCCAAGATCCAAACAGAGGAACAAAGTGGTGAGAATGACTCAAGTCCCTGACACTAGCCGGGTGAACACAGGAGAAAAGATGCTGACCAGCTCAATCTATTCTCTAAAATCAAATTAGGCTCAACAGAGGAACTGTATAATATCCTACCTCCCAAATTTGTCCTTTTTGTTGAAGTCTGCACCAGTATTCAGCAGAAGGTTTAGGCACTCCAAATTCCTATTCAAGGAGAATACAGTTTGAAAAACTTAGTTTTCAAAGATTTTTAAAACAAAATTGGCAAGTTTAATAAGTACAACAGATGCAGTTCTCGGCTCCTGGTTCAGTCTGACCCTCCCTGCTGTTGCAGTCAATGACAGATCTCTATCACTCTGAATTTCATATAAATAAGTCTTCAAAAAAAAAAAAAAGACAATGCATTTTTCCTGAGCTTTTTGAAACACCACATTTCATACTGGCACATAACGATAATGAATGAATCATGTTGTCTTTTTTAAAAGGAAGATTATGTTGTAAAACAGATTTAGAAGACATTTAGGGAACAATGAATATACAATGGTTTAAACTGGAGTTTAAATATTCACTTAAATCAAGTATTAATTTAAACTGGGTTAAAAAGCAGATCTGAGAACATGACAATGTTCTATTCTAATCAGCTTTACTTTCTCCTAAACTAGGATTGTTTACTCTGCTGTCACTTCAGGTGAGAAACAGTACAATACACATGCAGGCGTTACTGTAACATGAACTTACTATGCTATGATGGAAACTTTAGCTGCCTTGAGCTCAGACATGCAGGACTCTCACCTCTCTGTAGGCAAGTTATAGGAATTTAGGTCATGACTGGGAAAGGGGTCTTCTATGACGCTGGGAGAACATGGAAGCCACTCGGACAACCAAAACCCATCTCTACAACTTACACTGGTCTGGTGGTATTCTTCGTTTAGAGCAATAAACCTCTGAAACCACTGGGAATTTTTAAGGGTTATCATAAGGGACTTCTAAGGACTGTCATAAACAGTAACATTCTTGGAAAATATCCTTGATATCCTTTTGATAAATCACGAATGAAATGGATTTTTACAAATCTAAATTGCTTTACATTGGTAGCATCCCTTCCACAAAGAGTTTTAGTTGAAATTTGTTGTTTAGTCAAACCAAGATTTTGTTTCCCCTAGGAGTAGTGGTACTTTCTAAAACTTGGTCACAAATCTTTTTATCTCAAAGTTTCTTCTTTCTATTGAAATAAAAAAATATATCAACACGATTTTCCTGAAAATATGTTTTAAAAAACCTGGAGCAGTGGTAACAGAGTAGTCCAAATATGCTCTTCCATTTGGGTGCCAGTAACCCATTTATGAGTCCTCACTGCCACCTCCCTGTGTCTGCACTGTGGGAAGTGGGAATGAGTAGCTGGAGCCAGGAAAGGAATCCAGGTGCTCCAATTCGAGATGCGTCTTAACTATATACAACTATGAAACTTCCTATGTGTGTATGTCTGATATACATATACAGAAAATCAGTTCATTATTCTTTCATTCATTCAGGCAGTAGTTTCCTTATGGAAAGCAATTTTCCCTTTGTAGCTTTATTCTCTCTCCAACTCATTACCTATGACTTAGTTTGGAAAAAAAAGGCAATAGAAATTTTTGCTATTCTATATTTTCTTTAATGAAACTATTCATGTTGCCATTTGTTTTCTATTTTGTGAACAGAAACAAATACTGTCATGAATCGATGTTTTTTCTTCTTTACGAAACAAAGATATGATTGACATACCCTCCAGCTGCAGCTGCATGTAGACAGGTCCTGCCAAAATCATCTGGAGTATCTATATCAAATCCTATAAAAATGAATATATCTCTTCTATTATGAGACTATTACAAATGATTACTTTAAAATATTATGCTAACATTTGCATTTTTCCCCCAATACCAAACAACACTATGAGTTCTAGATATACAAAATGATTGATGAAAAAAATATATTAATAATGTACAGTGCTACAGAAATATTACCATTAATAGACTAGGGTTTTGGCCAAATCTAGAATGCTTGCTTACAAGGCCAAGGAGAAGAATGAAATACTACTTGGCAATAAAATTAAGTGCTGACACTGATACACGAATGACTGTTGTGAAAATATGCTAAATGATAGAAGCCAGTCACAAAGACTTTATTTTGGATAATTCCATTTATACCAGGGGTGGAGAATATATAATGCCTATGAAAAATTTGATCTGGTCCTCCCAGGCAAAAAAAAAAAATGGAACTTGAAATGCAATAAGGCTATATAGCAGTCTAATTTTTAAGTTGGTAATTTGTATGGTCTGTGAATGATGTTACAAAACATCCAAATGCTCCTAGGAAGAAAATAGGTTCCCCACCCCTGATTTATATGAACTGTTCAGCACAGGCAAATTTAGACAAAAAGCGGATTAACTGTTTAGGGCTGGCTAACTGACAAAGGTTCTTCTTTCACAGGGAATGATGATGTTTTAAAACAGAACAATGGTTAAATAATTCCATGAATATATTAGAAATACTGAACTGTACACTTCAGATGGATGACTGGTATACTACGTGAATTGTATTTCAATAGAACTGTTAAAAAGTAATGGAAAATGAGTATGTGAATACTTGTGGACACATATACACTTGAAAAAAAAAGAATTAACTCACTTAAAAAATATCATTAAGAAAAACTCAGATGTATCTGTCTCACTCCATAAGTGAATTTTCACTGAAATGTTCTAATTCTTCCAGTAAACACATGAGTATAAATATATAAAAATTTTTCAACTTTGTTAACACTATGAGAAAGAGAATCATTTAAAATAAATTAAGTCTTATTTTTATCTTCAGTAATTCTTACATTTATATAAAGATACTAATCTTACTACGTTAAACTACCAACCAGATACTAAATCATTTTGTAAACCAAGAAGGTATAGTTAAATGGCTCTTAAATAAAAACCAGGACCAATAAGACGCTGAAATAAAGACATTTTGCTTCCAAATATATCCAAGATAACCACCATCAATAGGACCTGTTCTTGAAATACTGCACACTCCACTTTCCAATACAGAGATCACTAAAAATACAAAACATTTCCCAGAGCTTAAGAGAAAACTAATTTATAGAATCATTTACAGAAACAACACAACATTTTCTGAGAGGTTAATAAATTATCTTGTCTATGTAATTCTGTGAAATTAGCATAAAGAGGTTGTTTTAAAATTTTAGGGAGATTTAAAAAAAAAAAAAAGGAAGCATAAAACAAAAGAAAAAATCCAAATCCACACAGTGGCCTATAAAGGTTCAGCTCACCTGAAGAAAGAAGCTTCCTGCAGCAATCTGAAAAACCACTTAAGGCTGCCAAATGGAGGGGGAACATTCCATGGATGCCACGCCTACAGTGAACAGGACAGAAGCTTCATTACGATACATGTATGTAAAGACATGCATACTAAATAAGTTACTGAAAGAGAATTAAATGCATCAAAATCCATAACACTGGATAATAATTTTGCCGGATCTTAAACAGAAGATGGGCACTACTTATCACTTAGCTACTGTTCAATAACAAACAGGGATTTTAACTTTTGCATTATCATTATTACAGGTTTTATTCTTGGGGCTATCCTAGGCACATTGGACACTGTGAGCATTTCTCAGCCACTCACACAGTGAGTGAGAGAAATGGGCTAAAAATACTCCATGCTGGCTTAACAAATAAAATCCTATTTAAGCATTCTAATCTACCACACAGCCGATACAAAATTAGTTTAAAAATTAGTACAATATTAAAGACAAAATCTGCATTTCCACTTCAGCCATCTAGAAAAACTGCAGCCTACTTCCCCTTGCCTCCCTGCGGCGTGGGCATCACCTTGACGTGCACTTACTTTGCCGTGTCAGCACCACTTGTGATCAGAGTGTTGATGAGCAGCTCGTGGCCGTAGCGTGCCGCTATGTGCAAAGGGGTGTTTCCGTTCTTATCCTCACAGTCGATCACAGCGCCTGATACAGGACAGACAGTCACTCAACTACATCCCATCCTGCCAAAGCTATTACACAGAAGGTGACATACAGTGCTGTTCAAGCACTAATTCCAACCTGATTCCACTCAAATTATACTTATCAGGCCACCAATTTTACACTAAAAACAGTTCTGGGAACTAAGTCAAGGATTTTAATACAGTATTTTAAATGTATTAAAATGTATGGTTGACAAAGTTGGAAACCAACGTAACTCCACAACAAAATTAAACACACGTCCTTATGGCAAGACTTCCTGGAGATTTATTATTCACATTTTGTGTGTTAATAAGACATGCACACAATGCTTCAAAATCACTTGGTCATGAATTTATTCCTGTTTCCTCATACAAAGCCACTGCCACTGCGAACTTTAAAGACTATTAACAATTCCTTGGAACATGGATGGAGAAACACTGCTTTAAGTGTTCACTATACCTAAAAGTTCTTTATATTTAAAATTTAGTTTGTCTAGTATAAATTAAAACACAAAAGAATGTAAGTTCAGAAGAAAATCCTAAAAATCTTATACAACATGCAAAATACTCAAAAGAGGAAAATAATAAAATACAAGAGTATATATATTAATACAGAATATGAATATGAGAAAGCCAGTTCTCTAATTGGCAGCACTGGAAAAAAGAGTCAATATAAGCTGTTAGGGAAACAAAACTTACGATTCAAGGAAAGAAAGCAAAAATGAATAGAAAACTATGAAAGAAACATATGGAGGATGTTTTATACTCTAATATTTGATTTTCATGGATGTGAAATCAAATATTAAACATATACAGACTGTTACTGAATACCACTTATACTGTGGATGTTTTTACTACAGGTAAGAAATAAAAACAAACAGAAATACTTTTTACCACTCTGGATAATGGTCTGTGACCTGGAGAATCTACCGTGGAGGGCAGTCATGTGCAGAGGGGTTTTTCCATCTTTACTCTGAAATAATGGAACAAAATACTTTTAAAATTTCTCTACTATACACACTATAAATATTAGACAGCTCATTTTAGTTTGAATATTCTGTTTCTTTACTTACCGTGACTTACTCACTAAACCATGAGAGTCAAGTATTCTGAACTAATTATTTCAGAAAGTAAATCAAAAGTACAAATATACAGAATACTTTATGCCCACAATGTTACCAAGCTACCTGTGGTCTGTACAGGACAACTCAGTATCATTCTATGTGTGGGGAAACTGAGGCAAACGCACACTGCATGATTTAAAAAGATCATTAGCTAGGAGGTATTTCCCAACTCAGATATACAATTTGATACTGTTTCAGCACTTTCCAGTCCAAGAAACCCCAACTCTTCCTTGTTCCCAGTCAACTAGTGAAAACTGACTATGAAAATTTCAGCATTATAATTCATTTGAATACTGTACATACTGATTTAGAATTAGTATTACTGTTCAATTACTTAAAATAAGTCAGCCTGGCTGTTTCTTCTCTAAAGCCTTCTGGTTAAACAAAACACACAAAGAAAATAGTGTTTCGTAGCGTTTAGTCCCCTAATAACAAGCAGCACATCTTCTGTGTATGAAATATGACTAGTGTCCGGAATTTATACTAACACTATGCAACGCATATCTCCTTAAGCAAGATTATAGTGGCTAGGTATTTGATTTCATGCTGTCATATGAATATCATGAGCCAAGTCGTTACTGATGTGGCAAGGAATATTAAAGAATTCCTAATCTCTTGGAAGTGGTGTGAGGAGGGAAGGGAAAAATACCACGTACACAGGCTTTGCATCAGAACAGCCTAAGCACGGACGTTAGTCCTGCTGCTCACCGCCCTGCCTGAGCTCTGCGCTTGCGATTCTTCAACTGAAAATGGGCACGATTTTTATCTACACTTTGTAGATATGTTTACAGAATAAATATAATCACCTTTGTGAAAAATCCCTACTGCACACTAGTACCTTCAAAATACAGACTACCAGTTTACTTGGTGTTTTGTAATGTGCCACTTGGCATCTGAATCAAAGCAAAAAGCACAGATGCATTTTAACAAGATTCTGGTTGTGTCTTTTCAAAATGTCCCCTAAATGGCGTATATTCATTTTTAATGTTAACTTTTTAAATAGCAATTTTTAAACAAATATAATGTATATCATCATATATGTTTTCCCACGATGCTTAACACAAATATATTACCTACAAATGTTTTATAATAAATTGGCCTAAAAAACTGAAAAGATACAAAAAATTAGGCTGTGAACTTTGTTTTAGATGATTTCAAAATTTGTCAAGATGATTTCAAAATTTCTATTGGTAGGCCTTTAAGGAGAAACTTTTTCCTCTACACCAAATTTATATCATGTTTTTGTAGACCAGGATTATCCAAAAAGCTGGAATTTTAAAAATTAAAATAAATACAACAAATTTATCATTAATACATTTTAAGTAATTAAACTATTAAATAGCAGGTGATTTAAGTGAGAAGTAAAAACTCTAAATGTGTATTTCAGTGTATTAAAAATAGTCATTCTAACCCTAGACATAATAATTCAAAAACATTTTTTTCAATATCCCAACGCCCTTTCTTCTATGGATATGATACGAATAATTTTTTCCTTTAGCTGGAAGGAGGCAATTTAAAGCAATGACCTCGTTACAGACAGACATACTGCTGAACTCTCAAAGTAGGGAAACGGCAACATTATAGGATTCACTGAAGTCAGATGAGAAAGTGAACTTTTTCTACCAAGGTGAAAGACACTGGCGTACTAGAACCTACAGAAACAGGCCAATCTGGCGTAATTAAGTGTCTCTAAGCGACACTGTAAGCTTAAATGTCTTCACTGATCTTAAATGCCTCACCTTGGCTTGTCTTTATACCACACGCTATCACTTAGTGAGCACTTCAAGGATCAACTAGTAAATTAATACAGCAACAATCAAAAAAAGCATTTTGGAAAATTCGAACTGATGAATAATATAAAATAGCTACGTTGGCTACATGCGCTTCCACAGTTACACCGAGGTACATTTGTCTGGCTTCAGATTTTTCACTTATTTCTAAAATCTAAATGGTTCTTGAAAATAACTGTCAACCCACCCCCAAAAAATCCCCAACAGTAACTATCCCTCACATGTAACGCTTCCCACTGCTGCTTCCCAGCACTAACATTTTAATGTGGCCTTTATTAAATCTCCATCAAATCATCTGATTTTTTAAAAAGATTTATTTATTTTTATTTGGAAGGCAGATTTGACAGAGAAGGTCTTTCATCTGCTGGTTCACTCCCCGAATGCTTACAACAGCTAGAGCTGAGCTGACTGGAAGCTGGGAGTCAGGCGCTTCTTCTGCATCTCCTATGTGGGTGCAGGGTCCCAAGGAGTTGGGCCATTCTCTGTTGCCTTCCCTGGCCATAAGGATAGGAACGGGAGCAGATGTGACAGAACTGGTGCCCATATGGGATGTTGGCACCATATGGATTAACCTGGTGGAGGATTAACCTGCTATATCACCTCGCTGAAACCTCCAACCTTGATGCTTTTTTAAAAAGTAATCCAACATCATTGCATATCACTTCTAAACATATCAGTGTGTATACAATTTCCATCTAGGTGAAAATTCATACAATGAAGTATACAAATCTTAAAACTTACCAGCTTATGAGCTGACAAATATTTATATAATACCAAAACCTATCAAAAAGATTACCATAACTGTATTTCACCAGCTAATATCTGTTTCCAAGTTGATCTCCGGACTTCTCCCCTCTTGAGGCTACAACTGTTCTGATATTTATTCACCTACACATTTAGAACCCTGTTTTAATAGAATTTTGTTATGTTCTAGAACTTTACATCAATGGGAACAGTGCACATACTCTGGAAGTTTCCCTCAGCATACCATTTTATAATTCATGTTCTTCAGCCTGCCCTTGTTAATGCTAAATGATGTAAACTACAGATATTATTTCAGATACTACTAAATACTGTGGATATTTCCATCTCCTACCTTCATATTGACATCGGCACCATTGCCCACCAGAAGCTCTAGACACAGTGCTCCATGTGTTGAAGCAGCAGCGAAGTGCAAGGGAGTAAACCCTTTTTCATTCTTTTGATTTACGTTAGCACCACAGTCTATGAGTTCATTTACTACAACATCCTGTCCATTATAGCAGGCTACATGAAGAGGTGTATTTCCATAGGCATTTGGTTCATTCATCTGTTGGAAGAAATGTAAAGGTTAAAGCACCCCGGTAATTTTCACTGTGAGCTATTCTCAGCAATTCTGGTTACAACAAATTATGAAAGTGAGAACAGATGAATAATTACACAGCTGAGGCTTACAATTCTGAAGTTCTTTACAACGATACGCTAACAATAATTTTGAAGTTACAATGGGTTTTATACACTCTAGGAACATAACTCACATATTCAATGTCTACCATGACAAAACGGAATGATTTTAAGAGAGACACTTTAGGAAAACTTAAATCAAAATAACGCATTGAAAGATTAATTAATTAATCTCAGAGAAAGAGACAGAGAGCTCCTACCCACTACTTAAATACTTTTAACAGCTGGGACATGACCAGAGGCTGAGTGGGAGCCAGGAGCTGGCAACTCAATCCATGTCTCCCACATGGGCTCCCACAAACCAGAGACTTGGGCCTTCGCTGCTGTCTTCCAGCATCTGCACTGGAGAGGAGCAGGCCCTGGGAACGGAGCCTCCATGTGCAGCCTCCATGTGCAGGCACTCCATGTGCAGCACAGCATCTTAACTATTAGACTGAACTCCCATTCCATAAGTGCTTGTAAGAGGAACTTACCATACAATTAACTCTAAGGAATCATAAGAAAATGAATTTACAAACTGTACATTTTGAGATACTCAATAACATGCTTATTTGCAGTTTTTTCAGTCTGCATTGACAAAAGACTAAAGCTAGTCAGTAATATGATTTAAAGTGAGAGTTTTGGTTATGAGGTATAAGTGGACTTGGATAGGCAATCATTCAGTCAAATCATGCCTATATAATGGAGAAGTGAAAAGAATTCTGACAATGAACTTCAGGCAAGCATTCCTACCTGGCAACACTTCATGCACACGGTCACCAACTGATACTGGGACAGTTAGGCATTGTTTCACCAGGAAGGGACAATGGCAACTTTGTTTTCAGAATACTCCTTGACTCTACCCCATGTGTCTCTTCATTAGTTATCGTTTTTTTTTTTTTTAAAGATTTATTTTATTTTTATTGGAAAGGCGGATATACAGAGAGGAGAGACAGAGAGGAAGATCTTCCGTCCGATGATTCACTCCCCAAGTGAGCACAACGGCCGATGCTATGCTGATCCGAAGCCAGGAGCCTCTTCCTGGTCTCCCATGCGGTGCAGGGTCCCAAGGCTTTGGGCCGTCCTTGACTGCTTTCCTGGGCCACAGGCAGGGAGCTGGATGGGAAGCGGGGCCACTGGGACTAGAACCGGCGCCCATATGGGATCCCGGGCGTGCAAGGTGAGGATCTTAACCACTTGCGCCACTGCGCCAGGCCCCATTAGTTATCTTAATTTGCAACGTTCTACTATCCAATTAACCTTTTTTTTCTTAACATTTATTTATTTTTATTGCAAAGTGAGATATACAGAGAGAGAAGCAGAGACAGAGAGGAAGATAGTCCATCTGCTGGTTCACTCCCCAAGTGGCCACAACAGCTGGAGCTGGTCTGATCTGATCTGAAGCCAGAAGCCTAGAGCCTCTTCCAGGTCTCCCATGTGGGTGCAGGGTCCCAAAGCTTTGGGCTGTCCTTGACTGCTTTCCCAGGCCACAGGCAGAGAGCTGGATGGGAAGTGGGGTTGCCAGGATTAGAACTGGCGCCCATATGGGATCCTGGTGTGTACAATGCAAGGACTTTAGCCACTAAGCTACCATGCCGGGCCCTAGCAAACTGTTTTTATTGAGTTCTGTGAGTTCTTTTAGATCATTATTAGACCTGGAGATAGTTTCGGGAGCCTCCTCAAACTCAGTTAGTCAAAAGTGAGGGTGGCATTGTGGAGACACTATGCCCTGTTTTCTGAGATTAATGGCAATAGAAATTACAGGAAGCAAAAAGTAATACAACTGTAATCGAAATGATCTAGATTTTTGTCATCAGAATCTAGCACACACATGCAGAGTTTCTCCCTGTTAGCACCTAGAAAGAATCAACCTTGTGATTACCTGGATTTGGGACATCTGTAACCCACAACTCTGATTAAACCCTCTTGGTATTGGTCCTCTAGATTATGAATTTGTTACGAATTGTTGGAAATATAAAAAGCCACCACATTTGGAGGTCACTTACTAGAAAGAACACTCTGCCATCAGAATGTTATTTCACTTTGAATACAGTATGTGTGAAAATTATATAAAATGGACTGAAAGCAATGAGAAGAGACACTATTGTGGTATATACCTCAGGAGTCCACTGAGTTAAAATAAAACTTCATCCATTTTGCACTCTGTGGGTCAATATGTCTGAACGGTTACAAGTTCTCGTGCCGCCTACATTTTCAGCACTGACTTGTTGAAGGGCCCAGTGCTCCACAGGGCCATTAAGAGCTGTGTTATTCTCCCACCCCACCCCTTTTTATCTGTAGCTGGTCTCTTTCTAGCAGAGCTTCAACCTCTCTCCTGCTGGTAAACCATTCTGCAGAATGCTGAGTCTGTCAGAGCGGCATCTAGAGCAACAGAAAACACACTAAGAGAGAGAGGGGAAACACATGTGTTTAGGAATAAAGACAGCCTGGGAAAGCTGCAAGTATTCTTTGCCAGCTCAATTCAGGCATCATATACACCCAGATAAAGCAACATCCCTTAACCAGTAGACTACCAGATAAGAACATCTACACTTGGCATGAAAGAACCCTCTTGCTTTCTTGCCTAGCTCTTGTCAACATCTGTAGTATCACTGCTGCACAAAAATCTAGTCACTTAATCCATGTGTGCCTAGCTATAGTGAAATGGCCTGGAACGTGATGGGAAGGAAAACTTGGGGCAACCATTATTCATCGTTTGAATGTGCTTTATCTCGTCACATTCTGATTAAGTACCTTGAGCACAAATTAATGCACTAGATAGCATGTAATATAAACATGTGGTTAGAGTACAAAAACATTATCGTGTAAGATTTATCTTTTAAACTGTAACAATATAAAACACTGCATTATTTTATATTGCTCAACTTACATACTTACATCAACTCCAAGATCTAGAAGGTATTTGACTACGCTGATCATCCCACTAGAGGCTGCTGCATGAAGAGGTGTGTAAGATTTCTTATCTTTGCATGTCACTTCAGCTCCATGTGCCACAAGTAATTTCACTACATCAATGTGACCTGAAATATGTTCATGAATACGGTAAGAGATGAGCACATGGAAAACACTAAAATTAATCCTGAATATCTTTAATGAAAGGTAGAAATGAAAACTAGCTAGATAGTGTCATAAGTCAACCAGTAAATCATATTATAAATTAAGAAAAAAAATTTTAATGCAGGATAATTTGATAAATCTCAGTTGAGATAACTAATAAAACAATATATTCCACTATTTTATAATCCTGCCATGTATCATAATTTTTTGCCTACATCTTTCCCCCAAAACTGCCTTGGGCCCAGCGTGGTAACCTTGTGGCTAAAGTCCTTGCCTTGAACACACCGGGATCCCATATGGATGCTGGTTTTAATCCCGGCAGCCCTGCTTCCCATCCAGCTCCCTGCCTATGGCCTGGGAAAGCAGTCAAGGGCGGCCCAAAGCCTTGGGACCCTGCACTCACATGGGAGACCTGGAAGAGGCTCTAGGCTCCTGGCTTTGAACTGGCTCAGCTCTAGCCATTGTGGCCGCTTCGGGAGTGAACCAGCAGACAGAAGATCTTCCTGTCTCTGCTTCTCTTTATATCTCACTTTGCAATAAAAATAAATAAATCTTAAAAAAATAAACCCTGCCTTTTTAAGTAAATTCGTATGTTTTGAAGTTAGCTTTCTACATCACACATGATATTAGTTTATATTCTTTGCCCTATTTGCAATCTTTACCTACAAACCTGAAAATGAAGAATGTTAAGTCGTTAGAACACACAGCTAACATCTTTCTCTTTATTGGGTCTACACATCTCATTGATGAGTGCAGGATGTTACTCAGCTTTGTACTATGATTAACAACACATATCATTGGTTTGAAAATTAACATTTTTTAAAAATTTATTTGTATTGGAAAGTCAGATATATAGATAGGAGGAGAGACAGAGAGGAAGAGCCTCTGTTCGCTGACTCAGTCCCCAAGTGACCACAATGGCCAGAGCTGAGCCGATCTGAAGCCAGGAGCCCAGATCCTCTTCTGGGTCTCCCGTATTGATGCAGGGTCCCTAGGCCCTGGGCCATCCTTGACTGCTTTTCCAGGCTTCAAGCAGGGAGCTGGTTGGGAAGTGGGGCTGCCAGGATTAGAACTGGTGCCTATAAGGGATCCTGGTGTGTGCAAGGCAAGGACTTTAGCCACTAGGCTACCACACCAGGCCCAAAATGAACATTTTTAACACCAATCATTACTATAAAAGGCTGGCAAGAGGACTAAGTTCAGTAGTTGACACACTCAGGTTCAGGCAGCTTACATTAACTTGAATGTGGCTATTCACTGATGAGTCCCACATTAATGATGAAATGTTCTGACCCAGAATGATACTGCCACCAATGTTAGCAGAACTAGTCTTGGGTCCTAGTCACGCAAAGAGACTAGGAAAGAGAAAAAAATATTGGAACAATGGGAGAATCACAATTATTTCATAATGCTTTACTTATCAGACTAGATTATATAGTATGACCCCTTGACTAATTCCTTCCATCTCTCTTTGTTCTGAGATTTCTAGCTTCAGGCATGTCCACCCTGCTGCTGCTCCTTGGAGGCCCATGTCAGCTGCCAATGTACGTGGCATCTCAGTCATCTCTTTCCACGTGATACCTTAATGCTTGTAACACAGCAAGGCCGTCGTCAGACACTAGTACCTTTCTCATTCTTGTCATCCCCAGATTTATGGAGAAATACATTGTCCTTCCTTAGCTCAGATACTGTTACAGCAGACAACACAGATCAGGATAGGTAGTGAGGCCCACGAAGCACAGGATCTTTTCTCAGCACAGTCAACAGATCTGACCTGAAAAGTAATCCATTCTTGGCCCTCTGAGATACATTTACTTACTTTGGAAGCTCAATTAAGGGCAATCACAAAATACCTTGGTCTTCAATTATGTGATAACAGCTATTAGTTGAGTAACTTTTTTGGGAGATAAATGCCTGGAAACATTGTTTAACATGCAAAACTCTGAATGTTAGCTATATATTTACAAGTCACACAGAGTAGCTGTTTCTAAACTGTCTTAAAGAATGGACTAGTTTGCTTGCAATGAAAGAATCTCAACTAAACCTGAACTGTGGTTGCACAAGGTGGGGGGGAGCCCACCATCGGGGGAGGGATGGGAGAGGGGTGGCAGGGAATCCCAGTGCCTATATAGAACTGTGTCACATAATACAATGTAATTAAAAAATATATATAATAAAAAAAATTAAAAAAAAAAAAAGAGGCCAAATTTGGTCTGTCCTTGACTGCTTTCCCAGGTCACAAGCAGGGAGCTGGAGGGGAAGTGGAGCAGCCGGGAATCTCCGGCATGCAAGGTGAGGACTTTAGCCACTAGGCTACCATACCAGGGCCAACATTTTACAAACCTTTAAAGTTATCATATTTGGAATGAATCTTCACTGAAAACTGTGGGATGACTAGTACTAACAGAAGACACATCAGTTCACACGTGATTTTTTTTCCATAGAGGAGTCAAAAAGACCAGAAGCAGAATTATAATCCTTCGCAGGAAGAGACAAAAACCTGAGCTTTGTGACTCTGTTTAAAAAAACGTGTAAAATGAAGGTCTACATGCATGACTTTCTCCCCAGCGACAACCCAGCCATACAGGATCTTGTAACGAGCTACCCTTGCCCCACACTTAGGTCATCTACTCCCATCTGCAGGGTCTCAGATCCACAAACCAGCATTCTTACTCTACTGCTTTTGTACATTTAAAAATATTCTTAGATCGGCTGACATGGCTTTCGTGGCTCTTAAGAAGCAATGAATGTTTGTTGTTGCTGTGATCACAACCTTCTGTAGATTTTGCGCGGTCCATCCCAGGACTATTTTCCCCATGAGCTTTAATATTTTTAGAGCCACCCTGGGACCCTGTACTCGCGTGGGGGACCAGAAGAAGCTCCTGGCTCTGGATCGGCTCAGCACTGGCCTTTGTGGCCACTTGTGGAGTGAACCAGCGGATGGAAGACCTTGCTCCCTGTCTCTCCTTCTCTCTATAAATCTGCCTTTCCAATAAAAATAAATAAATCTTTTTTTAAAAGTAATGTACAATATATGCAGACCAGTTAAAATATACTCTGTTGAATCAAAAGATCGGTTTATTTTGGTGCAGAGAACTTAACTGATGCATGTAGGAGGTCTTCCTAAACTAATAAAATGCAAATGTAAAAATACTATGCTTAAATTTTACAGTTTTTATACCAAAATAAACTTGTCTTCTATTTTCATTGATGTTACATATACCAAATAGGATAATGCATATTAACAGTGTGTAGTTTTTTTTTTTTAAGATTTATTTATTGGAAAGTCAGATATACAGAGAGGAGGAGAGACAGAGAGGAAGATCTTCTGTCTGATGATTCACTCCCCAAGTGAGTGCAACGGCCGATGCTATGCCGATCCGAAGCCAGGATCCAGGAACTTCTTCCGGGTCTCCCACACTGATGCAGGGTCCCAAAGCCCTGGGCCGTCCTCGACAGCTTTCCCAGGCCACAGGCAGGGAGCTGGATGGGAAGTGGAGCTGCCGGGATTAGAACCGGTGCCCATATGGGATCCCGGGCGTGCAAGGCAAGGACCTTAACCACTGCGCCATCGTGCCAGGCCCAACAGTGTGTAGTTTATAGTAATTAATTCCTTCATGTATTTCATCATTCCTATACTAATATTCCCATAAACACAAGGGGAGGATAAGAGAAGAGACTTGTAGAAAACACCAATCTTCATCTTACACCCTAGCCTATGTGTGAGATATTTCCCCCTTTAAGGGTAAACATAATTTAAGAATTTTTATATAAACTACCCCCTGCACTGCTGCTGTAACAAGCTTCTCCAACTTCAGGGCTCAAAACAGGTGAACAAATTCAGATACAGTGACTGTTTCTTTCTACTAACACAAAAATAGCAGAAACTAAACTATATCTTTTCCTAGATACATAGTATATAGAGATACATAGTATACTAGATACATAGTATAAAAATTAATTTTAAAAGTACATACCCATATATGCTGCCCAGTGTATAGCACGCCTATCTTTTTTGTCAAAAGCATTAATATTGGCACCTCTTGATAAGAGTAATTTGACCATCTGGAATCAAAGTAAACATAAGTTTTCAGCAGAAAGAAGCACAATTATTCACAAGTATCCTGGAGCAGATGTCTCACCCGATTTTTTCTGCACTGTGTCTCTACAGCTGTAGAAAGGAGCTCGACTAAATATGACACGTTATTAACATGACATAAAATATGAAAAAAAGTTTCACTTTCATTGTTAGTGAAGTCAGGTATTAGTATCTTTCTAAAATGTCTCATTGGCACTTTCTTACAATTTTTCAAGCTGAAACCTGAAAAACTTAACAAGAAGTTTCTTTCCTACTCACAGTCTGAACTGTTACTGAAACAAGACACGCAAAGTGTATTCTCATCCCAGAAACGGCTACAACTGAAGCCCAGCTGCAGCTTGTCTGCTGTATGATTAAACCTGCAGGGCCACAGAGACAAGCTCACAGCGCTCCTGCAATTGTAACTATGCCTAAACAAATTTACAACAACATCTCAACTGAGAGACCATCCTGTATTTCAAACGGTAACATATCTTCTGACCTTAACTGTAGTGGAGGCACAGATTCTTTTTGCTGTACAACCAGATGAATAGTGAAAAGACCCCCCCCAGCCACTAACCCCCGCTCAGCCAGTATCTTCCCACCACGGACTCTCGGGAAGGCTACTCTACCTCTGATCGTCTGGGTCTGCAGGACACCGAAGGACTGGACAAGCTGCCTTGACACTGCCCCCTGCGTTCTCTTCCACAAAGTCTCTTACGCACACAGATGCCATTCTTCACTACAGTATCTAGCAGAGGCAATGCCTGCTGCGTAAGGTAACTAAAAACTATCTTATACTAAATGTTCTATGATTCTGTCACTAAAGAATGCTTCTGACAAAATGATGCTAATAAATTCAAAGAAACTAAGTTTTCTAAACTTTGCCTGCTTTGCACAGTACTAGTGGAGCAAATAATGCTATCATTGCTTTCCCAGATGACTTTTTTCCCACAAGCATAGACATTTCACATCGTATTAGACTCCACAGTGTTTGGTTCACGAGGTTGACTATAAAATTCAAGTGCAAGTGCCATGTATTCTAAATAAATTTTTATATTTGAAAAAGTTGTGTCACACAGAAAAAAGTGACAGTTTGCTAAAGGTAAACTTAGATAACACTGAGCAAGATAAATATTTTTGGTTACTTTTACCATGGACTAATGAGCGGCTGGCAAAGGCAAATTAATTAACAGCTTGGATGTGGAAGGAGTAAGGAGAATCCCTCTCGTTGAAGGCCACCTACCTCCCCGTGTCCGCTGAAAGCTGCATGGTGTAAGGCAGTTCTCCCGGCTCGGTCGGACACGTTCACATTACTCAGGAGCGGGACCAGCGCTTCAGCACACTTGACGGCTTTATTTGCAGCCGCGATGTGTAAAGGGGTTTGCCAATTTTTGTCTCGTGCATTCACATCTGCAGAATGCTTCAGAAGTACCTGAACTGCTTCCTAAATCATACGAAGATAAAAGTCAGAAAAGACAAATGAGTAGTTTCAGAAATCACATATATAAAATTACATAAGTAAAGTTTTGATAGAACTCACTATAAACAAGTCAGAATGTACCCAAGCAAACAAAGTATTCTGAACTTAAATATTCAGAGTCATACAGATGCTTTTAGATAAAACATTCTCTTTTCCCTACCTTCCTGTTAAAGATCTCACAATTCCTATTTTTTTTTTATTTTTTTTTTAAAGATTTATTTTTATTATTTTTTTATTGGAAAGGCGGATATACAGAGAGGAGAGACAGAGAGGAAGATCTTCCGTCCGATGATTCACTCCCCAAGTGAGCGCAACGGGTCAATACTATGCCGATCCGAAGCCAGGAGCCTCTTCCTGGTCTCCCACGCGGGTGCAGGGTCCCAAAGCTTTGGGCCGTCCTTGACTGCTTTCCCAGGCCACAGGCAGGGAGCTGGAAGGGAAGCGGGGCTGCCGGGATTAGAACCGGCGCCCATATGGGATCCCGGGCGTGCAAGGCGAGGACCTTTTAACCACTTGCGCCACCGCGCTGGGCCCCACAATTCCTATTAAAACATACAGAAAGAAATACTGCCAAATATGCTTCAAAAACATCTTATTTTTATATTTTTCCAGAGAGTAAGATATAACTCACTTGGTAAATGAGTATATGAAAATAAAATTAAAAACACACTATTTCTCAAAGTGTTACACAAACTGCATTTTACAAATGAAAAGCCTTGGGCCCAGTGTGGTGGCCTCGTGGCTAAAGTCCTCACCTTGAACACACGGGTATCCCATATGGGCACTGGTTCTAATCCTGGCAGCCCTGCTTCCTATCCAGCTCCCTGCCTGTGGACTTGAAAAGCACTGGAGGATGGCCCAAAGCCTTGGGACCTGCACCTGTGTGGGAAATCTAGAAGGGGCTCCTGGCTCCAGATAGGCTCAGCTCCAGCTGTTGCGGCTGCTTGGAGAATGAATCATCGGACAGAAGATCTGCCCCTCTGTCTCTCCTCCTCTCTGCATATCTGACTTTGCAATAAAAATAAATCTTTAAACAAAATAAAACAAAAAACACAAATGAAAAGCCTCTAGAATTTGGTTTGCAAAAGCAAACACAACGCAAAGGACGTCCATAACGTTGTGGGTTCCCTAGAGGGAAGCCTAGCCAAAGGCACCTTAACAGGTTACTCTCTAGAGCGCATGGAAAGACTTTACAACCACCTTCACGAAGTAAACTCATGGCAGGATTCCAAGGAATTCATTATGCCATCAACATAAAGCAATATAATAATCAGAACTAAATTTAGCAAAGTTTTATTCCTCACAGCGATGATCCTATATTTGGTTAAAAAGTGCCAAAGTAGCTACAAAAATGAATGAAAGGACTAGACCCAGAGCAGATTCTCCATTCCATTAATTGTAAGGCATACTCTACAAGTCCCTCCAAATTGGGGAGGGGAGTGGGTAACACTTGTACACCATTCTGTCCTCCAGTGCTGTAAGGCACAGTAAATGAACATTCATGACAAGTGTAAGAACATGTAAATGACACATACACAATCAAGGACTACGCAAATGCAATCATTCATGAAGCATCTATGGCTTTTGAAGATCTGAGATGAAGTGTAACACGTAAATATGGGGAACAGAACTGGTATCTGAAAGGTTGGCAAAAGACTCGCAGCCCGTGAAGGAAGTTCGCCTGCTAATCAGACATACAGAACCCGCTGACTCCCTGATCCCACTCTAGTTAATCACCAATTTAAAAAAAAATACCAACCTAACAGTGTACAAAGCACTTTCACTTACTTATAACCACAAAAAATGCAAATGCCCAAAAAAAGAAAAACAAACTGCGGTACATGTTTACAATGATACTACTTGTCTCTGGGAATTAAAAGTACTTGCTGGGATACTGGACTCGGCCTCAATTTCAGACATGCTGCTAACTCTTATGAAGACAAAGTGCTAAAGAGAGAGGGTATTTCCACTCCTCTGGACAGCAGACCACAGACCAGCTTTATCCACCTGTGTGTTCGCTGCCAGGGGAAGGTAGCTGTTCCCTCTCTTCTATTCCACCAATCACAAACCTGATTAGGTTAAAAATTGTGTTTCCTGGGAGGAATCTAGCATTACTACACTGCTTCTTAAAATGCAGATATTCCTTCCTCACACAAAATAGTCAAATAACCTTAATACTCAATAACTAATTTATTCAGGGAAAGTTTTGTACAGCAGTTATGTACCACTTTGGATGCCTGTACCCACTATGGGAGTTCCTGGGATCCAGTCCCAACTCTGCTTCCATTTTGGCTTCCTGCTAATCTGTGTCCTATCAGACAGTAAAAGATGGGCCAATCACTTGAATCCATGACTCCCACATGGGAGACTGAGACTGGACCCCAGGCTTTGCGTGCCCATCCTTGGCTGTTGCAGGCATCTGACAGGTCAATTAGAAGATGAAAAAAATTCCCTTTCAATTAAAAAAAATAGTTTTAAATCTTAAAAACAAAAACAAAAAACCTGACTGACTCAGAATTCATAGCCCTTACAGAAAAGCTGAACTGCATGTTCCCTTCCAAGAATGAAAGTCCCAAGTCAGAGGGGCATGCTGGAAGCACACAGTGCTGCTGCAGTGGTGGCTAAGTATTCAGCCTGAGGCGATCTCCAGCAACCTAGGTGCAGGGAAGGCAGGAAGCAATAAGGCACTAATGCATAGGGTAAATTACGCCTCCTATGCCTCAGTGTGTGTCCTTGGAATAACTTAAAACATAGTCACTCTCTCAGCTTCTCTCATAATCTCAAAAGCATAAACAAAGGGCTACTGAGAATCCTGCACTTGAAATCCCATCTGCTCCACCTCGCCTGCAGCCACAGTTACAGCTCCTGCTCCACGACTTAAGAAGAAGCTCCCTTTATTCTCAGGTTCATCAGAAGAGCCCAGCAAAGCTGATAATCCTAAACAGCCTCTAAAAATGTCAGTTTTTTTTGATGAACAAACCACACAGGACTACAAGCAAAAAGGAACTGTCCTTGTTTGAATGACACTTCAGCTATTTACAGACTATATTGTTACAGCTGATAAAATGTACAACGAAACATTTTTGACTGATCCCAGTGTTTTATGAAGTGATTATTTCAGATAATCAGAACATACTGACAGGATTACTTATGGATACTAATCAGTGGAACCTTGGTGACAAAAAAAGTCTCCTGAGGATTCTGTAAAGTTAAAAAGGAACTCCTCCAGGAGTGGGAGAAGTGTCCCACTCCGTGGCTTCCAATCTGCAGGAGGTTTTACATAAAAACAGGACAGATGAGTACTTAACTTGGTCAGTGCGTCCTAAGGACCAGTCTAGGTATTGCAGTTGTTTTCTTCTGAGAACGGAATACTTGGATATAGACTCACGGGTGATCTACTTAATGTTCTCACACACGATGTATGACTAAGAGATGTTTCATACCTCACTACAAGATGCAACTGCTCTGTGTAAAGGTGTCAACCATTTGCTGTCTTTGGCATTTACTCTAGCTCCTGCAACAAGAAGAAAAAAGTCAATTGAAATATTTACGTAAACTATTTTTTAACAAATCTCCTGAAATAAGTTTTATATACAGTCCAAATTGGATAAATAACATCTGAAAGTAGTTAATTTTTTTACACTTTGTGCTAACAAACTACCCTTAAAATTATAAAACTGTCCTTTGAAATTGCCGTAATTGTCCAATAAGGCATTATCTTTTTATCAAACAGTTTATATACAGGCTAGAAAAGCCACCTTTATACAGAGCATATCCAAGGCAAAAAAAAAAAAAAGACATCATTTTTGATATGTGTTTAAAAACTCAAATACTTAAGGAAATGATAATACTAAAGCTAAAATGTAAATTATTCCAGTGTTTTCTTTACACTTATTAATGAATGTATCATGTCATAAAATAATAACAACATCAGAATGGTTTCCAGTTATGATTAAAAACATATTATAGATATTATACAAATTGGATAGAATGGTTAACACCTAAGGAAAAAAATGAGAAACAAATGAGTCAGCCCTTGGATTACACCTTGATTTAAAGAAGAAATTTTAAAAATCAACTGATTCTTTAAAAATCAATAAGTCCTAAAATCATTAATCCTAGCAGAATATAAACAATATTTATTGTGACAAAAAGTATGTCATGTAATTTGAAATGAGGATCCATTTTCCAGATAAAATGCACTGATTTAGTACACAAATTCCAACCAAATAAAAGTAGCACACGGCAGGATCGCTGTAAGTACAGGGGAGTTAGCCCCGGGTTTTGGAAGTCTAGAGGAACTAATCAGCAGGTGCTTTCCTATGTAAATAACCCTAGATTTATACCCCAAATCCTAACCCACTCCTTATTCTGTAAATAATGAAGTATAGGCATAAACACAGCACAGCACAGCAGAGCCGGCCCTGGCGGAAGCAGGGCTACAGGTCTTAACTCGTGATGGTTATTTCCTGCGACACCTTTACAATACCAACCATCAGCCCCGCGTTGAATTTCTTCATCTATAGAAGTGCTCACTGTCCAGATATGTTAGAGATAGATGATAGCTGAGTTCTTTCTACGCAGTAACACTGAGGACCCTGAATCAATCACAAGCCAAGGAGATAGCCAGCAAGACAGAAAACCAGTCAGAGTGATAAATTCATGTACTCAATATTTGAGCAACTTTATGCCAGGCACTGTGCAGTCTAGTTAAAATACAGTCTCCCAGACCATAGTCAGGTCAATGTTTGAGTAGACAAAGCAAACATCTGAAATGTTTACCAACTGGAAGGTTAGAGTCCTAGTGATAGTGAATGGTCAGTATACAAACTAGGCTCTTTCATTCCACCATTCATCAGCTTCGAGGGTTCCAATAATCCCAGTGCCTCTTTCTATAGTCTTATATGTGCACCTCTGTATCTGCACAACAGAAGAGCGAGCCCTGGCAGACAAAAAGAGCAGAGAAAGCAAACTGTATCAACAAAGGAAAAGAAGAATGAAGTCTCATAAAGGGCCTTACGATGTTTGTAAAGGTATTAACGACAGAATATGACATGGCTGCAACAACACAACAAAAAAACTCGAGGAAGTCTTCTACATGCGATTTGAGACACAGAACGTTAAAAAGCAAGCCTTACTTTTATGCAGAAACAGGACTAAGTATTGATCATTGCTTTACATCACAAGGAAACTCTGGGAATGCTACCACACAAGAGTGGGTGTCTGTTGGTAGGGACGTGCACTAAAACTACGAGGGACTGGGGAAGGACTACCTAACCATCCAGTGTGTACTTTAAAACATGCACACGGTGAGTAACCTTACCCAGAAAATCCAAAAACTGAAATGTTCCAAAACACAACTTTGTGAGCTTTCACATGACATTACAACTGAAAAATTCTGCACCTGATTTCATGTTGACAGATAAACAGTTAAAATGCAGCCATACTAAAAATATTGTATAAGATGATCTTTAGACATTGCATACAGGTTATGTTTTTTTAAAAAAATTATTTTTGCCTGGCACGGTAGATCAATGGCTAAATCCTTGCCATCCATGTGTTAGGATCCCATATGGGTGCTGATTCATGTCCCAGTTGCTTCACTTTTCTTGCAGCACCCTGCTTGTGGCCTGGAAGGCAGCAGGAAATGGCTCTTGGCCTTAGGACCTTGCACGTAGGCGGGAGACCCAAAAGGCTCCTGGCATCAGATTGGCTCAGCTTTGGCCACTGCAGCCATCGGGGAATGAACCACCAGATGGAGGACCTTTCTGTCTGCCTCTCCTCTCTGCAAATCTGCCTTTCCAATTAAAATAAATACATCTTTTAAAAAAAAATACATGATTAGGGCCCTATGCAATAGCGTAGTGGTTAAAGTCCTCGCCTTGAACACGCCCGGGATCCCATATGGTCACCAGTTCTAGTCCCAGCAGCTCCACTTCCCATCCAGCTCCCTGCTTGTGGCCTGGGAAAGCAGTCGAGGATGGCCCAAAGCTTTGGGACCCTGCGCCCCCGTGGGAGACCCGGGGGAGCTCCTGGATCCTGGCTTCGGATCAGCATACCACCAGCCGCTGTGGTCACTTGGGGAGTGAATCATCAAACAGATCTTCCTCTCTGTGTCTCCTCCTCTCTGTATATCTGACTTTGTAATAAAAACAAATAAATCTTTAAAAAAATTACACCAGTCTCCTTAAAAAAAAAAAATATATATATATATATATATATGAATAAATCTGGTCACCAACTACATTTGCGAGAATAAATGAAGTGACCATAGAAAACACTCTAAGAATTTACCCTTAATTGCAACTGAAAAATAACTGGAATATATGACAGAATTTTTTCTTTCTTAAAGATTAAATTATATTCACTACTTCATAAAGAAAATATGGTTTTAATGGTACATTTGAGAAATCAAAATAAGAAATCCTACTAATATCATTCTGTCATTTTAAGCTATGATAATTAATCTTTACATGTAATAACATAATCCAAGTTAATTCACCAAAACATTAACTGATTACAAGATTACACTAGCTGCTGTGCGAGAAGGATATGCCATATTATAAGGAGTTAGGATTCTCCATAGCAATAGTGCTACTTGTAAATAGCAACCACTTTCATTAAAAATTTCAGCTTTCAAAGATTCCAAATGTGGAGCCAGCATTGTGGCTCAGCAGTTTAAGCCACCATCTGTGATGCCAGCATCCCACAGAGGTGTCAGTTGACATCCAGGCTGTTTCACTTTGAACCAGCTCCCTTCTGAAGCACTTAGCACAACAGGAGAACTTGGCTCAGTAACTGTGTCCCCTGCACCCATGTGAAAATCCCACAGGAAGCTCTGGGTTCCTGGCTTTGACTCTCTTCAAATAAATACAAAAATGTTTTTATTAATTTCTTGTCATTTTATTTGGAAGGGAGAGAGCTTCTACCTGCTCTTTCATTACTAAAGGCCTGCAATGGCTAGTGTAAAGCCCAGAGCCTGAAGCTGAATCAGGGTCTCTTATGTGGAAACCTGGAACCCACTCTATATCAACCATTACCTGATGCTTGCCACAAAGTGTACCAGCATGCAGATAGTCAGGAAATGGTGAAAGGCCCTTAAACCAGGCACTCCCACCTTGGGATGGCATCCCAAGGGGGAAGCTTGATTGCTGTGCTAAATACACTGCACCTGGCTTGCTGTGTTGATTTTGAAGACATTCATCTGCAGGAAGGTCAGCTCAATGGGATTTTAGACCTAACTCATAATCTTTCCCAGTAGAAATGACACCTACAAATATAGGTTAAATGAGTTTCCTATGGGATCCTAGCATTGCAGGCAGCAGCTTAATCCATTATGCTACAATGCTGGCCCCCAAGAGTTTAACAGGAGCAATAAGACATTTCAATTCTTTGCAAAATAAAGGTCAATTATATGAGGAAATGGTTGGGCTAGCTTTGAGAGTACCAACAAAACAAATCTTTTTCCTGCACACACTGGATAATCAGTGTGCAATTCACACATGAACAGATAAATTAACAGATAAATATGGCACAACAACAGATACCCTAATAACAGGAGTGGTTACGTTTTCATAAAATGAGGAACAGTCCAAAAGCCATGAACACGGCAGTGCTTCAAGGGTCAGACTCCACAACCCAGCTCGGTGTACGCTTTGAAGATAGAGACTTGCATTCCACATAGAGGATTTCAAAGTCAGCTTCATATTCACCCACACACCAAACTACAAGGTCATTCCGTCAATGGAAAAACAGTTCTTGAGCACAATTAATTAGTCCAAAAGCAAGTCAGACTATAGAAAAAGAGTCACAAAAGTTAATTAAAGAGATGGAGACCAGAACAAACTAACAAAAACCCAACTTACAAAACAGTCTTCAAGAACAAAATACAACTGAATGTAACAGCCTCTACTGGTGCCTCACATGCTTTGTGAATGCCAAAAAAAAAAAAAAAAAAAAAAAAGGGAGACCTTAACTTGGCAGTAAGGATTACTTACATTACTATTTTCTAGTCCCTAAGATTGAAAAATAATGTTAAAAAAAAAAAAAAAAGGCAGGTCCTATCTGTTAAAGTTAAGCTACTCACAGACCCTGTGCAAAAAACTGAAAACAATAAAGATACAATTTTAAGAAAGATGTCATGACTGGTGCAAACTCAATATTTGCAGAAAACCTCTTATGAGATAGGAGTATATCTCATTAAATCCCAAATACTAACATCTAATTCTACAATCAACCTTTGCTTTAGATTTCGCTTTCCATCACAAATCCATGCATATCAAATGAATTTTTTTATGTGATAAGCAAGTTGTTTGGGCCTTCGCACAAACACCTGAATTTGAACTCATCTTTCCCCAATTTTGAATTCATCTTTCAGGCAACCTAATAACTGACTAGCATCAACAAAAACCAACGGCAAAGTTAGCTAAACAGCTTGTATCTGATATCACATAATTGTGATATCTATTTGATATTACAGTTATATAGAAAACTCCAGCTAACTAGATTTATCTCACCCTCTAGTACACTCTGAGACAATAGCTTTTAAGAAGAAAAGTTAACTTTAGTATTTGTGGTTCTAAACGGCAATGAGGCTAAAAACAAAAAAAAAAGACAGTTCTAGGAAGAGATATCATAGCTGAGCTGGGCGATGGACGAGCAAAAGCCTGCTTCTTAACTTTATCCTCTTAAAGATTTGAAAGGCACAGAGCGATGGGGGAGGATGGACGGATATCAATGATCTTCATCTGTGAGTTCACTCCCAAATGGCCATGACAACTGGGAGTGGCCAAGGCAAAGTGACGGCATCACGATGTACTTCAGTTTTTCATGTCAAAGTGCTGGCCCATCACTACTACCATCTACAAGGTCCAAGTGATCTGGCCTATCTCTTCCGTTTTCTGACTGCTTGTTCCACCTGCTTCCAAATGTGGCCCTACCTCGTGGCATCTGCTTCTGCTGTTTTCTTAGTTTCCTCTAAATATCTGCCTGATGTGTAAAGACGGCTCCCTCAATTTTCTGTTATCTGTTCAAAGGTCATACTGCCAAAGTGTTTCATGACAACTGAATATGAAATAGCAACTATCCTTAGCTCCATTTAAATTTTTATTGCAATTATTGCTGTAAGCTATATATGTGTGTGTATGTATATATCTACTTACTTAGATATATACATAAATGTATACACATACATATCTGTTTCTAATTCCTTATTAATATATAAGCTGCACAAAAGTAGAGACTTCATCCATTTCATCCAATGCTGTATCTTATTCCTGGCACCAGAATCAGTGGTTGAAATGGTCATCAAATTACATATTGAATGAATAAAGGATGGGTATAAAGAAACAAACTATAGCTAAATGAAAAAGAGTTAAAGGGAAGGATGCATGTAGGATATATGCAATTATTTTATATCATTTTGTGTAAGGGACTTTAACGACAACTGATGACCAGAGTCCTGGAACCATTCTCCTTTGGAAACCCAGGGGCATCTTACATATTCAGCACCATCTTAGGCTCTGTGAGTAAACATGTTGGGAAGTAAATAGGCTAAATTCCTGCCTTCTGGTAGTTCACATATTGACAGGGAGAAAATGACAACAAAGCATTATTTCAGAAGGCTATCAGCAACAAGACAGCACAGAATGGGCCAGGATGGGGGCAACGACCAGCTTATTGATGAGTGGACATTTCAGCAAGGACACAAAGAGGGTGAAGGAGCAGTCAGTCATGTGTCTTTGTGGCGAAATCAGGTTTGAGGCAAAGGAACAGCAGTGCAAAGGCCCAACAATGAGGACACTCGGCACAACAAAGTAGCAGAAACTATAGTCTGAAGAAATCTGGGGTGGGCGAACGGCACAGAAACAAGCTAGAGACCAATGTAAACACTCAGGATTTTAATCAGAGAATTGTGAAAAACTAAAATTGACTTAGAATTTTACTTTTCCTTTGAAGAGTTAGCCATGAGCTATATTATTACTGCTAGAAAAACTATTAGCAGTACTTTTCAAAGGCAAATTGAAATAACTTTTTTGTACAGGTACTCTGCTTCATTTCACACATAATTTTGAATTATTCAAAAGAAATTAAGTATTACACTCAATGTCTATTCCAAAGCTGACACCTGATATTACCACTTTCCTTAGGCTCATCTGACTACCAACAAAGCCCTGGCAATCAAGTAACTAAAAAATCCTTGTTGTGAACAGTCAGTTTTAAAAAGAGATTAAGGCAACTTTGAGCACCTGGAAAGTTTCTTCCATGAAAAAAAAATCATCTTTCAAGTCCTTCCATACTGTAACCTCTTTAAGCAAACGTATTAGAAGTAAATTTGTAAAGAGACTAATAGAAGATTAGCTAAGTCCATTATTAGCCACATTTAATTTCATGACACAATTAAAATCATGTTATAAAAATCACTAAAGATTTTATGAATTTGTAATAGAAAAATTTTATTTGATTTTACTTAATGGGAATTAATACAAAATCTGTCTTAGCTCTCCTTTATGCACAATTTCAGAGTTATGTAAATTCTCCAATGTTATTATATGTGTATCTATGCAATCTCAGAACTCAAGCTCAAGTCAACTAAATCAACTACATGCATCGTTTCCCACTAGATATCGTGCCAATCATCTGACTGTGTAATGAAAACATTTCTAAGCTGACTGCCTGTTTTAGGACTGTAGGCAGTTTGAATCCTATAGTATGTAGTTATAAGAAGAGCTGCTCTCTAAGAGTTCCAGCATTGTTACAAGCTGTAAAAAGTAACACAGTTTCAAGTACAATTGCATTAAGAAGAGTTTCAAAGGTCCTCAAATAGAATTACACAAAAGCTATTTAAGATGAGAATCTTGCTGGCATTGCTTTCAAAACATAATTAGGCTATTTCTGACCGTTCCCACTGCCATACTTCCCCTGGGAGAGCTACCATCATGTCCCAGTGACTCCATGTTCAGTAAGACCTACTCCAGGTACTCTACGTGAAACTCTGCAGCACACAGATTTCCATTACCTGGGCATAACCCTGTACTTGGCTATAGCCCTTGTCATCATATAATAGATAATACAATTTGCCCCTATTTATTAGTTATGTTTTTCTCTATGGAATATAAACTTTGCAAGGGTAATTTCTGTTTTGTTCATTATTGTACTGTAAGCATACAGAATGATCAGAACAGTGTATGTGCATAGTATTTGTAGGATAAATGAATACATTTCAGCTTTTGAAATTTAGATTCAGAAGCAGGTCATGCCCCAAAAGTCAATTATGTTTGAGAAACATTTATGATTTATGACAAAAATATACATAATGTGTTCTTACTAGAAAGGTACCATACCAGATAAAATAAGCAGTTCAATGATTTCTGCATCTCCAAGATAGGCAGCAGCATGCAATGGGGTTCTCTTTTCACTGTCCTGTATTAAGGAGGGAAGGCAGAATGTAAGTTTTAAAATAGGGTTAATTTCACTATTTTGTAAATGAAGGAAAAAACATTGTTTAACTACAAAGATGACTTTCACAGCTATAATCTAATTTTCAAGTCTCAGTAATTAATACCCTCCTATAACTCGCAATCTTAAAAAACAAAAACAAAACCTACTTCTGGACTTAAAATAGTTACATAAAGTGAAGCGAAGAATAAAAACAAAGCTCTAACATGACAAAGAAATAGCTTCTTGAGTTTTACATGAATAAAGACTCATTCTGCTAAACCACACTGGTCAACTTTTTGCTTTTTAAGATTTATATATTTTAAAGGTAGATTTACAGAGCGAGAAATACAGAATAGCAAACAGTGTGTGAAAGAGAGAGTCTTCATTCACTAGTTCACTTGCAACTAAACAGAAACCACTCCACAAACATAACAGCCAGGGCCTGGAATCCCATCTGGGTTTCCCACATGGGTGGCAGGAGCCAGGATCACAAAGACAGCACAGTAACAGGGAAAGCAAGTCATTTGCATTTGAGATATCTGCAATTCTGTGAATTCTGTTCACGTGTTTTATGAGTCATACAATCATGATTTTTACTCTCTATAAACCAAAATGAAACAAAAAGGGGAGCTCACCAATTCTGAAAGAAAAATTTATCCACATTTTTCTTCACTATAGTTAAATGTTGGAAATTAGGTAACAAAATATTTCCTTCAGAAAAGTCTGTTAAAATGAAAAAGAACTATCCCATATACTTCAAAAACTTTTTAAAGATAGTACTAATACGTGAAAAATTACAATGTTTATTTACTGGATGATTATAGCAAAATGCTGGAAAGAATTTAAATGTCCACCAGTTACCTAAAATTATACATGACAGAAGTTTTTAAGCAACCTTTATTTAGCTGACATATTTAGTCAATATCCTTGATTTCCTGAGTATAATAATGACCATGGCACACCAAGCATTTTAACTAACAGTCTACACCACTAAACCCACACACCTTTGCTTTCATATGGGGTTATGTTTATCAAGAGTATCAACCATATGCACTAAGTGTATCTGTTATCATAATGCTATGGTTTAGTAAACATTGTTTAAGGAAAAATAAAGTTATTTCTATGATTACTAGGCTGACAACTACAGACTCAATAAAAATAAGCTATCGACCCAAAAAGTACTACCAAATTAACTGTGGCTGAAACAAATGACACACAGACATTAAAACACTGTTTCTAAGAGAGGGGCTTTTGGCATAGCCATTAACAGAGCCCCTTTCCTCCCCTATAGGTCCACAATGGAGCACAGGGGTTCAATTCCCAGTCTTGCACCCAACTCCAACTTCCCACCTATTCTAACTCAAAAAGGTAGTGGTGATAGCTCAAGTAGTCAGATTTCTGCCACTTAGTGAGACTTAGGATTGAATCCACCTTCGGCCCTGGCCCACGCATGGCTGCTGTGGGCATTTGGGGGAATGAACTCTCTCTAAAATAAAATACTTAAAAACCAAGAAAGGAGGGACAGACAGAAAAGAAAAACCATACTTTCAATTTAAAATATGGAGTATACCTCAATTAGTCTTTCACCAACAGAACTGCTGCTAATGCTCAGTATTAAATAAAGACTACAGGTTCAGATCCACTATGTATGAAAACTTTTAGTAAGTATCATAAAATATATCTGGAAAGATACTGGGAGATACTGTGATCACCTCTGATTGCTGAGTAGGGTTTGAAATGTGAGGACGTTATTTCCCACTACTTGTCAGTTTTTAAACTGTTTAGAATTCTATGTACTAAAAAAAATGCAAACAAACAAAAAAACTTATTCTGGGCCCAGCGGCTAAATCCTTGCCTTGAACACACCAGGATCCCATACAGGCACTGCTGGTTTGTGTCCTGGCAGCCCCACTTCCCATCCAGCTCCCTGCTTTTGACCTGGAAAAGCAGTAGAAGACAGCCCAAAGCCTTGGGACCCTGCAGCCATGTGGGAGACCGGGAAGCAGCTCCTGGCTTTGGATCAGCTCAGCTCTGGCCGTTGCAGCTACTTGGACAGTGAACCATCAGATGGAAGGTCTTCCTCTCTATGTCTCCTTCTCTCTGTAAATCTGACTTTGCAATAAAAATAGCTAAACTTAAAAAAAAAAAAAAGGAAAAAAGAAACAAAAGCTATTATGCAAACTGGTTCTACAAAAAAAAAAAAAGATTGCCATTCTCAACAAAAACAAAAAATTAGCAATTATAAAACAATTTGGCTCACAGCTCTTGTGTAAACAATTATGCTGAAAGACAAAAGCGGAAACACACTACATGTCTGTATTAAATGAGACCAGCCATTGCTAACTACTTTAGGAGGGTTTGGTAAAAGATGGTTCATTACCAAAGAGCTACATAAGGGAGTTCCTTTGTGGTCACAGCCTAAGCCTGCATCTTGAACAAACCAGTGGTTACACAGATCTACGTGTGTGCCAAAATGAAACACAAAGACATTAACAACATTACAATCTCTTGACAGCCTATGTCTCAAATGAGTGCTTACAAAACTGCTGAAATTTAAGCAAGGTCTATAGTCTAATTAGATAAATTGTATCATTGTAAGTTTCCTAGTTCGGAAACAAAAATGTTACATTTGGAGGAATCGCTTTGATGAAAACACAGTATCACTCTGTATCAGTTCTACAATTTCTGGTATGCTCATTTCTCCAAATAGGTTTAAACAAAGTATTCAGAAAAGCCCTGAATTGCATTTTCTTACATGTTATATATATCACAGTTAACTGTGGAAGTAGGTTTCAAAACCCTAGGAAAAGATAAACAAGCTAGTGAACCAGGCTGTGACAAAGGGAGTCTATGGTGTACTCCACGCATGGGAGGGGAAAAGATTAAGATGCAAAGCTAATCTAATCAGATCTTAGGACCAAGACTGCACTTGCACATTCTCAACATTTTCTGCAGAAGTTTTAACTTAAACACATTTCAAAACTCAAGTCTGAGTAAAAGACACACACACACATATACACACAGACAGGGAAGGGAGAAATTCAGAGAACAAAGTAAAAGACAATATTCCTGTAAGGTAACTATCTATTTACATGTATGTACAGCCTTTCAAGTAATGCCTAAATTCTGCAATTCTGTCCTTGCCTAGACCTTGAAGGTGTTCCGGTACATTAATTTCAACTCTCCCTGTGAAGAGCAACTGCAACAACCAATCTAAGTGCTTATTTTGTGATAGAGTTGCTTCATGCCTTCTAAGTATGTTAACATATTTCCTGCCTATTTTGTGGAAAAGGAAACTAAATCATGGAACAGTTTAAGGAACTTATTAAAGATCAAAAGAGCCTTACACCTAGGTAAGTGTTACACTACTAGAAGAAAAACAGCCAGTAGCTGGTGAATAGTTCATTCATTCGTTTATTCGTTCCTTCATTTGTTCATTCCTTCTTTCCTTTTTTCCTTCTGAAAGGTAAGTGTGGAGGGCAGGGAACTGTAGAGTGCCTGCACAAGGGGATCTGGGGACGGAGCAACTGAGAGCATATCTGACAGGGGAGGAATGTCTTCTGGGGTCTTCCATGGACTGGGCCACTGCACTCGCATGCAGGCAAGAGAGCTGAGACAGAGTGGTTTAAATGGAGGAAACCAAAGGGCATGTCTGGGTCAGGTCAAGGCACCTGCCCACATGGGAAACCTGGGCTGGGCTAAAGAGCATCTCTTGCTACCTACTGGTGCACAAAAGCCAGGCCTAGGGGGCATACCTGGCTGGAGTTTTGGGGTGGGGGTATCATGCTAGGCCTTTTGGGGTGTCATGCTAGGCCACAGCACCCACCAGTATGCCTCTTGCACTCTCTGAACTGGATCTAGCGGTGGATTCTGTGCAGGAATTGTAGGCTTGTCTCTGTGGGACTGTAGCACCCACTGTTTATGTGGAGTGCTGGAGACAGTGATGAACCAAGCCAGGCTGGCCCAAGGAACTCATCTGATAGGAACCTGGGCAGGGTCAGGCTGCAGCACCCACTGGAATATGCATGGGCCAGAACTAAGGGCAGATCATACCAGGCAGGGCCACTGCCCCCACTGCTACACATGAGATCCAGGGCCTGTAGCAGGCTTGGCAGGAGAATTTAGGGAACTCTCCTACTAGGCCACAACTCCTGTTGGGGAACAAAGACCTGGGGCTGGGACTATCCTGGTCAGGACTGGGGAAAGCTGGGCTGTGCTGCAACACCCATCAGCATGCATGTGCGATGGGCTAGGCTAGGCTGTGACACCCAATGGTCCATGTGAGAGCTGGAATGGATGTGGACCAGTTGGGCAAGGCTGCAGGACCCACCACTGAGTGCCAGAACTGGAAGATGGTCATCAGTCTGCATAGCAGCATGCCGACACATGCAAGTTCTGTTACTAGGAAAGAGCCCGACAGGGGAACTCCCCTGCCAGGCCACAGCATCAGCTGGCAAGTGCCAGGACTGGATGTCAGTCCTATCAGGCTAGACCGCAGTATCCCTTATTCTGTGTGAGATTGAGGGCTGGGAACTTTTCGGGCAGAGGAACTATGGACACTCCTCTGATAGGCAGTACCTGCTACTGGTGAGCATAAGAACTAGGACTGAGGTGGGCCAGGCTAGACAAAGTGGCAGCACCTATAAGCATTTATGAAGGCTGTGTCTGGCAGCATGTCAACCCAAGCTAGGCAGTACCCATAGATGCGCAAAAGAGCTGGATGGAATGTGGGCTGGGCTGGGCCACAGCAGAGGCTGACAAGTGCAAAATCCAGGGCTGGGGTAGGGCCTGGTGGGGATTATTGAGGGTCACCCCGACTAAACCACAGTTCCCGCTGATATGCATGAGGACCAGCTCTATGGTGGCTGGAACTGGGACAAAGCACCCCTCACTTTGTGTGCATCCAGCAGTGTATGAATTGGCTGATGCACATGACAGACTGCATCTGACAGCATTGGCTGAGGTCATTTCAGGTGAGATTTCTTGGGGACTTCCTAACTAGACCACTGCACTCGGACTCTGGCCATAAAGAAATCATAGGATGTGTGGTCCAACCTTGTGGTGCATGTATCGAGACACAGCATCCTTAGTTGTTGATGCCTGTGTGGTGGGCAGCATGTCTAGATCCACAGAGGGGATATGGTGGAGAGTTCATCTAGGAAAGCAGGGGATATCAAATGTCTTGTCAGAGGATGGAAAGCAAAACAGGTTAGAAAACTTTCCTGGCCAAGCTCTGCAACATGATCCAGGCCTGTGGATGCACTACGATAGACTTTGTCAAGCAACAGACCTTGGAAAGATTTTCTCAACCCTGGAACAGCAAAACCAACAGCTTCTCAGAACTACTGAGGCCACTCTAGTAATAACACCCTGAGAACCCTCTTCCCCACATCATGGTCCACCTAAGATGTCACCAAGTGCCTGTCCCCCATCCCTGGGTGCTGATGTAGTTTGGTATCAAGGAGTGGCTCCCCTCCCCCTCCTCTTCTTAGGATACAGGAGAAGGAAAAAAAAAAACCTAAATCATTTGTCTCATCCACCTTCCTCAATATCTGAACCTGCCACCGTAATTGAAAACCCCTAAGAGCATGCATCCATCAACCACATAAACAATACTGAAAAGAAATATTTTTAAAAACGTAAAAAAGATCAAAAGGAAGTGCCATAATCACAGTTGAAGCACGAGTTGTTAGGCTTCAGGGCCCACTTACACTGCCATATTTATACTTCTGTTTAAACATGGGTTCCTTAAACTTAATCAACACCTCTCAAAAACATTCTGCAGAGTTTTTTTTTTTTAAAGATTTATTTTAATTATTTTTTTATTGGAAAGGCGGATATACAGAGAGGAGAGACAGAGAGGAAGATCTTCCGTCTGATGATTCACTCCCTAAGTGAGCGCAACGGCCGATACTATGCCGGTCCCAAGTCAGGAGCCTCTTCCGGGTCTTCCACGCGGGTGCAGGGTCCCAAAGCTTTGAGCCGTCCTCAACTGCTTTCCCGGGCCACAGGCAGGGAGCTGGAAGGGAAGTGGGGCTGCCGGGATAGAACCGGCGCCCATATGGGATCCCGGGCATGCAAGGTGAGGACCTTAACCACTTGCGCCACCGCGCCGGGCCCATTCTGCAGATTTTTAAAATTGTCAATGGAAGCACAATGCTCAGCATCTAGTCCACAGACATAGATTTAACCTGTCCAGGACTGCACACACTCATTCTTCTCCACCTTTATAAAAAATGTGCGACTGCCCAGCTCTCCTAAGAGCCTGTACTGAGAGAAGTGTTGTCTCATCTGCAACAGAGATGTTCTAACAACCTAATCTCTGGGATTCCTTTCCAGTTAACAGCTATCCTACAAAATGAATGGTTCTTTCTCAGAGACAGGAATTTTAAACTCTTACCATGTTTTAATCCGGACACTGCTGCATTATAAAACAACATTACAGAAATAGTAAGTACAGTGGACATCCAAATTTAGCAGTTACCAGATTCCTCCAAGTAAGACTTTGATGTTTTTCACACTAGAAACAAAACACCAAAGCTACACATCATTAACACATCTTGCACAAGTCATAAGTGATGTCAAGACCTTCCAAGAACAGGGAGTCCCCTGGTTCCCCTCACAGAAATCTAACTAGCATCTATCCACAGAGAAACAAGTATCTGTAAATAGAACTCTGCATTCAGGCTGGTACCGCTTGGGTAAAGAACTGAGAAAAGCTGTGTTACAAGGCAAGTGGGCATTTTACTTTGATGACACCACCCCTCCACCATGTATGGCACAGTGCCACACAGAGACAACTTTTCTGGGAACATAGTTTGTAGAGTGAGAAAAGAAAACCAGAGATGGACACTGAGCATCCCCAACATTCTGATATGCTTCACAGAGAGTCACACTCCTGTATCAACCCACAGGAATCACCCAAGTAATGAAAGAGCTAAAGCCATCTGGAGTCAGTTACAAAGAGAAGCACTCTCAAGTGTCACCTCACAGAACCAAACACCACTCGGTAAGCAGCACAGTAGACGACTTTACCCAACTGGAGACCCCAGCCAGCTTTCTCAACTGGGGGCAAGTGCATAACTGTGAATACATGCATAGGGTAGCATGTGGCCCTACCTGATCCTAGCTGTTCTTCAGATTTCCACCCAGACTCAAAGCTCTGTATCAAGACTTCCTAAGGACAGTGTGTAAGACTATGTCCATATTGTTATGACTAGGGAGTGCAGCAAGCGTAACTTCTGGCTCTGCTTAACACAATAGCTAGCTAAAGAGTTAACCCAAGGCCTTGCCCAACCTAAGGACCTGCTGGAGGACAGATGCAAACAGCAGCACTATTCAGCCAGGGAATACAACCTGCAACTCTACTCTCTCAGGGGTGATTACAGAATCCAGCCAGCATTTACTGTGCCACTGTACTACAGCAAGCAGCTCCATTCAACCTCAGAGCAATGACAGTAGCCAGCCAACTACAGAAACACACAGCAAATTATCTCTGTCCACAGAGGCCGTCAGTTTCCCTGGCAAGAAGCCGAAGCCAGACTACTGGAAGTCTATCATCACCGAAGAACACCAGCAAAAGCTAAAGATGCAGAGGTCTTCCCCCACCAAAACGCAGACAGCAACAACAGAACCCAAGAATAAGGGAACTGTGGCACCACCAAAACAAACTAATAAAGCCTGAAGAAATGCAGATCTATGAAATAACAAAGAATTAAGAATAATCCTAAAGAAGAGCAACTACTTCGGGACAATGTGGTGGCACAGATCTTCCACCCTGCAGCACCTGCATCCCACATGGGCAACAGTATGTGTCTAGGCAGTTCCTCTTCCTATCAGGCTCTCTGCTTATGAACTGGGAAAGCAGCAGAGGGTGGTCCACAAGGGAAACCCGAAAAAGTTCCTGGCTCCAGGTCAGCTCAGCTCTGGTGTTGTGGCCATCTGGGGAGTGAATCAGTGGATGGAAGACTCTCTGTCTTGTCTGTGTAAATCTGTCTTAATAATAATAATAATAAAAACTTTAAAAACAAACAAAAATTCTCCAAAAAACCAAGACAACTGAAAAATGGAAACACACCAAACTTACAGTGATAAGTACCTATATCAAAAAGAGACATAAAACAATCCATCATTACTCAACAAACCAGAAAAAAGAATAAACCAGGCTCAAAGTTAACAGAAGGCAACAGTAACAAAGCAGGGTAGAAATAAGCCAAAAATATGAGAGAGAGAGAGAGAGAGAGAAAGTAAACAATGTGTTTTAAAGAAAAAAAAAGAGACATCCTTTAACAACACTGAGAAAAACAGAAGACTCAAATTAAAAAAAAAAGTAAAAAAGAATGATACCACAGAATTTTTATACAAAAGAGACAAAAGATAAGAAATTATTGTGATCAATTATACAACAAACTGATAGCCAAAGACAACTGTGTAAATTTATACAATCTACCAAGACTGAATCAAGAAGAAACAGAAAACCTTAATAAAGTGATGATACTGTATCCTTTGCATGTATAAAGCACATTAAGAGTGTACTTCATGAAAGTTTACAGTATTAAAAGGTAAGCTTATTTTGCCATACAAAATTTAAAATCTATGCCTACGAAGAGATTAAGAAAGTTATTCAAAGTGTGATTATTATAAAGAAAGTATATATGGATTTCAAAATTTTCTTCACCAAATTGTTTTCATTTTCCATGATATTACTAAAGTACTCTAGTATGCCAATTGCATCTCAATAAAAGTGCTTAAAAACATAATCAGAGCAGTCTGAAATTTAGGATGTAATTTTATGTTTTTGCTATACTATAAAACTATCACTATTTACAGAAGTACAACCATCAGAATTTCCCCCTCCCCCCCTTTATGGTACTGTTTATTTACTTATGTGGAAGGCAAAGTTAGAGAGAGAATCTTCAACCACTGATTCACACCCCAAAAGGCCTGTGCAAAGCAGGGGGCCCAAGGTCTTGGGTCATCTTCCACTGCTTTCCCAGGCATATTAACAGGAAGCTAGATCTGAGGCGGAGCAGCTGGACTCCGATCTAATGTTATATGGTATTTCACTTCATCCTAGCCAGAAGGCCAAGAAGCGATATATGGCATTTCAGACGGCAACTTTGATTAGCTCTACAGCACCAGCCCCAGGAACAATTTCTACAAGTGCAGATATCTGATGTCTGTAGAAAAATGCCAGTATTTACCTGCCAATGATTTATATAAATCTCCGTGTGTGTTTCACCACCAAAATTAACAAACACACCATCAAGGAACATGTAGCCTATATGGGGAGCTGATAATATACTTAATTCAAAATAAAATTGCTCTAAATTTTTTTTGCTGTCCACTAAAGCAGAACTGTTATATGATGAACAGACAGTAATCGCTCTAATGCCCTTTAAGAAGGAACTAGTCAAATAAATGTATAATTACATAATGAAATATTATGCAGCTACAAATAATGAGAAACTTTCTACAGACTAATGTGGACTGACTCAATATATATTGAGGATGAAAAAAATTCAGAACACATATAACTTGTAACATGAAGGCATTATGGATTACAAACATTTATCACCAATTTCTAGCTACAAAACCTGCTAGTTCCAATGCACAACACCCTCTTTCTTTCAAAACTACCCTAATAGTCATTTACTCAAAATGGCATAAGCCATGATGGGGACGAACCAAATACATGTCAATGAAAAGTTTAAATTTAAATATCTGCAGTTGAAATCTAGAAGCACTGCTTCATTCGAGGACAGGCATTATTCTCAACTGTGAGAAGCTACTGTGGAATTCTCTCTTGGGTGGAAGCTGAATCAGCTCTCCTGCCATACCCACCCTTTAACTTCCTCCCCTAGACAAACCAACCTGAGGCTGAGTGGATATACCTGAGACAGGGATTGAAAGCTGTAGGTTTCAACATTTCTAACTGTGAGCAGCTACAGAAGGACCATATGCATACAAGAGTTTTAAGCCAGAAACTCCATATGCCTCAAATAGTAAAGAGCTATTAGAAACATTATCAGTTTGATGTTCAGATGGTCAGCAGGAATGACATATAGCCAGAAGGAAAGATATGTTGAAGATCATGAGCATGTTTGACCAGTTTCTGAAAAAGAGGTGAAGACACTGTGAAGGACTGGTATAGGTGGCATCCAGACAATTTCTGGAAACTTAGAATTTTTCACCCCGTATCTTAACTACAGCATTACTTTTAGTGTAATAATGAAAACTAGTGAGATGCTGGATATACTAACACATTCATGTATATGCTTTTTATTACTCATTTAACCTCACAGAGTAAACTCAACACGTTCCAAATATCCCAAAAGGTATTTTTGAACATTTAAGAGATATCTGTAATTTGGAAGAAATTTAAAAAAATCAACTTCAAAATATTTTGAATGATAAAGTATAATTTATCTAAATTCAAGAAGCAATAAGCACAATATACAGGGTATTACTTTGGAAAATACTAATTATATGATACAGCTAAGACCTACAACCTAGCTCAGAAACCAACTCTTTAAGAGCTAAAAAAGGTCCCTCACAATCTTTTCTTCTACTTGAACACTAACAGCAGCTTTGGCTAGATTATAAATATTACTAAGTATTATTACTTTTAATGACTTTTCATTCACCCAAAAATATGGTGCTGAGGGAGGTTTGTGCACATACATTTTTACAATGCTAAAATTTAATAGCACTTGCTATTAGAAAAATCAGAATCACATTTGTGTCATAGCTTAAAAGGCAGGAGTCCACAGGACACAGTGAACGTCAAAGGTGAAAAATCCATATTTTTCAACAATACACTTTATTTCCCTTGGTATCAATGTCTGATAACTGTTCAAATTTCTGTTCTGGGGCCTGGCGCGGTGGCGCAAGTGGTTAAGTCCTCGCCTTGCACGCCCAGGATCCCATTTGGGCGCCGGTTCTAATCCCGGCAGCCCCGCTTCCCTTCCAGCTCCCTGCCTGTGGCCTGGGAAAGCAGTCAAGGACGGCCCAAAGCTTTGGGACCCTGCACCCACGTGGGAGACCCGGAAAAGGTTCCTGGCTTCGGATCGGCATAGCATCGGCCGTTGAGCTCACTTGGGGAGTGAATCATCGGACGAAAGATCTTCCTCTCTGTCTCTCCTCTCTGTATATCCGCCTTTCCAATAAAAACATAATAAAAATAAATCTTTAAAAAAAAAATTTCTGTTCTGTTGCACTTACTGATCTGGCAGATGTTAAACCTTTTCTGAATTTTAGTTCTTGTCACTTATTGTAAATGAAGGTAACATAAAAATAATTATGTATATTTCTTTCTAGAAGTAAATTCTACAATAACAGCAATTTCCATCACTCTGGCAGACAGAAAAATATAAACAAGAGTTAGGTTCTTCTCTCTGATGTGCTATTTATACTTCAGCTTAAACCAGAGGCACTGGTGCTTAGAGCAGTGGCTGACACCAGCTGGGATGCTGTACACCATACCAGTAATACCTGAGTTCAAGTCCCGACTCTGGCTCCCAACTTTAGCTTCCTGCTAACGCACACCCAGAGAAGCAGTGATGATGGCTCTAGAGTTTGCATCTCTGCCACTTACTTAAGAGTTCTGTATTCATCTCCAGTGAATGGCTTTGACCTGGCCCACCCCTGGTTATTCCAGGCATTTGAGACACAGACTAGCAGATGGGAATTTCTGCATGTATTTTACTTCACTTTCAAGTAAAAACATTTCATTATTGGGTTCACAATGTGCCCTAAGTTTTAGTATATCCCCCCAAAAGCATTTAGTTATTATTTTGGCCACATATCTAGAAACACAAATTGAAGGTCTTTCAAGAATCATGCAGAATTCTTTCAGCATCCTAAGTCTGGGGCTGGGAAGAACTCTCAATATCATCAAAGTAATCAAACATGTTGTAAGAGAAGAAAAGCAACTTTTACAGAAAGCCACACATATTCACTCTAGTTATATAGTTAAGATATCAAAACCTATTTCTTTAAACTTATTAGTCCATTGATATACACACACATGATTCTGGCTTCTCAACATTTTGATTTGATTCTATTCCTTCTTTTCTGGTTTATGGTGCTTTTTTTCTGATGGTTTTCATTTTTCCAAAAGTTTGCTATTTCAATGGATCAGACAACTGATTCTTTTCTGTTAGGTTATGACTCAAGCAACTATTTACCTTTCCTTTCTATGAAAACCCTGATTTACCCCAGATATGAAAATATATTTGGGAAGACAAACTTCTACTCCCACCCCAGGGGAAAAACCAGGCAATGACCGAAGCTAATCTCATTCTACTTTGCTGGTGGATTAACACTGACTTGTACCCAACAGAAACTTGGTACAGGGGCGGGGGGGAACAGGAAGGATCATTTGTGCAGATTCAGGAGGATATATTTTCCCTTGGTTTGAAGAAAAAAGTAAAATGTGTAAGACCTTTCTCTACTTTCTCTGGCTGTTTGTAATAAGCATACAATGCAGTTGTCATGATCTCTTATGACCCAGAGAAAGCCAAGAGTCACAGAGAAGCTCAGTCAGGGTTCACATTGTTCTCTTCATGAACCAAAAAACCCCACCTTGCTCTAGATTCCATAATTCATTGGAATTTAGTCAGATGTGCAATTATTTATGACCAAAAGCCTCCAAATATATAAACTCAACAATGTCTAGTGAAATCACCTTACCTACTCTTTATAATAAATGAAGAGACTTCCTTCTCAAGCTAAATAATGGGGGTGCATAAATTTTCTATGTTAAGAGTTTTGTTTAAAAAAATCAATTAGGCAATGTTACTAAGAAAGATGCTATTTAGTGATCCACAAACAGAAAACTTTAGGCTTTGACTAAGAACTAAGCTAAATAAGCAATGGCTTAGCTATTAAAGAGACCAGTTGGGCTGCCTTCTTCCCATGTAATTTGGGTTTAAGTTCTGGCTTCCTGTTCCTGTGTACTCTGGGAGGCACTGGGTGACAGCTCAGGTCCAGGTGCGTCAGGTCCTGCAGCACACACGGCAGCCCTGCACTGCATTCCAGGTCCTGGCTTTGGCTGATCCATTTACAGCTATTACAAGGATTTCAGATGTAAACCAGCAGACACAAGCTGTCTCTGCATCTGACTATAAAATCTACCTAAATTGGAAAAAAAAAAGTGAAAAAATACAATGCAGAAGCAAATCTGAAGTAAAACATATTCTAAAAGCTGAAATAACTTTAAAAAATTCATAGAAAGCTATTTTACAATATTTGTTATTTTCAAGTACATATTTAAATAAGTTTTCATAAGTAAATCATGATGACATAAGGCTTAAAAATATTTACCACCTATCATAAAACAGTACATCTTTAACATCCTGCTTTTAGAAAAATCCAGTATGATAAAAGACAAAGAACCAAAAAAAATTACCATCTTAAATTAAATAACAGCCAAAGATTTAACAAATCAATATTAAGAAACGTTTCCAACATCTAAGAATCGTAAGAGCAAGGCCTACAAGCAGGCATGGAGGCACCTGTCAAAACAGACCTCTCATCCTCGGAGGCAGCCTCTGAAATGCACTGATGGACAGACTGACACTCAAATTACTGAGCCTGAATGAGTCTCTAAATTTTAGGACAATTTGTATATAACAGAAAAGCAATGTTGTCTGTAATAAACTTTGTAGTGATGAAGAAATTAATCAGAGAGTAGTGTTACAGTTCAAACTTTCTCACCAAGATAGTAGTATTCATTTGGACTATAAACAACAAAACAAGCAAACAGTAACAACAACAAAACTCCTAAGAGTTAAACAGAACATAAAGCTTGCTTTCTTCCTTTTCATAAATCTGTATTCCTAGAGCTTTTTAAAATTTTTGTCTTAAGAAAAGCAGACTCCCAGGACATTCTAATAAGGTAAAGTGACCAGATGTTCCACTTAAACAAAATTCTGAATCAGGTTCATGTTTCTAACTAAATATAAATATGAAGGTAATTCACTTTGAAGAGGTTTACGAAAAAACAACAACAACAACCAAAAAACCCCAACATTTTAGCCAATACTCAAGATCAGAATTAAACATTTCAGCCAGTGAATCAAGTTTACTAAGGTAATCCAAGTTTTAAAGACAAATTTTCAGTTTTTTGTATTTATCAATATCAAGTGATCACAATAGTGCTAAATGAAAGCTAGGAGAAAAGATGTGATTTAAAATGAACTTTCAAGGTGTGTATTCTCAGAACTACAGTCACATCTTTCACTTCTCTGTAACAGTAACCTCAGGAATCACATTTTTCACTGTTCCATAACACAGACCTATGTCTGTCTCCAATGAAAATATAAGCATTAATGAATTTGATCTTACTGAACTAAATTTTGCACATTCAGCCACAATTTAGTAAATTAGTCACATAAAAAGAAAAAAATAATCCATGTCTCCACCTTTTCTAAAATTGTCTTGCAGATGAATCCTGACTATTAAATCTACCATATGTTGAAGTTTGAGACTTTCAAACAAAAATATGTATCTTCGCTTACTGAAAGCCAATCAAAATAGAACCAAGAGTTTGCAATGCACTCACTGTGATTATTTATAGAAAGCAAATATGAGCTCATGATCAAGTTAGGTATATTCAAAACTTTAAAGAGGATCTTCAATTTCAAGTTCATAAAAAGGAACCCTTATCTGAAAAGCATACTGAAGTATTTCACAGCAAGTGTCATGGTTTCAAGTAGAAAAAGAGAAAGAGCAAACGTGGCCAAATGTTATTAAAGTCAAAGCTAAGTGAAGAACATCCGGGTGATGTGAAGTTTTATTTGTTTTTTCTCCCAACCTTCCAGTATTTGAATAATTTCAAAGTAAAAAAGCTTAGAGAATTTTGGTTCTAGTATTTTTGTACTTTTAGGTATTTTCCTAAATATACGGCCAGCATTTTCATTTTTGCCTCAAGACCTTTCTGTCCTCATTTAAAATAGCAATTACAGAAATGTGTTATGCATTTGAAAGAATCATAATTCTGGGAAATAGCTTTTAAAAACAAGTTTTAAAGGCTGCTATTAATAAATTGTTTTACCTGAAAGTTAACATCTTCTTTCTTAAATATTAGTGCTCGAACTTCATCAGGATCTCCATTGAATATAGCTTGCACCAGTGATGGCTAAAATACAAAATAATAAAAGCATTAGTCATGCTACCCGGGTGATTCTAAGGGTATTTTTGAATAACCCTAAATCTCAAACTTTTCTTCACGAACATTAATCATCCTTTGATAGTAGCCAGAAGTTTCATTTAACTAAATCATATCAATGTACAGGATTCGTCCTTAGAAAAACAGCGCAGAATTTTTTAAAAATAAATATTTGATTTTTTTATAAATGGAAGGTTTTTATTTATAAATGCTAAAAAGAGACTCTTGTAAATCTCAATCTGACATTTCAAAATCTACTTCTGGAATAAAATGTGTTATATAGCCAATTCCCAGATCATATTAAGGCCCATGAAGGAAGGGCCCTTTACAAAGCTCTAGGTAAGGCTAACACTATAAATCTCAAAGAACAAATCTGGTAGCTGATGAAATAACTACTATTCAAAATTCCATACACTGAATAACATGAAAAGACAAACACACGCATGTTTAAATATAACCTTCTAATAAATAACACAGCCTCTTTAGTGTCACATTTTACTAGTCAAATAAGGATCAAGTATGATTTCATTCCATATAAGACCCTGCATGTAAGTACAGAAAAGGTGATGCCCTGGCGTTGCTGGTAGCCAACCTCTGCTCAAACACGCAGAGTTCCTGATTCTTGTTATATCAGCTTCTAAAACCACAAGATGAAAGCAGAAACACAGTTGCCATTACTACTAATATTATTTTTAAAACACTTTTTAAGAGATTAAGAGATAGTAAAGCCTGAACTATTACTCACGCATTTGAAAAGCTAAAAAAACCAGAAATGTGTGCCTTTTACATACATAACACTACAAATTTATACACATCATTGCATTAAATTGGTTTTTAATAAAATTAGTGGGAACTAACTTATGCTTACTCTTTAAGTAAAACTTACAGTAGTTCAATAGAATGTAGTAAACATATAAACTCTCATATCTTACCAATACATTTCCAGGTGGAGGATGTAGTGATTTATTTTCCTGCGGCAATTTAGAAATGAACGTAGGAGATTCATCTTCTACCTCCTCCAAAACAACAATACAGACTCGACTCATTGGGTCTGTGAAAGCACTGACTTCCAAGCTGTGTGATGAAAGTCACAGCTGGCAGAGCACAAGCAGTGTTCCTCCTCTTCTGTGTAACACTTACAAACATTCTCTGCAGAGCAGAGCTGGATGTTTAAAGTTAGTAAGCACTGTCAGGAAAACTGAAGTTGAAAATTATGCCTACAAAAGCTCATGAAATCCTAAAAACAACCGAATTCGATTAATCTTGCACTACGTTATGTCACTGAGACGTCTGACACCAATATGCTAATGACTAAAGCTGAGTCTGGAACAGGCTCCCTCAGCATTTCTCCCTGCCCAGACAGTCATACTGCTCTAGCTCTGAAACCCACTTGCGCAGAGTGACCACTGGCTTGCTGATACAACAGCATACAACGAGGAATCAAATGAGAAGCAACTGCTGTGACCGAGATGGTCACAGCAGACCCACTCCTGCCTGCAAGGTCATACAGTTACCAGGAGCTGGCTTGCTTACAATTGAAAATTAAAAATAAAATCTCACTAATCCCGCTTTTGATTTGTCTTCATTTCCTCAGCTTCACTGATTTAGTACTATCCAGAGAACTAAATAAAAAACAACAACAAAAGAAAAAAAAAAGAAAAGAAAAAGCCAAAAACCAAACCTAGAATTCACAAATTCACAAAACGAACATTAGAGGTTGACAATTCTTTCAGTGCTTGGGAAATGGAAAAAAAAATACAAAAACAAAACAACCCCCCACTCTGCATTAATAGCAAAGCTGCAGTACATTTACATGCGATGAGTCAGACCACAAGAGACAATAGGGCTCTTGGTACTGGAACACTGCTTGATTAATCCAAATTTTCCATATAACAGAAGAAACACAGATCGCTTTATTCCCATCGGTAGCACGAGAAAGGCAGAGTCGTTACTCCTTCTCCATCAGGCAGCTGTCTGTGGCTGCTGCTCCAGCACAGGGCACCGGCACCGGACAGAAATGGTGTCAGAGGAGGATCCGAGCAGGACACACAGCCTGCAGGAGGAACTCAAGGGCATCTGAGCTCAAATTACTGCTTCAGGTTTTTCTTTAAAGACCAAAACCAAAACCAAAACCTAGTAGTTTATCATTCTAGTGTTTCCTCTGATCTCCACACGAATGCAGCTTCCATTAAATGGTCTTCATTCAGAGTAAAAACAGCAGACCGCGCATCTTCTTTGAGCCAACTACTTTATTCAATCGTCTGCCTCTGTGCCAACAGTCTCTTTCCACTGAGAAAACCGCTACAATTATTCTTGTCGGTAGATTTCAGATGCCTTCGTTTTCCTCAGATAATCTTGCAGAAATGTCACCGACATCCCCACTGAATAGATCCTTACGAAACAACCGTTGAACCTCAGTGTTGGCCCCACGGAAGCATTCCAAGTGAGCAACTGCCTGAAGAGCAACGACCGCAGACCCGCCAGATGAGATGCCCAGTAATGCTCACATGTCACACTTTACCAGAGAGCTGAGCTGCTGCTCAGGATGGAACTTCCTCTAGCAGAGGAAACAAACTGTACGTTTGGACAGCCTTCACAATTAGAAGGCTGATGCCAGTTCTGTGACTAATCCAGACCAAACCGAAAAATTCTATAACTGAAAAATGAGTGTGCTTTTAACGTTTTCCACTAAAAGCCACAAGGAAATCTGGTGTACTGCCTCTGCTGACTAACACTGGCTTTAGCCAAGTAAACAATTCCAACAGCTTAACTGCTTTCACATGTACAGTATAGCCAGCTTTTAATCCCATGTGGGCAACCACAGTAAAAATAAAACTTCATGGAAATTAGGGAAAAACATTTTCAAAAATATTCTATGAGACTACACAAAAACAATGAACCAAAGTTTAAGCAAAAGATATGTAATATTTCTCAATGATTTCTAATTGTTGAATTCACACAATTTAACAATTTCATAATGTAAACATCCTAACTCTAAAATTCTATGAATCATGTTGATTTTCACTGAAGAAATGAACACTGCTACCCTACCCTCTTATCTGAATGTGGACATAAAACTTTGAAATCTGTTTAATAGCTACATACACAACACGAAGAAAACACTCTCCTACCTCTGCAAAATAATTTTCCCAAAGCTACAACTAAGGCTCAAAAACAGTCACTGGTGATTGGTTCTCCTCTCCAAAGACAGGGATGCTTCCCAAGAGGAAAACTGCCACGAAGATGCCATGGTTTTCCTCCAATCTGTTTTTTCCTATCAACTAGTATTTCTGTTACTAAACAAGATAGTTATTTTTGAACATTTATGATATATAAGGATTATATACTCATTTAATTATCAAACCATTAAAAACAAGAGATACAGATAATGCAAGGACAGCAGAATTTAAGAACAGAAAGCCCTGATGCCTATATATAATGCCAATCTCTGAGAGACACGCTTTAACACATAGTGTGTCAAGAGTAAAAAAAAATGCTGAGAACTCACTAGCTGTAGTTTAACATACATTACATTTTCAAAGACATGCAAATACTTTAAACACGTTGTTCACCTCTATGTGCCTAAATCAAAATATCACTTTAATATCTGAAGATGAAACTACTATAGTAACAAATCCCATATATCCATCTTGTAATTCTTCCACCAAAGGAAAATCTCTCTTTTTCAAAAAAGATTTATTTATTTTTATTGGAAAGTCAGATATACACAGAGGAGACACAGAAGAATATCTTCTGTCCATTGATCCACTCCCCAAGTGGTCACAATGGCCAGAGCTGCACCAATCTAAAACCAGGAACCTGGAGCTTCCCCAGGGTCTCCTACATGGGTGCAGGGTCCCAAGGCTTTGGGCTGTCCTCGACTGCTTTCCCAGGCCACAGGCAGGGAGCTGGATGGGAAGTGGGGCCTCCAGGATTAGAACCGGTGCCCATATGGGATCCCGGGGCACGTTCAAGGTGAGGAGTTTAGCCGCGTGGCTGTTATACCAGGCCCAGAAAATCTCTTCATAATACAAAATATCTACTGCATAAATTCACCTTCTTGGACCTAAGCAGGTACACTTGTCACTTTCCTTACTTGGATCTTTCCCAACCGGAAAACAATCCCTTTGAAGGCAAAAACTGTGATATTGCACATATTGTTTCCTTACTCTTTAGCCAGCTGTAAATAATTTTACTGAAGTGAGCTCTTATATAACCCAAACCTCTAGTACAGGGGGATAGAATTATACACATAAAAAAATGGGTGACAGAATTATAAGAAGAATGAGTGACGGGATTACAAAAACGTGGTATTTAAACAGGAAATGTAGGAGACATTAAGGTGTAACAAAAATGAGTTTGATGCTTCTAATAAATGAACAACTAAAATTTGAAAGTTAATAGGATATAAGAAATGTTTCAAGGTGATGGCTTTAGCTAAGGGCTCAAAGATGGTCTACCTGAAATTCACAGATTCCTTCACTTCCTAGCTGTGTCCTTGCAAGCTATTTCAATTCTCTAGGCCTAAATTTTTCACACTCACAAAATGAGGCTAATAATCACTAGAGATTTTTATTGAGGACATACTGTAACAGCACTATGGCTTAAGAAGATTGGTTTTATAGTCAAAATGCCTGGTGCTGTAATCCCAGGCTATTCACTAATGGGCCAAACCTTGTGACCTTGAATTTAAAAAGTACTTAATCTCTTTATTTTTGATTCAACATCTATAATACAACATTAAGGGAATCTATTTCAAAGTGCTGTGACGTTTAAACAATATTAGGTATATCTGAATGGCACCCTTTGTGAAGCAGTGAGTTGATATTAAAGGCTGCTGGTTCCCGCTCCATACTGCAACAGTCCCAGGCACCTGGTGCCAGTGAGGGAATCCAGACTAGCAGCTGGAGACAGCCCTTTAAAGTGCTCAATCTCCACTTTTTCACTGTTCAGAGCTCTCTTATTCTTTCTTTTTTTAAAAAAAAACTATTTTTGATGATGCTTACATAGTAGGTTAGTGTGGGAAGGGTTGTGGATTAGGGCAAAATGGGTGAGACCACTGTTTCCAAATTTCTTTTTCTTCTTCCTGTATCTGAAGGAAATGGGGAGACTAGAGGAGAAGCTGCACTCAGCCTCTCGACCTCCTCAGTGCCGGGGAATAGGAAATGCCACCCGATGCCATCCCAGGGTCCACAATCTGCAGCAGGCTCTGAGGGTCCTGCTCAAGTGGTTTCAGTAGTTCTGACATTCTGTCGATCTTGCAGATCCAAGGATGAGGAAATCCTTCCAAGGTCCATTGGCTGACCCAGTCCACCCCAGAGTCTCCATTTGTCCAGATATTTGCTGTCAATGCTTGGTGGGGTAGTTGACCAATTTATTCTGTCCTCCATCCTCTGTTATGGTCCCAGATGTCCTCTGCAGGCCCCAATGGCCTGCCATATCTTCCATGTGCATCCGGGTATGCCATCCACTGCTCCATCTGAGCCACCGAGGAGGTCCAGTTTGGACATGTGCACTCCACAGTCAGAGCATTGATTATGTTATGTTATTCTCACCATCGTTGAAGCTCTGAGTCTAGCAGTTCAGTTGGGGGTGGGAGGGAGTCCATAAACAAAACAAAACAAAAAACTCATCTGAAGTAACCCCAGAGCTGACTCCTGGTTGTACTTGCTAGTATAGGGTCAGGCTCTGTCCATTAACCATTTTTGCCTATGCACACCCAGCTGCAATTGCTGGGTCAGTTCTGCCTCCAATCATGCCTCTTATGTAAACCACCAGATGTTGTGGTCCAGCTGAGCCCCACCATCATACACTCGCATCTCAAGTGCACCAGCGGGAACTGTAGCCCAGATTGACCCCCAACAACCTTCACTATCCCGCCCCCAGCTCTGACTCCTGTGCTTGCCTGTATGCACAGCAGACTGGTTCAGCCTGTCCCACACCCCATTCAGTTCTTGAACACATCAGTGGGCGTTGAAGCCTAGCTCAACCCAACTGACCCCACTTTCCATCTCACTCTCATGCTGGTGGGTGCCTCACCTGTCTAGTCAGGCCCACCCCAGCCAGCCCTGGTTCTCATGCTCACCAGTGGGAGTTGCAGCCCATCAGAGGAGCTCACCATTCCCCTACCAGGTTATACAGGGGGTTATACAGACTGTGCTTAATGAAAGCACAGTCTTTCATTAATTAACTCATTTAAAACAAAGTAAGGTTGTCTATCACACTTAAGGAAAACTACTGGTACAGGTAAGGACATAAAAGACTAAAAGGCAGTATGAAGGCCTATATGAGATATAGACTATGAATGTCTATAATCCCTCCATGGAACAGGACATGGCACATGAACATATTAATTAACTATGGCTGGTATATAAAGAAATCTTTCAACCTCACTGCCCCCTTTCCTTCTAATTTATTGGAAGGGCACTTTTTCTTAAACTAATGATTTGCCAGCTGGAATATCTAACACCAAAACTCATCCTGATCATTACATTTTGCAGAAAATGTTTAAAATGAAACTGAAAAACTATCACAATGCATGAATGCTTAGATACTTTATACACACACGACTAAAATATCTTAAATTGAAAAATTTCAGTAATATTTTGTGCTCCAATGTAAAAATCTTCATTTATTTCTAAATATGGATATTTTAAAAGATTTGTCCATTTTCGTTTGAAAGGCAGATTTTACAGAGAAAGAAGTAGCAACAGAGAGAGAAAGCTTCCATTTGCTGGGGCATTCTCCAATTGGCTGCAATAGCTGGAGCTAAGTTGATCAGAGGCTGGGAGCCAGGATCCTCACTCGGGTCTCCCACATGGGTGCAGGGTCCCAAGGATTTGGGCCATCCTCTGCCACTTTATTAGACCACAAGCAGAGAACTGGACAGGATATGGAACTGCTGGGACACAGTTGGCATCTTTATGAGATGCTGGCATCACAGGGCAGATTCTAGCATACTGTGTTATCACACCAGACAGTTAAAATCTCAACCAATTTCTTAATTTTAAAAAATTTTCAAAACTTGTACATTTTTATATTTACAGCAGCTTTTAACAAAGATAATAAAATTTTACTGGATATCACCAAAATGTATTTAGCTATCATAAAATTTACATTTGAGAAAGCAAATACATGTAGCCATTTTGAATTATACTTAAGTTTTCCAATTACAAAGTCTTTTTAAAATTTAAATCAGTAAAAATTATACAAATTTAATAAATTTGTTCTTCAGTTACGTTAGCTAGTCACATTTGACCAAGGACTATCATATTGCACAACACTGGTTCAGACCTAAAAAGACCAACTTCAGTTACAAACTAACTGTGCAGACAGAAAAAAAACACAAGTATGTCATCCACACTATTGTGCTAAGGAAGAAAACATGGTTTAGGTGTACAGAGAATTTCAGCAGGCAGACAGACATGCCTTGCGCCTGCAGTAACTAATGCCAGGGGATGGAGCCACAAGGACATGATCACTGATGTGGGTGTGTGAAGTCCAATATGGCATCTAAAAAGAAACTTTGCTCACACCCAAGGCACATGTACGCACGTGCACCCGGGGCATGCTCAGGACAGTCAGTGAAAAAGGAACACTAAGACTAGAGAAGACTGCTGGAAAAACATGTACTTACAAAACCACTTGGCTTCAGTTCAGCCAAACGCCAAAGTTCTGGAGAAAATGTACGCTTAAGATACACATCAACATTCAGCGAATAATTTGCAGAAGTCTCTTTTCAAAGGAATACAAGTAAAAACATTAACAAACCAAATAGCACAGGTAAGTTTTCTAGAATATACTTAATGTGCCATAAGTCCAGGAGAGGAAGAGCAAATATTCTTAATAACTTTAATATCCTCAAGAAGCAATTTGAAATGAAGAAAAAGCATCCATCATTCAGAATGGACTGAAGGTGAGTTTGAAGGATTTTTGCCGTCCTCATTAAGCTGTAGTACTTGCAGATGCCCTAGTTGCTCTATTGGTATAATTTCAAGCTAGGATTTATGTGACTTCTGGTATACCTAGAATACAGCTTATGTTCTTTCAGATCCAGGAGAAAAACATTCTCTGAAATCTAATTACAGTTATCTGTATAATTAATTATCTTCCAGCCACTATAAAGACAATTTAGCCTCCTCTTTACAAGTCAGTAGGGTGTAAAAATATTTCAAACAGGCTAAATTTTGTCCTTCTTAAAAAAGCCTGCAGGAAGGTTATTTCCGATTCATTCTGGTTTCTACACTGTGGTGATACTACAGTGGATGTAGTATCAACTTACAACACTTTAAAAAGCTAAAGAGAAAATCTTCAGTTTAAAAATAGGTTGCCATGGTTACTCAGCGTTTACCTTTATAAGCAATGATTACAGGAGATGCCCAAGGAATTACCACAAGTACTCCAAGATCAGAAGCTGAAACACACTGGTTATTTCACACACAAATTAGGACCACATACACTACTTCCATGTCAAAGCAGCTAGCACTGGGGAATCCTAAGGAAAGTGATTTAAAGTCTTTCTGAATCCTAAGAAGGGTAGAAATAAAAAACACTTAATATAGCTATTTTAAAATTTATGTAAGGACCCAGTGTAGGCCACTTTTCGACATCTTTAGTGGTTACAATTTTATAGTAACTTCTAAAAGAAATAAAAAAAAAACTGCTTTTGGTGTTTCAGGTGCAGCTTGTTTCACATTGATTTTCATGCCTGAAAAACTTATAGAAAGCACGCTTACAACAATGTTAAAAGTAAAATATCATAATATTCCTTCAAATGCAGTCAATTTTTGTACTTGTTAAATAGAAAAAAAGAAAAAAGAAAAAAGTGGCTTCCATCAGAATTGTTAACTAGCCCTCTCCTAAAGAAATTTTTGTTACATTCAGAACTTTCCATGTTGTAAAAATAAAGTTTTCATATGCAACACCATTCTGATTTCAATTAGGAAGCTCATCATTACATCTTACAGGGCTTCCACAAAATGCCTACCTTTCAATGCAGCAAAGTATTAAATATGTTTGGTTCTCTACCATTAGGACTATGTGAAACTGAAAGTATTTTTTAAAATAGTATATTACACTCAGCTGGTCTAAACACTGAAGAGGTTTAATATCACACGCAGCACCTGAAATAAGGCAACTGGTAGACCCCTTAGGCAGTGCTCTCACACAGGACACAGGTCTCAGTTTCCTCATCTTCAGATTCAAGCTGGACCACAGAACTGCCTCTGTTGTCACAGGACACGTGTCACAGCCCCTGGCACCACACCAAACACTTACTACTGCACAGAAGGGACAGTCTCTCTCTCTAGGGCTCCCTCTCTAGGCAAAAGGAAACCATGTCCACAGCTCCAGGAGCTTCCTTCCCTTCCATGCACAGGGCCAGACTCAGCACACCTCCCTTCTCAAACAAATCAAGTGAAAGCCGAAGAGGATTACTGTGACTGGCCTGTACTACCCAGGGTTTCCCCAAGCCACACTGGATAGATGTGAAAATGAAGCTAAGGGTAAGCCTGCAAGAAGAAAGGACAACGGCCACGAAGGAGACAGCCAGTACTATGCCATGCAACACACGGAAAAACTAAGCTGGCCATCTTCTGCCAATCATGAATTACAAATGATTCATCACATGCTAGTACCACAAGAAGACAATGAGGGCAGTAAAGATACTTTAAAAGAAAAAAAAAATCAGTAATCACAATTCATTCTAATGTAGAATAAAGGAAATCATTACCAAAAAGTCAAACATAACAGAACAATACATTTTAAAACATGAATAGTAAAACTATATTCTGTTTCGATCAGATAAAATCAAAGTTTTATCTCCAAAATGTTTATTACTGATTTCACTTTTTTTCCTTTGGGAAAAGCAAGGGTAGACACTGGGCCAACTACACCAAAAGTCACGAAGTTAGCATACAATCAAGACAGCAAACACAGGACCCTGTCACAACTCGGTAATGCTCAAGCTGTTCTGCCTGACAAGCAAAAAGCATAGAGCAGTTTTAAAATGTGTAGAGCGCCACCATCAGCTCAATGATCAAAAGCAAGAAGATAAAATGTGCCAGTACTTTCCCCGAGCATTTTCAATATGAAGATGGAACACGGCTGGCTATTCAAATGGGACAAGAATAAGCACCCCCACTCATCTGAAGAGCTGTTATGTGTCTAAGGACTTCTGGGAACATAATTTGAACACAGATAAAAATTTGAATAAGTCAAGTGAACTGCTGGAAATCCCAATGCTAAGAAGTAGGGAAGTAGATTCTTACTCCCTGAGACCAGACCCCTGAGATGCCAAGGCCTAACTGTCTCTTCTCGTGGATCACACAACCAAGCGAAGTCATCAGCAATTACGAAACAAGTGGGAGGCTTGAGTGGAGGAGAACCAACATCCAGAGTTGGTCCTGCGGCACAGTGTGAGGCACTGCACGCCCGCCCCGCTCTCCCTGCTCCTGTATGTCTGCTCGCATTCTCTGGAAGAAATGAACGGCAGAGGAGCAGCAGAGTCCCTGGCTCCTGGCCGTGGTCTGGCCCAGTTCCGCTGTTACGGCCCTCTGGGGAGGAAGCCAGCACGTGGAAGATATCTTTCTTTCTCCTCTCTATTACTGTTCCTTTCAAATAAATAAATCAAAGAGAGAGAGAGAGATGCCAAAAAAAAAATGTACAGTATTATTACGCTCTTCAGTTTATATCAGCATCTTCCAGGTGAGGAATACTTTCCCAGCATCCCACGGAGTTCCTCACAGCAACACTTGAAACAGGTAAAGGAGACACTGGCCCTTGGACTCTGCCCTCAGGGTGAGAAAAAATGACAACGACATTCTTTCACTCTGCTTTACCTCAAAACATACAGGGCACTTCAAAACATTTCACGACAAACGCAACTGTTTTGGGAGCAGAAACAAAATCTGGGACTGGTGCATACACAGGGTACTTAAACTCATGGAAAATATGTATTCTGAAAAACGTGGATTTCAACTTTCTGCAACAAAAGAAAACTTCTTTGACAATTCCATTTTCCACAAACTTCTAAAAGTAGCCTATTTGTATTTTCATTTTTTTCCCCAAAACGATCAGTCATTTATAAGCACTTCTCACAGAACAGGTAGCAAACCTCAGTAGCTATGTCGTAGGGTTGGAAGAGGACAGCCCATGGAAAAAAATAAGCTCACTCAAAAATGTATCCACAGACATTGCTTGAGCAATTCTGATTTCCTCCTTAAATTAGTCCTCGTTCCTGTCTCCATTCTCCCCTCTTGGGTGACAGAAAGCTTGACATTGTTAGCAAGCTGTTACTTATCTTTTAAACTGTTCCAACACTCTCCCCAGCAGTCCGCCGGCACTGCTGTGTGGTCACCACAGATAATCTGCCACAAAACTGTCATTATTCTTGGCCAATTTAAAATACGGGGTAGCAATAATCTACTCAATTCTCTTTTTGTTTTTCTATAAATGTTCACCTTTTTTCTAAGTCTTCTTTTTTGGCTCCTAGTCATTTGACTTCTTTTAAAACCCATACTTAAAAGCACTTCTTTTCAGCTGCTGTTCCTCTTTTTGAGCTAACAATTTCCATCTGGAAAAATTCACGTCAAAATTCAGTTCATCCTCCCTAGCAACCTCCCCCAAAGCCCCAAAGTGTTTCTCTTCGGAATTCCCATTTTGGGCAACGGTGACGGCATCACCGGATGTACACAGGAGCCAATCATACAGCAGCCTGGTGCCCTCTTCCATTTCAGTCATCAAGTGTTCCCTGTTTTACCGAAAATCTTCCTCAACTGCCTTGACAACGACTCAATTCTGACAGAGTTTAGGTCTTACCTGAGCCATCCAAACTACTTTCAGTAGGTGAATCCTGACATCCCCAGCTCTACCCATCCTGTGATAGGCACAGATTTATTCATTCTTTATTTTTTCTCTCTCTCTCATTCTTCCTTCTTAAGATTTATTTTTATTGGAAAGGTGATTTACAGCGAGGAGAAACAAAGAGGAAGATATGCCATCTGCTGGTTCACTCCCAAAGTGGCCATAATGGCTGAACCTGAGCTGATCCGAAGCCAGGAGTCAGGAGCTTCTTCCAAGTTTCCCATGTGGGTGCAGGGTGCCATCCTCCTCTGTTTTCCCAGGCCACAAGCCGGGAGCTAGGTGGGAAGTGGAGCAGCCAGGACATGAACCACCGCCCATATGGGATCCCTGGCACATTCAAGCTTAAGATTCAGCCACTGGGCTGGGCCCAGCCACAGGTTCTTTAGCAAGCAACCTCAGGTCCAAACATTGTAAGAAACCCAGGTATGGCTCGAGTCACACATGACGTATTTGAACAGCAAGAATATGATAGAAACTAGATGTGTTTTTCCTCAATACTTTTCTGGCAAGGCTATCAGGAAAAGCACCACGGTTCCTTTGCGACTTAGAGCAATGTAAGCTACACCTCCTGTAGAAGGGTGAAAGCTGTCTATGGCCATACCACCCTGAACGCGCCCATCTCATCTGATCTGGGAAGCTAAGCAGGGCCGGGCCTGGTTAGTACTTGGATGGGAGAAGGGTAAAAGTTTCTTAAGCTTCAAAATAGCACTTTTACTTATAAGAATGTACATATAAAGAAATAACAGATAAATAAATCTTTTTTTAAAAAGGGCCCGGTTTGGAAATGATTTAAAGATACAATATCTAACACATTTTCTAAGTATTAAAAAAAAAAGAGGGGGGTGCCCAATGTGGTGACGTAGTGGCTAAAGTCCTCGCCTTGAACGCGCCGAGTTCCCATAAAGGTGCTGGTTCTAATCCCGGCTGCTCCACTTCCCATCCAGCTTTCTGCTTGTGGTCTAGGAGAACAGTTGAGGACAGCCCAAAGCCTTGGGACCCTGCACCCACGTGGCAGACCTGGAGGAAGTTCCTGGCTCCTGGCTTCAGATCGGCACAGCCTCAGCCATTGTGGTCACTTCGGGAATGAATCATTGAATGGAAGATCTTCCTCTCTCTAAACCTAGGATAATATTCAGATAAATGTTACCTGAAATATAATACTATACACAAAATAATCTTAATTTGGTTAAACAGGAAAGCTTTGTTTTGTCTGAAGAAGCAGAGCTAGAGAGCTCCCACCCACCAGTCCGGGGAATTATCCCGTTTTACACGATCACACGTTTGCTTCCTTTCTGTGCACTGACCCTCTAAGCCAAGACCCTTATTTGCAAAATTCAATCACTACCTTAAAGATAACAAGAGTAAGGCCTAGAGGGGTCAACCACCAAAGGCTTGCATTCTGTGAGCTGCTGCCTGCCGGACAATTCGGTGCTGAAGCGTCCGCCGGCAGAGCCAAAGCTTGCTTTTGTCACTTTGTTTTAATACAAATAACCTGTCAAGCAGAAATGCAGAGAGTGACAGGCTAGACTGGAGAAAAGGTCTCAAAATAAGTTGCTTGGGGGGCCCGGCGCGGTGGCGCAAGTGGTTAAAGGTCCTCGCCTTGCACGCCCGGGATCCCATATGGGCGCCGGTTCTAATCCCGGCAGCCCCGCTTCCCTTCCAGCTCCCTGCCTGTGGCCTGGGAAAGCAGTCGAGGACAGCCCAAAGCTTTGGGAACCTGCACCCGTGTGGGAGACCCGGAAGAGGCTCCTGGCTTCGGATCGGCATAGTATCGGCCCGTTGCGCTCACTTGGGGAGTGAATCATCGGATGGAAGATCTTCCTCTCTGTCTCTCCTCTCTGTATATCTGCCTTTCCAATGAAAAAATAATAAAAATAAATCTTTAAAAAAAAAATAAGTTGCTTGGGGACTTTGTTATTCTACAGTTCATACTTATTCTGTAAAAAAAGAGAGAGAAAATGCTTAACAGATTATTATTTCACTTAGCTGGAATCTCAATAACATTTGTTATAAAGCCAAGTAAAACTCTGCCTACCCTTAACATTCAATTCACTCAAATAACAAAAGTCATCTAGTAGCTTTAAGAAAAAAAAATAAGATTTTGAATGTAGCACTTGTTGGAAAAAAAAAAAGAATTTCAATGAAAGGAGTCTGAATAGCTATGGGATATGAGAAAAACAGAAAATTAGCATCAGGGACAATTTTTTTAGAACAAGTCACCTGCATTGTTCTTAACATTAAGAAATGAAGAAACTGGTTTACTTTAGATGCTATTTATATTGTGGCATCATATAAAAACACCTGAAATGTCTCCAAGGTGGAAACCAAACATTGTAATTAAAATATAACCATTCTATTCATATGAGAATTTATTTTTAAAAATGCATTTAATGAGTACAATATATCACAAATAGTGGCTATGTCTTGCTATCAAAACATATGTTTCCACCATCTATTTCACTATCTTAAGTTTACTGCTTTTTACAGTGACTTTTCAAATGGTTTCCTTACATAAATTTAGTTTGTGATCACCAATGCAAAAGCACCACCTAGCGGTAAAAGATGATAATCACAACTGCTAGCAGCGATACCACATATTACCAAGAAAGTAAAAACAAGCAAGTTCTAAAACAATGATAGCTTGCCCTGACATGGAAGGGTGAGGCTGTCACCTCCTACCACTTCCTAGTCAATGTCACTACAAGACTTTGTAGAATTTGGAAAGGAAGAAATACAACTGCTGTGTTACTAGACAATATGACTGTCTCTTTAGGAAACTCAATGGACTCTATTAGGGAAAGAAAAGTTACTAGAAGTAATTTATAGCAAGGTCAAAATGTTATATCTATTACCAAGGAACAACTAGAAATAAAAATGAAAACAGTATATTTATAATAGCATCAAAGACCCTTGAAGCACTAAGGCACCAATTTAACAAATTATGTACAGAATCTTTATGATAAAAACCACAGAACACTGATGAAAGAAACCTAAAAGACTTAAATAAACAAAGAGAAAATCATGTTCAACAGTGGAAAGGTTCCATGTTATTTCTTATTCATTAGAGTTACATAAAATGCAATTCCCATCAAAATTTTTTCTAAGAAATTAATATGCTCCCCAGTTGTAGGCAACTGCCTAGATTGTCTTGTACCTAGGAAAGTGTAACATGGCTGCAGAAAAGCAGACAATAGCTGGCGAGCACTCTGGACCTGGTTAATGCCAAATCCATGTTAACTACACGAGCATGCCAACACAGCTGCCTATTCTACTAGCTGCTGAGGACAGTAGATAGAATTATAGGCAAGGAATGGCTTCTAGGGCTTCCAGGATTTGGGCCACTACCTTCTTAGATAAGTGAGGTGGCTGAAATGGGGGGTGGGTTTAGAGGAGGGAAACAGAAAGGAATGCCTGGATCAGCCCAATACCAACTACCCATAAGGGAGACCTCAGAAAAGCTGGGGTCGGAGGACATGATTGGCTGGGTGAGGCCACAGAACCACACCTGAGTGTCAGCGCAGGGGGTGGTAACGTCAGACTGGGCCGCGGCACCACTACAGCTTGAGAGAGAACATGATCTTGGGGCAGATTTTGCAGATTAATGGGCTCCCCTCTGTGGGACTGCAAAACCTGCCAGCTTGCAGAGGGCCTAGCTGGACTTGTGACAGCCCAGCAAAAAGAAAATGGCAACAGTAAGGCTAGGTCTTCTAAAATATTCTGGGACTTGACCATAACTTGGCCTTTGCCAGAACCTTGGGTTCTTGGAGAGTAACAAAAGGAGAGTGAAAGAGCTTTTTGTAAGAGAATGTATCATTTTGGGATAAGATCTTGCTTTGGTTTCTGTACATGGAAGAACCTGCTTGTCTGGTTCCACTGTTCATACTAGGTGGGATGTGGCTCTTACTGATTGGATAGTTTAGAGTGTATAATGCTTAAATCAATTGGGTATCCGTGTTCCATCATTATAGTTGATACAATAAAATGATATCATGCATTGATGTAAGCTTGGTTGACTGAATGAACTGATTAGGTGCCTGTGTTCCACACCACTACTGTTGATTGGTAATGTCTATCATGCACTGATCTGAGCTTAGTTGATTGAATGATTCCTATAATATGCAAATGTTCTTATAGTTGATTGGATGATTGTTACTTAAAAACCCCCTAAACATGTCTGGTTGGGGCTTTCCCCTCTTCCACATATAGTGCTACATGACAATCTGCTGGCCAGTGAATGAAGACTCCCAAGCTCACAAGAGTCTACCTCCTACTTACTTCTAGGATAGATCTGATCAACCTGCAACAGACTGAGCAACTCACTGACACTCATGGGAGCTGGGTTGGGAGAAGGCTGGGCCAGGCCAGGTTGCATCACCCACTGGCACAGGCAAAGGCTGGGACTGAGGGCAGACCATGCCAAGCAGGGCCATAGAATACAACAGCATGTTTGAGATCCTAGGCCGGAAGCAGGCTTGACAGAAACGGCTTGCCAGAAAAACTCAAAGAACCTTTACCAGGCTGCAGCTCCTGCTGAGGAGCACAAGAGTCTGGACTGAGGGTTGGTCAGGTGAAGTGTATGTGTGTGAATGGGGCCTCCTCAGTTTCTGAAGATGGTATAGTGGACAGCTTACCCAGATGCACATGGAGGATTAGGCAGTCCATCAGAACCTGCAGACGACATCTGCTACCAGAGTAGAGGAAGGAGGACAGAATGAATTGGTCAACTACCCCAGAAAAGCTCAACAGCAAATTTCTGGGCACATGGAGACTCTGGGGTGGACTATGTCAGCCAATGGACCTTGGAAGGATTTCCTCATCCTTGGATCTGCAAGATCAACAGCATGTCAGAACTACTGAAACCACCTGAACAGAACCCTCAGAACACAGGGAACCCTGGGATGACACCAGGTGGCTGTTCTCCATCCCCAGGCACTGGGGCGAGTGGGAGGCTGGGAGCGGCTTCTTCCCTTGTTGCCCCTCTCCCCCAGATACAGGCAGAAGAAAAAGAAATTTGGAAACAATGGTCTCACCCGCTTTCCCCTAGTCCTTGATCCTTCCTACCCTAGTCAACTGTGCAAATAACATCAAAAATAAAAATAAAATATACAAAGGCAATGTTCCAAAAAGGGAAAACTCCAGTCTAGGTTCAGGTAAAGACAACACGAAGCAGAGCATTCTAGCAAGCTGAGAGTGGACATTTAGTATGAACACAAATAAACTGATTTTGTTTTTAAATCTGCTAATTCGAAGTGATTTACTATAGCAAGATCTAGCTCATCCTGGCTAATATACTATTTGTATCATCTGCAAATTTGATAAATATGCCTTAAACTTCATGCAATGTTCATTCACAAAAAAATTTAGGCTGTTTTGGGTGATTCTCAAGCTGATTTTTAAAATGTTTATTAAAAACGTGGATTTACAGAGAGAAGGAAAGCCAAAAAGGTCTTCCATTCTCTGGGTCACTACCCAAATGGTGGCAATGACCAGAGAGAGCCTATCCAAAGCCAAGAGCCAGGAGCTTCTTCTGGGCATCCCACATGAGTATGGGGTCCCAATACTTTAGACAATTCTCTACTGCTTTTCCAGACCATAAGCAACAAACTGGACTGGAAGAGGAGCAGCCAGGAAACGAACCAACACCCACATGAATGGGATGATGGCACCACAGGAAGGACTGGTCAGTTCAGCCATCGCACCAGTCCCCCCAAGCTCTTTTTCTTTTTCTTTTTTTATTAAATAAATGCTTATTTTAACAAAAAGGGAGGAAGAGAGAGAGAAATAGATATCTTCCATGTACTGATTCACTTCCCAAATGCCTACAAGAACCTGGACCCAGAACTTCATCTGCATTTCCCACCTTCATGACAGGAACCTGGGGATTTCCGCTGATAGGTACAGCTCCCACTCGTGAGCACAGGACCCAGGGCTGGGAGCAGAATGGGTTACAGTATATCTCGGCACATGTGTGACCTGCGCCTGGGAGCAGGCTGGGCAGGGTCAGTCCACACTGACATGAGCGACAGCCAGGACACGGTACAAGCCAGGCCAGGTTGAACTGTAACACCCACCAGTTCACATGAGGGCTGGAGGCATGTAAAGGCATCACAGTTCAGACAAGTGTGCAACTGAAGAGTTGTAAAATTAGGAGGCAGCCCAAAGGGATGTTAGAGCGGACCGATGAGCCAATTCCCATAATTACGGAGGGGGGCCAGTTACACCAACAGTAGACTGGTGATGCAAAGAGGAACAAAGGCATCCTCAAGTTTCCCTTGGCCAGTGAGCAGGCAGCCTTCACAGGCAGTCATCACTGCACTGCGTCAGGGACAGACTACAGCCCCAAGAAAATAAGCCTCATAGCTCCATTCTACGACTAAACAATAATAACAGAGCTGCAGATGCCAAATTTAAAAATTATAGTAAACATCTGTTCATCCCATAACAGGGTTCTCAAGCTTGTTTTACAAACCACACAGAAAGTTCTCTCGGTTCCCAGTCCACAAACTATGCAGTGTTATATTACAAATCTGTGTTTTATGCTTGCAAAGAAGTAACTATTTGGAAATAAACAGCTCAAAGATAATAAACGCGGGAATTGCAGAGAAAGGGGTAGCTTTATCTTCTTCACAGAGCCTGTGGTTTGACATTGTCATTTCAAAGTCCTTTCTTCAAGATTCAAACTAATGCTTACCCTCAGTTTAAAAATAAGGTTGAAGTCTAGCTCGGATTATAAAATACCCCAGGAACTGGCTCTTTTGTGCACTGATCCCCAACTCAACTGTCTCATCTCTCCTCAGTCCTCACTCATCTACTAGCTCCTGTCAGACTGTGCAGCCTGTGATTGCTAACTGAGGAGATGAGAGGGAACTGATGGGCTCCCACAGTGCATTCTTCAAGGGACACAGAAGGAAGTCGATCACAAGTTCCTCAGGGCAAAAGGAAACTGTAATCCACATTAAAAAAATAAATTAAAATAAATTAAAAGTGCTGGCAACGGTAATTACTGGTAAACAAAACATTACTAAAGACAGTTCAAATATAGTTTGCTTTCTTCCTCTGCTGGCTTAAAGCAATTACAAAATAGTATTGTTGGGTTTATAGATGTACTATATACAACAGTAACAGCACCAAAAAGAAGAAATGGAGTTACGACAGAGGAAGAAAATAATACCAAATGGTTAACTTGAACTCACAGAGCGAAATTAAACTACTGGAAATAGTAAGTATGCAGGTCAATACCAACACCATGGGTATTTTTCTTTCTTTAAAATGATACACAGTATGGAAGGTAACAACAGACACACCATGTTATTATTATTAACTTTTAACCTAGTATGTATGACAAAAAAAGGAGAGGAGAGCAAATAAGCTATCCTGCAGCATGATTAGTTTGCATTAATCTTAAATTGTCAAGTTGGGCAGAGCAGAAGTGACGCCACCAACCTGCCAAAGTCAAACTGACACTCCCGTCCAGACGTGTGAGAAGCCGAACCACACTAACCTGGTCCATGTACAGTGTCAGCACCCACCAGCACAAGGCCTGAGACCATCCAAGCCTGCCCAAATCTTGGCCACGCCTCCAAGGGAGTGGCACAAGCATTGTCCACCTGTTTCCTAACTGGTTAAAAGACCACCAATGGGGAACCTTTTACCTGCAGGTTCCGCCCAACAAGGAGGGTGCAGGGATGGCTTAAAAGACCCTTCCTCAAAGCTTTTGGTCTCTCTCCCTCTCTCCTTTCAGGAGGCACCCCAACCCCCAGCTTGCGCTAGCTCGGTCGCTTACTTGCACACATGCTCTTTCTCAAAAAAATGAACAGGAGCAAAAAACTTAAGAGGCATTTGGGAGTGAACCAATGAACAGCAGCTTTCCCCTTGTCTCTTAAACAAAACTATCAGCTGTAAGAGCTACCCCACACTTCAGGAAACACACATCTGAGCAATCTGCCTCAAATCAGGAAGTCAAGGCAGCTCTAGAGGGAGCTGCTGGCTAAACTACATCTGGCTGAGCAAGGGAGCACGGACCAGGGCGAGCACGGGGAAAGGACAGTAACACAGAGAAGCCATCTCAAAGAGCAGGAATCCCAACTCTCAAACTGCAGCTCTGACAGCTTTGAAAACAAGATAGGGAACATACTAAGGGGTTCTTTTGACTTCAGAAAGACATCTGGAAGGTTTAGAAGGTAGACTGTTGTTTGTAGGAAGAAGAAAAAATGAACAGGATGGTTAATGAGAGTTTAAAAGCAATACTTCAATAACTCAAAACATAGGACATTTAAAAAAATACATGAGGAAATGTACAATAATCTATGCACTGACTACATCTAAATTTAAATGACAGGATACAAAAAATTGTTTTGTGATAAAACAAACATTAACAATTTTCTCTATTTAAAAATAATACTATTTTTAAAATATATATTTATTTTTATTGGAAAGGCAGATCAGATTTACAGAGCGGAGAGACAAAGAGAAAAAATCTTCCATTGGTTAGTTTACTCCCTAAATGGCCACAACGGCCAGAGCTGAGCCAATCAGAAGCCAGGAGCCAGCCTTCCTTCCGGACTCCCACATGGTTCCCAAGGCTTTAGGCCTTTCTCCACTGCTTTCCCAGGCCACAAGCAAGGAGTTGGATGGGAAGTAGAAGAGCCAGGACACAAACTGGTGCCCACATTGGATTTCAGAGCTTGTAAGGTAAGGGTTTAGTCATCGAAGCCACTGCGTTGGGCCCATAAAATAAAACAAATTTCTTTAAAACAGCAAGGATATCCTGTTAAATGAATGCATTATTAATAAGCATAAACACAATCTTCCAAAACATTTCTATAATGAATATATACCATGTTTCATTTCTTTTTCTCGAGTAGTTATCAAGAACTACCCCAACCACATGCCAGGTTCCCCCTCTTGGTCCTCCTACAAAATCCAATGAGAATGACTGAGAGGTGGAAACTTCTTTGCCTCGCCCTACTGAAGCCTACTGATTCCAGACAGCTCTATCTGATCCAGTTAGGCTCTCAGACATGAGTTCCAAGCTTTTTGCCTGTAAAACTTTGACTAAGCTACTAACAAAGGCACTGCTCACTCCAAAGCCACAATTTAAGCTTTAATTTTTAGCTGTTCTGCATATTCACCGCATCGTCACAATGTGTTCAACTAACTCCACCCACTGACTTGCTCCCATGATGCTGGGTTGTTTTCCTGGGACCATCCTTGTTAATCTCATGACTCTGGCATTTGAGGGGAGGGGTCCAGCCTTGAATGGACACAGAGTTGAGAGGCACAAGCACTGGTCTGGGTAGGAGGGTGGAAAAAAATAAAAACAAACAAAAAAAGCTAGAGTTTGGAGGACGGGAAAGCGTGATGGTTCCAAGGGTTGATCCTTCACCTACAAGCGCCAGGATCCCATACGGGTACTGGTTTGTGTAGCACCAAACTTTCTGTTTGCAGCCTGAGAAAGCAAAGAGGACAACCCAGAGCCTTTCCAATACAGATGCAGTTCCAATAAAGATGAATAAATCTTTAAAAAAAAAAAAAAGGGTTAAATTTTGTTAACTCTCAGGATGCGGCTATCAGCTCTGCATTTAAAGCTCTCACACTGACACTGCTCATTCAAGAAGCATCCAGTTGCATACTCTGGGGAACCTCACACTACCTAGTATATAACCTGTCACAAAATATATTCCCTCAAGGAATCACCCCAAAGCCCTGGGAAATCATTCTTAGTAACAAGAACACCATCTTTTCTACTAGTACAGAATCTCCTGTAAGCATGGAAGTACCCCTGATACATCAAGAACCAATGGGTAGTAGACAAACATGCTTAATCTAACAATCAGAATGTTAATTATAATCATTTCATTAATATTATCAAAATGAAAACACAATAGTATACAAAGTCTGAAAATCAATGACCAAGGATTTATCTCTCATAAAAATGGGTCTAAAAATACAAGCAAATTGGGCCTAGCATGGTAGCCTAGCAGCTATAGTCCTCACCTTGAATGTGCTGGGATCCCACTGCCGGTTCCTGTCTCAGTCACCCAGCTTCCCGTCCAGCTTCCCATCCAGCTCCCTGCCTGTGGCCTGAGAAAGCAGTCGAGGACGGCCCAAAGCCTTCAGCATGGGAGACTAGGAGGAAATCCCTGGCTCCTGGCTTCGAATTGGCTCAGCTCTGGCCCTTGCAGCCATTTGGGGAGGGAATCAGTGGACAGAAGATCTTCCTCTCTGTTTCTCCTCCTCTATGTATATCTGATTTTCCAATAAAAATAAATAAATCTTAAAAAAAAAAAAAAAGCAAACCAAATGCAGTAGTTCCCAAATTCTAATTTCATTTAACAATCTTACTAAGGAGATGTATTGATTAAAGTAACAGTGGACGTTGCGACAAATTCCCGAACTGTGGTCTAACAGCAGTTGGTTTTTATTTTATGCTTACATGAAGTCCAAAAATCCATGTTAATGATCAACTAGGGTCATAAGGACAACGAAGACAGCACAGTCTGACTGCGCTCTCTCTGACCCGTCATTTCCAAGTTGTTACTGCAAACAACACCAAGTCTGACAGGGAAGACATTTAAAGGAGATATTTTTTAATGTTCATGAAAAAATGGAATTAAAACAAGTTTATTTTTGTGCATAAAACCTATGAAATTCATACACAGTTTTATCACAATAGGAAACTCTGAAGATTCCTCGTGTCCCTCACACATGGATGGATTTCAAAAATTTTTGTACTGGTAAATTTATATTGCAACAATTTTTAAGAAATATAACTGAGAGGTAGGCGGGCAGGCAGACAGAACTCCCATTCAATGGTTCACTCTTCAAAGGCTCGCAGTGCTGGGCTGGACCTAGAACTTGGAACTCCAGGTCTCCCACGCATGGCCAGAACCCAATTACTTCACGCCATCCTGGTTACCTCCCAGGGTCTGCACTGGGGGAAGTGAATCCAGGTAACAGATGTGAAACGGGTGCATCTGCATTAGGTCGGTCACTCACTCCTGATTTTGGAAGGAAATAACGTCTTAAATGGTGGCAATGGACTCCTCTGAAGATACCAAGTTCTGGAAGCCCTGGGGACAGTGACACTCACTCCTCTGAGACCCTCCCAGACCCCGTCAGAGGGATAAGTTCATCCCTACCACACACAACGAAGCTCAATCTGCCCAGATATGTATGTCTACTTTCCCTTACTGGAAATGCTCAGATCACAATGTTTCTGATTTCAGAGCTTTTCTGATTTGAGAGCATTTGCACAGATGTTATTAGTTAAACAATCTGAAACACAAAATGCTTCCAAAATGAAGGATTTTCAATTTTTTGGATTAGGGACACTGAATGTATTTCATAACATAGTCAGTGTTAAATTAATCTACCTTTTCCAAATACTTAATATCAATCAGAATTATTTCCCGACTTTCCCAACATAAATATACTACCCTCTTTCTTGAACTGCCTTCCCAGTTCCTGACTGTTCCTTTCAGCACAACTGTTTGCTTCTGACATCAACGAATCCTTCCAGTGAACCTTATAATATCTTCCCTGCCAAGACAGTGTCCTCTACCCACAGACTGCCTGACTACTTCTGATTTTCAAAAATAATTACATGCATCTCTAACAGAACTGACCATATTATTATAGAAGGTATCCCAAAAATCCAAAAACTTAGAATTCAAAATTCATGAACTATATGTTACATTTTCAAAGAACATGAATATACTGCAAAAATGTTGTGGAAAAATGATACTGGTTGGGTGGGGCTTTTCCCTTTGTTACTCCCCTAACCCCAGATACAGGGCAAAATGATTATATTAGTGTGGAAACAAGGATATTACCCATTTTCACCCTGTAGCCCTTGACCCTTTGTACCCTAATAAACTAAGATTATTAAAATAAAAAAAGAAGAAATAAAATTTCTCGTGGTAGATTAAAAAAAAAATGACATAGAAGTTTGCTTTGGGGCCCAGTGCGGTAACTAGCAGCTAAAGTCTTCACCTTGCATGTGTCAGGATCCCATATAGGCGCAGGTTCTAATCTCAGCGGTCCCACTTCCCATCCAGCTCCCTGCTTGTGGCCTGGGAAAGCAGTAGAGGACAGCCCAACACCCTAGGACCCTGCACCCGTGTGGGAGACCTGGAAGAAGCTCCTGGCTCCAGGCTTCGGATCAGCTCAGCTCCAGCAGTTGTAGTCACTTGGGAAGTGAACCAGCAGATGGAAGATCTTTCTGTCCTTCTCTCTGTAAATCTGCCTTTCCAATAAATGAATCTTTTTAAAAACAAGAAAAAAATTTATTTTGATGCAAAAATTTTAAAATTCATAATTGTTCATAATATGCATTTTCAACGAATTTGCTGAACAGCCTTTGTATGCCTGTTTCCCTTTAAAATCTATTCACCTTTTCATGAAGTATCTCATACACCCTGCATTAATATATCCTTTCTACTCTTCTAATCAATAAAATCCTTAGAGTAGAGATAGCAGGCACTTTAACCTCACTTCTCCCCATCACAAAACTCAGATTACCTGACAGAGGACTTGAATATCAGTGTTCCTCAGACATTTCATGCATTCTACAATTCCAAGTTCTTTTTCTCAAATCTCATCTATTTTTCCCTTCTGAAAAGTCAAATGTTCCACTTTTAGTACTTGACCAAGAACTTTTTACTATACAAAATGGAAATTAAATTAATCTCATCCATCCAATACCAATTTGTTAACATATATCAATTCTATTCAAAAACAGGTAAGTACCTTCAACATCTCGAGAATTCTAATGAGCTAATAATGATCATTAATGTAGAAGGGAGCACAACAAACTGGCTGGAACACAAAAATTATCCAAATTAAGGAGCTATTATTTCTTACTACTATTGCAAAAGTTTAACTCCTGTTATAAAACAAATTCCAGAAACAAGTGCTACCCCAGAACATACACATACGTGCATTATAGGAGGCAGTGAAATGGAGTAAATTTCTTACACAAAATTCTTTCTTAATTTTTTAAAAAAGGTTATTTATCTGAAAGTCAGTGTTGGAGCTATTTCCCATCTGCTGTCTCACTTCCAAAATGACCTCAACAGGCCACAGCCAGGAGCTTCATTCAGTTCTCCCATGTGAGTGCAGGGACCCAAATACTTGGGTCACCCACCACTGCTCTCCCAAGACATTCGCAAGGAGCTGGACAGGAATTAGAGCAACCAGGATTCTAGCCAGCACCCAAATGGGATGCTGGCAGGTCCATAACAGAATTTGTAAGTATGATATAAAAGTTTAAAATAAACAGTCAGGTTCAGCACAGTAGCCTAGCAGCTGAAGTCCTCACCTTGCATACATCAGCATCCCATATGAGTGCCAGTTCTAATCTCAGCAGTCCCACTTTCCATCCAGCTCCCTGCTTGTGGCCTGGGAAAGCAGTAGAGAGCCCAAAGCCATGGGACCCTGCACCCACATGGGAGACCTGGAAGAGGCTCTGGGCTCCTGGCTTCGGATCAGCACAGCTCCGGCTGTTTCGACTGCTTGGGGAGTGAATCAAAGGATGGAAAATCTTTCTGTCTCTCCTCCTCTACATATATCTGGCTTTCCAATAAAAAAATAGAATATATCTTAAAAAAAAAAAAAACCCACAGAATCAGTCTGCTGAAGGCTCTTGCCTGGCAGGTCCACATTCCATAACTGAGCACCAACTCAAGTCTTTGCTACTCTGCTTCTGATCCAGCTTCCTGCTAAGGCATCCTGGGACACAGCAGAGGATGGCTCAAGGTGAGGGCCCCGCCACCCACAGGCGAGCACTGGAAGGAGTTCTAGGCTTCTACCTGGCCAAGCCCTGGCTGTCAAGAGCATTTTGGGAGCAAGATAGAAGAAAGAGCTCTCTTCCTTCCTCCCATATTCTCTCCTGTTCTACCAATTAGATGAAAACAAATATCTAAAACGTTGTGCTAAATGAATGAAAATCAGCACAAAAACCATTGTATGATTCTATTTATACGAATATATCCAGAACAGAGAGCATCAGAAACACAGAAACTAGACTGCTGGTGGCCGAGGGCTGGAGGGAGGTGGGGACAGTGACTGCTGGGGACAGGGCTTCTTTTGGATTTTTGTTCTGGAACTAATGATGATAGATGCTGCTATGCGAAATCACTAAAATACAAGGAATTACACATTTCAAGAGGTAAATTCTATCCCAAATTTTTAAGGTTTTTGACCACATCAGTTATTTTATCTCAAAGAAAACTGCTTTTAAGTAATAATCTGATTTTGTGTTTGTTTTCTCAAAATGACCTAAGCTGGGGATTACAAACTGGGTCCTTACCTTTTTTTTTTTTTTAATGTAATTTCTTTTTTCACTGAGAGGCAGAGAGAGACAGTGACAGGCACGCCTCCCATCCACTGGCTCATGACTCAAATGCTCTCACCAGTCTTTGAAGCTTAAGCTGCGAACCCAATCCAAGCTCACGCAGGATGCAGGAATGAGGACTTGGGCCATCAGGGCTGGGAGATGGGAGTCAGGTACAGCAACCTGCTAACAAACTCAGGTACTCCCAACAGACAATTCAAGCTTTCTGACCAGCAATTTATATACCTCATGCCCTTTTTAAACCCACAGCATTAAGCCCAGCACTCTGGGTTAAGCAGCCACTTATGATGCAGTTCAGAGTCCTAGCTACTCTACTTCCAACCCAGTCTCCTGCTAATTCACAAGATGACTGCAGTGTGTGGACTCCTGCCACCCAAGTGGGAGACCAAGACAGAGTCCAGGCTCCTGTGTTGTCAGGCCCAGCCCGACTACTGCAGCCTTCTTGTGGGAGACTAATGCATGGAGCCTCTCTCCCGCACCGGTCACCCAGCCTTTCAAATAAGCACATCTTTAAACAAACAAAAACATAGAAAGCTTTGGCCAGTGTTATGGCAGACTGCTTCTTGGGACGCCAGCAACCCATCCCAGCAGGCCACAGAGGAGGACAGTTCGACTCCAGCCCACCACTGCTGGAAGTCCCAGGAAATCGCTCAGTCTGGCACTGCTGAAGGAACTGTATGTGGTACTCAAAATCTCGTACATCCATAGCAGGTTCATTTTTAAACTGACAATTTTGCATAGCCCACAAATGATGTTATAAATATCCAAACAGCTCTTGGAATAAAAAAGGGTCTCTGGTACTGACATATAAAGTGAAATAACACAGAAAAAAAAAACCCATGTACTTCTACAAACAGAAATTATCTTAATTATAACTAAAACTTATTTTTATCTACTCATGGGAAGTAGTACAGTAGTAACTTACCCTCATAATTAGGTGTTGGAAAAATAGAGGGGACGCTCTCTTGCTCTCTTATTCAGATTACTGATTGGATACAAGAATAAATCCTTATTTACGCATTGATACTGTATTTAAAGCCTTTGGAATCCTCTTGCTATGTAAATGCACAAAGAAAACCAACCTCTATCATTTGTAGCTTGTATGTATTAACCTATTTTAAAAAAAAAGATGTTTTATTTTTATTTGAAAGGCAGAATTACAAAGAGCTCTTCCATCTACTGCTTTGTGGAAGGACTTTGAGAATCTTTGCCAGTGTGGAGCCAGAGCTATTTGCAATTCCTCCGGGAAGGTCCCAGGAGAGACTCCCTAGTGGGCACGTTTAGCTAATAGTTCAAAGAGAGGAGCTTCCTCGCCCAGGAAGAGACAGGAATTTCGGCTACAGAACTGCAGTAGCAGTCCACGTGCGCTGTTACTATCGGCTGGACAGCGAACACTGGCTCACTCCTCCAAATGACCCCAACAGCCAGGGCTGAGCCAATCCAAACCCAGGAGACTAGAAGCTTCTTCCGGGTCTCCCACGTGGGTGCAATAACCTCTGCTGCTGTCCCAGGCCATCACAAGCGAGCAGGATTTAAAGAGGAGCAGCCAGGACTCAGCACCACAGGTGGCAAGTTAGCCTACTATGCAATGTGCTGACCCCAAAACTTTATTTTGCAAAGTTTTGGTAAAACCAAATACAAGATGAATATGGAAACAGAAAGTAGATTCTATTTCCCATCTAGTGTATATTACATAAGGTTTTTTTTCTTTTTGCACCAAAAGTCATCACAAATACCTCCCGGCTGATATTCTGTGTACTTACGCCAATGTCACCCTCCTTGCCTTCAGATAAAATAATTCATCTAGCTGAACTATTTGCTTTTCCTGCAGTTGGGAAGGGTTAGGAGAATGTCCACTTTCCATTTCTGCCATTACTTTAACAGCTAGCCAAGCACCAACACATCTAGCCGACTCCTGACACTGCTATTCCCATTAGGCCACTCACTCCTCGGGCTTCCGGAGACAGCGCAGTGTTTAGAGATAGACTTCAGCGCCCCCTCTCACACCACTTCCTTAACTTGTCCCAGTACTCCAAAGTTGACAGGGATGTCTTAACAAACAGTGCCACCACTGAGGGTTAGTAAAAACCACACAAACTGAAGCAACATCACACAACTGCTTTGTAACTACATTTCTAAAAACACAAATGCAAAAGCGCAAGTGGGTTTTAAATCCAACCAAAACCACAATCTTGTTTCTATCTAAGCCTAATGGTGAGTGAAGGAGGATGTTCTACAAGTTCACCGAATTCCCAACATACACAACAATCTAAATCACAAAAATAACTTTTTCAAAAATGTAGGACTGGAAACCAAAGAAAACAACGGCTGATAACCTCCACCACCGCTTCAAGTGGCACTAAGTCAATGAAGACCAGTGGCAGCACACCAGCAAGGCACAGCATGAGTTAACTACACAGGAACCAGCAGGACGCAGGCTAGGATGCATGCCTGGCCTGTTATTTTCTAGCAGTACTGTCTGACAGAACTTTCCCAAACAGCAAATGTCCTAAATGGATCCTATTCTACACCAAGCCAGACTGCACCTAGTGAACACTTGGAATTGGTTGGCAAGGCAAAGGGAATGAGTTTGCTTAACTAATTTAAACTGTTACTACTTTCAAACACCAGGCATAAACCTGACTGAATATAAAGTTTTTCCAAAAAAAAAAATCATGCCTTAATATCAACACCATCTAAAACCCTCCTTACACCAAATGCTAAACTTAAAATGCAGCTGGGAAATGAGAATTACTGATACTACCTGGATTCTGAAGTTATGGTGCAAGATCTAGTAAGAGACATAAAAGTACACAAGCAGTTTTACCTGCTGTTTCTCCTGAAGGGCTAATCAGTTTCATAATAGTTCCCCAACGCATGCAAGTATCTCTTCAAACCTGTTCAGAAAACCAACTGGTTCAAAAAAAAAAAAAGCTGTTCACATTCTAATTTTGCCGAGACTTGGTAGATTCCACATGCTAAATCTCCATTTCCTTAAAAAAGATGCGAATATTGCGAAGCGCCTGCATCTCCTGGAAGCCCTGCATCTCTCCGCTTTTCCAAGCTCCCAATCACTCAGTTTTCAGCTGCAAGTGCGGTCCTTAGATACAAAGTGTTTTTCCAGTCCCAGGGTGTAACGAGTCTTCGGCATTTCAGGTATTCTGTGACCAGCTTTTCCCAAAGTCAAGATCAGCAACCAAGATGGTTCACAAAGCTGTCACAAGCAAGCACGACTGGGAACTCGCACACCGAGTCTCCAACAGACGAGCATCAAAGCGCCATCAACCCGGAGAAAAAGTGCGCCCCGGAACCAGCCGGGGCGGACCAAGGTCGCGCCCCTAAGGGCGCAGGTGCCCGCGCCCCCGCCGGCTGCCCGAGGCCACCTGTTAGGCCCCAAGCCTCACCTGGCAGGAGCGAGGCGGCGCCGCCCCGCAGCCCGCCCGGGCCCCGGACCCGCCCCTCTCGCCCGGCCGGCCAGACCCCCGCGGCACGTGGGCCGCTGACAGGCCCCCGGCCCGCCGCCACCGCGCCAACCCGCGGGGCCCGGGGCTCCGGCCCGCCCTCGGTGCCCTCCTCCCGGCGGCCGCCGCCCCGCCCGGCCGCTCCGCACCTACCTGGTCGCGGAGTTTGAGGAACGCCATGGCGGCGGCCTGCGCCGCCCGGCCCCACCGCTTCTCGCCCCGGCGACGGCGGCCGATCCCGGGGGGCCCGGCGGGTCGGTGACCGGCGGCTGCGAGCCGAGAGCGGCGAGCAGGGGGCGGTGCCGCCGCCGCGAGGTGAGGAGCCCGGCCGGTCCCGCCTCCTTCTCGAAGGTCTCCCCGCCCTCTTCCTTCCTTTCTTTCTCTAGGCTTCGGCCGCCTCCGCACTCGGCCCCGCCGCCGCCGCCGCCGCCTCACGCCCCCCTTCTCGAAGCACCCTGGCAGCCCCCGCGGCCGCGCCGCCCCAGCCCGCGGCAGCCGCCGCACCAAACTCCACACTCCACGGTATTACACCACCGCCCGCCGCGATTGGCAGCCGCGCGGGGGAGAGGCCAGAGTAAGCCGGCCGCCCATTGGCCACGCCGCCGCGCTCGCCGGAGGCCCCGCCCCGCGGCAGGGGAGGGGCGGCGGGTGGCGCGCCGAGCGGGCGGGCGCGGGGCCGCGCGCGGGGCGGGGGCCGCAGCGGGGCCCGGGAGGGAAGGGGCGGCCAGGTGTCCCGGCTCCCGCGCCCGCTGGGGAGGTGAGGGGAAGATGCGGGGATTGAGGGGAAGATGCGGAAGGGGTGGCTGACGGCCCTGAACGCGCACGTGGGAAGGAGTGCAGTCAGTCCCCCGAGCTCCGGAGCTGCCGGCTGGAGGGGACACGGGTGAACCCCCCATCCCCGGCCCCATCATCCTGGGTTCTGGGAAGGGGTGCGGGTCGGAGGGCGGCTTCTTTGCAGCCGTGCAGGTTGTGGGCGCCCGCGCCTTTTCTCTTGCCAAGGCTGCCGCGGCGGGGTAGGGGGCAATTTCTCCCTCCCACTCGAGACAAATCCCTCTTTCTTCTCCTCGTAATAGCCGAACGCTGCCCCCTTGGGTGGAGGAGGGGAGGACCGGCTGCCCCCCACCCCTCGGCGGGGGGCGGGGAGGTGGTTGGGCGGTGGCCCCAGCCCCGGGATGGACCAAGGTGCAGGCTGTGAGTGTGTGAGGTGCAGCTGGCTGGCTTCTCCGTCCTCTTTCCCCTGGTGTCTCTTGGGACAGGCTGTGTGTAGCGGATCGATCTCTCACGGCAGGCTAGAGAAAGGGGGACCTAGCCAGGACCCAGGCTCACAACGCTGCACAGACCAAAATAATACAATGAGATAGCGTGCAAGACCACATCCAACTGGGGGGGGGGGGGTGTCTCCGTGTGGCCTGTGACCACAGCCTCGCCCTTGATTCCATTATACAAGTGCACTCCTCTCCCCAGCGATCCTTAAGATGGAGGAATTCTCATCCCTGCTGGACAGTACCCACGCCAGAGGTTCTGCAAGCCCCTTGCGTTCTCTGCTGTGCCCAGCATCTACCATAGCATTGCCCGTTTGTCTCAGCCCCGATGACGGTGAGTGAGGTAGGGTTGGGAAAGCTGCTGAGCCCTTCAAAACAAAGGAGATGTGATCACATTATTAGCAGACTGCAAGTGACCTTTGCCAATAATTCCCTTGTGCTGTATCCAGTGTTAAGGAGTGCGAGAACTGACCCTCATTCCTGCTGAAGCCGGTAAGCCCTGCGGAGGTTGGCCAGGAGTTAACGCGGAAGCTACGCTGTGGGCAGTGAAAGGGTAGCGACTGTTCTGAAAAACATCTATGTAACTGAGTAGTGAAATGCGGTTTAGTGTTCAGATTCTGTTAATATTTCTAAAAAACTTCATTGATAGTTATTCCTGGTTTTACCACATATAAACGTGAAATGTGTGGTGCCTAAAAACCTCATATTCTCAGAGTCCGTTGACACCAGGGGCGTGAAGGGTCAGCCGTGTTCTCCATGTCCTTTCAGTCTCCCTCACTACAACAGGCAGCTGCTGTACTCAGTGCTTACTGTACTCTGCCATCACAAACAACTACAAAAAAGACCCAATGTTCCCGACACATCTCAAATGATGACTGGTTGGCTGCGCTGTGCCCATGCCCCAGCCAGTCACTGTTACAGGGTGCTGGATTTGGTGGCCTACTCCCTGAGAACTCATGTCTGAAATGACAGGAGGAAAGATGTCAGTTGGGCAACCACCATGGAAATAAGCTGGAGAGCCACACGGATTTTTTATGTCTGTGTTCCTGTGCGTGGAGTCCTTGGTGCCAGATCTCACTGAAGGTCTTGGTTAACCTCCTGTGTTGCCCAGCGAGAGGCAGTGCTGGCAATCCCCATCCCATCCCCAGCTACCCAACTAAGCAAGCCAGAGCCGTGGCAGGAAACGTACGAGTGTTAAAGAATTGTGACACAGGTAATCCTCAACTCATGCAAATGATGTTCATGGACAGCCCATGAAATGCACATAATGAAATGCACAGGAAATGCACATAATAGACTGCAGTACCGCAGGGCTAAGTTCAGAAGTCTAGAAGGAGAAGCTGCAACACATACGTAAGAGCTTCTGGAAGAAAGTGGCAGAGAAAAGCAGTGTCTGGAGATGATGAAGGAAAACGGGAAAAACGGGTCCTAGATCAAAGGAGGACACCAGCAGTTCTGTCATTTTAAGAACTGAGATGTTAACCAGATAGTGATGTTACAGAATGCCAAACACAATAAAAAAGTATACAAAGTATCAACACAAGAGGCAATTATCCTAAAAAGCAGTTGGCTTATCAGCAGATATACTGCAACCATAGATGCTACAAGTTAATGGACGATGGTCTGCATTTTGACACACTATAACCAAGAAACCTAGAATACTTAAAGGTTTTCTTGTATCTACTTGAAAGGAGACAGAGAGAGAGAGAGAGAGATCTTCCATTGGCTGGCTCATTCCCCTAATGGCCACAATTGCTAAAGCTGAGCAGATCCAAAGCCAGGAGCCTCTCCCTGGTGTCTTACAGGGACGCAGGGTCCCAGGGCTTTGGACCGTCCTCTTCTGCCTTCCCAGGCCATAAACAGAGAGCTGGAGCAGAAGTGGAGCAGCTGGGACAGGAATTGTTGCCCACAAGGGAAGTGGGCACTTAGAGATGGAGGGTTAGCCTGACACAACCAACATGCTGGCCCTGAAAAACTAGAATCTAAACCATCTTTCAGGGGAAAGAAAACGAACATATTTTTAAAGTTTAGGACCTACTGATGCTCATTGAAAGAAATACCAAAGAATGTTCATTAGTAAGAAAATAGATGAATTCAAAAGTAGATTGAGAGAAAAAAGGATAAACAAGTTAGCAAATAATTTAGAAAATCTAAATCAAGAGATAATGTGGCTGATCTAAATTAGTAGTAGTATTTTTAAGTATTCGCATTTAAAATTTTTTAAAGCAGGTAAAATTAAAAATACTAGCCCTTAATGTGATAGATGATAGAAAGGAGTAGTGAACTATTGTTCTAGCTTTTTACAGAGAAGGAATGAAATATTCCTTTGTCTTAGACTTTCACAAATTTTATTATATTGGCTAAGGCGCTTTGTTATCAACAGGATCTATGTAAAATTTAAAATTGTAGCAGCTCCAGGAGTCATTGGTGAGCCAGAAAAATAACCTTTGGAACAAGCCGCAGGAAAAGTGGCCTAAACCATGCAACTCAATTGGCGAGAAAAATTGCTGCTGGCTCGCTTTAAGCGCCAAATGCCAGGAGCTTACCATTTCCCCATTGGCCACCCCCTCCTCTCCCCCCAGCCGTGTCAGTGTTAATTGCTAACAGAAGAGTGGGATCTGGACAGAGGGTGCTTGCACTTTCCTATTTTAATGGGCATTTCTGATTAGCAGGACTTCTCTCATAGGCCTGCATCCTAGCTGCAAGAGAGGCAAGATAAATAAGAAAACAAAGGTTCCAAGCTCAGTACTAAGAGGTAGGACGTCTAACCAGGGGGTTATTGCCACTGTGGAAAGGCTGTGAAAAAGATCAAGGCATCCCTGAATATGACAGAATCCATTACAAATAGGCATGTTAAAATTTAAAGGCGTTCCCCTAAATAAGAAAAATAGAGTGTGTAACTTTCAAACCTCTAGAGAGATAGCCAAGATAAAACTTGGTTGATGGATTAAGGAAAAGAAGATTAACAGCATGGTAAATAGATAATACAAATAAGATTGTAGAAAAGTAAAAGTATATAATATTATGAAACATGATTTGAGTAAAAGATTTAGACCTCTCTTAAGAAACTATAGTACAGGGGCTCCCAGTATGGTGTAATATGTTGTCTCTACCTGAAATGTCGGCCCTAGCTCCTCCTCTTCTGGTTTATATCCCTGCTAGTACACCTGGGATAGGAATGGAAGATGGCTCACGTCCTTGGACCCTGCACACGTGTGGGAGGGCAGGAAGAAGCTCCTGGCTCCTGGTTCTGGATCAGCCCATCTCTGGCTGTTCCGGCAATTTGGAGAATGAACCAGTGAGTAGAAGAGCTTTCTCTCTGTCTCTCCTTCTCTCTGTAAATCTGCTTTTCCAAGAAAAATAAATGAAACCTTAAAAAAATTAAATTAGGAGAAAGGAATAACAAAGAACTGTATGCCAAGAAAACACACGTAGAACGATTGTTTATATAATGATATTAAGATCAGACATAAAATTTAAGGCGAGGGGTATTAACTGAGATAAACAGGAAATATGATTTATTAACTGCATACCAAGAATATATAGCCATGGGCTCGACATGTTGGCCCAGTGGCTAAATCCTCACCTTGTATGTGCTGGGATCCCATGCAGGCACTGGTTCATGTCCCAGGTGCTCCACTTCCCATCCAATTCCCTGCTGTGGTCTGGGAAAACAGTTAAGGACAGACCAAAGTCTTGGGATTCTGCCCCCGCATGGGAAACCCAGAGAAAGCTCCTTGCTCCTGGTTTTATATCAGCTCAGCTTTGGCCATTGTGATCACTTGGTGAGTAAAGCAACAGACAGAAGATTTTTCTCTCTGTCTCTCATTCTCTCTGAAAATCTGCCTTTCAACTAAAAAAAAAAGAAGAAATTTAAAAAAAACTTGTGTTTTGAAAACTAAATAGCTTCGAACTAATGCGCATATAACTACGTTAAGCAAACTTTGTTGGAGTCACATAGAAAAATAGGCAGATGCACCTTAGACAAGAAGACAAAAAGGCTGTAGTTTCCTAAACTCAATAAGCTTGATTATCATGTAAGATAATCTGTTTAATCAATAGTGAAAAGCAGTCCACACCACTCACTCAAGACAACAGTTCAGCCATCTACAGATGATTTTTACCAAACTTTGAAAATACCTTTCTTTTCCTTTGTTTCACAAAAGATACAGATAGCAAAAACCAACTTGTGTTAACACAGGCTCCTTACATGGCAGGTCTTCCAACTCACCCCTCTGACACCTCAATTTTTGATAAGTACAGTTATGTCAGCAGTAGGATTGTTCAGAGGTGTTTCGTTGATCCAGAAGCAACTATGGGGGGATTTTGTATATCAGTAAATATGTTGGATATGAGAGAATTGAACAAATACTGAGCAGATACTGTCAGAATGAATAAAACCTCAAGATCTTTATCTATATTGCCATCTTATATGTATGTAAGACATTCCTAAGGGTTAAAGACGTAAGTAAACTGAAAGTGGAAGAAAAGACACAATATGCCCAGTACCATAAAACAATTGGAGTAATTATCAGAAAAAGTAAATATAGAACAAGGATCACTACCAGAGAAACTTAAAAAAAAAATTTATTTTTATTGGAAAGGCATCCCCCAAGTGGCTACAATGGCTAGACTGAGCTGATCTGAAGCCAGGAGCTTCTTCCTAGTCTCCCACGTGGGTTCAGGGTCCCAAGACTTTGGGTCTGCCTCCACTGCTTCCCCAGGCCACAAGCAGTGGAGCAGCCACAACAGGAACTGGCACCCATTTGGAATGCCAGTACTTGAAAGGGAATGATTAACCAGTTGAGCCATTGTGCCAGGTCCTACTGGAGACATTAAGATAAAAGGTCATTATATTTAGAAGATAGAATCATCATAAATATTATGTAAGAACTGATGCTAAAAATGGACGAAGCAAAATCTGACAGAAATAGATTTTCAACAATAATAGACGTATCATAGAAAAACAACATCACTGATAACATTAAAAAGTTACACAAAAGTTAAAGTGGATCAAAAAAATCTAAATATCAGACCCAAGACTCCAAAACTGCCAGAGAAAAACAGAGGACGCAGTCGAAGACATTGGCAAAGCCAACATTTTTTGGATACAAGTTCGTAAATACAGGCCATAGAAACAAAAATAGAGAAGTGAAATTATATCAAATTAAGAAGCTTCTGCACAACAAAGGGATCAAAAGAATGAAGAGCCAAACCAAGAGAACGGGAGAAAATATCTGCAAACTATACCATTGATAAAGGATTAATTTCTCAAATATTTAAGAACTGGACGGGTCTGGCATGATGGTTCAATTGGCTAATCATCCACCTCCAAGCCCCGACATCCCATATGGACTCCAGTTCATGTCCTGGGTGGCTTCACTTCCCATCCAGCTCCCTGCTTGTGGCCTGGGAAAGCAGTCGAGTGTAGCCCAAAGCCTTGGGAACCTGCACCCACATGGAAGACCTAGAAGAAGTACCTGGCTCCCAGCTTCAGATTGGCTCAACTCAGGCCATTGTGGCCACTTGAGGATTGAACTAAGATCTTTCTGTCCTTCTTTCTGTAAATCTGCCTTTTCCAATAAAAATAAATGAATCTTTAAAAATAATAAAAAATCGAAAATAAAGAAGTGAACGAAGAATCTGGACACTTTTCAAAAGAAATACAAATGGCCAACAAATACATTAAAAATGTTCAGTATCTCTAGCAATCGAGGAATACACATAAAAACTGCAGTGAAGCCCCATCTCCCTGCAGTTGGAATAGCTTTTATCAAAAAGACAAAAAATAGCAAATGTTAGCAAGGATGTAGAGAAAAGGGAAACCCTTATACATGGTTGGTACAAATGCAAACTAATGCAACCATTATGGGAAACATTATAGAGATTCCTTAGAAAACTAAAAATAGGTCTGCCATATGACCCAGCTATCCCATTTCTGGGAATATATCCAAAGGAAATGAAGTCAGCATATGAAAGAGATAACTGCAGTCCCATGTTAATTGCAGCCCTATTTACAACAGCAAATATGTAGAATCAATCTACATTGACTGACGACCAGATTAAAAGTATGTGATATGTAGATAGATATAATAATATATCACTCAGGCACAAAAAGAATGAAATCTTGATGTTTGCAGCAGAATGGAACTGAAGATCATGATGCTAGGTGAAATAAACCAGATACAGAAAGATAAGTATTCCATGTTTCTGTCATGTGTGTAAGCTAATATATGTAGTATAGAAAATGTGCAGATGTCATTTGGTATGTAGATATTTGTAAAAGTTGTCTTCACTGAATTATACCCTGCATATAATAATATATGCCTCTTTTCTCAGGTTTAGGATCTTGAGTCCCACATCAGCTGATATTAGTATGTCTACCTTTGCTTTCAAGAAAATATGCTCACACATACATGAAGCAAATGTGGAAAAATATAGATTTTTAAAGATTTATTTTTATTGGAAAGGCAGATATACAGAGAGGAGGAGAGACAGAGAAAGATCTTCTGTCTGATGATTCACTCCCCAAGTGAGCACAACGGCCAGTCTACACTGATCAGAAGTCAGGAGCCAGGAACCTCCTCCAGGTCTCCCACACGGGTGCAGGGTCCCAAAACTTTAGGCCATCCTCAGCTGTTCTTCCAGGTCACAAGCAGGGAGCTGGATGGGAAGTGGAGCTGCTGGGATTAGAACTGGCACCCATAAGGGATCCTGGTGTGTTCAAGGCAAGGACTTTAGCCACTATGCTATCACGCCAGGCCCTGAAAATTTAAAAATTTTAAGTCTATGATTCTCATACTCCTTTATATTTTTTAAATTATTTGAAATATATAAATATGAAAAAATATAAAATACTAAAACAATTTAAATGCTTAGGAATAAATTTTAACATAAACACAAAAATGTGTTAAAAACATACATGCTAAAACTATAAACCATTGATGAAATAAATCAAAGATACAAATAAATGGAAAGATACTCCACACTCAAATTAATGTTCAAATGGGCATACTCCACAAAGCAGTACACAAGTTTCAATGCAATTCTGAAATTCCGGTGGTGCTATTCACAGAAATAAGAAAACATTTCCTGAAGGTAGAAAGTTAGAAAGGGTCGCCAAAATTATCCAAGTATTACAGAAAGGAAAATGTATCATGAAGAGCTACATAATTTGTCCAGCATTCGATTGCGAAGTCAAGTTCAGTGTTTATGTTAGGTCTTATGTAGTGCAGAGGCCCTAATCTGTGTTTGTTTCTGTCCACTTTGACAAAGTAGTGTTTGTTTTTGCATTATCTCTATTTGGTTCTAGCTAGGTCATGATTGCTTGTGTCAAAGGAACAAAGAAAATACCTTCAGGACTCATGACTGGAACACTGTTATTTAACAGTCAAGAAAGAAAACATCTTTTACAGGAAGCAAAGGGATTTATTTCCCCTAAGAAAAATGGTGTTGTTCTGGTGTATTTTGGCTGGCGTGCATTTCCCTGGTGGCAGATGATCAATGGGTCCATCCCTGCAAGTGCCTAGGCTCCTTAGCCCATTGCTCTAGTTGGTTTAGGGTTGCAGTGTCTCTCAGAGCATCATGTACCAGAAGCTTGAGCCCCTCCCACAGGGTCTGGTTCCCTTTCCACTTCTCTGCCATGTTGTGACAAAACTTATCACTCTCTCCACAATGTCTTCCCTCAGTCCCAAGGGAGGTCTGATAAACCCCATTTCTTAATAAAGTCCCTAGTCTTTGGTATTTGGTGATAACAGAACAAATCGGACTAATGCAACCAGGAACTGAAAGAGGGCGGCAATCAAGGTCTGGGAGAGGAGAGAGGAAGGAGCAGGTGCTCTGCCTTACCTGTTGCTGTTAGTTTCTTCAGGAAATGTGGCTGCCAGCATCAAAGGATCTTAAATGCTCACTGCCTTGAAACACGAGACTGCATGAATGAGAAGGCCTCAGAGCGCAGCTACCGGGACTCTGCCAACCAACCTCTCTGGGCATCTCTCTTTGCTTGGCCTTGCACTTGCTCATGGGCTCCATTTCAAGCTGGCAGCAAATCAGAACAGCTGTCCCAGGCATCACATCCAAATACAGGCAGACCTGTCTCTTCCAGAGCCTTCTCTGGAGGAAGGAGCTGCCCTCCCATCAATCGGCCACAGTGATACCACACGGCTACCACGGCAGTCAGGGTTCAAGAGCATCAAGAACACAAAAGGCACTCCGTGCACTCTGGACCAGAGGGCTTCCTGTGGAGGAGGGGTACAGACACATGGGACAGCGGACTTTAGAATCTCTGTCCTAGGAGGGCAGAGGAGTTGACCCTGAAGGAGCTCAGCCTAGGACACCCGTGTGTGAGCTCTGAGTTGTGCCACAAGGCTGCTGGGAATCTTGACTCCTCTGCCTGTCTGGACACCATCCATTGCGGCCCAGTCCATTAGGGAGACTAAGGGACACCAAGTGGGGTTCCCAGACTCAGAAGGAGCAGTGGTGGCACCACAGCAGCAGCAGACAGTCCAGCACAGTCACCTCTATGTTGACCGTGGCAGGAGTAACAGGTCCTGGGATTGGCTCAGGCCCAGGAGGAAGTCCTTGGAAGCCTGGGAGTAGGATATAGCCATCTACCCTGTGTCCCATGGAGAAGGGTTGAATCCACCACCCTTCTCCCAAATCAGGGCTTGACTAGCAAGCAAAACACAGAGAATGTGATTGGTTAGGCCACCAGCAGGGCTACCACACGCACCATCACACCACAGCCACAATTTTCTTTGTAAACGTATTTGTTACCAAAGGAGCTAACTATATTTCAAAGAAGCACATTGGGTAGCACTCACCAAGCATTATCTGTCCTTACCCACAAGCTGCTCAAGTTTCAGGTTGAATTGTAAAAATGACAGTCCATTGATTGATAAAATGTGGTATTACTGTATCCAATCAAGTATTAAAGCTCCTTCTAGAAAATTCCTCCATTAGCTCTTCTGCAGACCACAGGCTGGATAGACTGGCCCGGTGTTTGCATTTGCACCTTATCAGCTGAACAGTCTAGCTGAAGGTACTTGCCTGGCTTGAGTTTCCAAGAGGGGCCAGTCCCTCACCCTGTTGCTCATCTTCCTGATGGCCATTTGTCTGTCATATGACATCCTTGTTAATTCCCTTCCTCTCCTAGGGGATAGCAAGACCAGTTTTCCCCTGGGAAGAGGAAAGCTGATGATGGAGCATCCAATTTGCAGGCTCAGACACAAAGGTCAACGTCTATGATGTTAATGTCTTCCTTTCTCATTGGGGATGTTTGGAGTAAATCCCTCTCATAAGAAAACCCCAAGGACAAGCCTTTTGCGGGGGCGGGGGGGGGGGGGAGGTAGGGAAGGAGAATCAAAAAAACTATGGGTGCCGGTGCCAGGGAATGGCTTCTGCTCTAGAAGGGCTCCACCACTTAGAGATTCCTCCCACATATGCACACTGCACATGTATTTATAACTCTGCAGCAAAAAGGGAGCTCTATTAGCAGAGATAACTGTCATAATCCAAGCAATTGTAGAGCAAGCAGAGGTTCCAGGCATCAGTCAAATCGGATGCTGGTGCAGGGGAATCGGGACTCATGTGTGGGACAAGCGGGGAAGAGGGGAGCTGACCATGCCCGGGAGGACCCTGGGGCTCTAGGAAACACGTTTGGATGCTTGCTCTAGGGAGTGATCGTATTCTCAATTCACATTTTTGCATCCATCCTTCCTAGTAGCAGTCCTCAGTGAATATGTGTTGAGGGAAGGAGCAAATGCAAGTTCACCTTGGCAGTGGGCAACAGCTCCCGAGTTGCTCTCTGTATGAGTGCACCTGTAATCCAAGGTTGACAAGCTCTGAACTAAGACTCTAAGCCAGTATGGTAACTGCTCTGCCTGGAGAACGGAGGGAGCTAGAAGAGAACAACAGAGTACTAGTGCTGCTTTCACTGAGGTTCAAAGTGCAGCGGGGCAGGTAGGAACGGATGCCGGGACACTTAGGAGTGAGATTTTGCACTTACCTGGAATTCAGTGGGTATGGTGTGTCACGTGTTTGGGGAAGAGGACAGCCTCAGTGTGTCTGTGGCTCTGTCCGCTGGTAACTCAACAGCCTCATCCTGCTACTGGGTTCTCACTGGGGATGTTATACTGTTTCTAGGAGAGAGGAAGGTAGCCATTGTTTGGGTGTGGACACAAGGCGGGGGGGAGGAGTCCAGCCAGCACTGGGGGAAGAGGGGCTAGCCATGACTCAGGAAATTCTGAGCCGTAGCCAGTGTGTGTCGGTGGGAGGTGAGAGAGGCAGAGAGGGCTGGAAGCCGAGCCAGGAGCCTGCCTGCTGGAGAATCAGCACCTGGCTATAAATAACAAATGTGCTGGGGGGAGTTATTTTCCAAAGTGGGGAGTGGAGACCAAGTGAGAGCTTTCCCGGAGTGAATGCCCAAGCTGTTCCAGAAGGCCAAGGGAAAACACAGCAGCACCTGTTGGGCAATGGGGACTTTACTTAAATAATCTCCCCAGATAACTGAAGGCCACCCCCGTAACTGTCACAACCTTCCTCTCCCTGGTCCCCACATTTAGTTGTGATCTTAAATGGGTTATAGTGCCCTCAGAAGTGATGAACAGAGACTATGGGTCACTCATTAGTCCTGGATGGCCTTGAACTTGCTGTGAGAACCTTCCCAATCAGACTTTCTCACTCCCTGTTATATATACTCCAGTCTATAACTGAAGGAGGTGAATTCTACCGATCACCTGCAGGATCCCAGCAGCAGAGCCTTCCCCAGCTGAGTCTCTGATAAGACGACACAGCCAACTCCTGGATGGCAGCCCTGTGGTCCCCGCTAGGGGGTGTTGTGAAAGTGAGCCTGGACTCCTGACCTAATTTGTTATACAACCATAGCAAGCTGATACACTTCTTTTGACTCTTGTCTATCCCAGTGTTTCCAACTCTTTCTTTAGCTGTAGAGACCTGTATTTGGTCAAAGCATGAAGTACACAAGTACAAAGCAGATAGAAGTGGAAGTCCTCCACTTGCGGTTGGCTAAAGGGAACACATTGCCTGTTCACTGGGTTCTGTCCAACATAAGGTGGTCCGAGAGTGAGCTCTGTAGCAAGCACAGGAAAGCATTAAATGACCTAAAAGCTGTGCCAGACATACTCTTTGGGCCGCAAGGAAGAAAAGTAGTCAGGGGACCCAGTGTTTCCCAGCCCCACTTTGGTTGCAGCTTAGGCTGGGTTCCCACTCTGTCATCCACCTAAAAGAATGATCTGACCGGCCCAGTGCCACTGAGCACTGAGGAAGACCTCCAGTTGTAGGGATTCACTCCAAGTTATCTCAGAGAACTGGTGCCTACTTCATGGCACTCTTAATTTAATCTATAATCCTAGCCCTTGCCCCTTAGTTGTCTTTAGCTCAGCCCCTAACTCCTGTTCCTGTCCAGTAGGGCCACACTAACCAGGTAGGTCTCTCCACACATGTGACAGGGGCCACAGGAGGTTTTTAAAGAAAGAATACAACCGGGTTATTTTTCTCAGAAAGGAGTGGTGGGTGAGACTGTTACTTGCTTTTTGGCTCCTTGGAGTCAATGTAGCTTTTATGTGACCAAAGTACTTTAAATACTTTGTGTTCAAAGTGGCAGTAAGTACCCATTCACAGTGCTGCGTGGAAGGGGACGATGGCACTGTGCTGCAGGCTTCAGCCACATGCCTGCCACTGTGAGCAGTGAAGCAGCAGACGTAAAACCAAGTTTGTTCTATGAGGACACAGAATTACTATCAAATATTGTGTGACTATAAAGCTTCTACAACGCTAAAGTCAGGATGATGTGAACTCAAGAGCATGACTCAATGTTTTTAAAGATTTATTTTTTTATTTATTTGAAAGCCGGAGGGATGGAGAGAGAGATCTTCCACTTACTGGCTCGCTTCTCAAATGGCAGCAATGGTCAACACCGGGCCAGGCTGAAGCAGGGAGCCAGAGCCTTGGCAGAAGGTGGTAGGGGTCCAAGAATTGAGGTCATCTTCTGTTACCTTCCTAGGCATATTACCAGGGAGGTGGATTGGAAACAGGGTGGCCAGGACTCCAACTTAGCAGCTTAACTATGATGACCACAAGAACCTGAGTTAATTAGTAACTCAGGTTCTAAAAGGATAGCAAAAGTCTTACGAAATGTATACAATGTGTACAGAATTTGCTCTCTGGACCCTTCACATTTAATATAATCTATAGCTACAAGACAAATCACACACACACAAAGCAACAGGAGTTGACTCATTTTTCCTCTTTTTTTTGTAACTTGGACAGATCCCAATGAGAAGGGCTCTGAGTGGTGCCAAGCAAGGTGGCTCAATGGGGCTAGTGGATCCACTCTAAGCTGACCCCTGTCACACGCCCAGCAGGTTGGTGCTAACCACACAGCAGGAATTCAGGAGGAGCTCACAGCCCAGGGCTCTGGATCTGGATCCCACATTTGTCCACAATGACTGGCTGAACACAGAGGGGAAGCTGCCAGACCTTTGCAAGGTTTTAAGTTCAGAACTAACCCAGTTCGCTTTAACTGGCTGAAGCCTGTAGTACAGACAGTAGGGGAGGGACTGGGGAGGTGTGACTGATTGATTGGGGCAGTGGGGAGGGTAGGGTGGGCACTATACTGGACAGTGCTGCAAAGACACTGATTTGGCTTATTCAATCTCTGAATAGAAGAGAATCAGTAAAGATTTAAATATGGGCCAAGACTCAGTGTTAGTTCTTGGTGACTCTCAGTGGCTGGGCAACCCCAAGACTCCCAGCAGCTCGCTGGAGGCAGCTAGAAGCTCCTAGAAGTCTGTGCTTGCTTCCCGCTTTTCTCTTTAGGCTGAGATGCCTTTTGAAAAGACAGATTTACAGAGAAAAGGGAAGATGGAAAGATTTTCCATCCCTTGGTCTCTCCTCAAGTAGCTGTGTCAAGCCAAAGCCAGGAGCCAGGAACTTCTTTCAGGTCTCCCATGTGGGTGCAGAGTCCCAAGGCCATCCTCTGCTGCTTTTCCAGGCCACCAGCAGGGAGCAGGATGGGAGGTGGAGCAGCCAGGATATGAGTTGGCTCCTATATGGGATCCTGGTGCTTGCAAGGTGAGGATTTAGTCACTGAGCCATAGTGCTGGGCCCCAGGCTGAGAATCTTGACCAGAGTTGCCAATAAAAGTAACAACACCAGGCGCATTTAATTTTCAATTTTCTCCTACTGGCGTTTTCAAAGTAATTAATCTTAGAAAGTTATTACATTAATTTAAACGATACAATATTAAAAAGCAAGGCCTTCTGTGTCACACCTTCTGGATGCCAAAGGACAGTGAGCAGAAGGAAGAGCTAAGACAAGTTCCAAAGGGAGACACTAAACCCCAAGGCAGGCAAGTCTTTGTTCTGCCTGAATTCCCCTAAGGGATATTTTGTTGAATAGCTCTGTTGGGCTAGGCACCTGGTGAGGTTGTGAAGACAAATTCCAAGGAGCGGTTCCAAGAGCCTTCGGAGCAATGGCAGGAGGGCTGATAAGCGCTGCTGGAGGGGCTGAAGTATCCACAGGAGGGAGCAGGCCAAGAATAACGCATTTAGCATCCAGCATTTGTCAGGCACTTTGAATACATTAAATCCTCACAATAACCATGCAAGATAAGTATGAAGTTCAGAAAGATGAAGATGGGGCTTTTAAAACTTAGCACATGAGTCACCTGGGTATGTCAGTCTTATGCATTGTGGCACAGCAGGTGCGGGGTGAGAGGTGGTCCGAGGTTATAGATTTTCTCCTCAGCTCCCAGGTGATGAGGAGCCTACTGGCTTGTAGGTTGTACCGGGAATGGCCGAGAGGCTCAAACCTCACCACATCAATGCTTTTCCTGGGAAGGAAAAGGAAGAGAGCGAAGTGCAGGAAAGGCAAAGTAGTTAAATTTGAGAGTTGAGAGTCTGTACGGTCTTCCAAACCAAGTCATGGCTGTGGACCCTGGATGTCACTGTCTGCTCTCTTGGGTGAGGGCGGGTGTGTAGGGAGGAGTATGGCTCTGAATGGGTGAGTGACCCTTTCCAGACGCTTAGGAAGTGGGAACAGAGCTCCTGGGATTCCACCTAGGGTGACCACTAATGCATTGGGCCAGTATATTTTATAGTCATGGTTCATACTTGGCTTTATGACCAATGAACTTGGCTCATATCTATCTATTGGCGGAAAATTACTTTCAAGTAGTAAGTTGTTTAGTTTTAGTAATATTAAAAATAAATAGTTATAATATATTTTTTAAATGAAGCCAAATCCATTTCTCATATTTCTCATGCCCTTTTTTGTTTTAATGGCCTGATCTTTATCTAAGCCCTTCTCATGACCGTATTACTAAATTTCTTCCTCTCTCAGTGTGCATATTAGAATAAGGGTTGCTATAATGTTGCTTAAGTGTTCCTCTGCTAGGCTTTATAGTAATAATGATTATTATGCATTCTTTTTTTTAAAGACCCTGAATGAATAAGATGATTTCAGTTCCTGGAATACTTTCGGGGCATTTTCTTCTTTTTGATCCACACACAGGAGGTCAGAGTTACCCCAGTTCATGGAGGAGGAAATGGAGACACAGAAAATTGAGGTAAATTGCCCAAGGCCAAGGGCTACATAAGTGTAGAGATAACACTTGTTGAATATTTGCTCATATTAGACTGTGCAAAGAGCTTTGTGTGTACTAGGTCACTTAACCCTTGCTCCATCTCTACCATTATTCCCATTTTACAGATAAGAACACTGAGTCCCAGAGAGATCACTTACTTACTCGAAGCCACAAGGCTAGTGAGAGTAGAGTCATAGTGGTCCTGATGCACTCTGGTTCTGGCATGGTTTTGCACGCCCTATCTCCACTAAGAAAGACATTATATGTCCAACATGACAGGGTTGGAGCAAAAGCAAAAGTGCTTGTTGGAGATTTTCACGTTTGACTTGGAATAATGATTCCCTTGCCCACCACAGTAGCGGGGAGACAAAGCTTGGGATTGTTATACGGGAAGAAGAGGCTGCCCAAATGGGTAGATGATAAATATGGCCCAGGATCATCTGCTGCGGCCCACCTACACCACAAGTGGCGAGCAGTTGACACTTCCACTTAAGTTCAGGCCCAGCTCCCAGACGGTCCCACGCCAGTCTGCCCTGTACCTCACCTCTCCCAAGTTCACAGGCCACACAGGCCCAATGAAAAGTGTGAAATGGAGGAACTGCGTGCAGATGTGTGATCCAGGTCAAGCCAGTAGGGGATGTTGAGCCCTCGGGAGTGTAGTAGCAGTGGGCAGCTGTTACCTCTCTCAGGTTGGCGAAGGGGAAAGGAAGAGAGAGGGTTACTGGAGCGTGCATGGTTGCAGCCTGAGGAGCTAGAGCAGGGAAGGGTATGCAGCCAAGGCCAAGGCCAGAGATAGAGAGCAAAGGGGAAACTCTGAATTACCTCCTCCCAGGCTCCTGCCAGTGCCTTTCGCTGCTGAGTTCAGCCAGAAGCCAGCTGGACAGCAGTCCTGGCTGTCACAGTCCCCTGGGGTCAGGTTCCCCAAAGTGAGTGGACAAGAAGACAGAGACGTGTCGGACATGCACAGAGGAGGGCAGGGCAGGCAGAGAGCTGCCAGCGCAGGGTCAGAGGGGTTTCTTTCTGCCACTCCAGCAATTCTGGGCAGATGCTTCTCTCTGACCCACTTCAGTTCCCCCCATACATGGGGCTGTAATTCCCAAATCTGTACAACCTGCCTCATTCCAGCCCTTGGCTGTTAAGTGTTCTAACCTAAAGCCCCCCCCCCTTTCTTTTTCTCCCCCAGCAAGGCTTCCCTGCTGTGAGGAAAATGGGACAGTTCAGCAGGAGAGGCCTGGTGTGCCTGCACGCCAATCTTCTGGACCCTTATACCAGCCTGTCAGAGTGCATTGCTCCTGGGCCTGGTGCCGTGGCTCAACAGGCTAATCTTCCACCTTCAAGTGCCAGCATCCCATGTGGGTGTTGGTTCGTGCCTTGGCTACTCTGCTTCCCATCCAACTCCCTGCTCATGTTCTGGGAAAGCAGTGGAGGATGGCCCAAACCCTTAGGATCCCAAACCCATGTGGGACATCCAGAAGAGGCTTCTGGCTTCTGGTTTCAAATTGGTTCAGCTCTGGCTATTGCAGCCATTTTGAGAGTGAGCCAGTGGGTAGAAAACCTTACTTTCTCTAAATCTGCTTTCCTGATAAAAATAAATAAATAAATCTTAAAGAAAAGAAGATTGCATTGCGGCCATGTGAAGCTGAACATAAGCCAAGGCTGAAGGCTGGGGGACCTGAAGTTACAGACTGAGAGAGGCAATGGTGGAGTAGATATCACACATGGGCCCTGCAGGACTGAAGTTCACGAGGGCTGCACCAAGCGCATCTCAGCATCTGTGGTAGCTCCAGACATTATGAAGCCGTTAGCGTTGTGAGAACAGAGTCTGGAGACAAGATGCTTGGATTCAAATCTGGACGTCACCACTCACCAGCCAGGTGTTCTCAGGCAAGTTATTTAAGCTCCCAGGGCCTCATTTTTCCTTGTCTAAAATGGGTATAGTAATAGCACCTCTTGCCTAGGGTGAGGACAAAGTGGGCTTTAGTATTCCTTTTTGGTGTACTGTATCACCAATAAAAATGAAATATAAAATTCTCACAGGGCTAGCATCCAACCAAATGAGGGTGAGAATTTTTTTTTAACCAAAAATTGGCGAAACATGTATTAAAATGGGAGGAAATGTAGGCAGGTGGTGGGAACTCAAATAACAGGAAAAACAATGAATCAGATTGGGGGAGGTGGAGCCATCTGCATGTGTTTTTGCGTTTTGGTTTTGCCATGAATCAGTTTGCTATGGTGAAACTTGATGTGATTGAGTGGTGAGTATTTGTTGAGAGCCTGCTCAGCTGCCCTACCCAAATCCCACCTTTTCAAAGGAGAATCAATTGGTTTGGTGTTTATCTAAATATTTGAGATGCTGTAAGCACTCCATTTTCAAAATGCTATTTTCTCTATTGGAAAAATCTAGAAACAGTATTTTTCTGTGACAAGATTATTCTGCAGAACAAATACAAAATATGTGGCACCTGGCGCTGAGCAAGTCTTACCTACTGTTGTTGTTATCTGCAATTTCACACTTCCAAATTTTGGCAGGAATATGAAAAAACACACTTGACGTTTTAACTTATTTGAGGCGTTGGATTATAGTTTGGGGTACTTAAGCTTTTAAATCTCCCATTTGATACTTGGATTCATTTATATCATTAGTATTATAGATAGGGGAATGCAATCACTATGTCACCCCCGCACCAAGAAAGTTACGTGTTGATCTTATCAAGATTCTAGATCCAACTATCAAGATACAGAAAAGATAGAGAATATATGAACATGTGAAATGACACAGTGTGGATGCAATTAGCAAAATCCAGACCGTTGGGACTATGGACTGATGCTTCTTGAAGGAAGAGATGCTAGCTGGAGAAGGACCTTAATGATGAAGATCTGCCTGCCAACCACAAGGTGTGGGTCTTATTTGGATTCTGATTCAAATCATCTGGGAAGAAGGAAAGGCAACTGAGACTTTAATAGGGCAAGTGTGAGTTTGAGCACTGTGTGTTATGGAATTTTTCGTATTTCTTTTAGATGTGGCTACGTTCTTGTGGTTACATATATTAACTGTATTCAAACTTTTTTTTTTTACAAATGAACTGGTAATATGCCTAGGACTTGTTTAACATAACGTTGTGGCATAGCAGGTGATCGCGTAAATGCATCGAGATCAGGTAGGAGTTGGCTGAGGTTGAAGCTGGTGGGGGGGGGGCTACATGCGATTCTCTGCTTTTGTGCATGCTCCCAGCAGTCCACAAGGAAAGAAGAATTTTATAGGCACTAGAAACATTGTTTTCTCCCAGGTTCCCGTAAAGGTATGACACTTCTATGCATACCCATGCAGGAAGTCTTAGCACTGATAGGCAGTGAATGTTTATAAACCATCTGCTATGTGTGAGCCATGCTCCTGGGTGCTTCCACCAAGTGGACACAGTCCCCAGGCCCTGAGACTTACATTCCAGGGAGAATCATAGAGCAAAAGTGAGTCAGATGATAGACATTTAGGTAGCTTTTTAAAAACTGATCTGTTTATTTTTATTTGAAAGGCAGATTTTACAGAGAGAAGGAGCAGCAGAGAGAAAAGGGTTTTCATCATTTAGTCCACTTCCCAAATGGCTGTAACAGCTGGAGCTGAACTGATCCGAAGCCAGCAGCCAGGAACTTCTCCCAGGTCTTCCACATGGATGCAGGGTTCCAAGAGCTTGTGTCATTCTCGAGTGCTTTCCCAGACTGAGAGCTGGATCTAAAGTGGAGCAGCCAAGACACAAACTGGCATCCATTTGGGATGCTGGCTCTACAGTCAGAGGCTTAGCCTGCTGTGCCACTATGCCGGCCCCCATCATTTAAGTTGTTTTGGTCTATGAAAGGTACTGTAACAAAGATAGAGCTATGGTAGGTTTGCTTAATTGAAGTCTTCCTTTAACCTCAGGTGGATGGCTGAGATGAGAAAACAGAGCCAGCTCTGGGAACAGTGTAAAGGGGACCTTCAAGGGTAGGATCGGTAAAGGCAAAGACCCTGAACTGGGGAAGAGTTTGGTTTGTTGGAGGAACTGAAGGGAGCCAGTCTGCGTAGATGTGATGAATGGAGAAAACATAATAAAAAAAAAAATTGACTTGAGATGAGATTAGAAACCCAAGTAGGAGGTAACTCATGTCAAATCTGTTACGCCACTGTAAAGAATTTGGATTTTATTCTGGGAGCTATGGAATGCAGTGACGATAATAAGCCTGCGGTTTGCCATAGAATAAACATGGAACTTTAGGGAAGGGTGGCAGAATAGAGGAAGCTTTGAAGGAGCAAGGAGAGAGGGTGGGTTGCAGTCTGGGTGCCCTGGAGCTGTCCTGGGGACTCTCAGGACAGCAGCTGAATCTTCCCAGTTGTATCTTGTGTCAACAACCTCAAGAAATGGTGTGTTTCTGGCTTTCCTGGTGCCCAATGAGCTGGTTGTTAAGTAGGAGGATATCTTTATTCTCTGTTGCTATATAACAAACCAGCCTGAAATTTAGTAACTTTAAAGCAATGTGAATTTCTCAGGGATCTGCAATTTTGGTTGTGTTCTGTATTCAGGGCCTTGGACTCAAGATGGCTGGGGCTGGGCCGCTGAAGGTGGCTGGGCCCCTCAGTCTCCGTGTGGTCTCAGAGCCCTTCCAGCAGATTTCTCATGGAACCTTGCTGCGTGGTGGCCCCAGGGAAGTTGGACATCCCAAAACAACAGGGCTGTAGGAGCAGGTGCTTCAGGAGAACAGAGAGAACAAGGTTATTTCTGTCCCCCACACCCCTCTCCCAAAAGTTACACAGTCAGCCCAACCACATTCAATTTGCCGCACATGGCCAGCATGGAGTCTCCTTGGGAGGGGGCTGCCGAAGGACTCTGTCATTAGCCAGTTTGCAGGCTGGTTGGCAACAGCTCATACAACGTGCACATCAAGTGTGGGAGAGTGGTGCTGTGGGCTTTCCCAAACACTTGCTAAGGAACCCTAGAAGACCGTGGTCTGGTTAGCTCTTAGGATCCTGTTTTTTTTTCATAGGGCTGCCCCTAAGAGGAGCTAAAGGACTTGGGGTGGGGTAGAGGAATGTTGGAGGCATTTCATGGAAGAGAGGATAAGACCTGCAAAGTTGGCTGAGAGCAGTGTGAAGGACACAAAGCCGGAGTTGCTTGTGTCAAACCCTCACAAAAATAAACAAAGCTGTGTGATTGTGAAGGATTGGCTAGCATGCATGAAACGAACACAAAAGATTGGCTGTCACGCATGCATGTCTGGTCGTGAAACTATCGCAAAAGATTCTGCCAGAACCACCACCTTGCACAAAGTCCAGGGCAATTGTGCCCAGAATATACTTTCTGCAAAAGTGTCTGTCCAGCAGCTGCCCGTCCAGCCTTGGCCTGATGTCACCTTGTTATGTATTGATCCTGGTAGCCAAGAATAGTTGTTTCAAAACAACTTACATAACCCTTTCCATTTTACCTTTAAAAGTTTTGCCATTACTACATGCATTTTCAGACAAACCCGTTGTCTCTGGACAGCCTATTTGCCTCTATTATTTTTTTTTTAAAGAAGATTTATTTAAAAGACACAGCAAGATGTAGGGTGGTTGCAGGGGGGGAGAGATATCTTCCATCCACTGGTTCATCCCTCAAGTAGCTGTGTCTGTCTGAAGCCAGGAGCCAGGAACCAGGGATTTCTTCCATGTCTCCTGTATGGGTGTATGGGTTCAAGCATTCAAGCCATCCTCTGCTTCTCTCGCAGGTCATCAGCAGGAAGCTGAATTGTAATTGGAACACTTGGGACTTGAATTGGTGCCCACAGGGATGCCAGTATGTTGCATTTAGTAGGATGCCAACACTACAGATAGTGATTTTAACCACTACTCTATGGGTAAGAGCTCTTTTTTTCCTCGCTAAGTGTCTTTGGAGCCTGAGATGTTGAATTATTGGATGTTAAGACTGGCAAGCCCTACCTCCTAGTGAAGGTCAGGACCTCGCCATGAGAAGTGTTATAAGTAGAAGAGTAGGTTTTTTGTTGTTGTTGTTCCTCAGAGGGAAATAAAAGCCTATTGAAAGAGGGGGTCAAGAGCCACGGGTTCTAGCAAGGAGAAAATGGTTGATTGTATTTTGGAAATGTTTTTGCCTTTGCTTGCATTTTCTCTGTCCTGACAGCTGTGCCATCCAAGCTTGGCCTCGCCCTGCCCCCTGCCCTCCTTCTTGCCTCTGCAGTCACTGCATGGTGTGTGTGTGTGTGTGTGTGTAGTGGGTAGGGATTCCTGTTCTGATCTGTAAACATGGGGCCTGGTGCTCAAGTTCCCCCCCCCCACTCAATTTTAATGCCAAAGTGCTGGTGACGTTTAGAAGCAGGAGTGGGGGGAGGATGCGTGTTCCTGATATGACTCGTGCTCTACCTGATGGTGGGAAAGCATGCGTTGTACTGGCAGAACTTGGAGTGCAAATCCTGCCTCGTCAGCCACTCTGCAGACCTCTGCATCCCTGCCTCCGAAAGGCCATGGCATGATGCAGCCAGATGGATGACGCTCTGTAACAGGGACTCCACCTCCTGTTGCACAAACTGGCTGTGCTGCTTAAAACTGTCACATCGAGGCAACTTGGGCCAGAGCTAGTCTTTTTTTTTTCTTTTTAAGATTTGTTTTTTTTTTTTTTTGAAAAGGCAGAGTTACAAAGAAGAGAGACAGAGAGAATGATCTTCTGTTTGCTGGTTCTTTCCCCAAACTGTCACAATAGCCGGAACTGAGCCAATCTGAAGCTAAAAGCCAGGAATTTCTTGCCAGTCTCCCAAGCAGGTGCAGGGTCGTCCCAAGGCTTTGGGCCATCCTTCTCTGCTCTCCCAGGCCACAAGCAGGAAGCTGGATGGAAATTGGAGCAGCTGGGACCTGAACCATGTGCCATATGGGATCCTCGCATTTGGGGATGGAAGAAATAGTCAGTCTAACCATCACATTGGACCCCAAACCTAGTTTATGAAAAGCATCTCATTTGTGGCTGGAGAAACAGAGGGGAAAAGAATCTAAATGGACGTGCCAAGTTTCAATTTCACAGCGGCACCTGTCGCTTATGATTTAAGAAGACAGCGGCTGAAAAGGGACCCGCTTCTGTGTAGCTGGTCTCCCACAAGTCAGGGGCAGGGCACGAAGAGACGGAGACACTTGGCACAGCCTATCTGAAGCACAGCACTGAGAGAAACCTCGCATGCACTTGCTTTGCTGCTTTCAAAAGCAGAATCCTGTATTGGTACTTCTCAAGTGCGCTTCCTGAGTGGGCATGGGTTGGAAGCAGAAGTCTCTGGCTTCACCTCAAACCTGCTGAGTCAGAAAGCCTGGCAGGAGGGCCAGCAGTGGGCGTTTCAGGTGACTCTTAGGTGTGATGCAGCTGCACACCAGTGCTGGGAGTTGCTGCAAGCGTCTTCCCCAACGCAGAGCGATGCACATTCACCAGGCTCTCGGCAGTTTGCATTCCTTGCCTCCCGGGCACACCGGAACATTCCCAGATGCCCTTGTCTGCTGACTCTGGCAGGGAACCGTGTGAACACAGTCTCCAGGTACGGCCTCCTCACTCCCTTGAGTGTTTGTTTGAAAGAGTTTGAAAATTCAGCAAATGAATCTGCTCTCACTTCTCCAGAAACACCTTCCTTCCAGAGCTAGAATGCATTTCTAGCGATTCACTGGGTTTCTGCTTCCACACCTTCCCAACTCTGTCTCTGGAAGTCATTACAATGAACTTCGGTGGCATCTGGAACGAGGTGGCACATGGTATCCCACAAGCTGAGTCCCTGGGCAGCTTGCAGAGGTGAGGTCACTCAGCCTTAGTTTCTGCTTATTCTAGACTCCCTGTGTGTGCTGGATCAGCTCAAGGAGAAAGCCAGGCATTAGATCCTGTGGCACCATCTGTCTCTTACTGATAATTCTCGGCCATCAAGTCTTGCTTGGGTGTTGGCTTCCATCTCCCGGAGTCATTTGATGAGTTTTACTTCTCCCAGGTAGGCATGCCACATCTAAGATGTTCAGGATGGAACTGAAACAGAAACCAGTGAAGGTGAGGGGCTAGGTGAAGGCTGTACAGCATCACAGGTGCACAGCTGCTCTCTGCTGCTCACTGTCAGATGCATGTTTGGCTCCATTTCTATATGACACCATCTACAGATTCTGGAAACGACTGGCAGGTGTTCACCACCCCCCACCCCCAGGTCTGTAGAAACCGGGCTCTGTTAAGATAAGGGAAGAAAGGAGACTCGCAGCTAGAAGCTTCCTAATGAGGACACGACAAACACGTTATTTCCAACAGTCAGCTCCTAGGTTTCAATAATTCATGGGGAAAAAATTGGTTGAAGTAGAAGGGCTGTAGTAAGGAGAGCAGAGTTACAGGATGTTTTGGTGCTGTACATCAACACCTTTCTTGTTCGTGAGGCCAGGAAGTGACCCGCCCGGCTCACAACAAATCAGGGAGCCCAGGTCTCCTTGCTCCAGCACCCTCAAGATGCCATGGGCCCGCTTGTAGCCACACAACTTGTCCCTAGGGCACTAGGAGAGGTTAGTCCATTTCATCTGCTCCTGTTTGGCTGAGTCACCGAAGACACAAGGAGTCCCTGCTTCTGTGTCCTCATCCATTGTCAATGACAGAGCCCATTGGCTTTCGGATCTGACAGCACATTAGAACTCCATAGGGATCTTTAAACCATCCTGAAGCCCAGGCACCACCCCTATCCTCAGATCAATTAAGTGGGGGTGAAGGCGGGGCAGGAACTGGTGTTTTTCCTGTTCCCACACAGTCCCAGCCTGCAGCTTCTCTCAGAGCCTTCCTCCTCCTCCTCGGCGTCAACCCGGACAGGTGTGAGGCTGGATTAGTGGCGATATCTGGAGAACTTGGAGAGTTCTGGAGAGCTCCAGGATGGCTGCTCCTGTGATGATTGGTCCCAGAGGGAATAATTCTTGCAGCGGCTCTTCTTTTCTTGCTGGCTCAGTGTGTGGGTGTGCAGCAGGCACTTGCTAGGGAACGTCGGCAAAAAATAAAACTTTTCAAGCATCAGCTCAAAAGACAGATTGAGAGCCCTCCCAATGGCTCAGAATTGCCAGATCCGGCTGCATCCACCCACTTACCCCCCCAGGAAGTGGTAAGTGGAGTTCAGTGTGTTTTGATTTGGTAACAGTGGCTTAGCTGATGGGGGGGGGGTGTTTTAAATCATCAGTGTGATGATGCCTTGAAGGTTAAGCACTCAACAAGCAATTACGGTGCACCCCAGTGCATGCAAGGCACGGGGCTAGGCACCAACAGCCTCATGGGAGGCCACCCCTGCTAAGGGAGCTTTACAGGCAAAGAGAGGGGAGAAGGACAGGAAGGAAATCTAAGGAGCCTAGAAGGGGGAAGGGAGGAAGTGGCCAGATGACAGCCATGTGTTTGATTTCCCAGGGTTTAACATCCCGAGCTGTTTGCGCAAGCCGTTCTCACCAACTGTGCTTCAGACTCCGGATTGTTTCACCTTTGCCAGCCTGACCCCCTCCCCCAGACATGGGGGGCCCTCAGAGAGCTTTGCAAACACTGTCGCCCAACCTGCAAGCCAGCTGCAGCTGCCCTCTCCATCTGCCTGTCCCCTCACCCCCAACCTCGCCCTGTGCCTGCTCTTGCTGTCACTTTCCCGCTGCTGCTCCATCTTTCAGCTACCCTACGCCTTTTTTTTTTTCATGGACATGCGAAGCAATCAGCCAAGCTCTCAGCCTTTTGTCAGCATAATGATGAATACCACTGGCAGAAATAAGAGGCATTAACCTAGCTAGTGTGGTTGGGGAAAGCCTGCATCAAGGCAAATAATGGCTACTGATGGAAAATTGCCCAAAGCATCCATATCCAGCCATGCTTTTCTGCCCAAGACAACTCGGGCTTGACACAAATACTAGCTACAGAAGTAGGTGTTAGCATTGGAGAAATGTGACATGCACAAAAACCTGATAATGACTCAAATTTTGCCTAAAAATTCAACAGAAAGATAACTGATGGTGTGTTGATCCTTTGTCGTTGTTGTTCCTAAAATGAGATCCCTATAACAAACTAAATGTATAAATAAAACAGAAGTATTTAGCTCACAGGTCTGGAGGCTGAAGTTCTAAGACCGGTTTGGTGAGGGCTGGATGATGGGTGATGGGAGCACCAGTGGACACCTCTCCAGACAGGAAGCCTGTGGGTCAGCAAAGCCCAGCCCTCTTTTGAATGACCGCCATCCCCAGAGAATAGCTTCCTGGTCCCATGAGAACTGCTTGCATCTCTTCAAGTGACTGAAGGACTGCCCACTGGGCCCCACCTCTCAACATGGCAGCGCTGAGCGCCGAGATTCTCACACCCGAGTCTTGAGTGGAAGAGAGAAAATCTTATACAAACCATAGCAGATGCCAGTCACAACGACTTCAATCAAACCATAAGCACAAGTGATAAAGGCTGGGGGCACACTGTGCTGTGTGGAAAACTGAGTAAAGAATTTCGTGATTTAATATCAATTCTAGAAACTTCTTTCGCTTAAGTTTTTTTTTTTTTTTTTAACCTGAGAGGCAGATTTTACACAGAGAAGACAGAGAGAAGTCTTCCATCTGGTTCACTCCCGCAGTGGCTACAACTGAAACCACTCCGAAGCCAGGAGCTTCTTCCAGGTCTCTCATGTGGGTACAGAGGCCCAAGCACTTGAACCATTTTCCTCTGTTTTCTCAGACCATAAGCAGGGAGCTGGATTGGAAGAGGAGTAGCTGGGACGTGAACTGGTATTCATATGGGATGCCGACACTGCAAGTGAAGGTATAACCAGTTAAGCCACTGTGCCAACCCCCTAGAAACTACTTTCTTAATGGCTACATACATATGTATTATATGTCTGTGTATTTTTTTTCTCAGTGTTGGCCTAATTCTGATGAAATTGTTTGTAGTTAGATTTGCATGGGAATAAATTATGAGTGAAAAGTAGCAAGACCCTTGCGGAAGTTGCCTGATGAGGCAGCCAGGCAGAGCTAAGTCGTTTCTCCAGGGTGAGGCTTGGGAGTTTGTACTACTAAACAGGTACCACCTTTTGAACTTTAGCTTAAACAAACCAACTATTGAAAAACTGAGACATGAACAGGGTGATAACAGGAAGCAATTTCTTTCAAGTTTTATTATGAACTAAATGGTGCTTACTGCAACATCGTGTTGAAGTCCTAACAGCTATGTGACTTTAAAAAAGATCTCTCTCTCTCTCTCTATATATATATATATACATATTTGTATATATATATATATTTTTTTTTTAATTGAAAAGGCAGACCAGATTTATGGAGAGAAAGGGAGGCACAGAGAAAGATCTTCCCTCCTTTGGTTCACTCCCCAAGTGGCTGCAATGGCAAGAACTGAGCTGATTCAGAGCCAGGAGCCAAGAGTTTCTTCCATGTCTCCCACATGGATGCAGGGTCCCAAGGCTTTGGGACATTTTGCACTGCTTTTCCAGGCCACAGGCAGGGAGCTGGATGGGATGCTGATACACGTCAGAGGAGGATTTAGACAACAAGCCATCACGCTGTGCCAGTTATGGGACTTTGTTTGGAGAAGAGCTTTTTTGGGGCAGCTGTTAAATGAGGATCTAAAGGCAAGGCCCTCATGAAAGAAGAGGTGCTGGGAGTGTGGAGCTTAGGGCCGCAAGTTAAAAAATATGAAGACATTAGGGTCCAGGGCAGATGAATGAATTTACAAGATTGCACTCTATGAAGTGGTTGGCTGGGCTCAAATCCCATCTGCCTGTCACGTCATTGCCTTTATGCTCCTCCCAAGAAGAGTGCAGTATATGTCCCAGCTAGCTTCTTTCCAATTCATCTTTCTGCTAATGCCTGCTCTGGGAAAGAGCAAGGGATGGCCCAAATATGTGGGTCCTGTCACCCACCCCCATGGGAGGCCTGGAGGGAAGTCTGGACTCCTGACTGACCGTTGTGGGCACTTGGAGAGAGAACCAATGGCTCAGAAATCTTCCTCTCGTTCTCCCTTTCAAATAAAATGAAAATTAAAGAGAATGCTCATCCACCAGCCAGCCATCATTATACATTTAAGGATTATGCTGTAAAGTGTCCTTATGTCAGTTTATCTCACTGAGACCTTCTCTGAAACCCCCCCTTTTAAAAAATTTTTTTTAACTTCCTCCACCCTCCCCTGTCACATTTCTAGTCCCAAACCCACTCTATTCTTTTTCTTTCAGCACGACATTTATTTATTTCCTCACTTACTACGTACATTGTTTATCTCCCTTAGTTGGAACAAAATTTGACAAGGACAGTTTTTTTGTCCAGTTTATTCACTGTTGAGAACTCATCACTGTGCTGGCATGAGGAAGGTGCTCGATAAACGAATGAACAAATTCATTATTTCACAAACAGCAAACCAGGCAGCCGATAGAATAAGGACATGTTGAGTTCCAAGAGAAGGGTGCGCATGTTGCCTGCCTGGGAGTGTTAGGAGTTTTACAACTAGGGATGGCAATTGAACTGAGACTTCAAGGGTGAGGGCAGTTGTGGGACGTGAATTACAGCTCGCAAAGATATCCAGATCCTAATCCTGGGAAGATGGGGCTGTATGTCTAAGCGAGTTTTACAGATGTGGTTAAACTATGTCTCTTTAGGTGGACAGATTAGCCTATGTTATTCAAGGTGACCCTAAAAGCAACCACAAGGGTCCTTCCGAGAGGGAAGCCCAGTTAGATTGACTAGCAGTAGCAGAAATCCACAGAGAAGCAAGATGCTTTGCTGCTGGCTGGAGATGAAGGAAGGAGTCCTGCGCCAAGGAATGCCAAGAATGCAGCTCTAGCCGCTGGAAAAAGCAAAGGAAACAGATTCTTCCCCAAGAGTGTGCAGAGGGAGCAAGGCCTTGCCTGGCTGATTTCAGTTTGGAGACAATGATCTTGAACTTCTGACTCCAGAACTGTAAGAGAATAAATGTGTATTGTTTAAAACCACCAAGTTTGTGGCTTTTTTTTTTTTTTTTTTTTTTTTAGTAGTCACCAGGAGCTGATGTAGTAGGGAAAGACTTCTGAGAAACAATATTTACAAATTGTGAAAGTGCTAGCGCATCTAGAGATTCCCTGAGACATTTAAAAGGCCCAGATTAGGGGGTAAGGAATGGAAGATGATGGGGTTGGGGAGCAGTGGGGCTGGACTTTGAAGGGCACAGCATGTCAGGGAGCAGGGGTGGTCCTGCTGGTGTAGAGGGGCATGCATTGGCAACTGCGGTTCAGGAAGTGCTGCTGGCAAAGGGCCCTTGCTCTCAGCTCCCTAGACTTTCTCTTTTATGAAGATAACTGCGTGTCCCCCCACGGCCCCCGCCCAGCTAGCTTCCTGCGGTGTCCACATCCAAGAGCAGTGAAGACTTTCAACCCATCCCAGTTCAGGAGAACTCTCAGCTCTCCCATGGGACCAAGTGGTGTTAAGTGAGAGAGGGAAAGTGGGGTTGGTTTGGGTGATAGTGATGACAGTGGCAACTCTGAAAGGATTGGCTAGGTCGGGAAGAGTCTTGCAGGTGGGATGAACTGGGAAGCTGGGGCCAGATTCCAGGTAAGTGGTGATAGAGTACTGAGTGTGCAAAGGGGAAAGCAATGCTGGATGTTTTCATCGGCTTTTCCATGGATGGCCTCCTGAAAAGAAAGTCATTCTTTCCAGAGAAGCCTGGTCCGCAGCTTTGGTTTGAAAGAGCTCTTTCTTTACAGACAACACCAGTGGGAGCAGTAGACAAATGACACAGCAGCTAGCTAAAGCTTCTGGACTGCAAAGAAGGTGGAGACAAGCTGCAGACTGGGAGGAAATACACAAAACCATTCAGCTGACAAGGTACTAATCCAACATCTGTTTGGAACTCACTTCAACAGCAAGAAAACGAACGATCTAAAAAAACGGTTGAAAGACTTGAGAAGACATTTCTAAAGAGAGGAGGAACAAGTGGCCCATAAGGACTTGGGCGGCGGGGAGGGGAGGAGGTCAACATCAGTCATCATCTGAGAAATGCAAAGTGAAGCCACGTTGAGCTATCACTGCATCCTGCCAGAATCTCCTTTATCACGGGGATGAAAGATAACAGGTGTTGGCAAGGAGGTGAACACTGTTAGCCGCTGTGGCTGGGAGTGTCAGTGAGTGCAGCTGTTGTAGAAAATAGTGTGGAAGCTCCTCAAAAATTAAAAATAAATCTACCACATGATTCAGCAATCATACCACGGACATACACTCATCTCTAAAGGAAAGAGAATGGATATGTTGGAGAGAGATCTGCGCTATAGGTGGTATATATCAGGTTAAATCTCTGTCCGCAGCATCAGCATCCCATATGGGCACCAGTTTGGTGTCCCGGCTGCTCCATTTCCTATCCAGCTCCCTGGAAAAGCAGCAGAGGATGGTTCAAGTCCTTGGGTCCCTGCACCTACATGGGAGACCCAGAAGAAGCCGGAGTTCTTAGCTTCAGATCAGCTTAGCTCTGGCCATTGCAGTCATTTGGAAAGTAAGCCAGCACATGGAAGCTCTCTCTCTGTCTCTCCTTCTCTCTGTAAATATGCCTTTCGAATAAAAAAAAAAAAACAGATCTTTAAAAAAATAATATAAGAAAGGAAATCCTTTCTCATTATAGCTTCGGACTTTGCATTTTTGTTCCTCCTTTCTAATCTGGTCTTATACAAGAAGACGGCTTTCTTTCCAAAAACGTGTCCTCTGTTTCCCTGGGGAACACTCGGCTGTGGAAGCAGTAGACCTGATCAGCAGTTCTCAGAACTGGAAGCTTGTCAAGCTGGGCAGGGCTCTTGCAGCTTCTCCTGGGATGCCCCCTGACTCCAGGAGCTCCATCGGCACCCCGGCTGTGCGTTCTCTGAGCAGTGGTGTGCTACTCATATTTCGTCCCAACTCTCTATTTGGTGATGTAGTGTGGATGCTGGAGGTGAGCCCCGTGGGAATATTTTTTCTCCATGGAAATTTGTCAGGTGCTCCCCCTCAAGTCTTTGGAGATTCAGTTGTCATACGTTTACAGTACTCTACTGGCCTGGCTTGATAAACAGCTGGAACATAGAGTACTTGTAATTAATCCTTGCTGCATCCTGTCCTTCAGAGAGCTTTGCACTCTTTTATACTGTGAATGCTCTGAGAATTCCACCTCTACCCTTCAATTGCCCCAACATTGCTGAAGGAGGTGAAGCAATAACATTTTTCCTTATACCCCATAAGATTACTGTTAAATCAAAAGTTCATTTTTTAACTCTCACAGAGTCATGTGCTATATGAAAGGCCTTCAAAAATAAATGCTTATTGTCTACAGACACAAGACAGTGTTGCAGAGACTCACGCAGTCCCAGGTAAACCGTTAACAGACAGGAGAGAAGGCGTGGAGCTAGACAACAAGAGCTGCAGACTTCACACTGCCACCGTGCTCTTGACCTCAGCGTTGGGCTGGGCTAGGTCGGCAGACCTGTGTCCATCTGTGCAGACTGTGCCCTTGGGACATCCCTGACACACTGAAGCTGCTGGTATGCTGGGCTATGTGAGTGGCTAAATCAATTCACACCTAAAACTCAAGGTTATTAATAACTCTGAATTTTATGTGAGTCATTCATTTGTAGACATATTTTCACACTCAAAGAAACGTGTGAACAAAATGTAAGTGGATTCATTTAGCACTAAATCTTGTGACTCGTTTGTTGGAGCAAAGTGCCATCTCCTTCCCTAGTTCTCTCACTCAAGGGAAACCGCAAATCTGGGCAGAGAGGGACAAGGGCTGCTCTCTCCTCCTGCTCGCAGCGCCCTGGGACACAGCCTTGAGTGGAGGGTAAGGTTATGGTGTAAAGTCATAAAGGTTTGTCTATAGAATAAATTATGCTACTTTAAATGTGATTTATTTATTCATTTGAAACAGAAAGCGTGAGCTAGCAAATGAGAGAGAGAGAGATCTTCTTTCCATTGGTTCTCTCCCCAGTAGCCTGTAATAGCCAGACCTGGCTTAGGTGGAAATTGGGAGGCCAGAGTACTATCTAAATCTCCTATGTAAGTGGACTTTGGCCCTTTGGCTCCAAGAAAGGTTATTTTTTCCAAGAAAGGTTATTTTTTCAGATTCATCCATATGCTGACATTATGAACCAAACATAGCTTCCCTTTCAAAACCCAGTGAAACCCCCAGGCCTCAGAGCCTCTCTGGGGTCACAGAAGCTGTGCTCTCAGCAGGAGCATCCATCTGAGGGTCTTATATCAGCCCCACTCCCTCCATGGGCCATTTGTCCTTGGCAGGGGCTGAGTCTTTCCCAAGGGGAAATGACACCATTTCTGAGTGACCCATCTAAATCCTCTCTTACTCCAGTTATATGCAGGCATGCAAGTCCTAACAGGGACGCTGCAGGCACTAAGTTCCCCCCATTTAAGAGATTATAAGTAAGCATATGCATAGTGAAGTGTTTTTGGTCATCAGAAAGGGAGGGCTTAAGTCTCAAAATATTGGAAGATCCTGGAGGAGGCTTTTCATTCTGTCCGGACTACTGATATTTTCAGTTCTCTATGTGTGTTAAAACTACAAATCTTTACGATTTATCATGATTGCATAGATCAGAGAGGTCAGTTCAATCAGGGCTGCATACTCCAGAATGGCCCTCACCTAACAGCTTGAATGACCACTGCAGCAACAGAGGACATCCTGGGCTGTGAGGCTCAGTCAGCAGACAAGCCTGGGCTTCTTCACATGGTGATGGCCTCAGGCTGCCCAAAGGCATTGGCACAGCCAACCCTGATGTGCCAGCCATGTGACAGCTTCTGCTTGCCTCATGTGTGCTAAAGTTCTTTGGGGAAAGCAACAGCAGGTGCAGCTCACACTGAGTGTGGGAAGACAGAGCCAAAGAGCACAGAGAGAAATTGCGGTGGCTGGAGCTGTAGTATAATGGCAAAGACCTGCAGTGTGCTGACATGGATGTTGGTTCAAGTCCCAGCTGCTCCCTGCTAATGTTCCTGAGAAAGCAGTGGAGGAAGGCCCATGTGTTTGGGGCCTTTACCTGTGTGGGAAGCCTGGAAGAAACTCCTGGCTCCTGGCTTTCACCTAGCCTATCCCACGTCATTGTGGCCATTTGGGAATAAACTAGCAGATCTCTCTCTCCCCACTTCTCTCTTTAATTCTTCCTTTGAAATAAATAAATGGATTATTTTTAAAAATATATTTTACTTTTTATTTGAAAGGCAGGTTTACAAATCGGAGGGCTAGAGAAAGATCTTCCATTTGCTAGATCACTCCAACAACAGGTGTAGCTGAGCTGATCTGAAGCCAGGAGCCAGCAGTTTCTTCCAGGTCTTCCATATGGGTGCAGGGCCAAAGGACTTGAGACATCCTTCACTGCTTTCCCAGTCCACAAGTAGGGAGCTGGACCAGAAGTGGAGCAGCCGGGAAATAAATTGGCGCCCATATGGGTGTTGATGCTATAGGGCAAAGGATTAGCCTGCTAAGTCATAGCACTGACCCTGATAAATAAAATTCAATCTTAAGCAAAGGAAATTGTGGCTACAACAACAAATAACGCTACTCACTGATTTTAGAGACATTAGGGGAGCAGACATTTGGCAGAGCAGCAAAGATACCCAGATCCCATGTCAACATGCCTAAGTTTGTTTCCCAGTTCTGGCTTCTGCCTTCCGGCTTCCCAGAACATAGGCCCTGGGAGGCAGTGGGAATGGCTCAAGTAACTGTAGAAACGGCTCAAGCAAAGCTGTAGGTGTTTGGAGGATGAATTAAGAGATGAGAGTTCTCTCTCTAATATAAGCATTTTTTTTTTAAAGCTTTAGTTATTTTTATCGTAAAGGTAGATTTACAGAGAGAAGCAGAGACAGAGAGAAGGTCTTCCACCTCCTCAAAGGGCCACAACGGCCAGAACTGTGAGATGATGCGAAGCCAGAAGCGTCTTCCAGGTCTCCCACATGAATGCAGGGTCCCAAGACTTTGGGCTGTCCTTCTCTGCTTTACCGGGCCACAAACAGGGAGTTGGATGGGAAGTGGGGCAGCTGGGGAATGGACTAGCTGGTCTAGTTCTCTCCCTGCCCTCCTACGACTTTCAGCTGTGGGCCTCCACCATGGTTTGCATTCCCCACGACTTGCTTCAGCCAGAGGCCTTTGGAGGTGACCTTGAAGGACCAATCCTGCTCACAGGAAGGATCTCGGTGGCCCCAGGGACACAGGCCTCCGACGCATTTAGATCCTCTGGAGCAGACTGCCATGTGACCGGGCTGTGGGCTCTGGGCAACCTGGTGCATCAGAGGTCCTCAGGAGATGGAAGAATGGACTAACTGTGCTTCAAAGTGAACCTGAGCCCTAAGCTGAGGGCGCAGCCGACTACAAGCGGTCCCAGCATAGCCGAATACGTTGCTTAAACAGCAAGCCCATCGCGAAGGCGATCCTGGAGGCAGGATACACGCGGATATGAACGGCTGACAATTCTAAAATGCAATTAAAGCTGCTCAGTCTCTACTTGGCCTGTCCAACACTGTCCCCATTTTTTTACGTAAAGAGGAGTGTGTTTTCCAACTTGTTTCATTTTCTTTGGGCGGAACACAGCCGACTGTTTATTCTGATTGTTCCCACCACTTGGCCTGTTCTGTTTGATGAGAGTGTATTTTTAAGTCGTTGTTTGTTTTCCTCTAATGAAACACTGAAACACTGGGGCAGTTTGGGTTCTTTTTTTTTTTTTTTTCTTTTCAGTGGAATGAAACTGATGAGTATCCCACATGCGGTGGAAACAATTGGTTTCACGCACGCTGGCGCACAGCGCCTCACAGAGCTGCGACTGTTTATACGGCTCTCATTTCCTTGTGGAAATCCTTCCCCTTTGTCCGATAAAGCCCTGCAGACTCGCACCTCGCCCACGTGACAGTTTTGGACTCAAGTGGCTGCATCCTGTCAGTCGCCTCTGGGATGCAGCAGAGTGTTGGACAAAGAGCCAAGCGATTTGTCGCTTCCCCTTGCCCATTATGGACACTACGACTGCTTTTTTTTTTTTTTTAAGATTTATTTTATTTTTATTGTGAAGTCAGATATGCAGAGAAGAGGAGAGGCAGACAGGAAGATCTTCCACCTGTTGTTTTACTCCTCAAGTGGCCACAATGGTCGGAGCTGCATTGATCTGAAACCAGGCCAGGAACCTCTTCCAGGTCTCCCACCCGGGTGTGAGGACTCAAGGCTTTGGGCCGTCCTCCACTGTTTCCCAGGCCACAAAAAGGAGCTGGATGGGAAGCAGGAGCATTGGGATTAGAACCAGTGCCCATATGGGATCCTGGCACATGCAAGGCGAGGACTTTAGCTGCTAGGCTACCATACTGGCCCATCAGACACTACTACTGCTTTAGCTCCCATATTCAACCCCACCTGCACCACCATATGCAGTGGAAGTTCACCAGACTCTTTCCGCCTCCAGCTGTGGTGTGTGGGCTGATAGATCCAAGATTGTCTAATCAGTGAGTGGCATTCCTCGGGTCAAGGAGATTGGGTCGGGGCAAACAACGTGACCAGATTCTAGTCAATGAGATCCAACAAAAGGTTTCTTAGCCACTTCAGGGTCCCAGGATTCCTACTCACGATGGTGGTCTCACTGTGAGAGGTGGTTTGTCTTTCTGTGGATGATGCAGTGGTCAGATTGCCAGCCCAGGAAAGAGCCGAGCCAGTACATAAACAGGGAAGGGCCAGCCAAATCATAGAGACTGGAGGCTGATGGGTGCACGGCTGATGGGTGCACGACCGATGGGTTCCTGGCATCTGGACTTTTCCTATTAAACCAGCGTATCTCTTTTAAGATATGAGCCTGTTGAGATGCAGTTCTCTGCTCCATTCCAAAGCAGCATGGCCGCTGGAGCCATTGTTACCAAAGAACTGTGAATCGTACGATGAGAATTCAGTATTGGGAAATAGCGGCATAGGTATGTGAGTGCAGATAAGGAATAAATGCAGAGCAGACCTGCACGTAGTCGACTTCTTCCTACAAGCTTCCAAAAGAGACAAGGCCGGAGTGCCCCGACGAACCTTGTAAGTAGCAAAGCTGGGATTCCTAGTAGTCTTACAAACACTACATTTCAAAATGTAAGCCACACCTGGCCAGATGCCTTCAGACAAACCCCCTGGGTTACCTGGTGCTGGCCAGTAGCTTCTCCTACCCTTAACAGCTGTGTCCAAAGCCTCCTATTCCTTTGCTAGAGTTCTTATGAAATATTTGCACTGAAAACAATTCTGTGTGTCTTCTTGGTCTTCTGTGTACACCAGGCTTGATAACCTTCCCAATATTTGTGTAAGTGGCTTGGTGTTTCTCTACGGAGAAATGCCGATTAAGCTAAGCCCCTCCCCCCATTGACCAAGCATTAGCCTGGCACCCTGACACCATACAAATTATGTAGGTCACCCCCTAGCTGGACTAATTCCCTCACTCAAGAAATCGGTGAGGATACTTCTCAACGAGTTCTGCCAAGAATTCTGCTGGCAATTGTCGGCCAATAAAATTGTAAGTTCCTGGCTTCAAATGAGTGACTCGGTAAACAGTCTCCCCTGGAGAGGCTACTGAATTGTTTATATGTCCACTGCCACCCTCTTGAAAACTCTGAAATCTAAAAACTCGAATGGGAGGTGGGGCATGAACCATGATCTGCCTGCATCCGAATACAGGTAGCTCAGTTCCCTTTGGCTAGGTAGGTAAGAGAGTGCGACCCAGTTTTGGCGAATGAGATGAATGGGCTTCAGAGAAGGATTCGCTTTCTGATGAAAGAAAACTCAGGAGGCTGTATAAAAACAAACAAAAACAAACAACTCAAAACTTAGATTATAACCACAAATCTTGACCTGCTCAGTCCCTCGCTCCTCCCCTCCAGTTTGCGAGTCTGTTGCGGGGTGAGAGTGGAGCATGGACTCTTTTTCGGGGTGGAGGGCGCAAAGCCACATGAACACATGCTGATGATGTGGCAGCAAGATGGGAAGGACCTTTGGCCACTCACTGGCGATCCCACTGATCTGCTGGACCAAGCCTGGGGTTGCCCACGCCCACCCTCCCTGTTGCACCTGCGTGTTAAATGTCTTTACTGTGTAAATCATTGTGTGGTGGTTCGTAGCATTGAGGGTGATGTACATGTGATTCTGTCTCTTTTTAAAGATTTACTTATTTTTATTGGAGAGTCAGATACACAGAGAGGAGAAGGGACAGACAGGAATATCTTTCATCTACTGATTCATTCCCTGAGTGGCTGCCATGGCCGGAGCTGAGCCGATCTGAAGCCAGGAGCCAGGAGCTTCTTCCAGGTCTCCCATGGGGGTGCAGGGTCCCAAAGCTTTGTGCTTTCCCAGGCCACAAGCAGGGAGCTGGATGGGAAGCAGAGCCGCCGGGACTAGAACTGGAGCCCATATGGGATCCCTGCGTGTGTAAGGGGAGGACTTTAATCCTTGTGAAAAAGAGAAGAAGGATCCAACAAAGCCTGGCGACAGACTCACGTTTAGGAAGCTTTGTGTTCATTAAACTTTCAGTTTGTTTTTTAATACAAAGAGCCTCACATGAAATGTGTTTTCATGGCAAAACCTACTCCCTGAAAACACACCCAAGCCGCCTTCCTCCTCCGGCCACCCCGTGTGTTTTCCGAGGAGTAAAGGTCAGAGAGATTCGTTTCAGTTGGGAGCTCCAGGAGGGTGGTTATTTCTCCAAAATGCTTGGCTTCCTGCGAGTAAAACACAGACTCCTTGCATGAGAGTGCTGGCTAAGTGAGGCATCTCTCTCCTTCTCCAACCCGCTCCTTGCACGAATTGGAGAGCCAGTCTGAGGCTCCTCAGCGGGACAGGGTTGATGGATCCCCTGTAGACAGTGGCCTCCACCCCCACCCCTGGCAGAGGCCACAGGCCAGAGTGAGCGCTGACTCACGGGGCCAGGGGAAAATGGCCTGAGCTTAGCCAGAGGTAAGCAGTGTCCGATTCCTCCTGAAGGGAGGAGGGGCAGGCTACCCCAGGAGGGCCCTATCTATTCCATGGAGCAATTAATGCCACTGTTTGTCTTGAAAAAGCCATTTCCCTTTAAGCTGGGGAGAGTCATTGGCCCCCATCTTGACAGGACGTGCTAATGACCGCTAATGGATACATTTTTCCAATAAATGTAGAGGCACCAGAAAACTGCCAGATATTAAATAGAGTCCCACATGTCTTATCGGAGACTATAATGGCCCTATCAAGTGACCTAAGGGAAAGAAATGTGACTCTTCAGAGGTTAAAGGAACCTATTCCTCCTTTGTGTTCTGCCTGGACATTGCTGGGGAGAAGAGTAACTCTGTCCCAGCAAATGTTTACAGGGACTGTATTTCGAGTTAAATGATGCATTTCCTATTGGTGGCAAAGGAAATATGAAACAGATACCCCTGTGCTGTGTGTTTATGTAAATGGCCATGCAGCTTAAATCCTGGTCAAATATCTGGCTCTGGGGATTTTCAGCCCAGAAATCAAAGAGCCCAAATAATTTGTCATAATTTTGGTTAGTTCTTTTTTTTTTTTTCCCAGTACCTTCTGAGGACACATTTTTTTGGGGCGCGTGGAGCTTGGTAATTTTAAGTTCTTGAAAATGTTTCTCAAGAGTCAAGCAATTCCTAGTACTCGACTGTTGGGGACACTTCTTGAAATACATAGAAGATTCCAATAAATTAATAAGAAAAGGACAACCTAAGGAAAAAAAATAGATGCAGGAAGCCAGAAATTTAATGAAGAGGAAATGGCCAATAATCATCTGAAAAGACGAATGATCTAGTCTCCTGCCACTTGCTGCTCTCAGGTAGGCACTGTAGGCCTCCTCTGCCCGTAGTATTGTGGATAGCAGCATTCATTGTAATTGCTGCAATAATGCTCCACTAAAGGATGCACTACCATTTCATTGATCTCATGATACACGGAGTATGAATTCATATTTGCATAGCTCAAAAACAGGTCAAGGACTTGAATAGGTGGCATAAGGGTGCTAGACATACCTTCAAGAACTACTAAAACAGGTGAAGTGATGATACAAATCATCTTTATCATAATATTTGCCTGGAGGAGGGGGACATTGATGTTGGGGTTTTAGAGATAGGATGGAACAATGTCTCAGTTGCCTTTTGCTGCGTGACAAACACACCAAATTATAATGGTTTCAAATAGCAGCCTTCCTCTGGGTTCCGGTTTCTCTGTGTGTTTTTCCCCTCCCATAAGATAGCCTGGAGTTTGTTTTGTTTGTTCAGGAAGAGCTCCTATCTGCTGGCTCACTGTCCAGCGTGGGCTGGGTTGGGGTTGGAGTCAGGAGCTAAAAGCTTGATCCAAGGCTCTCCTCTGAGCTGCAGGAACCCAAATCCTCGAGCCACAACCACTGCCTCCCAGGGTTTGCCTTAGCAGGAAGCTGGAGTTAGGAGCCAGAGCTGGGAATCAAACTTGGCCACTCTGATATGGGATGCAACATTTTAACCAGATTCTTAACTACCAGACTAAATGTCTGCTCTCAGCCTTTATAAAGAGAAGCATCCACATAATACTTGTGTAATTAAAACTCAGTGGTAATTGAGCATATTACCTAATGTGTACTCTGTGATCACCTGCTTTTAGGAAGTGTCACACATCTCCTGGGAATTCCTAGTGCCAAAAGGGGGAAAAAAAGGACGACCACGGAAAGAAGCTTGCCCAAGGCTTTGAGGTCTTGCAAGAAGCAAGGTAATGCTTTTTGATGATAGGAGCTGGACAGAGAAGCAGAGACGGTGTGTCTTCTCGTGGAGAATGTCTTCCTCACGTTGACTCTGTCACTCCTGTCTCCATGAACCTCGCCTGCAGGTGCAGGCTGCACTGCCCATCAAGGCCTCTGCACACCTCTGCTGTCTGGAGGATGTGGCTGCAAGGACAGAAGGTCAAGGTGTCTCTGCAGGCCCAGGTCAGGTTACCTGTGCTCTGTCCCTGCCTGTCACGTCACCCTGTCAGTGACCTGGTCTTGAATTAGCTCGCCTTCTTGACCCAGGCTCTTGTTTGCTGCAACCCTTGTGACCTTCATGAATCAATCCTCTGCACCCGCCTGGACTTACAGACCTTCTGTTTGTCCCTGCTGCATAGCTCCTTGGATTTTTCTTAATTTGGAAGTGAATTCATGTCATAAGGAAGTCAAACAGTGAGAGGCTCCTCTGTCTAGTCCTATCCTACATTCCTACTTCCCACAATTCCGTGTCAGCCTGGAGGATTTTCCATGTGTCCGTAAACACACAGGAGTGTGCCTACTTGAACAAAAAGGGCATTGACACTTTCATACAGTTTTTTATTTTTTTTCTCATTTAATATTACGTGAAGTACATCTTTCCATGTTTATGCATGGCATAATTTACTGATGTACATGTATTTGTTCTCTAGGCAAGGATGGAGATCTCTCACCTGCTGGCTTATCCCCAGGTGCCTGTGGTCGCTGGGATGGGGCCAGACTGCAGCCAGGGCTCTTCTGTGGGTGGCAGGGAACCCAGTGACTCCCACCATCTTCGCTGCCTTAGAAAGAAGCGAGAATGGAGCTGGAACGGCGCTCTGGTGTGGGTTGTGGGTGTATTAATCACTAGGCCAGAAGCATGTCCCTGTGTAACTCTGTTAACAGAGGCAGAGGTCAGAAGTGTGGAAGTCTGTTGATGCATTCAGCTCTTTTCCTCCAGGTCAACCATAGGGCATTCAAGTCATGAAGGGCATTCAAGTCATACCTACATAAGGGTTGTCAGTGCAAGGTGGGAAAGGCTCTTTGGTCAGTTAAAAGAGGAAGCTGGGACTGAGACCGGCCAGTGACCAGAGAGGTAGAGGGATGACCCCTGGTTTAGTCAATATGCCACAAGGAGCCAAATGATACCTGCTTTGTTGTTGTTTGAGGGCATTTGATAGAAATGATTCTTAGCGAGGTAACTCAAAAGGCAAACTTATTTGTTTCAAGTCTCAGCTGTAAGAAAGCACCCCTACCCCCAGGGCTAGAGGAATGACAGGAAGTGGTTGGGATGAATGACATGCCAAACTCAGAGTCTGATCTGGGGCTGGGACTCAGACCTCTGCAGGGTGCCTGGACTAGCTGCACACCTGCTGAGGAGCCTGCAAGCTGGAGGTGGCAGCCGCTCCAGGAGCTGCCACTGCTGGGTGGGAAGCCTTACAAGAACAAGAAGAGGTGGAAGCCCACAGAGTGGATGTGTTCCGCTGTCTGCCTCAGTGTCTGGCTGTCGGTCTGCTTGCTGGCCTGCAGCCTCACAAAGCTCTGGCTGTAGAGGGGAGGGGTCCAGTGTGTGCTGGGGGTGGGGGCGGCAGGTGGGTACACAAAGGCTGTGAAGGGTCACAGAGGGTCAGTGAGGGGGTCATTTTCGAGACTCAGGCTATCACTGCACCAACCCTTTCAAATAACAGCAGGTGGCCGTCCCGCCCTGGTGACAAATTGTGAAGGCTCCATGCCAAATGTGCTGGCTCTCCTGTTCTCATCAAATGATTTAAGGCAGGTACAGTGATCGCATGAGTATTGTGGTGGCAAATGGCCATTAGCCATCCCTGTGGTAGAAGGCTCCTGCACTGTGTGTAATTACTGCCGCAGAGCCAGATCTTCTTGGCTGTCCCCTTCCTGTTTGTGAGCCACTATCACCAGCCTCTGTGTGTGGCTGCTTATCTGCAGTTCCATGGATGATTTGCGAGCTGTGAGCGGGTGGGCCTCAGTGGGCACCATGCTTGGTGAGTACTTGGTCCCTGTCTCTTCTTCTCAAGGATGCCCGCTTTTCCTGCCTGGCCCGAGAGGGTAGCCATGGGCTCAGAGGCCGTGAACACAGTTCTAAGGGCGGTGCTGACGTCAGAAGGCCCGCCCCATGGAGCAGCTCCAGCCGAGAGCATTCCAGAACTGTCCGCTTGGATTATGAAAGCAGGAAGCACGTTAGATCGCCCCTCACCAGCTGGGGTCGCGTCAGGGCGATGCTAGCAGTGAGTAAATACGAAGCTTCCTTTTTCTTTTTTTAAGCAAAAGGAACACAATCTATTATGATTATTAATGATTTTGTTCCATAATAAAGACAAACGCCGTCTTCATACTTCTAGTTCTAATACCAGACATCCACTTTAAATTTTTTATTTAAAAATTTTACTTTTCGTTATTATTTTACAATGTTTCAACATTAAAACATTTTTAAATTTTCATCTTTAATTACTATTTAACAGATTCAATGTGATTTGTAGATACAAGTTTAGGAATGCAAGGATATTCATTTCCTGCCGCCTGCCCCTGCCGGTCAACCCTCCTCCCACTGCCTCTCTTCTTTTTCTAACTTTTGAGATAACACATTTTGGGTGTATACTGTGGTAAATGGCTAACTATTTCACTGAATAAGAAATTTTAACAAGTAACAGGCAAAGAGACCTCAGTGTCGTGAGCCTGTAGACCATGGCTATGCACAACCATTGAATAGAAAATGACCATTAACATTTTGCCACATTCACTTCCAATGTAGTTATCGTATATACATACACATAAATACCATTTTCTTCATAATAGAGGTTCTACTCTTCGAGGGAGGGAATAAAGCTTCCAAGAACAACAACAACAAAAGGAACTGCATTGTGGAGCAAGAGAGCGTGCTGGTGTGGATGAGCCTCTGCAGCTGCGAGATCCCTGCCTGTGCTGACGGGAGGGAGCGGGAGGAGGAAAGAGAAGGCAGAGGTCGGGGTGCAGGGCCTCATAGGTGCAAGGGCTGGTGAGCTGGAGACCCATAAGGTGGGTTTGCCAGCTAAAATACAAGAAATCTGCTTAGATTCATAGAATGAGTATATATTTACATCATATATTGTATCGCATGTATGATATATATTGTACATAACACATTATATGTTATATGATATATAATACACAAAGATATTGATGTATATTGTATAATATATAATATCTATGGTATTGTATATGATATGTATATAGTATCTAATACAATTATATAATACACCACACATAAAATATATTGATGTATTATGTATTACTTATATATATGAGAGAGACACACACAGGCTGAGAGAGAGCTCCCATCTGCTGGTTCACTCCTCGGCTGTTCACTATGACTTCAGCTGGGCCAGGCAGGACTGGGGCTGCAAGCCAGGAACTCAATTCAGTTTTCCCACGTGGGTAACAGGAGCCCCAATCCCTCTAGCCACTCCCTGCTGCCTTCCCGGGCCTGCATTAGCAGGCAGCTCCAATCAGGAACTGTACCTGGGAACCAGACTTAGGTACTCAGAAGGGGGATCCAGGTATTTAAATTGGTTTCTTAACCACTACAGTCTAAATGCCTGCTCCTCCAGTTAAATTTGCAATGAGAATTAGCAGATTTAGCAAATGAGAATACAGGACTCTCCGCAAAATCTGAGTCACAGTTGCAGTCAAACAATGAAAAACGTTATACTGTAAATATATCCCATGTAATACTTGCGACCCATTCATATTAAATATTGTTGCCAGCATAATTTATTAAATATTATACCAACAATGTCAGGACACACTTAAACAACACAATGATGGACTTATAACTGCTCATGAAAGACGATACTATTGTAATTATATGGGGAAAATAAGTTGTAGGGAGGGAATATGGGGGAGGGAAAATTCCAGCACCTATGGAATTGTAACATAAAAGTAAAAAAAAATATATATAGAGGAGGAAAAAATATTGTTGTTTTTCTACCATGCACAGACACAAGTCTAGGCTGTATGGTGTCTACACCTAGACTACATTGTGTGTACTGACATGGATGTGGTCCACCGTGGACCTAGATGCTGTTATATGGAGCTGTTATATGCTGTTATATACTGGGAAAGCAATGGAGGATGGCCCATAGCCTTCAGGGCCTGCACCCATGTAGGAGACTCGGAAGATGCTCCTACTCCCTGGCCATTGCAGCCATTTGGGAAGTAAACCAGCGGATGGAAAGTTTTCCACACCCCCCTGCCCCAGCCCCACCATTTCTCCTCTCTCCATAACTTTTCAAATAAAAATATCTTAAAGAAAAAAAGAGTCGTGACAAATATCAACAGTGATGTTACTCTTGCATAGAATTACAAATATCCACCAAAACATTGTGTCTCATATTTCAAAATAAATGAGTCCATGAAATCCTTATCAGAGGCAGGCTAAAAAGCAAAGAATGCAGACGACATCTATAAAGCCTTGATGCTAGGATGACTCCCTTTGTTGTGAGATGGCTGGGAGCCTTTTGCAAAAGCTGCTGCCAATCAGGCTTGCCTATCTTGCAGGGTTAATTACCAGCACTTGGGCAAGCAATAGGCAGGGAGGGGGTGGTTGTCTGCACAGGGATGTGAATTGAGCCATTCTAGGGCTTATGACTAATTACAAACGCAAAGCACTTAAAGGCTGTGATTTAAAAAAAAAGAAGAAAGCAAGCAACCAAGGCACAAAAACCCCCAACCTCTTCAGAATTCTAATGCCAGTGGGCCCGTGACTGCGTGACTGGGAGGCAGCCGGGCTAGCTAAGAATCTTCTGGCTCCTGACTGCCCCGCAGGCTGCCACATCCCCAGCCACTCTTCCTGGCTGGCTCTGGGGAAAGGCTTCCTTTGTGTCAAGCAGGATTGACAGGGAATGTGTCGATTCCATATCCAGACGTGCTCTGAGCCCTTGCACCGTAAATCTACCATTGATTGGCTGCTCCTACTAAGCGTGGAAGATCAGATTAGCACAATGCAGATCCCCTGCCGGGGTGGGGAAGAGTAGGACTGTGTGTGCAAGCTTTGGTCCCCTGTAGTTCCAAACCACCAATAATAAATAAGGTATGCAAATTAGCAAGCAATTAATAGCACTTATTAACATCTCCTAGACTGTGAGTGGAGGAGTTGTGAATGTTTGCCAAGGAGGAAAAGCACATTTGTGCATCTCATGGCAAAAGGCTGTCTGGTTAGGCGGAAACCCTGAGCTTGCTGGGAAGGAGGAAGGAGAAAGGGTGCTGAGTGCACCCTCCCCTCTCCCCACCTTGGGCTTCTCTGGAAAACTGGCCACGCAGTTCAAGCATGGGAAGTGATTTGCTATGCGATGAGGAGTCGGGCAAGAAGGAGTTATTCTCTCTGAGGCTACTGTCTGGTCCAGACCCTCTCCCAGCAGCCCTTGGGAAGCAACCAGGACAATGTAAGGCCCCAGACTAAAGGGAAGAAGTGGGCTGCCATGATTCTTATTTCCTCCTTTATCTCACCTCCCACATGTCAATTCAGAGGCTAACTTAGTTCTTCTGACACCCTTTGAGCAGCTCTTGTCCATGCTGCATCAGGATTCTTTAAAGGTCCCTCTGCTTGTAGAATGAATACAACTGAAGGACGGGGACCTCGAGTCAGTCAGCTCTGAGCATGTAGAGCTGAGCTCAGAGCTTGTGCCCGAAAGGGCTTGGTTGGGAAGGAACAGTGTCTTGGGTGTCGAGAGCAGGAAAGAGGTAAAGAGAAGAGCCTTGTACATGGAACAGTGACAGTGGAAAATATGATCGGCTGCCTTTTAAAAGTTAAAATTTGGTAGGTGTCTTGAAGGCTGTAGAAACTGCAGCAAGCACTGACCAACCAAATCACAAGTACTAAGAACCCTTGATAAGAGGGTGGATGGTTCACAGGAACAAGGCAGATCATCCAGTAACATTGTGAACATTTGATGTATGTCCTGGGTGAACTCAGCTCAGTGGCCAAATCTTTCCAGACGGTTCCCTTTATAACGTTCACTGCATATTTCTTTGCTTGTAGCAGGCACTGCCTTTTCCAAGTATTAGGTATAAGAAAGTGGCAATGCCACAGCCAAGCCCAGCAGAACTTACTCTTCTCCCAGCTCCTGGGGCCTGCTGTGGATCCTGGCTCCAAGCTCCTCCCCCTGCACCTGTTTTGAAGGGCCTGGATGCGAGCCTGCCTGGTTGAGTCGCATTTTCAGTCTGCATTATTGGCTGGCTGACAGTATTTTCTTTTCAGAGAGCACAATCACGCATCTCTCTAAAGGACACATCAGCTAAGATCAGATCTCCCCGAGGGCAGCCAACCATTGTAAGATGAGCATCCAACGAGCTGGGAAGCCTTCTCCTCCTGTGGCACTTCCAGCGTGTTCATCACACCCCCAGGACAGTTCAGCGGGGACTGCCAGTGCTCCAGCCACAGCCAGTGCAGGGGGGCTTGTCAAAGAGCATGAGGAAAATTACTTACATTTCCCCCTATTCTTTCTATAAAAATTTATTTACCATTTACTCAATTGAGCTCCACAGTAGGCTAATGCGGCAGGAACACGGATCATCACAACTGCCCTGGATTGTTGCTTTTGCCCTCATCCCTAAAGTCTTTTCCCAATTCAGAGGCCAAAGCGTCCTGCTGACAGACACATCAGTGTGTCATGCCTGTGTTCGGAACTCTCCAGCAGCCCTCACTTGTATCAGAGGTAGAGGCAGAGCTTTCCAAGCGGCTAAAGGCACTACCTGGTTGAGCCCTGGCCCCCAGCCTTTGCTGAACTGATTTCACTCTTCAGTAACCACTGTCATCTTGGTCCTGGAGCACACTAGGTGACTCCCAGGGCTTTTACCTTCTTCATTCCACCTGCTGGGAACATTCTTCCCCCACAATCTCACAGCTTACTCTCTCATCTCCTTCAAAACTTTCTGTGAACATCCACCTCTTTGATGAGGTCTGCGCAGGTGTGTCTGGTATAACCTGTCCTTCAAACTGCCTCCTTCCTATTTCCCTGTTCTATTATTCTCATAGAACTTATCATTTTCCAGTGTAACAGATGCTTCATGTATTATGTTTATCAGAGTTTCTCTTCCCACAGGGAAATGTTGGCTCTGTGAGGATGTGGGTTTTTTTTTTTTCCCAGTGGGATGGCTGAATTATGTGTATTAGAATGTTTAGAATTATGGCAGTATATGATAGGAGCTCCATAAATGTTTGTTGATTGAAGCCAACTTGGTTTTAAGAAGAGGAACCTGAGCCTAAGCCAAAGTCACAGACGTTACCAGGCATCAGAAGAGGAACTGAGCTTCCTCTGCGCTAAAACGCACTTTCCTCGTGAGGTCTTTACATCTCTTCCACTGACAGCAGGATTCAGGAGGAAACCCAAATCGACACATGTTCTTGGGTTTGCTGTGTTTACCTGTAGATTAAGGTCAAATATGAATTTACAGTAAAATTCACTTTCTTGAAGATGTCCTTTGGGGGATGATTTTTACATTCGTGTGTCTCTACTTGCAGAATAAATCTCAGGCAAGGAGTCTTGCTGTTGCTTGGGATGATGGTGGAGGAGGGTGGAGGGAGGTGTGGCTGAGGAGGAGGAATATAGAAACATTAGCTCTTCAAGGGAGCTGCTCTATTAATAAAGCCAGTTGCCTCCTCTATGACAGGGAGGCCTGGCGAACCAAATAGAAAATGACTTGTCTTTAAAGGGACAGACTCACTGAGCCACCATCTCTGACTCCCCTCTTGCAACTTCTCACAAGGCTAGTGGATTCATTTCTAATTTATATGAGGCAGCTTATGAGTCATGGTTAAGATTAATTTCCATCAGGACCCTCCATCACTAAACACTGTGGTAACCTGTTGAAAATGTCTGTTGCTGGGTAACAACCCTCCCCCCAAACAAACTCAGTTGGTTCAAGTAGAACCCATTCTACTTCCTCGTAAGTCTGTGGGCCAGGATGACAGTTTCTCCTCCAGGGGCTATCTGCTGGGGGTATTCATCTGACTGTGATCAGCTCCTGCAGGGGACATCTGCTGGGGGTATTCATCTGACTGTGACCAGCTGATGGCTGGGCTTGGCTGCAGGTGAGGCTGCCTGTTCATCTCTACTTCCTCAGAGCTCTTCTCTCACAGCCTCTATTTCCATCGAAGGTGTTGGCTTCCCTCCGAGCGTGATATCCAAAGGCTCAGCCCTGAGAGTAGTACAGCAATAATGCCCTTCCATGTTCCACTGGTCAAAGCAGGACACAGAGCATCCCCCATTCAAGAGTTGGGAATGGACTCTCTTGAGGATAAGGCAGCCAACCTTATTGAATATTTCCTGCCAATATGGGTGGAAGTCCCCATTTGTGCTTGTGTTTTATCTCCGTTTTCTGTGTAAAGAAAAGACCAAAAAAAAAAAAAAAGGTGAATTCAAGGAACCTTTACATGTGAGAGTCCCAAATACGCATTTCCAGTATTTAAGAACATTCGACACATTGCATTCCAGGGATTTCGCTGCCTCTACCCTGTCCCTGAAGAGGCACTACCTCTGCTTAGAGCCAGTCTGTCTTCCCACAAAAGTTGATCCCAAAATATTAGGTCTCCATCATCATGAAACCCTCACAGCCAAATTTTCCCCCTCCCTATCGCTTCTCCTTCTTCTGAGACTTTGGGGTCCCGGGGCATCTTTTTAAAATTGTCATTGACTGGCTCTCACTGACTGGTTCCTACTAATTCTGCATTTTACATGGGAATTGCTTCGCATTGGATACTGTTGAATATACCAAGTCATATATTTGGGCAAGCTAAGTAGCAATCCATTGTAAGATGGCAGTGGTATTCCTTGGACTGAGCCCAAACAATATTTAAAGAAGTGAGTGGACCACATGAGCAGGGAGCTTAGAACACATGTGTCACCCATTGTAGTTGCAGTCATAACTCTCCCTTGGCTCACATTTATGGCCATGTGTGGGATTCCATGAGACCAGTGGGAGGAAGAGAAAAAAGTCTTAGCTTGGTTTAATTTGGATTTGCTCCATATGTGATTGCAAAAGGAAATGAATCGTTATTCTACAACACTCAATGTGGCTCTGAAAGGAAGTAAAGAAGGAAAATCGTGTTGATAGATGGAGCTGCAAAGGTTGTTTTTGATGAACCAAATACTGACAGGCAACTGCTAATGACTTAATGGGCTGATAGCACGTTTGGAAGGAAAATGATTAGAAAATGAAGACAAGCAGGTCTGGACTGTCTATGGGAGGCCACGGGAGGGAGATAAAGCATGAAGATGTTTGTCTGACATGTTAATGTGCACCAGGAAATGCCCATGATAAAAGTGAGTTTGGGCATCTCAGCAGACCAGAAGCCTAGCCAGTTTTCATTAGTCAGCTTTTGTCCTACGATCCTTAGGAGTGGAGCCCATGAATGGAATAGCTGTTGTGGCAGAGCTAGAGGTTTCACATGGACCCATCTGCAAGGGTTGGGGGTCAGATGCCCAATCTGCTCACGACAGGCCAATGCTGAGCCCCTAGGGTGGTCGTGATCCTTGGGGAGATCTCTTGGTTACAATTTGTTCTCTCACAGCAACAAACACCCATTCTGAGTGGGAGTCTGCATTTCAAACCCACAGAGCTTCTTATAGCTCCATCCCTCAGGGGCTTGTGAAGACAGTGACCTGCACACATGGCTCCCCCACAACATAGGCTCTGATAGGTCAGCAACTTTACAGTGGAGAACTTGCCTTTGATCATAGATCCACTGTTGGCATCATGTCCACATCCAACCTCCCTGCCCCCTTCAATACTGCCAGCCTGGAAGAGCGCTGACATGACCACCTGAAGGTGGAGCATAGGACAGTTCTCTGGAATTAATTTTTTTTACAGCAAGAAATTTATCTTTCAATTACATTTCCTGTGATCTTTATAAAGTACCCCTATCTATGCAGAACCAAAGCACCTCTTGGTTCGTCATGACTATCAATGGCTAATTTAACTAACCCAGCTCTTAGTGAGCTGCGAGGGTCTCTCTAGAATGAGGATTTGATTTACACTACTAGGTTAGCTACCGAGACCAGTGTGAGCAATAGCTGAGAACAGATATTGGGCCAAGGATGGTGGACACCAGTGTGACTCTGTCACTAATATGTTTATCCACTACATGTCCTCTTCCCACTTTTCCTCCAGCAAGTGAAATCCCTGGGGACTCTCTGAACTTGGGAAGGCAGTGAGGTCAGGTGCACGAGGAGGACTGTGGTGATCAGGGCAGTGTGCCGTCGGGGTCTCCCTTGGTGAAAGGATTTGCCACTCAGCTGTCAGATCGCTTAGCTAACAGTTGCCTGCCGTCCATGTCTGACTGCCCTTTGCTTTTAGGTCTGGATAGCAGTTTTCTTGGCAGGCCTCAGCCAGTGACTAGGCAGGGCAGAGGATTTAGGGCCTTGCCACTTCTCCCCGATGGGCGCTTCACAGCAGTCTCAGTTTCCACTGGGTGGGCTGGGTCTTGGCTGGTGTGCTCTGTGATCTGAGGCTCCACCTGCCCAGTTTGGCCTCCTCTGTGCTTTGAAGATGCAATACACAGTCTGAAGAATGTTCCTCTCAACCCTGCTTTCTCTCCTTTTTATTTTTCACAACGTTTACTGCCAGTCAATCTCTTCTATTTTTGTCTTGGCATCTACTTCTCGGGGATCCAGCTAACACAGTAAGCCGGCAGCTTTTGATTGATAGACAAGCTTTATTTCTTCAAATCTAAGTTATCAGGCAGGAATGTGGAGCAACTGACATTTGCTGGTGCTGTTGGTGGCCGGTACGCCAATCCATTAAATCAGTTCAGAAGAGGATTGGAGAGTGTCTATGAAAGCTGAAAGCTGAATATTTGAATTCCCTGTGACCCGGCAATTGACTCCCAACATGCATGTTCATTAGAAATTTGCTCACAACAATAAACTGTGGATTGAATTGCATCTCCCGCCCCCCCCAACTTACATGTTCACTCCAAAACCCTCAATGTGATGAAATTTGAGAGATGTAATTAGGTTTAGGTGAAGTCACGCCGGTAGGACATTCATGGTGACATTTGTGCCCTTCTGGAAGGGGACAGAGAGCTTGCTCTCACTCTGCTTTGGGAGGTCGCAGTGGGAAGATGGCCATATGCAAGCCAGGAAGTGAGCCTTCATCAACACTGACCCCCTACTGCTCTGACCTTGGCTTCTAGAACTGTGACATATAGCTTCCTGTGGCTGAAGCCTGTAGTATCCTGTAGTATTCTCTCATGAAAGCTCGAGCTAACTAAGGAACAGCACTGTTCACATTGGCTAAAGTAGACACATGTCTAACAACAGCAGAATGGGTAAATTGTGGTGTATTCACAGAATGGAATGTTACACAGCCGAGAGAGCGTGCACTCTACAGATATGCACAAAATGTGACAGATTGAGACACAGCTACCAGAGAGACACCGGGCTGAAAAGAGGGCACATTACATGATTCCATTAATGTAAAGTTCTGACTCGGGTGAAGCTAATCCCTGTGAGGAGCCACGGGCCTGGTTATCTTTGCTGCAGAGTAAGGGATGACTTCAAAGCTGCACAAGGAGGTTCCTGCGCAATGCTCATATTTTGTTTCTTGACCTAAAGCTACATTTTAAGAGGCCATTGGTTCATATGCTGATGATACAGACTCTTTTCTCTGTGCATAAGATGCTATCTCAATAAAAAGCTTATAGATAGCTAAAGCTGTTACTGATTTTCACATGCAACTTTACCTGAGAGTGATGGCTGTGTAATCACTATTTCACTTAAGACACACTAAATCATTCTAAGCCACATTAAAATTTTTAATCTACTTTGTCTATTTGAAAAACAGAGAGATGGCTTGTTGCTACTTTACTCCGCAGATGTTCGTGGGATCTGGGGGAGCACAAGGCCAAAGTCGAAAGCTAGGAACTCTTGTGTGATGTGGAACTCTCATGTGATGACAGAGACCCAACCATTTGCATCATCTCCTGTTGCCTTTCAGGGTTCACTAGTAGGAAACCAGAAACGGAGTGCTGCTCTGTCTTAAATTCAGGCACCCAGACAAGTGATGCAACCATCCCGAGCAGCATGTTAACTCTTGTGCTAAACTCCCACCCTCCTCTTCACATGTTCAATATGCCAAATGTGATGCTTCCAGGCAATAATTGGTGGTCATGGTGGGATGGTCTGTTTATGTGTGAACTTCAAGCCTCAAAACTTGTAAAAAGTGTGGGTGTTAGAAGCTCTGGAGAGTATCTCAGATTTCTTATGATTTTTAAAAAATCAGTTATAATTTTTATACTTACTGAAAAAGCTCTTTTAGAAATTGCTAGACATAAGAATTTGTCATCTAGAATTCTGGTTCAGATAAAGGGGAATACAAATATATTTCAAAAAGTTCTTGGATAAATATAGTGTAAATAATAAGTATAGTGTAAAATTTTTCTTGAAAACTAGATATGTCTTTTCATAATTTGTTTCATAAACTTTTTGGAGACCCATAGAGTTGGTTAGATCTCAACTTTTTTTTTTTTTTTTAGCACAACACTAGTCAATCTTATTTTCAAGAGCTTTCTGAAATAGTACAAGAAAATAAATGGGTTAAGGTTTCTGAAACACGTGCTGCTGTGTTTTCCATGTAGTATATTTGAGGCCAATTGAATTGTGGCAGTAGAGCATGCTTCTAAACAATCCACAATTAACCTAAAAGCCGCTGGTCCTTCTATTGAGCTGCATTCCTCCAGCTGGGAAGGCTGCTGGAAGACAGCCCTTACCTCTCTGTCACCTTTGAGGTCTGGCTTGTTTGATGGGAGCCGACTTGCTCAAGGTTTTGCTTCTTCCCCATTTCATGGATCAGTTTCCATTTTTTGAGGGGAGGGTAACATCATGGATCCAGTCCTGCCTCTTTTACAGATGTTGATCCCTCAGGGCACCTTCTAATCAGCCCCCAATCCAATAATCTTCACTCCAGAGCCTGTGTAGGCAATCCCAAACTAAAACACCTACTTTGGGCCTTGTTCTAGGAGTAGTCGACTCATTGACTTCTTTTATAGCCATTTTATTTCAAAGGGTGATGAAGGCTTCCCTATTTGGGGGTTAATTCTCATTCCAATTTTCTGGTACCTGCTCATTCTGCAAGTTTGGATCTACAGTGACAACTATGTCACTAATATAAAATGTAGGTTATTGATGGAAATTTCCACCCTTATTTCAGAGTGATTGGACTGTCCAGAGAACGTCTCATCTTTCAGATGGGTTGCCCTCCATTCCTCTGGGTTGAGATCGAAGAGATTCAGTTGCCATTAGGGTAACGGGTGGGTATCCACACTGAGGGCTGTGTGGGACATGGCTGCCCTCCAATACATCCCTTCTCCTGCTTGGTCTTATGTACTGGCCTCCTTCCTTGGTGACCCAAAGTCACAAAGCCCGTGTTTTATTGTTCCTGACCCTACCTAGGGGTGCCTGGGAGTCCTGTGCTCCACCCCAATCCTGGCTGGTCCCCTGATGTCTGTCTGTGACCTGGACCCTCCGATGCAGGCTCCTGCACCGCTTGTCTGGTGAGCTCTCCCACAGGCCCCCTCTGTTATCACCTGAGATATTCTGTCCGGGCTCCTCTCTTTCCCCCATGGCAGCCTAGAAAACCTGGAGATACTCTTCCCTCTTAGGCTCTGGGGGACGCAGGGCTTTCCTTAGCTCCTGCAACCCAAGTTCCTGCTCTTTCCTCTGAGGTTTAACTATGAAGAATGGAATCCTCTACTCAGGAACACCGCCTGCCCAACTTCTCCTTCCCGTCCTGTCTGTCTTGACGTATGAACTCAGCTTTTTAAATGTGAAACTTGCTTTGATGTCATTCCTGATGTCCTTGCAAGTCTGTTCTTCACAGTGCAAGTCTCTGCAGTCAGTCCTCCAAGAGCAGCTTCTTCTCCCTCTAGTTTATCTATTGGAAGTGAGAGAGGGAATGACAAAGACAGTAAGAGAGCTCCCATCTGCTGATTCAGTCTCCAAATATTTGTGATAACCAGGTCTGGGCCACGTCAGAGCCAGGATCCAGGAATTCCATTCTGCTTTCCCACACAAGGGGGCAGGGGCTCCAAGCACGGGCCATCCTCTGCTGCTTTCCCAGGAGAATGAGCAGGGAGCCTGATGGGAAACAGAGCAGCTGGGGCTCGAACTGTTGCTCCTATGGGATGTCAGTGTTACAGGCAGGGCCTTAACCCACTGGGCTTTCCCCTAAGATTACCTCCTGATATTTGAACCAGAGTCTCTGGACATTTGAGCAGCCTCCCTTCCTGCCTCTTCCCCTCCTTCCCTCCTTTTCTTCCTTCTTCTCTGCTTTTTATCCTTCATCTTCCTCTTTTTTGTTTTTTTCTAAAATCCTAACAAAGCCTAGCTTTTCTCACACACACACACACACACACACACACACACACACACACACACTTACTTTATGTCTGCTATAAGTTAAAAATTCCACTCAACTGGTTTTCTTAAACCAGGCTTTATGAAAACATTCTCTCAACTCTGGAAACGTCACACCGTGCTCCCTGCTGAGAGTGTAGCCTCTGTCCTAGGCCCACCGGAAACGACACACAGTGATCAGTAATTAGGCCACAAGAAAAATGTTAATATATTCCAAGGACAAGAAAGCATGCAGGCCATACTTTTGGAACACAACGCAGAGATATTGAGCTTTAATGCCAAAATGGAGAAAACACCCCACATCTGTATAATTTTGGGGTCATGGAGTTATCAAAGCTGCCATTTCAAATGGTTTAGAAAGCAGTGATAACACCAACAAGAAGGTCAAGGTTGCCCACACAGAAGAATCAGGAATTCTAAGGGCTTCAGAGGTGCAGAAAAAACACAAATGCATTGTTCAACTAGAAATTAACAAGAAAGCCAAGAGCATATGACTAAAGAAAATGGGAGGAAGGAATTGCTAAAAATTAAAGCAGAGATAGTGACTGGAAAAAATAAAATAAATAAATTTGATAAATAAAACAGATAGCTATTTAAAATAGTAGGGAAAAAAAGGAGAAAATTTTTGCATTGTTAGTAAAGAAAATAAGAGGAAAAACCAAGCAATTAAAATGATAGAGGCCTGGCACAGTAGCCTAGTGGCTAAAGTACTTGCCTTGTACACACTGGGATCCCATATGGGCATCGGTTCTAATCCCGGTGGCCCGCTTGCCTTCTAGCTCCCTGCTTGTGGCTGGGAGAGCAGTCAGGGATAATGCAAAAAAAAAAAAAAAAAAAAAAAACAAAAAACCAGGAACAATCTAAATCAGTGTTGACCCCAGAAAGTTGCAGTTAAAAAAAAAAAGTGTTACTCTCTGTGTCCTGAAAAAGAAAACTCTAGGATACATTACAACAAAATAAAATAAAGCAACAAAACCAAAAATCCCCAAACATTGGTGGGCTAAATCCTAGTGTAGAATGACCCCATCAGTGTTAATAACCAGAGCTCTGTATTTGTGCACCTGCCTGTGTGTGTGTAATGAATACGAGGGAGGATCAATGTGTAACAGGATAGCTGCAGAGATGAGAATGGGGTTAATGGAGAGGGCGGTGGAGGCCAGACAACGGGAATTCTATCTTTCCTGCAGAGTTTCCTTTTAATCAGCACTCTTACAGTGATGATACGCTCAGCTGTTACTTATGTAACCAGGATAGTAAAGAATCAGATAAAATACCGACACTACAACTCACACTCTCCCTTCCATAGTCGGAAGAGAAAAACCAACTTACTCTAGGGGGTGTTCAGGAAGGTTCCTGTCTTCCACTGATCTCTTTTAAAGTATCTTAGCAAACAAGGAAGGGAGAGGAAGCTTTTTAAGTAAACAGAACCAAGAATATCTCACTTGGAAGTGATCACCGTATTTGACAGTGAACGGTTCAAGCGTTATCTAATAAAGTTGGGCATAAAGTTTACAAGATGAGCAATAGAGTTTTTATTAAATCTGCCCCCATCAAGATCTGGCCAGTTTAATTGGAAAAGAAGAATCTAGTCATCTTAATTGAGAGAGGGGGAGATGTCAGTGATGTTAAAATTAGTACTATTTATAGGTGTGATAATCTCCATGGTAAAGCCAAGAGGCTCAACAATAAAAAAAAAATTACTCCCTTATGCCAAGCGCATCTTGCCTGCCAGGCCTCTGCTCAGGCTTCAGGGGAATGACTCCTCGTTTGATCCTTGTAAGAACCACAAGAGGCACGTTTTTGCTTTGTTTCCATAAAACAGATAAAAAAAAACTGTTAGAAAACTTGAGTGGGCAGTGAGTAGTTAGGTGGTGGAGTGAGACTGCATCAGGAGCCTGCTTGGGTCTTCACAGCTTGTCAGACACAGTTCCAGAGGCTAAGGAGACCTGTCAATAACAACTCGAGATATATATATGTGTGTGTGTTTTGTTTTTAAACTGGCCTTATGAGGGCCCAGGTGAGTTCGACGTTGAAGTTTAGGTGAACGGATCTCCCAGCAGTGTGGCGGCTACTGGGGGGACCTGAGCCAGGCCAAGCAGTGGACAAATCCTGGGCTTGCCTAGACCCAAGAGATTTCACCCACTGGCCACCCAGAGGTGAGCTCTGGGGTCTTGGGGGAATGGAATTACTGCCTAAGGCCATTGTGTGTAGGTGAGGAATGAATCCTGAGGGACTCCCAACAACAGGACCACTGTACTTACAGGTAAGCAAAGGAACTTAGGCTTGGTGGTTTGGAGTGGAGAGATCAGAGGATCTGTATGGGTCAGACTGATATGCCAGCCCACACGGGAGTCCCCAGTAGGGCTTGTTAGCATGGAACATTGCTGACCACCACATGCCAGTCCATGCAAAAGCTAAGGCTGGAGGCATGTCTAGCAGGATTAGATCTCAGTACCTGACTGAAAGTTGGAACAGGGGATGGGTCACATTAGGCAGGGTCGTGAAACTAACCAGCACGTGAGAGAACCAGGTCTGGGGGTAGATTCTGTGGGGGATATGTGGGCCAACTCCATGGAAATATAAGTCCCACTGGTTAATTCTTGAGTGGTAACGGGCTGAACTAGATGTGACCATGAAACTTGCCAACACTCATGGGGTACAGGGACCGAGAACAGTGTGTGCAGGTCCAGGCTGCAGCATTCCCATGTGCATCCTAAAACAGGGTGTGGGGAGGGCCAGGCTGCAACACTCACCAGCTCGTACAAGGCCAAGATGGAGGGGCAGGCTCTGTAGGGCAAGGATCTAGCACCTGTTGGTACATGTGAGATCTGGGTCTGGGAGTAGGCCAACTGGGGGAACATGGAAAACTCCCCTAGTGAGTCATAGCTCTTGCTGGTGAGCACGTGGTCCAGGCCTGGGGATCAGGCAGGATGGGCAAGGTAGCTCCAACTGTTGGCGAATGTGTGAATTGGTTTTGAAAGGGGGCAGAATGGGCAGGGCCTAGCAAACCTGGGTTCTGACTTCCGTCACCTGAAGCTTGCAGAGTGGCAGCCCCTGGAATCCCTAATGTCTCCTGCCATTCCCTATTCCTATCCATTTGTCAGGTGACTCAGCTCCTACACTGCCTGCCCTGTCCTAACTACTCTCCCTTCCACCCCTCCACCATCCCATGACACGTTTCCTTCTATTTTGTATCATCTGTTCATTTGTGCGTCTGCCACCCTGCAGGGTCATGCCCCATCTTGTTTATTCGTGTTTGTCCGGCTGCAGAGCCTGGCACACATTAGGTGCTGCGTGCATAAAATGCAGTGTTGAAGCTATTGCTCGTGGTTGTGCTACAATCTGTCATTCCTGCAACGGCCACTAGAGGGGATCGATGAACAGGGTCCAGTGAGCAACAGCTTCTAGAACTCCGGGTAGAAGAGTGAGCATTGTTCCAGGCTGGGAGGCAAGTTCTGTGGTCACATAAACCATTTGTCTGTTTCATATAAAAATAAACAGACCTTTACCTAGACCTCAACTTTGTATGTTTTCTTGAACTTTAGACAGACTTCAGATTGGAAAACATGGATTCTGCTTCCAGCCCTCCCATGGTTTAGCCTGTCTGATCTCAGACAGAGAGCCCTTACATGTTGGAGACTTAGCGTCTAAATCTGACAAAGGGACACCTGGTCTACCTCCAAGGTAACTAGGCAAGTAGTCACACAAGCATCCCGAGAATGATAAGGCAACAACAACAAAAATGTGTATATTTAGAATCAAGAGATCAAATAAAAGCAACTTCAACTTCTCTTGCTCAAGATTGATTTTTTTAAATGTGGGTTGAAAGCCAAAGTATTTCTCTGGGTCAGTGAGCTTCTTGTCTGGAGGTGGTGGAGACACAGAGACCTCAAGCTGTAGGGTGTTCAGAGCACCTTGTGCATTTGGCTCCTGCCTGACATCTCAGCTGTGTAGCCAGAGCCCAGCTGCTTCATCTGCATCCAGCATGGCCCACTGCTGCCTGTGAAGCAGCCTCACCCCACTCACATCTTTTCCTTAACCTCCTTGCAAGCGGGCACGGATGCCATGGCAAGTAACACAACCCCGTATGAAAATTTCCCTTGGTTTCCAGTCGCGCTTTGCGGCATACTCTTTAAAGCAACAAATATGTTTAAAAACACATTTGGGATGGAGTTGCACAATATGTTTCTTGAGCCTATGAAAACTTGACTATGTATGTTTCACAGGAAAAAAAAAAGACCCCAGAAACGGCAAAAACAATTCAGATCACAATCATTTAAGAGTGCTGGTAATTTAACTTGAAGAGGGGCCGAGCATGGGTTACTGTGTTTGACTGTTTCCCTTCAGTAGCTCATATATGTATATATATATGGACTTATTTATTCTTTTTTACTTGGAAATCAGAGTTAGAGAGAGGTGGACAACCAGAGAGAGAAAGAGACACATTCCATCCACTGGTTCACTCTTTAAATGACTGCAATGGCTAGAGCTGGGCTGGTCCAAAGCCAGGAGCCAGAAACTTCTTTCGGATCTCCCACACAGGTTGCTGCATCCCAAGGTTTTGGGTCATCCTCCACTGCTTTCTAAATCCATAAGCAGGGAGCTGGATTGAAAGTAGAGCAGCTGGGACTTAATCCAGTGTCCATATGAGATGCTGGCACTTCAGGCAGAGGATTAACTTACTAGGCTACTGCTCTGGTCCTAATAATAGCCGTTTGATCTTAGAAATACCTCTACACAATGTATTTCTATGTTTGTAACTTAAGGGATTTCCAAGGGGATATTTTTATAAAGGCAAGAGTTTTGTCTGCTAATGTAGCTTTAGACCCCGTCCCATCATGGAAGAAGCTGCCCCCTACCCACATAGGGGGCTATGGCATTTCTAGATTCAGTATAAAAGAACTCAGAACAAATCATGGGGTCCTGCCCAGACAAGTTCTACCCCTAGTGGTTTCCCAGAGACTGAACAGCAGGTGAGGAGGGGCCCAATGTTCTTGCCATCCCATGCTCCATAGGCTGGCTTCCCCCTCCTGGCCTTCAGGCTTTGAGGGGTCCCCACAAGTTCCCCAACAGTGCACGTAGGTAAGGATACTCTCCCCTCCAGGAAGCCCACACAGCTGCCACCCACAGGCTCTGTGTTTCTGAGTCCTACCTCGTTCTCAAAGCCATTCTCTTTCTTGGGTTGCCTTTATATGAGAATTCAAATGTAGGCTGGCGGAGATTGCCCAAGCCAGAGCCTGGGCAATCAGAGGCCTGTGGGGAAAATCCCAGGCGCTGGCAGCCTTTGGGAGGTACCAACATCTCATTTCTTTCCCTCTCTTCCTTCCTTTGCAACAGTAAGGGCAGATGTACCCTACGCTGCGCAATGTCTCACCCTCCGACCTTGCTTTTAAGCTTCTTGGCATTTTTGGCCTCTTCTCCTTGAGGGTCAGAGGATGCTGCTGGGGAAGAGGGAGGTTCCCACCGTTGAGCAGGGAGCCAGTGAGCCAGACAGGCAGGCTTCAGTGTGTGACCAATAGCCTACGTGGGCGCAGGCACTGATGGCTCACTTGCCCACGCTCCCTGTACTTATGGGCAAAATGAGACACAATGCATTTGACCTAGTCCACAGCAACAGGAGTCCTTTTCTTTCTACTTTGTGGATTCTGCTCCCACAAAGGCACAGGTGCTTTTTGTCTGTGCTGCTCTCTGGCTTTTCCTCCCCTTTCTTAATTTTGTCTTCATTCCCTTGGGTGAAGATCTGTGTGTGTAAGTTAATAACTGCACAGTGACAGGTGATCCCATTTCACACCAGACTTTCTCATTGGCGGCTGGTCTCCCCCAGGTCCAGTTTGGGTGCTGGTTCAAGCCGTTGCAGTGACAGGCAACATGGACACTTATTTTGAAGGAAACATAATGACTTCAGGTCAGATTGTGTGCTGGGCCAAAATTAAAGAGGCTGACAGATGTCTGTAGGGCCACTTCCCAGACAATAAGCTAAGTGGGGTTCTGATGAATGGGCTTAGCTCTCAGCTACTCAGTACATCTTTCCCAGGGTCACTGAATCTGACCTTTTACCATCTAGAGACGAGACTGAGAAGCCGATAATCACTGTAGCTTCTTCTAAGCGGCCTTCGACATTGATAATCACTCAATTTCCTCCTATGTGCTCTTCTTGCCATCTTGGATCTTGACTGGCTGTGTGATTGTCTTCACCATTTAGTGAGAATAGTTAGCTGCTCGATTCTAAGTCCTTGAGTTTTGGTTGGATTTGTGCACAGTTAACCTTGTGGGAACAGCAAGCAGGCTACCCAAGGGCTTCCCACCTGGCCCTAGAGGAGACTGAGGGACAGCAATGATTAACAAGGTGGGAGCAGGTGTGGGTGGAGAATACTGAATCTTCGGCACTGTGGTTTCAGGGTTCTGACACCGCTGTTGGCTGCAGGGTGAGGGATGCTCCCATGAGTGTTTCATTATTCAGATGCAAGTTCTTGGAAGAATAAAATGAAAAAAAAAAAAAACCCTGCTGCCTCTAAAGCCTCTCTTCCACTTTCTGCTTCTCTTTGCACACATTATGCCTTTTTATGTTTAAGAGAAGAAACAGCAAAGATGTCCAAAACTGTTGTTGAACGCCAGCCTGACATTCCCACTTGTTCTCTGCCCAAAGTCAATATTTTGGTAGAACTTTGAACTAAGTCATTCATACAATCTTGGATTTCAAGTATGAAAAAAGAAAACACCCACAGTTTTCCACTTAAAAAGAAATAAAAAGCTGGGAAAACTGCGTATGTTTGAGGAGCTGTCAAACATTGCAGACTAGGTTCGAACTTGGCAGGAGAAACGGTCACCACTGAGGCAAAGTCAAGTCAAGTGGGAACAGAGCAGCCCAAGCCTGGATGTGCTCAAGGCTCCCAGCCCAGCATTCAGACCGGGCATTGCCCATGACCCTGACCTGTCAGAGATCAGGGACCTCTCGTCTGGGTCATTACGGTGGTCTCAGAACTGATCTCCCTGTCCCAAATCTCTCTGTTTCAGTTAAACATCGGGTCGTTTTCCTGTTCACAAACTTTCCATGACTCTCCACTGCCATCAGGTTAAACCCAAGTGTCTCAACAGGCCATGAGGCATGACCCAGCTCCAGTTCTCTCTGTGGCCACAGCTCTGGTCACACCCAAATTCACAGCCTTTTCCCCAGTCACGTTGAACTCCAGGGTGTTGCAAGAAAGTTCATGGCCCTCACCCGAAGTCCTGTACACAGTGTCCTCTCTGCTAGAACCGCACTCACTCCTCAAGAGCCAGCTCAGTCTCCCCTTCCAGAAGGATCGGGGGTACTCCCTGTGCCTTCCTGCGGCACTTGGGATTGGTCAGGTCTGCGATAATAATCACCAGTGTCCATGACCTTGCACCTCTCCCTTACAGCATACTGTCATTGACATTCTGATCTCTTAAATTGTTTAATTTTTTAAAGTGTTCATTACAAAGATGAGGGAATTTCAGCACCATGTAGGCCACTGGTTGGGGTGGAGAGGGTGGGAGAGGGTGGGAGATGACAGTAATGTTTCTGCTTTCCCACCTGTGTCTGCTGGGGGATAAGATGGGGTTCTAGGGAAAGAATATGCATTGCTCATGGTTTTAAGACTACGTAGTGCCAAGGGACAGAGATGCCACCTCGGGGATCTTGGTGAGGGGAAGAATGTCCTAACACTAGAATGTGTTAGTGGAGTGATCAATGAATAAGACTGACACAGAGCAGGGGAGGTGTGACTTCTGGCTTGTGGCCCCAAGGTTGCTGAGTAGTTGACCCAATTCTGACCCTCAACTAGTAGATGCTCATCACTGGCTTTGGTGACTGTGGCTGTATCCTCCACATCATCTTGACTGTTCTAAGATGTTGTTGATCTCATTGTATAAGAGCTGACATATTCCATCCGTCCTCACTGGGGCTTTGTTCTCTCTGTAGGTTTCCATGTCTGCCTCAGAGTGTCCACAGGCCTAGTGCCTTTTTTAGAACTCGGCCTGAAGTGTTGTGTGCTTGCTTTTCTTTCTACCATTTGCAGAAGTCCTTGAAATCTTCTGTTGGATTATAGATGTCGCCTGTCTTGTCTTTCACATGCAACTAGTTATGTTCTAAATCCTTTCACCAACTTCAGCAACAGAGGGGGCCTAATCCTGCAATATGTGCTCTGTAGCCAAACCACATGTCAACGGGATATTCGTGAGATCAGGGCTCCTGTCAGTCTAAGGCATTCATGCAATTCAGGGAACCCCCTTCTGACTAGGTCACCCCCTTCAGCCTACCCCCAGCTCCAGCTCATGTGCATGGGTGGGTTGCAATAACCCGGCCCCAGGAGACCCTCCAAGTACCTTCAGCTGGCTCACTCTCAGGACTAGCTCTCCTATGTGTTGGTGAATGTGGTGGCTCAGACTTTGAAGACCCTCTGGGCCCTCTGGGTGAGCCATCACCTGTACCAGCTCTTTTATTTACATGTGGGTACAGTGGTCTGTTCTATGGGAAGTTTTTAATAACTATTTTGTAGACCCCAAATAGCCCGCAGGGGAATGTCCCCCAGCCATTCCTCCTCCGCCTTTTACTAGTTTGGTGCCCAGCCCTGGTGATGGTGGTTTCCCCGATCCCCTGTACACTGTTGGTTAAGGGTCTTGTGGGCTCCCCGCCCCTGCATACTGTGCAGCCAACCACCAAGTCTCTTAAACCTGCTACACAGTGCTCAATGATACTAAAAGCTCAGTAAATCATGGTGAGTGAAAAGAAAGAAATGCATTAAAATTTTATCTTCCTCCTAGGAAGGAGCCAGAGAAACTCTGGGTCATTCAGAGAGCGAATCTACAGGGTGTGTCCACTTCGCAAGTTGGCCTATCAAACAGCTTCCACAAGAAGCTAAATCCACAGCAGTGTTTTTGTTTTCAGAGTGTCTCTGTCACAGCGGTTTGGAATTTGTTCATTTAATTAACAAAGATATTTTGAGCCGCGGTTGTGCCAGGCCCTGTGTGTATTTAAGCATGACTTGTTTTCCTCCAGGAGCGAGTAGGGTTGGGAATTGGTAATGGGATTAGTTTTGAGTTTGATGCTATTGCTGATGCTGAGACTCCCGCAAAGATAGGGTTTTTGAGGGGTGAGGGCTGGAGGACGCCCCACTTATAGAAAACTCAAAATGACCAATGGGAGTTCTGCTCCGAAAAGTGCCGCATCAAGTTCACCCACGAGAGTTCCTGTGGACATTGCCTTCCAACCCAGGCATGAGCCTTTTTGAAACAAATAGCACATTATAAAATAAATAGGAAAAGGCAGTGTGCAGACAGTTGGGAGTTAGAAAATGCTGGCTACAGCCTTCTGATTTATCTGTCACAAAGAGGAACAGACTTTTCTCCCAACATCACAGAGAATCATGGTCCAATGGCTGTGTGTGTGTGTGTGTGTGTGTGTGCGTGTGAACTCAGAATGGGCTCTCTGTCCCACAGAACAGTCTTCAGGTACACCAAGTCACATTCCAGGTGTGGGATTGCTGTTGGGAGGGATACTAATGCAGTGTCCAGATGGCGACAAAGAATGAATCTAGGCCAGCAGGTGCCCACGGGAATCAAGCATGGTTGACACAGGGCGAAGTTTGACCTGAGGGTGTTAGGAAAGCAGAGGAACATTCCTGCAACCCTCCTCTGACGGCCATTTACTTAGTTACCTACACAAATATGAAATAGCCACTTCCTTTGGCATTTTCACCGCAAGTTAAAAATCCGAGATCTAGATATGTATTTTAAGTGGGGGAAAGAGGTCCTGGAGCATACCGATTTGCTTCTTAAAACTTGTTTGTAAGCATCTTGCTCCAGGTCTCTTCCCTTGCTCTGTGTAGGTCTCTGCCGTCTGTATTTTCCATGTATTTTCAACATTTGCTGACCTTGTCTTTTACTTCTGCCATGGGAAGTTGGTGGCAGTGATGGTGTGACAGATTGGAGTATAGGTTTCAGGGGCAGTACCTGATTCATTCTGATTACTGTGAGAAGAGCTTGTCCTAGATAGCTACTGCCTCCTAGCAACAATGAACTCCATGTTGAAGAGCCCTGGTGCATGTCAGCTTAACGGTACCACCAGGGCAGAGCACAAAGCTCTGTCTGAGATCTCCGACTGCATGCCCGTGAGGGTTCCACACTGCATCAGCCAGGACATCACTTCCAGAATTCTCTCCCATGAGGGCCAGGCTAGGATTGCTACAGGAGGACTTTGTAGGTCATTTGGAAGGGAGGCAGGAGCCACCATGTTCTCAAGGCCAGGGTCAGGTCCTGTAGGTCACTTTCTGTGATGTACAGGCCCACGTTGGGTACACGTGCAGAAGCAGGGCTTGTGCCTCCTGCTGGCCGGCTGTGGGGATGAGTCTGTGATGAGCCGACCTTGTTTACACATTACCCTGTGGTCAAGAGTGAGATGGCGGCAGATATGGGGTAGTAGTTGGTCCTCACGGATGCCTATTCATGTGCAAAGTGAAAACAAACTTCTCTTTGAAAGCTCACAGAGCATTCAAGAGAAGCACCTTCTGGAACCTCTCTGAGAAATGTCCAGAGCGAGCTACTGACCTTGTCTGCCAGGCCCTTTTGACTTGGGTGACGTGTGCCCAGGGTCTGCCTCATCCTAGCAGTCTTATTTTTTGCTTGCTTGGTTCTTTTTTTTTTTTTTAAATTAAAAATGTGTTTTTTATTTGAAAGTCAGAGTTTAACATAGAAAGAGTGAGATGCATACAGACAGGTCACCCATCTACTAGTCCACTCTCCAGGTGACTGCACCAACCAACGGAGGGCCAGGCCAAAGGCAAGAGCCAGACACATCCAGGTGTTCCACATGAGTGACAGGGGTCCAAACACCTGGGTACCATCTTCTGCATTTCCTAGTCCATTAGCAAGAAGCTGGACCGGATGTGGAGTAGCTGAGATAGGAACCAACACCCACATGGATATCTATGCCCCACGTGGTGGCTTTACCTACTAAGCCACCTAATGTCCTCAACCCTTTATTCTTAATACTATTTTTTAAAAGATTTAATTTTATTGGAAAGTCAGATATACAGAGAGGAGGAGAGACAGAGAGGAAGATCTTCTGTCCGATGATTCACTCCCCAAGTGGTCACAATGGCCACAGCTGCGCCGATCTGAACCCAGGAGCCAGGAGTTTCTTCCAGGTCTCCCATGTGGGTGCAGGGTCCCAAGGCTTTGGGCCATCCTCCATTGTTTTCCTAGGTCACAAGCAGGGAGCTGGAAGGAAGCGGAGCTGCCAGGACATAAACCAGTGCCCATCTGGGATCCTGGCATATTTAAGGCGAGGATTTTAGCCACTAGGCTACCGTGCCAGGCCCAACCATTCTTTATTTGTCCATTTCTTATCTATTTCCAGAATTGTCTTTCTTATAGGCAACCAGTGGCCTTTTTTTCAGAATACCTTGTCTCTAAAAGTGTTTATAATGAGCCATATTCTAAAAATAGTAATTGGTGGGAAATTTACCCTTATGTAAAGTGTACCTTTTAGGGCCAAGTCCATGTTAGTTCACTGTGTAACCATCAACAAAAGTTTGTTATTGTGGAATATATAAGTTCTGACTAGAATTGGTCCGCTTTGGGACACTTTCCAAATGGGGCTTGTGTCATCCAACCCTAGGTCCCTTATAATCCATCCTGAATATACCTTCTAAACCTTTCTGCAGAACCTGCCAACTTCTGTTGATAACAGATTATAGCATTTCTTGTTCCCTTCTGCTTGGCTCATCTTCCACTGCCTCTCTGGCGTGTTAGCAGGGAGCTGGGTTGGAAGAGGAGCAGTCTGGACTCTGATTAGCACTTCAGAGGGAGGATCACCAGTAGTATAGCCACAACCCCCAACCCAGCAAGGTTCTATTAGAAACCACATCTGAATTGCTCTCCGTGGCTCTCAGCTACAACCTCGACCCTCTCACTGTCTTCTCAGAACCCTGAAGGAGGACTTTGAGTGACATAGTGCCTGCTGAAATCCACGCAGGAAAAACACTCAATTCTTAAACTTCAGAACATCACTGGGTGGGGCTCACCACAGATTTGTCAACAAGGTTTAAACTCAAACCAGTAGGATCTCTAAAAATAAAAGAAAGGAAAAGAATTCTATTTACTTCAGCGTTGCTATTTTCATTATTTCCCAGAACAAGCTGTACAGAGTAATACAAATACTATGAAGATGAGTCCAAATGAAACGCAGAATTCGTAAGAGGAGAATGTTGTTACTCACAAGAATGGTGACCCAGTGTTGCTTCGTGCTGGTATTGCAGCAATGAAAACAAGCTCGTCATTCCTGCCGGATAAACAATCGTAGTCACAGCCTTGGAAGTGTAGGAAGTGACTCATTTTCAGGAATGGGCACTGAGTGAAGACAGATACTTTTCTTCAGCCCTTTGATGACTCCTGCAAATGTATCATGTTTGTGAGGCACATCTGTACTGTTTCATTTGGCTGTGGCTCATTCACTTTCTTAATGGTATACTGTTTGTACTGGGCTGCAGGGTGTCTCCCCAAAATTCACATCCACCCAAAACCCTCGAGCGAGACCGGATTTGGGAGCCAGGCATTTGGTCATCAGGTAAACTGAGGTCATCCTGGGTTAGGGTGGGCTCTGAAACTAATGAAGCCCACTTGAAGCCCACAGAGGGAAACAGCAAGGGATCTTGTGAGGATGGAAGCAGAGACTGGCGTGAGAGATACACTGACTTTTGTTCAAGGAATACCCAGGATTGCCAGCCGTCACCGGAGGCTAGGACAGAGGTTCCTTGGAGCTACCACGGAACCAAAGTTACCGATGCCCTACTTTCAGACTCCTGGTCTCTTGAACTTTTCTGTTATTTCAAACTCCCACCCCCAGTTTGTTGGGATTTGTCATGTCAATCCTGGGCTGCTCCTTGTTGTGGTTCTTGTACTCATCTGCAGGGACTGCATCCTGACAAAGGAGTTCTCCAAGCTCTTCTATCAGATCTCCTCCCAGGGGCAGATCTCATGTACACCAGTTGGTCCTTAGCTGAAGTTGACTCAGTCCATTTGTTCTGGCAGGAACAGGGTCCTTGCCCAACTAGCCAACACCCATTCTGGTTGTTACTGTAAAAAAAAAAAAAGAATACGTGAAGTATACCATAATGAAAGATTTAAGAAAAAAAAGAACAGACAGAAAAGGCAGAGGGCTTTGGAGAAGATGCTTAGGGTTTGTAAGACCCAATCAGTTCATGTTGTGAGTGTGGGTATGCATCAGGCTCCAGTCCAGAGCAGCAGCACAACTGGGCATAGGAAAACCATGCACATGTGTAGCAGGCTCTTCACTTGTGGGTTTGGGATGGACCCGAAAGCTCTGGTCACATCCCCTCTGACTGCTGCAGGTGTATGCAGCATCAGCCATGTCCACAAAATCTGGATGACCTTGCATTTCAGTCACTACGATATCCAACAACTTATCTCCAAACTTGGTAGCTGAAAAAGAGCCATGTGGTATTGCTCACAGATTCCTGGATCAGGAATTCAAACTGCTTACAGCATGGTTGTCTTGTCTTTTTTTTTTTCCCAATTGCTGAGGCCTCCTGGGGAGATTCAACAGTGGAAGTTTGGGGTCATCTGAAAGCTTGTTCACTTATGTGTCTCCTAATAGCTATTGGTTGGTGGGGGTCTCTATGTCATCTTTCTATGCGGCTGGTTGGGCTTCTGCATGGTGACTGGGTTCCCAGGGTGAGCTTTGGTTAAAAAAAAAAGCGAGGTAGAAGCTATTGTTGTCTTGCTTCACCTCTGCTTGAAGGTCACATAGCATTGCTCCTGTTACACTTCATTCAGGATGACAGTCAATTAGTCTTCCCAGGTTCAAGGGGAGGGGAATTGACTGTGACTCTTAATGGGGTGTGACAGTGTCATGGCCATGATCACATTTGCAAAATCTAATCTGCCACATCTTGCTTTTATTCTGATCTTTCAATCTGACTCAAACGCAATTTCTCATATACTCGGTGCCCATTCACCAGAGACCTTTATACTGTGCAAGTTGTCTAATCCCAACCCCAGCTCTGCACAGTAGGTCATAGTTCTTTGGTCATTGTCTACTATAAAACTTAGGCCCAAAGTAATTTAACTCAATGACCCAAAGACAGAGAGCCAGCAAGAACTCAAGTAGCAAGGCCAAACCTGGGCTGCCTCTAAATCCCATACCTTCCCACAGTTTCTATATGACTCTCTGTGGAGATGACTCAATCTTTCAATGGAAGGAACGTTTGGCAGAGAAGGCTGGAATGGCAGAGACAGGGTAAAGCGAAGTTCAGACGCCTTGCAATAATGATGATTCCCTTGAAGGTACTTGTTCTAATAATTCCCGCCTTCCCAAATGCACACAATCACACAGCTGGTTAAGTTGAGCTGATGTAATTCAAAACCTGTCCTGATTTCTCAACAGCTGCAATACATTTAGGGCAACTCTCTGGCGCATACGAAATATTACACAAAGACCACAAGACTGCACAATGTTACTGGAGAGTGAAATTCACCCTCTTTCAAGTGGGCCAAAGAGAAACCTTGGCAAGACTTTACCTGAATGACCGAAGAACCTGACCACCAGCCGAGAACCCTTGGAGGGTGAGAAGGGCTGGAGGAGTATGTACTGAAAGGTTCCCTGTCTTGGGCTGGAGGACATTAGCACAGGTGTACAAACTGTGAAAAGTCACTCTGCTGTGCTCCTGGCAAGTCTCAACCACACCATTAACACGGGTCCAGAATAATGCTAATGATGCCAGGATAGCAGGCACTAGCAAGTTTTATCTTGGACAAATTGGGGCATATGATGACAGCCGTGACTGAGTCCCAAGCCAGGTTCAACTAGATGAAGCTTGCAGGGGTTTATACTTGCAAATAGCTTCAAAGTCAAGTCTCATAAAGTTGTACACCTGAGCTCTTTTCCATGGGAAATGCTCACACACCCAGAACATGCACCCCACACTGCTAGTTGCACTCACTTCATTTATATTCATTCACATACACTCTCAGTCTATCCTCAGACACCCCAAGTATGCTCACACACACACACACTCACACAGTCACACGTTTCCCCAGTGTGCAATGTGCTGACACACATGCATTTCTACACTCACATTCTGTCACGTGTGTGTCCACACGAGTGCTTGCACACACACACTCACACTTACACACAAGCACGCTTATATTTATATTCACTCATCACGTTTCTTCTTACGCACTCACACGCATGTTCACAATCACACTTACATGCACATGAATACACACTGCTTTGTCTCAGTCCTCAGAGGACTGAGATGGAACCCGCATGGTCCACATTGCACCTTTACGTCTCCATTTTACTGCATGCCTAGCTATTTAGGGCTCCTGGTTTTGATTATTTCTCCTACACTTAGTCTCTCTTTGAAAGCTCCTCGGGGCTTTTTGTCTGCAAATAAAAATGTTCAAATTCTAGAGCACCTATGCATATTGCACATAAATTTGTATAGGTACAACACAGATTTTTACTAGGCCTCCTAACATGAAAAACAAATTGAAAAACACAAGCAAAACCAAACTATAGCCAATCCAAATGGGAGTGTTCATCATTCAATGATCTTTCAGCCCCTGCATCTCATTTTAAACAGATCTCTTAAGTTGGTGGTTTTGATGTTAGGACCTGGGCATACTATAAAGTTAAAGCTCCCCAGGTTTTGGTCTAACATGTCAGCGCCATGCTGGAGGCCTGGCAGACACAGCTCTGTTTGGGACTGGTCATGTGTGTCACTGGCCATGCTTGCCAAGGTAGTGGCCCTGGTGGCATCTGGCTCCAGGCTGGATTCCTTGGGTCTTTATTAATCTGGAAAATGTGTGGGCTGGAGAACTGCCCAGACAGTCTGCCCAGAAGTGACATGAAATAATAAAATGAGACGCAAAAGCACAAACCTCAAATGGCTCTGAGCAGAGCCACACATGGCCCTTCCCAGAGCCAACGGTGACTTGGGATATGTTTGTGCCTCTGGCCACTCACCATGCAGGACATGGTTTGACATCGCCAGGCGAACCGGAGACTACACAAGCTGGTAAAGAGCAGAGAGCCTGGGGGTGACTAGCTGTTCCTGGAGCATTAGGAGAAAGCATTGGACAGCCCACTTAGAAAAGGAAGGCAAAGGTCTTTCCTGTCCCAGGAGTAAAAGGTAGAAGGAGCCAGCCCTGGATACAGCAGACCAAGCTTTGCTCTTGTAGGTCAGCTCATGAGCCATCGAAGGTGGACGGAGTGGACTCCTGTGCAGTCCATGCACAAGCCAAACCGCACAGAGCTCTTGAATGCAAATGTGTTGTCTCGCCTAGTGCCTGGAAGCTGGGAGTGAGGAAAGCAAAGTGCAGAGAGGAGAACCACTGAGGATGGCAGCACCACACGGTCCTAAAGGCATGAAAGAACTGGAACACAACTGACCTCATCACCCACCCCCACTGCAGCCTAAACCCAACACCATGTTCACCTACACCTTCACCTGCACTCTGCCCCACAAAACACAGGGCCTAGGTTCATTGACTCAAAACCCTTAAATAAAATTGAGAGGGGAGAGGGTGCATGGACTGGCTTTGAACCTACAAGAAAAGTGAGGAAAGGTGGTAGTTGCTTTTTGAGGCCATGAATCATAGGTTCTATGGCACTGTGGTAATGAACCGTATATGAGAAGATGGGCAGGGGGAAGGAAATGGGGCAGGGGGAGCTATACATTTTGGCAATTTTGTCTGAGAAGATTGCTCTTCTGGGACTGTTGAATCCATCTGAAGGCAACAAAAAGATCACAGATACTGCCCCGATTCCACCCCCATGGGACAACCTGTCACCAAAGAAGATAGCAGGAAGAGGAAATGACGCAGGTCAATGGCTCGTAATAAAGGTGATCCTCAACGGTGGACACACATTTGGGGCTTTCTGATTTTCCTGGTAAATGGAAGAACCCCGGGGCTGGAATTGTGGTATCCATTTGCAGCCTTTGCAAACTGATGATCATCCTACAAGTGGAGAAACTGAGCAGCAGAGAGGTGACCTGGCGGTGCGCAGTGGTATATAAGCTCTCTCAGGAGCTTACACACCAATAGGGGAGATGAACATCAAGCAAACGATTGCACAGGCAGTTAGTCATCCCAGTGGAAGATGTGGTAAAGGAGATGCGAGCGCACCATAGTCTGGGCAGAAGGTTTGAAAAGAGCATGCAATGGCAATAGCCATGACAGCTCCTCTGAGCAGCCCTGCTTTGCGGAACGTGGAGACTAGACCATAGCTGGAGTGTGGCAGGAGCTCCGGGTTCAAGGAGCACTCACAGGTGGCTTGGGCATCTTTCTTGCCCAGCCTAGTCCTGGCCCTGTCCCCCAAAAGATGAAATTTGTGAGTGAGGGAGTGACTGTGAGCTTGTCCAGGGAGCTAGGGGGATGAGTAATTGCAGAGGTGCAATTGTGGGTAGGGGAGTGGGTACTGTTGGCTCTGTTGGGGGGCAGTAGTGCATAATTCCTGCTAGCGGGGAGGGAGGCGGAGGGTAATGAAGCCATACTGAGACCTTTGGTGGTGGCAAGGTGGAAGGGATTCTGTCAACACTTTTGTTTTCCCAGAACAACATCATCCAGGAGAGTCACCTAGGTTGGAGTGAGAGGAGGGACGCAGGCAGTTAGAGGAGGGTGAGCCAGGCACACCCTGGCAGAGCAGTGGGCTCCAAAAGCAGATTGCGTCATCAGGGATTAAATGGGAGACTGGTTGGTGCCACTGGACAGGTCTGTGCAGTGGAATTCTGCTACTCAGGTAGAGCTGAGGTGTGGCTGGACATTGGGACGTAGTCGGAGTTGGGCTTTCACCAGGCCACTCATGAGAGGCAGAGCAGGGGAACGGAGTGGGGAGACTGCCAGGTAGTCATGGAATGTAATATTGGGGAAAGAAGGACTGGGATTGGGTCCAGGGTGGCAGGGTCGGATGGATGAGGAAACAGGACCTGCACTGAGGGTTCCACACCAAAGGGGCTGTCTGAGTAAGGAAACAGGAGGGTTTCCCAGCAGTAGGGGTGGTGCCAAGGCCAGGAAAATGACAATTGCAGAAGGGCATTGCAGGAAAAGCAAAACAAAGGTGAAGGCGTCCAGGAGCACAGGTGCCAGTTGCTGGCTGAGTCTTGCCCAGAGTGTTGGTGGAGCCAAGGCTGGGGAGGAAGACAGGGAGTAGGGTGCCAGAAACAGCCTTGGCTCAGGAAGCCCACTGAAGCACTGGACCTGGGGCAGCTGGAGTGGTGTAGTCTACACGTGTGAGTGTCACAGTAAATGGAAGAAAGGTGATTTGGGACAGGAAGTGGGGCACAAGGAGGCCACTTGGGGAATGAACCATTGGATGGAAGATCTTTGTCTCTACTTCGCCCTTGCTCTGTAAATCTGCCTTTCCAATACAAATAAATAAGTCTTTCAAAAAAAAAAATGGAGCAGCTGGAACTCAAGCTACTACTCTAATATGAAATGCAGGCACCCCTCTATTTCACAACATCATCTCCAGCCTGGGTCTAAATGTCTCCCCAAATGAATTTGGAGAACCAAGTCCACTTGAAGCCATAATAGACCACAACCAAGCTTTGTACCCTGGGAAACCAAGCCTGGGGCAATAATCTGACCTAGGTCGTTTACCTAGCCTCTGGTGGCAAGTCTTGCTGGTCACCAGGAGGCAGCAGGACAACAGGCTGTGGGCTCTGTAGACCTTGCAAAACACTTCACTTTCCAGAGCATTCTAAGAAAGGGTTAACTGCTAACCGCTCAGAGGCATTAACTTAATGGAATTGAAAGTTTCCTTAAACAGAATGGCTGGTGCCTACACTGCTTCCTCACAGAGCAGTCCTTTATAAAGGACCCACAATCCTCAGCCCCTAACCAGGGTACATCCACACCAAGGGCATATCTCTGAGCATCCTCAGCTTTCCATTTAGCTTCCTGAGATGTCTGTGTTTTCCGCTGTGCACACACTCCTGGCCCCGGGCATCCCAGGAGCTAACCCATCATGGATAAAGGCCAGTCTTGCTATGGGTCAGTAGTGATTAAGATTAAAAGCTGCCCTGTTGGAAGAAGAAAGGCATCTCTTCCATTTGTGACCTTCCCAGTGAATGCTTTTACTCTTTGCTTCATTCTCTTTGTTTCCTCTGGGCCTAGAGGGTGGCAACTGCCTCGTGTGGACTCAAGTACTGGACAGATGACCCCAGACAAAGGGCTTCGGGTGCTGGAGTGGTGATCAGGAGGGGAGGCTGAGGTTCATGACGGAGACAAGAGGGGCACTTGGATGCCACCCCAGCTCCAAACAGGCAGCAAGCATTAGGCTCTGCCAGAGCACCCCTGAGCCTCCTCACTGACACCAGCCAGAAGTCTATTGAGGCCACTGAAGGCTGCCTTCCGTTTCATTTCCTGGTCCCATCTCTGTCTCATCACCACAGTCTCAAACATCAGCAGGTGCAACAGGAGCCTTCTTTGCTCCAGTAGATAATGCCGTGGTAGCTGGCATTGTTTATTTAGGGGAACTCCAGGTCTAGGGCAGAAAGAAAAAAACCATCCATGTAAAGCCTCCAGACTGATTGAAACCAGTTGTCTGGTTCTTTCTGGACTACTAATACATCTAGGTTGTTAACATTCAGCAAGGTTGGTGCCCACTCACTGAGCAGCAAGCAGCAAGTTCACCAAAACGAGCTTATTCCAGAGGCCTCTTGGTAGTCTCTAAGTGGGCAGCCTTGCAAGTAGCGCTGAGTTGCCACCACCCTTTTTTGTTGGGCACACAGAGACAGTGTACATAAATGTAACAATCTGGAGGGTGTTGGAATGCACAGGACTAATAAACTGTGGGAGAGATGGTGCAAGTTCCCAGCTGACCCAAGGAGGAGCAGATGGAGGAGATGCTCTCTGGATGGGAAATTTGACTGCTATGTCAACTGTGCAGCAGCATGAAGACATCTGACATGGTGTACTAGACTACAAAAAAAAATTGCAGGCTGAACTGATCATGCATATAATTAATTAGGCCACATTAAAAAGTATGTAGACATGGTTGGCATTTTGATTTGGCAGGTTAAGACTTCGCTTGGAATGCTGCCATCCCATATAGACAAAAGTTTATGTCCCAGCTGTATTTTCTTTCTTCTTCTTCCTCTTCTTCTTCCTCCTCCCCTCCTCCCTTTTTTTTTTTTTTTTGGCCTCTCCTCCCACTCTGCTTTTTTAATCCCCAGATGGCCACAATGGTGAGAGTTGAGCTGATCCACAGCCATGAGCTTCTTCCAGATATGCCATGTGGATATAGGGGACCAAGGACTTAGGCCATCCTCCACTGCTTTCCCAGCCCCTAAACAGGGAGCTGGATGGGAAGTGGAATAGCCAGGACATGAACCTGCACCTGTTGGCAATGTCAGCATTTGAAGGCGGAAGATCAGCCTGTTAAAGCCACAGCACTTGCCCCACTTATTCCACCTTTTTTTTTTTAAGATTTATTTTTATTATTATTTTTTTTTATTGGAAAGGCAGATATACAGAGAGGAGAGACAGAGAGGAAGATCTTCCGTCCGATGATTCACTCCCCAAGTGAGCCGCAACGGCTGATGCTATGCCGATCTGAAGCCAGGAGCCTCTTCCGGGTCTCCCACACGGGTACAGGGTCCCAAAGCCTTGGGTCATCCTCGACTGCTTTCCCGGGCCACGGGCAGGAAGCTGGAAGGAAAACGGGGCTGCCGGGATTAGAACCGGCGCCCACATGGGATCCTGGGCGTTCAAGGCGAGGACTTTAGCCACCAGGCCACCGCGCCGGGCCCCACTTATTCCACTTCTAATCCAGCTCCCTGTTAACATGCCTGTGAAGGTCAGCAAAAGATGGCTCAAGCGCTTGGATCCCTGTACTCATGTGGGAAATCCAGTAAAAGCTTCTCACTCCTGGCTTCTGGCTTTGGCCTGGCCCACCCTGGTCATTGCAACCATCTGGGCAGTGAACCAGCAAATGAAAGAATTCTCTCTTTCACCCTCTTCCCCTCTCTCTCCCCTCTTTTCTCTGTAACTTGTCTTTCAAAGATAAAAATAAATCTTAACACATTGTTTGTAGGAGTCAGAATCAAGATTCAGAGAATGGAGATGTGAACACTGCGACACTTGATAATTACTTCCTGAGAGAAGATGTTTTCAACACTTTCAATGTTGGCATGAGCCCATTTTTACCACGATGATGATATGGCACTTAGCAGGCAGTAATGAATACTGAGGCCCTGCCAGCTGGGTTGCATGTTGATTATAGGCCACATGTGGGTGTACCCGGCAAGGCTCAATGTCGTAAGTTAGGCTCAGGGTCAGCTCCCTGGCTCTTCATTCTGAGCCTGAAGACATCAGGCTGACCCTGACCCTCAACTCAGAGAGCCTGTGGCTAAGAGAGGAAAGTAGAAGCACCTGACCTTTCTCCAGGTGTAGTATTGAACCTGGAAGGCATTATCTCTCCTTGTATTCCATGGGCTAAGGAAAGTTACGTGAGCAAGTCCCAAATCTGTGGGATGAGGAGCTATGGAGCACCAGGTAAGCTGCTAAGCTCTGTCTCCTAATCCGTACGTTGAAGTCTGCCCCCAGTAACTGATATTGTGACTTTATTTACAAACAGCACCTCTGTGGAGGTAAAGGACTGGAAATGAAGTCATCAGGGTGAGCCCTCTTCAAGTGTAGCTGGTTAATTGTATGCAAGGAGGGAATCTGGAGGCAGAGCCCAGAGTTAGGGTTAGCGTGTACTGGGCTCAAACAAGAAAGGGAATCTGGGTATATGCTAGTCTTAGATTTTATAACGTGTGACTTTCTTCTCATAAGTGAAAGCTGCAGTTTTTCATGGGATCCATATTCCCTGCTTTAAGAAAGCTTTTGTCCAACGTTGCCTTAAGTCATTTATATTATGAAGACAGTATTGTTTTTCTGTGCGCCAAGTAAAAATTATGTAATAGTGCATTGCTGATGTTGCTTTTCCAAAATGCACCCATATCACTCCAAAGAATGTGGCGTATCTTTTCCATTCCTCCACCCTCATTCATTAGGAATAGCAAATTCTATTAATTCTCTTTCATTGATGCCTGAGGTTTGGTTGTTCAACTTGAAAACATAAGGATACAGTTTGGAGATTGGAGACAGAGGTTTCTGAGGGTGAAAGTGAAAGAAGATTGCCTTGAGTTGATAATTATTGAAATTGAGGGGTGAGTACAGAGAGCTTTTTAAAAATTGTTCTTTCTGCTTTGGTATGTCTTCAAATTTTTCTGTAGCTAAATGGTTAAAATTGAAATAGTTTTCTGTAACAGAAGGCGTAAAATGAAGACCCATCTCCCATCTAACCTTGATTCCAATATTGAGTCTGCACTTCCTAAATATAACTAATTTTTAAAAATGTATTTACTCTTACTTGTAAGTCAAAGTTCAGAGTTCCCGGAATGGAGGGAGGTGGGGAGATCTTCCATCCACAGATTCATTCCCCAAATAGCTGTGATAGCTGGACTGGTCTGAAGTCAGGAGCCAGGAACTGCTTTGGGGCCTCCCATATGAGTGCAGGGGCCATCCTCCATTGCCTTTCCAGGACATTAGCAAGGGAGCTAGATTTAAAGTATAGCAACCAGAACTCAAACCAGCACTCATAAGAGATGCTAGCACCATGGGGAAGGGAGGATTATTCTGTTGCTGTTATCATACCAGTCCCCAAATATATTTGTTTTACTACACCACATCTTCCATTGCACACAAAGAACCGCAGCCATTCCAGTGCCGTACTGAAGGGTGCTGTGACTGGCAGCTTATTGCTTCACCCAACTCTTGCCAGCAGCAGACAGTTGGCCCATGCCACTGAACATCCTCTCTGACCCCAAGTACACATACAGCTCTGGCCTTGCAATGACTGGCTTCCCCTTCAGTCATGTTGGTCTGACGACTCTTGGTGCAGGGCAATGTAATTGTGAGCGTGTGCTTCCTGAGTGCAGGATAACTAACTCACACACGATAACTGGTTACACTTTGGCTTCTCTATCCATGTTGCAATAACGCACCTGCGCGCTAAGCGGTGAAGAAAGGGCTTGGATAATGCCTCTAATGATGAGTAGTGTGTTGCCATGAGGAAAAACACCAGAAGCTAGTACTAATGAAACAGTCTGTGGGGCTCCAACACAGGGTTGGGGGAGGTGGGAGCAGGAGGGCACCCAAAGGGCTGACATCCAAATTAGCTGCCTGTGACAGAACGCTTCCAACTAATTAAGCGTAGAAAAGCCCCTTTTAGGAAAGATAATCCTACTGCATCAACTTCCAAGATTTTTTTTTTCCATCCAGCTTCTGCCTCTTGGAGCTTCAATTAAAAGCTGTTTAGCAGATGGCAAATTCTGAGTCACATAGATTCTCTGGCAGTCGTATGTGCTTTTGGCTTCCCGGGGATCCTGGCCATGTGTGGCCCCAGAAGAGTGCAGGAGCTTGCTTCTGGGACACGGCAATAAAGTGGCCCATCTTAACACACAGGTGACAGGTACTTCAACATTGCCATCAGGGACAATTAGCAGCAGCAATTTCCTCATTCAAAGTTTCTAGGGCCCTGGGAGTTATAGTTCATTAGTGCAGGAAGGCAGCTTGAATATCACTTTGTAGGGTCTCCTCTGTCTACAAAATGGGGAAACTGAGGATGGAAGAGATTATTCTTCTGCCTAAAGTTACCCCGCTTAGGAGAAGCGGAGGCAGGATGGGCTGACCCTAGACTGTTACAAAGACATTTCTTGACCTTGGGGACTGAATGCATCACCTGTCGCCACGCTTGTTATACTCATGAAGCTTCTAACAGGTATTATTGATCACCTGACAATTTGGCTAGGCGTGAGACTTGAAAGCACCGCTCATCCACTCCTTGCTTGGTGGGACAGCTGACGCAGAAATTCATCATTCTTCTTTCCGTAGCTTTTCACTCACATGGAAGTCACAACATCCCTTGGGTGCTGTCAGAGAGAAACAAGAGCCAACATTAATTAAGGGTGGTGTGGCGGATTGTATTCAGTAGCACTGCAAGCACAGACCTCTGTACACTCCAAAATCAACACAACTCCACCAAAACAAACGTGGGAGGGTTTGAGATGCTGGAGTGTCCTAAAGCGAAAGCTCTGAAGGACAAGAAGAGGACGGTCAGTGTGACGATCTGTGAGTAGTGATTCCAACATCAGCACAAATGAAGGACCCCATCATTTGGACCCAGTGCCACTTCCTGCTTCCCCTTGCCATGACTTGTAAAATTCGCACTGTTGTGGTTGCCAACCAATGAGCTCTAATCTAATCTAATAGGCCCAATCTCTTGTGCCCCCTCCCCCTAATCCCAGCCCACCTACTAATCACCTGTAGCTCTGAGCATCTCAGCCCCCAGTCACAGCCCTCCACACCCCCTACACCTTCCAGGCTCACCTGGCTCTCCCCTGTTCCTTTCCATCTTGCCCTCTTTCCCTGCCTTGGTAGCCCCCGATCCTGCCACCATGGCAGGAGGCGTTTCCCTCCTTGTTCTCTTCCCCTCCACCCCCACTCCCATTCCTACCCTGCTGGCATAAAGGACCTCCCAAGTACTGCTTTGCATCTGGTATTTTGACTCACAGTAAACTAATGGTGAAAAGAGGACTTGTCTGAGGGGAATTAGCTGCATGTAAGGACTTATTACAGGTAAAAACTAACGCGATTGAGCCACCTGTGCTTGCTAATTGATGTTTATTGAACTTGGGCTCCTACTCTTCCACAGACACAGGGATGAGAAATCTTGTGTTTCCTTTCTTTTATTTTGTTTATTTAAAAATCAGGACTACAGAGAGAAAAGAAAAGATACAGAGAAAAGAAATCTTCCATCCATTGATTCAATCACCAGTTGGCCACATCTACCAGGATTGGACCAGGCTAAATCCAAGAGCCAGGAGATGCATCTGGGTCTCCCATATGGATGCAAAGGGCCTACACACTTGGGCCATCTTCTGCTGTTTTCCCGGGCCTCTGGCAGGGAACTGGATTGAAAGTGGAGAGGTCAGGTCTCATGTTACAGGTGGTAACTTTACCCACTTTACCACAAAGCCAACTCCAATCCCTGTCTTGATGATTGCATTTCTAAGTGGTGGCTCCCAGATCATTGAGAAATATGTTTCTGGGTGGAAGATGTGTCACATAGAGATAGAAAGAAAAAAAAAGCAATTGAGAAATTTGTAAACACTTAAATGTTTCTAAGAAAAATGAGGTCAGTGTCCTACAATCAAGTGTGGAACAAACAGTAAATTCTTTTGGCAGCATTGCTTTTCCCAAACAGGAACTTAAAGGGACTGGGGTTGTCATCTGAAGCATGCGGTCTTAAGCTGTTAGAATCTGTGTTCATGACTCATTGACCCTTCTAGTTCAGCAGGTGGATGAAAAACCAGTCCTCTATGCTAGGAGTCTGCAGTTCTCATACAGCAAGGAGTGGAGCCAACTTCCAACCCAAGCCCTGAAATAGCCAATGCAGATGTCCTTTGCAGCAACTTAACTGTTGTACCAAACCCCAGCCCCCATCTTAAGGGAACTGTTGTCTACCCTCTAACCAGAGGTGGGAGTTGGGGTCACTGTGATAACCGAGCAGGGGACGAAGAGGTACACAGAAAGGCAATCAGCTGGGGTAGGTGGCACTGAGTCCCTCGAGTGTGCAAAGTTGTATCAGTTTCTCCCCCAGGTGTAAGGGACAGCTGTGGAATCTTCTCAGGTCTATTTCTTTAAAGAGGTGCTTGATTAATTTCACCTGCAGCCCAAGACTGGGCCACCCCAGGGCAACCTCCAGCTGCCTCACTAGAAACCTTTAGCTAGCCCTGGCCCTGGCTCTGAATCTGTCTTCTTCTGGCCAAACCGGTTGCTTGGGATCTTGAGTTCTGCCTGGTGTTCACGGACTCATAAATGTGTGTTTTGTTCTGTTTTTCTCCTTCCGTGAGAAGTTATTTCCTTTTGGCAAGATGGGCACTGTTGAAACCTTCCCCCCTCTGGGACCTCAGCCTGCTTCATGTTCTCAAAAATAAAGCTAAATGTTTTGCAATGACAAAGTGTTTCCCTTATCAACTCCTAAATCTCCCACTCTCCTGGTTGAAACCTACCTATCTTCAAACAACTTTTGCTGCAAGGAGGTTGGCACACAGATCTATGCCCTTGAGAGGTGGTTTGTTTGTTTGTTTGTTTGTTGGTATGTGGCTATAGTTAGAAGAACATTGAAGGAGTTACATGACCAAGGATCTACTCAGAACCTAACTCTTCCAAGGCAACAAGGAGTAGTGTTTGTTGTAATAGAGTGGTATTGTACATCCAAAAGATCAAATTAACATGTAGTTGATAAATAGGGTTGAGAAACATGAAACAAGTTACAAAACAGCATTCAAAACTCCATTGATGTCTTACATAACTAGCACGGACTTTCTTTTTTAATTTTAAATTTATTTTTTATGAGTTTGAAAGCCAGAGACAGAAAGCTTATCTTTTGCAGCAAATGATATCACATCATTTTTCTAATAACCAAAACAATTTTTTTTCGTATTCCCAGGAACTGTCCTGGCTTTCATTTTCCCTGTGGTGCCATTCCCTTGTTCGTTCCCAGCCACTGTCTGTGCCTATCCATCCTTTCTTCCCATTTTGTACTTTTATTTTGTAGCTCCTGTGGCGTGGCAGCCACTGCCAGATGTTGAAAATTCAACAATGAACAAGGCAGTCAAGGTCCCAGCTTTCATGGAGCTTACATTTCAGAAGGAGAAACAAGCATTGAGCACAATAGGAAAACAACATTTATTTAATTACTGTTGAGATGGTTGAAAGGAATAAAAATAAACACAGTTGGGCTTCTATGTCTGCTATTTCCACACCCATGAATTCAGTGAAGAACAGATAACAGACAATTGGGGCAAAAAAAGCTTGCCAGTGCTAAGCACATATAGGCTTATTTATCTTGTCATCATTTCCTAAGCAATCAAGTAAAATTGCTATTTGTGTAGCATTGACATTGCATTATTGTGATAGTTGAGAGGTGTTTTACAGTAGACCTGTGCAGAAATTACACAACAATGCAATATTTTGCTTAAGGGAATTGTACGTCTATGGATTTTGGCATGCACTGGGGTATTGGAATCAGTGGATACCAAAGAGGGAACTTTAGTGTTCAGATGGTCCATTGTTGCATAACAAGCCATCCCAAACTTCATCTTAAAACAATAACAATAAATTGAATACTAGCAGAGGTAATAGTAGGGCGGCTTATCCCTATTCTGCTTGGCATTGCCTAGCGTGGATCAAGAGGTAGGCTCTAGAACCTTCCAAGGTGGCTCTCATTGGACTGGAGTCACCTTGGAGACTTCCTCACTGACATGTGTGGCATCTGTCTGAAGGTTAGCGATTGCCTCCCTGAGTTCCCAGCTGAAGCCACCAAGTACAAGACTCACCTGTGTCCTCACAGTGGTGACTGAATGTGGTGCATCATCCCTGCTGTCACATTCTATTTGATAATGCAGTCACACTCCTGCACAATTTCTCAGCATGAACCAGGACTGTCCTGGGTAAACCAAGACATTTGGTCACAACAGCCATACAGTGAAGGCACCAAGCTTTCTGACTTCCTTTTTATCTTTTTGACATTTGTTGTGTCATTTTTAAAACTTACCACTTTAATCTTTGAAATTTGCAATTTACATCTTATTTTCTGCTTCTGCATAAGGTCTTGCTTCTAGAAAAGGAATACTATCTTGAAGTTGCTTTTTTTCATCATGATGCTGGGACTTGAGAGCTGTAAATCTTCTCCCATAATATTGCTCACACATACTGACAGAGCTGTTGGCAGTATAGGGGACATGTAATTAGGATGCTCTCGCTCTCAGATGAGAGAAAGCCAAGCCATGGAACAATGTGCTCTAAGAAATGCTTTTAAGAAAAACTAACTTCTGAGCTAAGTGGTGAACACACACACACACACACACACCATCATGGTGACTCACCAGTTGCCAAATCCTTCAGCCCCAAAGAAGTGTTTTTACAAGAAGTGGGGTTTTTTTTTTTCCTTTCCCCTAAGGCAGACTGCACAATGCTTGGTGTGTCTCCTTCTGAGAAACAGATTCCATCTTAATGGGAAGTGACAGCTTCACGCTCGAGCTGATAGTGTTTATTTGCAGAGCGGAGCACAGTACCTCGGCCCAGGATTCACATTCGCCTACAGCCCCAAGGGCAGATCGGCCATGGAAGCATCCCCCATCAGTGCATTTCCCCTGTCCCTGCCCTCCCTACAGCCAGCCACCGCCCAGTGTTTCCAAAGACTCTGTAGCAAAACGAAGGCTTGAAGTGAACCCTGGAAACAGGACCACCCAGGGGTACGTGGGCATGGCTGCTTTATTGTTCCCGGCCTAGCACTTCTCAGATACTCATTCTCCATGGTAGGCTGTTTCTTCTCTCCATTGCAAAACTTTGTCTTCCCTTTGTCTCAAGACTCTACACCTCTGGAAAAAAAAAAAGCACAATGTGACTCATTTCTGATTCTTGAAAGCAAACACCCCATTCTGTTTCTTCTGTTTTCTTGGAACCTTCCACAAATCTTTCCTTGCTGGAGAACAAAAACGAAAAGCTGCTCCAGACTTGAAATATGCAGGACACGTTTGTGAGTCCCAGATTATAATTTGGGCTTCATGAATTAAGGAGATATTGAAGATACACATGAGTTAGGACCAGGAGAAGCAGCAGACAGATACGTGAGGGTTAGAGCCAGTAACTCCTAACAGTGCTTAGAATGAAAGAGGGACTGGACATAATGGACTACTTGCTTGGAACTGATTCATGCACAAGCTGAAGCCCCAGGGTGGTTTTATTTGGAGGGGCTTTTGGGAGCTCATTAGGCTTAAGAGAGATCTTGTAAGAACAGATGCCAGCAGCTGGCATTGTGGGGCAGTGAGTTAAGCCACCACTTGCAATGTCAGCATCCCATGTCGGAGAGCCAGTTCAAGTTCCCAGCTGCTCTAATTCCAATCCAGCTTCCTGTTAATGTGCCTGGGAAAGTAATGGAGGAGGATCAGCATTGTGACACAGCAGGTTAAGCCATAGTTTGCAATATCACCATCTTACATGGAACTGCCTTGTTCATAAGTCCCAGCAATTCTGATTCTGACCCAGTTTTCTGTTAAAGTACCAGGGAAGGCATCATATTATGGCCAAAGACACACGTGGGAGATAAGAATTGAATTCTAGGCTTCTGGCTTTAACCTGGCTCAGCCTATATGGTTGCAGCCATTTGGAAGATCTTCATGTCTTCCTCTCTTTATCACTCTAACTTTCCAATAACAAATCAATCTTTTTCTAGAAAAGAAAAGCAGCAGAAGATGGTCCAGGATACTCCCCCCCCCCCCTTATAGCTGACCTGGAAAGCATTCCTGACTCCTAACTTCAACCTGACCTAGCCCCAGCTGTTCTGCCCTTTGGGGGAGTAAACCCACAAATAAAACAACTCTCTCTTTTTCTCTGTCACTATTCTTCTCAATTAAATCAATTTCAAAACTTTGTGAAAAATCATGCTAATGAGTGTTGCCCGCTCCGTGCTCCAGCCCCTCTCCACAGCAGGAAGGCAGCCAGGAAGGGAGCTCTCATCAGAACATGCCCATGTTGGCCCAGTGAGCCTAGACTTCCAGCCTCTAGAAATAGGAGAAATGGATTTCTGTTGTTGACGTCACCGTCTGCAGCATTTGTCATGGCAGCCTGAGTTGACTGTGATACCATGCAAAGTCTTGTCATGCACTGAGCCTGCGCTGTAGGAGAGTTGTGCTTCTGCCACCATGGAAGTCATACTGTTGGCAATTTCACTACCAACGAGTCAGTGAGTCAGAGCCACACTTTGTTTTCTGCTCCAGTCATTCTCCGTATGAGTCCCAAGCATTGGTGCCTCCCATTAGTGCCCATTTTGGGTTCTGCACTATGAGCCTTCTTCCTTTTTGCTGTCTCTCAAAGTACCTTTGGGGGAAAAAATTATTTTCAAAAAGGAATGACCCAATTACAGTTGATGGCAAGAATCTAGACAATAAGACATCCAGCAATGGAAAGCAAAAATTGTGTTGCATCAGCACTTAATATTATGCATCTGTAAGTTTACTCATCCTAAAAACTATAGAGGCAACACGGGAAACACCCAAGCTAGCACGCTGCTGAAAGAAGCATATAAAATATGAGCTGGAAGGTAGGATGAGTTGGAACATGTCTGTGGGGATGTTTTCCTGTTTCATTTTTTCACATTATATTTAATATCACTTTGTCTTTTCACTGAAAAAAATATATAGTCAGAGGCAGTGGATCTGGAGGCACGATAGTGAGATTATAAGGCCCCACCAACACGGTCATGAAACTACAGTTGGAGCTTTCATTGAGTAGCCGTGCTGAAATTCTCACTGATCCCTTACTCACTGCTGACAAGCCAAGGTCACTTTCATCTCTGTCCTCCTCTGTGACCACAAGAAAAGGCCAGGTCCAAGTCCTGTGACTTTAAATGGAGCTCTTGGTAGGACTGGAGGGATGAGCTTACAAAGATGCCACGCACACATGAAACCCCAACACTCAGGCTCATGGATAAGGTATTAGCAGACCTTAGGGAGCTCTCAGGTCCCTTGGGGGCTGGCAAGTTTGGTCACCTTGACAACCCTTGCAGCCCTGCCCCAGTACCAAATGTTCTACCTGACTCTGCTCTTGGGTTAGTGTGCAGACACCTGCCCCAATCTAGGATTCTACACTTACATGACTTTGTCTATTCTGCCTTTCCTTCTCTCAAAGCACCCAGGCCTTGGCCATGGAGAGCCTTTTCTGACCCTGGATCAGACGCCTAGCTGGTCTCCTGAGGACAGACCTTTCTCTCCACACCCTCTTGGAGGAAACCACAAAAACATCCCAGAAGCCAGCTTTGTTCCGAGGGGAAGGTCTTCACCCTGCTCCCGCTTAGGCCTGGAACGCAGGCAATGAAACATTTATGAGGTTTCCCGGAGGTAGCTGCGCAGCCAGCCCAGGCACCTGCCAACTCTGGCTTCACTGGGGGTTGCTTTCATCTTCCCGGCAGCTGACATTTCTAAGCTCTCTCATCTGCCAAGTACATATGTTTACAAACAGACATTACCATTCTCCCTTAAAAATTCCTTTTTCTCCAAGTCCCAGACAGTCAATGAGTCAGAGCCACACTTTGTTTTCTGCTCTGGTCATTCTCTGTATGTGTCCCAAGCATTGGTGCCTCCCAGGCAGGCACGTACTTTACACTGACTTCCAGCTCTACAGCTGACACCGTGCCCTCCCAGAACTGGTACCCGTGAACAAACAGGAAACACCCCCAAATGCTCAGCAACAGCAGAAGACCTGAGCAGATTGTAGCTTATTCACACAACGAGATACTACTCAAGGTTTAGAAGCAGTAACACATGCAACAACACAGGTGACTCTTAAGAATATTACACTGAATCAAAGAAGCCAGACCTTACAGCGTGCATATCGTACAACGTTGTGCCCCTAAAACCGGTGTGCGTAAGTGCTAGTCCACAGTGAGGCTCCAATCCCCACTACCTGGACATGGGGGCCCCTAAGGAAGATATACAAGTTGAATGATGTTGCGACAGTGGTGTCTCCACTCAAAAAGATGAGCGTGTCTTTAAGAAGTGACAGCCTCTCTCCACCAACAAACACTGAGCACTGAAGGTACCCATTTGCAAGCCAAGAAGACAGCCCTCACCAGACAATGGACGGGTAGCAACTTGACCTTGGGCCTTTAGTCTCCAGGAATGTAAGCTTATGGATTTCTGCAGTGTAAGTCACCTAGTCTATGGTGTTTTGCTATGGCAGCCTGAACAGACCAAGAAGAGGTCAGAATAGCAGCATCTAGAGGTTAGTGTTTAAGCTGCTGCACTACAAACACTACCACAGCAGGTGGTTGTGTCAGGAGAGATGTGCTTGGCAAGCAAACTTCCAGAGTCTAGAAAATATTGTACATCTCTTCAGGGTGATAATCACATGTATATTTACACAGACACACGGAAGAAAATCACTGAGCTGTACACCCACACCGAGTGTATTTCACCGTCAGTAAATTGCACTTCATTGGGAAAGAATAATTATTTCTTCACCCCGTAACTGATCGATTGGGGTGAAGCTGTATCCAACTTCCACTGGACAGCTCCAAAAGCAGTGTCTGGAAGTCCTCAAGTCACAGCCACACAGCCAGACAGTGCCAAATGCTAACAGCTCCCTCGGGGACCTGCTGGTGCTCAAGAAGCCACATCTACTGTCAGGCGCCCATGGAGGCAGGGGTTGCCGGCTTCCTTTGAGCCCCAGCCAGGCCCCCGATCTGCTCAGCGATGGCAAGTTCTACCAGGAAAAACAAAAGGGAAGTAGGAAGACCAGGGCAGACTGTTCCTGTGACATTTGCATCCATGTATTTCTGACTTGGAGATTCTCTGCCCAGGAGGCTGCCCAACTCCTTCCCCCCACTCTCAGCCGGGCTCTTCCCTGAACCCTGCAGTCTTGATGTGGCTGTTGGGCTCCTGGAGACAAAGCTGAGACATTCCCGGGAAGGCTCCCAACCTTCATTTGCAGAACTGCCATCGTGCCTATCAGACATGGTCAGACACCACCTCTGATACAACATAAACTAGAGCATGTGTTCTGCGTTCCTTCCCACGGAGAAACGGGGCATTCATTGGCTGATACCAGACTCTTTACACCGAGCTAAACAAAACCCCAAAAAGCTGTTTTCATAAGATCACTACATTCTAGAAAAGTAAACGTGTGGCAGATGGACCACCTCTCTGCCCCTCTGTGTCCTTTAGCAGACATTGCTAGTTGATCACAGCACACTCACCGATCAGTGATGTGCTGAGCAGGCAGGTGCTTATACATGGGAGCCCATTGTTCACCTTCTTGGGGAAACCAGTTATAAAACACCCATAATTAAAAATTAAATTGTATGAGCATATACTTAAATGAAGCAAATTATATATTAAATACATCAAATATACATTTATATTTAAGAATATTTGTTTGAAAGAGTTTCAGAGAGAAACAGAGAAGCCTATGGGCCAGAAACCTGGCCTGGAGGTGACAGATCACTGCTCTCTCTGCAGTTCTGGGGCCAGGTGCCTTTCTCTCTTTCTCTATCTCCCTCCATGCCTTCCTCCTTTATGCTTTTCTTTCCTTCTTTCTCTTTCCCTCTTTCTCTTCCTGCCTTCCCTCCGTCCTCACCCCCTTTTCTGCTTGTACCTTGATTCATTTTCAAGCTCAGTCCTGCCTTCCAATTGAGGCCTGTCCCTGCACAGTTAGAGGGTTGCCCTCATGGCGTGTTCCGATTAATTTGTTTGTAAGGTTTATAAAAGAGTTTCTGTGAAATCAACATGTAAGTGTAACATAACACTTAAATCCAGGGGCCAGTGTTGTGGCCACCCGCAATCCAGCTCCCTGATGGTGGACCTGGGAAAGCAGTGGAGGATGGCCCACGTGCTAGGAACTGTGTCACCCACATGGGAGACCTGGCTGGAGTTCTGGGCTCCTAGTTTCAGCACACCACAGCCCTGGCCATTGAGGCCATTTGGGGAGTGAACCAATGGATGACAGATCGCTATCTCTCCCTCTCTGTGTAAGTCTGCCTTAGAAAATAAGTAAATATTTAAGAGAGAGAGAGGTGAGAGGTAAGAAATGGAACAGGTTAAGCTCCTGGCTTTGGTCTGATATAGCCTGGACTGTTGCAGACTTAGGAGGTGTAAACCATCAGATCTCTGATCTCTCTTTCTCTCTCTCTCCCTCTTTCTCTCTCTCTGTGTGTTTTCCCTTCCCTCTCTATATATTTAAAATAAATGCATACATCTTTTGTCAAACAACAACAACACTTGAATCACTATTTTGAGCCAAGAACAGTGATTTTTTAATTGGAGGGCAGAGCTGTCTGAAACACCTGGGGCAATGTTTTTTTTTGTGGCCGATGATATGACTCTGATGGACTGTACTTATTAAAGCCAAGAACATGGCTAGCCAAAGAGCTGTCTTGTTTATAAAGCAGGGAGCTGATATAGGATGCTCAGGACTTCCTCACATCCAGCCACAGGACTCTTCAGAGGGTCTGCATAAATGATTCTGGGGGAAAAAATCTATCATAAAATCAACATTAACAACTCTGGACATGACCTATAGATTCACTTCGCATCGTAAAATCTTTAGTGGTGGAAAGCACCCAAGGAACATTTGATCAGTCCTTCCCTCTTGTAAATCAGTAAGGTTGAGGAACTTGTCCAAGGACACAGAGGGGCAGGAGTGGCAGAATGCCCAGCAAGGCACAGACCTCAGCTCTGGCTTCCTAAGCAATAGCCCAAGGATTTCCCTCCACCACGATGTGATGCTGGTTGTGCCACAAACCAACTAGATGCTCAGCCTGTTGAACAGGGGATTGAATTTGAGGCCCAGTTGCAAGGCTGATGCAAACAACATGAGCTTTCTTTCTGGGAACCTGGGTGGACATCCCCTGCACAGCCAGGGAAGGCCTACATTCTTAGCAAATCATACTTGTCAGACGGCCTCTCTAACCTTACACACACTCTCAAAAGTCAACTCAAATTTGCAAAGGGATCACACAGATTTTCAAAAACTTGCTTCTGTGACAGCTCCACACTTGCAAAGCAGGGCTGCATGCAAGGAATGTCCAAGGAGCCCAGTATGGCCCACTCATCCTGGGGACAGTGGTTGGCAGAAAGTTCCCCTCGCCAGTGCATGTTTGTTTAAAGAGTCATGTGATGTGGTGACATCATGTGTAGATCAGATCTTCACACATCAGGGCGAGTGTACATTCTAATCTTTCCCAGAGGGCTCGGAAGTTCATCTTCTCCCCAGCCACCCGAGTGTAACACAGTGCATGCTTAAGATGAGCTGCTTACGATGCCTCCCCATCCCAGTGGCAGCAGAAAGTGGAGAGCTCAGGCCACGTGGAGCTGCCCCAAGGTCATGAGCAGCAATGTTTGGCTGTCCCAGACAATCATAACATTGGCTGGAGTCGATTCACACACCCATCCTGGTGTCGCCCGGCTCAGAGCCAGCCCACAAAAGACAGAAGATTTTTTTAAAGTGATGGTAAACAATGACCTCACAGCACAACCCTCCTGGGTTTAGTCAGGATGGAGGGGAAAAAAAACCTTAGGGATTATAAAATCCCTGTGGCCATTCCAATCAGGGCCAGGCAGGCTGGGTTTCACGAACTGGGAGATTCTCTCAGGAGGAACTGAAGAATATCAGCTCACCTTTTGCCATCCCCCAGGGCTGTGAGCATTAGTCAATGACCCCAGCTGCTCTCCCCACCAGCCTGGATCTCCAGAACCCAAGACAGTGCCCAGAATAGTACAGGGACTAACAAATGTCGGCTGAATGATCACATTTATAAGTTAGAAACTGGACAGAGAGAAGCATGACAGGGTAACTGAGTATATGTTTTTTAAAACTACCAAGTCAGAACATTTTACTCAATTCTCCCAAGGCTGTTCCTTCTGTGGCTGACGCCTCACTCTTGTTGTCTGAAGTCTTCCCACTGCTTGAGCCCCAAATCTGTCTTGTCATTTGTGCCCTGGTGGTTTTATTTTCCCCTCTCCGACTTCCTGCTCTTGCTCGAGGGATCTTCCAAAGGTAAAGAGACCTTGCCCTACTCTCGAATCGCAGAGTAAGCATCTTCTGAGTTTTCCTTTTTCATAACTGTGATGTCCTGCCCTAGATGCTTAGCGTGGAGTGGGATTTTAATTATTCTAAAAATTCACATCAAGGCTTTCATACTATCCATCTTGTTTTAGACATCTGCACAGTTGTATATGAAATTAGTTCATCCAATCTACATGCTTGTATATTATGTATTATCTAGCTGCTCATACATTATGTGATGTAATGTGCATATGTAGGTTATTTTTCAATTGTTTTTTTTTTCTCCAACAAGCATGCCACTACATGTCTTCCTGTGACCAGGCCATAAGCTTTCTCCCAGAAGAGGCAATGCTGGGTTGCAGATTGCCCACATACTCAATGCCCAAGAATCCTGAGAGAGTCCAGGATCCACTGTCACCACCAGCATGCGAGCGTTCTGTTTCTCAGCTTCTTTGACTTGGCTGGTGTTACTGGGTGTTTGTGATGTTGTGTAGTGTGCATCTAGATTCTCCGCTCTGTTCCACCAAGTTCTCACTGATGCGCCAAGCCACATGATCATCACAGTGTTTTCAACCCCAAGTCTGACAAGAGGAATCTTCCTCCTTGCTCTTCTTTTTCTGAAGATTGTTTTTATTGGAAACTCAGATTTACAGACTGAAGGAGAGACAGATCTCCCTTCTGCTGGTTCACTCCCCAAGTGACCACAACAGCCAGAGCTGAGCTGATCTGAACCCAGGAGCCTGGAGTTTCTTCTGGGTCTCCCACATGGGTGCAGGATCCAAGATTTTGGGCCGTCCTCGACTGCTTTTTCAGACAACTGGGAGCTAGATATGAAGTGGAGCAGCCAGGACATGAACTGGGGCCTAAATGGGATCCTGGCACATGCAAGGCGAGGATTTAGCCACTAGGCTATCACATGTGCACATGTGTGTGTCCACACACACACACACACACACACACACACACACACACAGTAGGAATTGCAGCACAGCTTGTCAGGACCCATGGGGGTTCAATGAAGATTTGATATGTAATCATAGCAAATTTCAGGGTAGAGTTGAGGACTGACATGTTTGTGGTGGTGAGTTATCCATCTAGGACTACATCGCATCTCTGGGTTTGCCTTTATTCTCTCAAAAAACATTTATCATTTTCCCCATATATGTGTGAGATTATTACAAGCTCCCTAAACTTAATCCTGAGGTGCCATTTTTCATTTACTGGACAAGACAAGGATACAGACATTTAATAACATTAACCACTGGTAAGATTACCAGGCACTCGTGTGATTTACTAGTGCAAGTACAAATGAATGTAATTTCTTTGGGGTACCATTCGCAATTGCTATTTGATCCAGAAAATTTCACTTTCATGAATATGAATGAATACATGCACACATGTGAAATTTTATATATATACGGATATTTACAGCAGTGTTAGTATAAAAGCTTAAAATTGCCAACAACTTAAATGCACAACAATAGAAAATTGGCAAAATCAACCACTGATGAATTTATCCATTCAGTGAAACGTTACGCATAAATCACAGACAGCTAAACACTTACATAGGAAATTGTGCAGGATTTTCACCTCTCCATCTGCTTTAGGTTTACCTTGCCCTCCCCCTTTTTTAAAGTCCAATATCTTACAACTTAAGTTGGTCATTAGAAATGTTTCTTCTCCTTTTATTTGTTTTTTATAAAACATTTATTTGTGTGAAAGTAGAGTTAAAGAGACAGGGTGAGACAGACGGGGGAGGGGAGGGTCAGGGAGAGAATCTTCCATCCTTTGATTCGCACTCCAAGTAGTCCTCAGCAGCCAGGACCCAGTCAGGCTAAAGCCAGGAGCCAGGAGCCTGGAGCCAGGAACCAGGAGCCCAGAGCCTGGAGCCTGGATCCGGGAGCCAGGAGCCCAGAGCCTGGAGCCTGGAGCCAGGAGCTGGGAGCCTGGATCCGGGAGCCAGGAGCTGGGAGCCTGGAGCCTGGAGCCAGGAGCTGGGAGCCTGGATCCGGGAGCCAGGAGCCCAGAGCCTGGAGCCTGGAGCCAGGAGCTGGGAGCCTGGAGCCGGGAACCAGGAGCCCAGAACCTGGAGCCTGGAGCCTGGAGCCTGGAGCTTCATCCAGGTCTCCTTTGTGAGTAGCAAGAGCCCCAAACACCTGGTCAAACTTGCACTGCTTTGCTAGGCCCTTAGCAGGGAGCTGCTTTGGAAGTGGAGCAGCCAGGACTCAGAGAGCCTCCATATGGGATCCTGGTGTCACAGCTGCAGCTTTATCTGCTTTGCCACAAGGCCAGCCCCTTTCTTTAAATACAAGCACTGTGACATTCCATAAGTTTTGCTGTGCTGTGGTTTCCTTTCTATTCATTCCGAAGTATTTTCTTTGTTCTCATGTGATCTCTTCTTTGACTCATGTATGAATATATTTCTGAATTCTTTTGTATTTGTGGTTTCTCAAATTTCTTTATGCCATTGATTTATATTTGATTATGTTTTGACCGAGGAATGTATTTGTCATAATTTCAATCCTTTTATCATCATTGGGCTTTTAAATGGCATGCATATGTTCTACCCTGGAGACTATTCCATATACCCTTGAGAAAAATGTGCTTTGCTGATGGATGGAGAACAGTGAGACAAGCCGTGTTCATCCTGCATCCCCCTCAGCTCTCATATACACCTACGGGTGCTGGAGCTTTACTCAACCTACCCACCCAGGCCACGCGTATGCTGACAGGTGCTGCCACCTTGTCCAGCCTGGCCTGCCCCCAGCCTTGGCTCTCATGCCCACCTGTAGGAGCTGCAGCCCAGCAGAGGCCTGCCTGCAGTTCCACTACTAGGCCTAGTCCCAGTCCCTGACCTTGCACTTTCCAGAGGGCACTTCAGCAGCCTCACTTCCAGAAGGACAGCATCTGTGGTCCCCAGCAAGGCACAGGGAGTTTGAGCTAGCTTGGCAGATCACCCGGGGTAGCCTGGGTGTGCACAGACAGTTGGCTGTGTCCCACACACAGCCTTTCTGGACTAGGGCGAATTCCCTTGACTCTCTCCAGGGAAGGAATTCTTCCTCCCAATGAGATCCAGATCTCAGCTCCTGGGCTGTTTCTGTTGTGATCCAGTCGCAGCAGCGACGCTGCTGGGTTGTGCAGAGCCTGAGAACACTGAGGGCATTAGGACCAGGAGCGGGGCTTGGCTCGGCTCAGGCTCGGTCTGGCACGGGGCTCTGGGCTGAGCAGAGTATGTGTGAAAGGAAATCAGGCAGTGCCTTGCCGGCTTTGCATCTGTTGATCAGACCTGACTTGAGGTGTCCAAAGAAGGACAGATGTGAGTCCTGCTCGCCTGGGATGCTACCAGTTCTTCTGGACGTCTCCCAGCAGCCAGAGGGAAAGGAAACTACTGGACCACACACCTGAACAGAACCAAGTCATCACTGGTTTCCCAAAGAGAGCAGCAGGGCGAGAGGGCAGCGTGCTGCTGTATGCGGAATCTTTGTCCGAGGGTCTTCAGGATGCCATCACAGAAACCCACTTAGAAAGAACCGGTTGGCGGCGGGGGGATGGGGCGCAGATGGACTTGGGTCCTGGAGATTTCTGGTGGCAGGTGGAAGCAGGTCCCACACTCGCTGCTGACCAACGCCATGCAGGAGGGGAAAGGGGCAGAGTAAGAGACAGGTAAAGGCCTTCAGGTGGTACAAGCAACTTGGGTCGTGCTGCGAGCTTGAAGCAGAGGGGCAAGCCCGTGAACTTGAACATGACCTGTTGCACTTGGCGAGTCCCAGCATCATGCTCCTGAGGAAGCAGCACAGGACCCGCCGACTACAATTCCTCCTGCTCTTCCTGGTGTTGGGCTGTGTGTTGGTGATGGTGGTGATGCGGCACCCTGCCCCACACACCTCCCATCAAACTGGTACTGCCAAGGCCGGCCAGCATAGCCATGCTGCAGCCAGAGACCACCTGGACTTTGGGGACTCCCAGGAGTGGGTGCTGGAAGCTGAGGCACAGGGGGAGGAGTACAGCCCCCTAGAGAGCCTGCCAGCGTACATCTCCCTGCGGGAGGATGAGCTGCTGGTAGCCGTGGCCTCGCCCAGGGCCAGAAGGGACCGGAGCTGGGGCAGAAGAAGTGGCAGCTACCGGCTCATCAAGCAGTCTCGCAGGAGGCAAGACGAGGATGCCCCAGAGAGAGACTGGGCAGCCGAGGAGGAGGACGGGGAGCTGTCTGAAGCAGAGGCACCAACCCCACTTGGCCTGGACTTCAATGTGCACCTGCAGGTGCAGAGGCCCCTACCTGAGGTGCGACACCCACTGTAAGTAAGGCCCTTTTTTTTTCCTTTGCTTGCCTGGTGTTAGGGCAGCAATGTACCCACCCTATATCTCCTCCCTGCCCCAAGGGCAGTGCTGCTGGCACCTGTTAGCAGTGCAGAGCCAGGGTCCAGGGCTCTGTATTCAACAACTCCCTACCAACCTGGCATGGGGTAAAAGGCACTGGAGCTGGAAATGTGAGGCACTCTTCCTGCTCCTCCCCACTGTGGGTACAAGTCCCCTGTGCCTGCGTTGTAATAGGGTGGAGCAGGTACCCCCGCAGGGCCTCATCCAATTCTAACACTGACTTCTGCATTGCTGTGCTGTGGGGATTGGTGTTGGCAAGAATTCCTCAAGTGTCACCTCTGAAGCCCTCGCTACTCTGTGGGATGGGTGCGTGTCTTGGCCTCATACCTCCTTCACAGAGCACAAGTGGCTTGCCCACAGTCTCAGAGCTGGCAGGTGCTGAAGCAGGGAGTGAATTCAGACATTAAAGTTTGGGTATCCCCAGAGCACTCCCTCTGCTCCCTTGCTTGGTCCACCAGATCTTGGAGCATGTTCCCTGGCCTGGGGTAGCATGCAGCACTGTTTACAGCTTACCCTGGCCGGGTGTGGTGCAGGGACAGCCCCAGGAGGCTGCAGAGCTGTGCCCAGGGAGGTGGTGGTCTCGCCCTACACACCCTCACTCAGGCAAGGGAGGCTGCTAAGCTGCATCCAGGAACTGACACAGCTGCTTTGTCAGGGCTGATCGAGGTTGCAGAGCGCACGCAGGTTTCCTAGAAAGCAAACTCATACTCCACTCCTGAAGGAAGGAGGATCTGTGTGGAACCGCAGCTGGGAGCAGGGCAGCGTCCTCTTCTCTTCCGGCCTTTGCCCTGGCTCCTCTCAGCCTGGCCAGCCAGTCACCCATGTGCCAGAGCGTGCACAGGCAGGCTCAGCACCCCAAGCTGTGCACCCCAGCACCCTTGCTTGTCTCATCCTAATCCCAGCTCTGAGACTCTGACTGCAGGAACTCCCACCCCATTCATTGGCACCCTGGAATCTGTCAAGTAAATGGTCCAGGATGTGTTTGGCTGTCCCTTGCCATGCTATGAACCCCAGAGAAGGTTGGCATTGAATCTGGGTTGTCCACCTGAGTGACCAGGACAGCACAGAAATGATCACTGAATGAAGGAACAGACATGCACTTGTCAAACTCTTCTCACCCACTTCTTTAGTGGCTTAGAACCAAAGTGAGTACCCTCGTTTTACCAACAAGAAACATTAGCTCCAACAAGAAGGTGTCTGACTAACATAGGGCTGTGTGTGACTGCGTAGCGCAAGTGTGCAGTACACAAGCACACCCATGAGTGCTTGGTGTGTGTGCTTGGGCAGGGGTGTGTAGTATACACAGTGTGCTTTGCGAACACTGTTGCTTACTGACACTGTATGCGTGCTGTTGATGGTTTTCTGTGCGCTGTGTGCCTGCTGAAAATACATTTGTTTATGAGACGTGCTGTGTGTAGGTATTTAGGGCGTGGTGTTGGTGCACATGCAGGAAGCAGGTGACACAGGCGTATGTCACGTCTGTGGTGCACTGGAGTAACCAGCACATGCACGGTGCATATGTATGCTGCAATGTGACATTTGCAGCTTGCACATGGATTATATGTGACTTTGTGCACATGCATGCTCTGCTGGTGCGTAGATTGCACGTGTCCTGTTTTGTTATGAGTGAGATGTGTGTACTGGTTCAAGTGTGTTATGCATGTACTATGACGTACATGGGTGTGGTGTGTGTGTAATAGAAGTGTGGATTGGTTTTGCTGTATGGGGTATGTTGGTGTGCTGTCTAGACACAAGTACTGTGTGCTCATCACACCACGTTTGTGTGTCCTTGTATGCTTGCATGTTTGTTGTATGTGTCATGTGTGGTGTGATGTGTGTGTGCTGCTATGTGGAGCAAGCTGAGGTGCATGTTGTACCATGTGTGTTTGATGTGAACCTGTATGTGTGTGCACTCATGGTCCTTCAGCAGATACTTCTTCCAGCCAGATAATCAGCTTGTCTTGCAGTGCACGGCCTGACTGAAAGTTCCTTCACCAGAAGCAGAGGGCAGGCCCCCAGCTCCAGGTTCCCATAACCTCCTGCTGGCTCTGTGCGGCGGTGTGCAGCGCCCCCTGCTGTCCATTCCAGCACGTGCAGCCAGGGCAACGCTCCCAGGCTCCCTCTCCTGCCTACAGGTAGTTGCTGGCCATCAAATCGAGGCAGCCACCCCCCACTCCCTTCCCTTCCTCTCCCACCCCTTTCCAAACGCACAGAAATACAACACAGAAGAGAAAGAACATATATGAGACATCTTCTGTGTGCAAGCCCTGCACGGCACTGCTGTTTTCCTACCAGGTCTAGAACACGCAGGAGCCCCACCACTTACCAACTTCTGCCCAGAGCTCTATGCAACCCAGCTCGCCTCTGCAGGAGGGGGCAGGGCTCATCTTGGGACCAGCAGTTGATGGGTGTGGTAGCACTGTGAGCAGCCTTATACACTACTTGTAAATAGGACCAGAGCCTTCCTTTGTCCCCTGAGCAAACATTTATTTTACAACTATTAGAAGTAAGAAGGTGAGCGAGCTTCATATTCAACTTAAGGAGCTTGGGGGACACTGAGGAATGCTGTCCAGGAGCTAGTCTTCTAGGGCTGTGGGCTCAAAGCCAAGCTAGAAACTGCTGAATGGGGAGCTTGCGCTGAGTGGGGAGGAGGGATCGGGAGCCAGTAACCCCCAAACATCTTTAGGACACCGGCAGAAATCTCTCTACTCCAGCCAGGCAAGCAGAGGGTGGGTGGAGGGTGAGCACTCCAGCCAGCCAGGCCATCTGGCACAAGGTGATGACTCATTCTCTTTGGATCAGCATCCAAACACGTATTCCAAGTTCATGGGGGATTCTGGCCTTGCTTATAAAGAGAGAGCACATGTCTACATATAAATACAAGAGCCTGGCTCCTTCTGACCTTGGCATCTGGAGCTGTAAGGCCGGTGTGTGGAGTGGCTCCTGGGCCAGGACTAGCCCTCACAGTCCAGGCCACACCCTTGCCCTGGAGAAGGGCATTAAGCACCCTGAGCTGGCTGATTAGGGGCTGTAAATGGCACAGTCAGGATAAGGGCTGGGTGGGTATGACTCCAAAGCCCCAAGTCCTTTTTTTTTTCTCAGAAGACGGAAGGCAAGGTCAGGGGTATGGACTCCCAGACATTTGTACCACAGACATGTGCAAGCTGGGACAGTGAAATTCTCTCCTGGTAACAAAGAAGGCAGGTCCAACACTGAATGATCAAGATACACCCAGCCAGTTGAGCTCAGAGTCCCAGTTTCCTCATGTGCACAGCGGGGCTAAGATCACCCAGACCACAGACCCAATGAGTGTGCGACAAGGTGAACACAGGGCCTAGCACCTCTGACATGTTGTCGGCACTCACAGACACGCAGACCTGTCCCTTCTACTGTTATGACAATAAAGCCCTGATAGCACCCCATGTGTGCACAACCTGGGCTGCACTAGGATGCAGGGTACACCTCTCCACAATGTCCCTGTCCTTGCATGGACAGTGATTCATGTTCACAGGACTTACAACAAAGTGCTCACAACCCTTAAGCATCACAACACTGTCATGAGGTTGGCAGACAATGTCAGTTTTCCTCATTCTACAGACTGGGACAGCTGTCCTGGGAGGCGGCTGGATGAAGTAGGCAGGTCACTCCTGGGAACTGAGGTATGGGGCGTGCTAGGTGAATTGCCACAGGCAGGATGGGGTCTCTTGAAATGGAAATTGTAAGAAACCCCAGGGAGAGAGCTGTGGAGCTAGGAGGAGAGCCCTGCTGGAGAGGCAGGGAGAGGTGGAGTGCGTCTGGTGGCCCTTCCCTTCTCCTAGATCTCTTCCTTGCAGGTGTCTGCAGCAGCACCCAGGGGACAGCCTGCCCTCGGCCAGCATCATCCTCTGCTTCCACGACGAGGACTGGGCCACCCTCCTGAGGACTGTGCACAGCATCCTGGGCACGGCGCCCCGGGCCCTCCTGAAGGAGATCATTCTGGTGGATGACCTTAGCCAGCAAGGTAGCTGTGGGCTCGGGCCAGGCTCCACACAGGTGTTGGTGGTGCAAAGGGATGGAGTTTAGGCCAAGTCTTCCACCCATGAGGTGGCGCTCCGGGTCCCGGGGAGACCCATAAGTCAGTGGGGAAGCAAGGCAGAGAAGGGGAAGCCACAAGTGAGAGCCCTCGTGAGGGCTCAGGGGCTCCTAGAACTATGGACAAGACCTTTACATTCATCAGCAGTAAACCAACAGGAAACTCACTTCAAGAAGATTCTACAATTCAACTCAAGGACTGAGGCATGCATTTCCAGCTCAGCCTCACAGCCTCAGAGTTGGAGATCAGAGTGTGTGGAAGCAAGCTGAACACTTAGCACGGTTCTGGGGGAGAGATAGCATGCATGGCTAGGGGGCTCTGTTAGCTCTGTCCAGGGTCCTGATGTCGGGAATCTGCACAGCCTGGTCACACAAGTGGGTGGAACCAGCCAGCCAAAGGCTCTGTGAGTGAGCATGTGGCTAGGCAATTGGCAGGACTCAGGACAGGTGCAGGACCGGCTGGGCCGGCTGGTATAAGTGCTCACATATCCCCAAGCCTGCATTGAGACGGGGTCCTCCTGAGAACACACCTGTGGTCACTCCCCACTCTCGGATCACTGGGTTCTGCTGGGCAGCGAGGGAGTTGTCTCCAGGGAAGTGCCAGCCTGCAGCGCACTCAGAGCCGCCCGCAGGCCATCACAGCCAGGGCGCGCAGTGGCTCCATTTACCCCTCTCTGTGTGCCTGCCTAGACCCAGAGCACAGACAAACTAAAGAAACACTGGTCACCATAGCAACAATCCCACTGTGATAAGATCCTTGAATCTCAGGATCTTTTTGTGCTTACAAGGGTCCACAAGACAAACAAACAAACAGATGACCGGGCAGAGCGATGGCCACTCCCAGCCTACCTGTTGCGCCTCTGTGACATTTCCCGCTCTGTCCACTGACCACAGCCCTGCTGATTCCAGGACAGCTCAAGTCTGCCCTCAGTGAAAACGTGGCCAGGCTGGAGGGCGTGAAACTGCTCAGGAGCAACAAGAGGCTGGGCCCTGCTGGGGCCCGAATGCTGGGGGCTGCTAGGGCCACGGGAGATGTGTTGGTCTTCATGGACGCCCACTGCGAGTGCCACCCCGGCTGGCTGGAGCCCCTCCTCAGCAGAATAGCCGCTGACAGGTAATCCCCCCACCTCACTTTGCTTGGGGGCTGCAGCGTCGGGAGGGGATTATGGGAATAATGCCCAGCCCCCACCCTCCCAGGGCTTTTGTGCATTGCTGGAGGAATGATCACCACTGGAGAGAGAGTTGCTCCTGTGCAGCTTCCAGGAGTTGGAGTTGGAAGGGAACCTGAAGATCTTCCAGTCCACATGTCTTATTTTACAAAGGAACAAGCCAGAACATACTTTCTGTTAAGTTATAAATACTTAAAATCCTATTAAGTTGCAGAGGAAGGGTCATGTCATATCATAGTTATCCTTGCCTTTGATGACAGTTTGACAACTTAATTTTTTAAAAATTTGATTACTTACATATCAGGAGAGAGAGAAAGAGAGGGAGAGAGAGGCCTCATCCACTGGTTCATTCCCCAAACGCCCGCTGTGACTGGAGCTGGATGGAGGCTGGAGCCAAGGGTCAGGGAGTCAGCCCAGGTCTCGCACATGAGCGGCTAGCACCCAGTTACTCAGCCATCATCTGCCACCTCACAGAGTCTGCATTAGGAGGAGGAAGGAGGTTAGAGTTGGATGCCACAATTGAGACTTGAATGCAGTACTCCCGTACGGGACAACAGTGTCTTAACTAGGGTAAGTTCTCACTCCCAGTTTTAGTTAAGACTATATCATCACCTGGACAGGGAACTGGAAATCTCTGAACTACTTAGGTCATAGATTACACATCTGTCAAATGCAAGCATTTGATTCTGTAATCAAAGTCTCACCAAGAGCTAGCAAACCTTGCTCTTCCAGTTTGTAGAGGGGTTCTTCAAAAATCTCACTGAAAAAAAGAAATTAAAGGAAATGTTTGTTTTGTTATACAAGAACATGGAAATCCACACATAGTGTTTTCCTAATATCCATTTTCCATGAACTTTGTAAAATGCCCTTCCACCTGGAGTCTCTGATTTTCCCATCAAAGCTGACCCACAGAAGCGAGGCTGGAGAAGGTCCATCCTCCCAGACACCTACACACGTTTGCCCTGCTTCTCTTCCCTTGCCAGCCACTTTCCCACTTACTTGTCCAACTCAAACAGTTCCCACTCACGCCTGACTAACCATTACTCTCAACCTCAATATCTCACTCAGGAAAACTAAAACCTGAATACTACCCCACTGGGATTATTTTAGGGGTACCCCTCTGGGGCTGAAGGAGACCCATCACACAGAAGGACCTCCACAGAGGGTGGGGTTTGGATCAAGTAGGGTTGATTTTAGAACCAAACTGTGTGATCTCAATTTTCCCTCCCCAACCCATGGCCAATGCTAACTGTCTCAGCTGCGGCTGAATATAATCATCTATGAGTCAAGTATTCCTGGACCATATTGGCATCCTGTTTGATGGAAGAGGTTTCAGGAAGCACGAAGCATAGTGTTAATAGTCTCATGATTAGATTCTAATAAAATAAAGAACTCTAGTGAAGCCAAGACAAGTTCCTTTTGCCCAGTCCCATAACGTAGACTACTGTCTCCTCTAGGAGCCGTGTGGTGTCTCCTGTTATAGATTCAGTTGACTGGAAGACTCTCCAGTATCAGCCCTCCAAGGAGCTGCAGCGTGGGGTGTTGGACTGGAAGCTGGATTTCCACTGGGAACCTTTGCCAGAGCACGAGAAGAAAACCCTCCAGTCCCCCATCAGCCCTATCAGGTGAGTCCCAGGATGCAGCCCATTTAAACCACTGTCTCCTTCCTAAGCACCACTCCAGGGGCCCTCAAGCCTGAGGGTAGGGAAAGCTCCAGGTGATGCCTGGACTCTGTGGGCAGAGTGTAAAGTTCTGGGCAGCCATCATGCTTCCCTCTTAGAGTACCCCACTGCTTTGCTCCAGGTTCACGATGGAAAGCCTCGTGGTCCATCATCCCAGAGCCCACTGAAGCCCCTTGCAGCTCCAAATGAAGGCCCCACCCCAGCCTGACCAGCTAAGCTGCCATCCCTTGCCTTCCTCCCCTCTCTGTCCAGGAGCCCTGTGGTACCCAGAGAGGTGGTAGCCGTGGACAGACACTACTTCCAAAACACAGGCGTATATGAGACTGTCATGTCACCTTGGGATGGTGAAAACCTCGAACTGTCTTTCAAGGTATGTCCCAGACCCAGGGAAGTCACAGGGGAGGTCATGGGTGAGGTTGTGGGAGTTAGGAAGTCCTTGCCATGGTCCACCTGCCTCTCTCCTTCCCTTTCTCACCCCCTGTGAACCCTACCTTGAACCATAACCAGCCTCTCTCATGAATTGACCTGCCAAAACCTGCTAGCAGGAGAGGCCTCCTAACAGTCATCCACCTCTTGGTGCACAGATTTCAGACATTCTTATCCAGTCCCCATTTGTAGCACCCTTCGTGTCTCGGTCATTTTTTTTTTTTCATAGTGCCCACAGGCCAAAACAAGTTCTCAATATCTCTGTGTAGAGAGTAGCTTGGTCCGGGCAACTTAGTGAGCACTCACCTAATAACTGATAATCTGTTGGGCATCAGAACGGACTGCCATAGGCTGCCAGGGACACCTCTATCACTAAGGGAGCCTCGAGGAGAGCAGAGTGGCAGATCGGAGCAGGTGTTGTAAGCATAGCACATCTGGTCACCCCTTTGATTCCAAACTGAAGCACTGCCGCAGGTTTCCTACTGGCCCCTTCACTGTCCGGAAGGGCCAGAACTGGACACCCAGAGCACTTTGATCTTCTTGACTGTTCCGTGGGTGTGGTCAGCCCCTCACGGCAGGATCTCTTTCTTGGCACTGCTGTGGTAGAGGTGGACTGCAGGGCAGTTTCTCTCCCTATCTCATGGCAGGCCTGGCTCTGTGGTGGCTCGGTTGAGATCCTTCCCTGCTCCCGCGTGGGCCATGTCTACCAAGACTGGGAGGCCCACTCCCTGGTCGACCAGGAGGCCATGCTGCGAAGCAAGATCTGCCTTGCTGAGACTTGGCTGGGGTCGTTCAAAGAGACCTTCTACAGGCACAGTCCGGAGGCCTCCTCCCTGAGCCAGGTAAGGAGGCAGTCGGGAGGCGCGGGGGCGGTGTGGATACTGGGCCCAGCAAAGCTCAGTTTCTGGCTTGAGCTTCCTGTAAGCTGAAAACTGTTGAGTGGCACCTCAACCGGGTGGGACTGTTAGTGCTTCTCTTAGCCTCTCCTCCACCCCAGATCTCACAGTTGGCCTTGGCTAGGAGCCTCATGATGGCAACGGGGTGACATCCCTGGGGTGCAATTCCTTACCATGCCACTGAAGATCAAGGTCTCCTGGGAGCCCTGAGCAAAGTGCTCCAGGCCAGAAAATGATCCCAGCCATGAAACACAAATGCTACAGAAAAATAAACATTTGACCTATTACAAGTAGTGCATCATCCCTGGGCCAGCTGCCTTTGGCTCAGGTCTTGTGGAGTAACATGGAGATGCTGGGTTACTTGGACCCCCAGTCCCCAGTTTCCCTGGCGACACCATCTTGGCCACCCCCATGATACTCACGGCAAGTCTGCACCACTCCCAACTAGGGGCAACAGCTCGGTTTCTCCTGGTCCATATTAAAGTCATCCTAGCACAGATGTGGTATCTGCATATTCAGGATCCAGGGGTTTGTGGGAAAGTAGTGAGATCATCTGACAGTCTTATTTTTTTAATTCTTTATTTTTCATGATACAGTTCCATAGGCTCAGGGATTTCTCCTTCCACCCTCCCCATTTGCCACTCCCCCCACCATTCTCTAGTCTCTTCCAAGCCCTCCTTTCTCCTGTCTGCAGCCCTGGGAATTTCAGTCTTGGCAACTCAGTCCTGATCCCCCTTAGCCTCCTCCTCAAGGACTTCAGGCTAAAACAAACCTGCTCTTAGTGCCCGAGGCCTTCTCGCCCGCCCCCTGCCCCAGGCTGAGAAACTCCTCTGCCCAGAGCGCTTACAGCTGCAAAGGAGACTGGGCTGTCGGACATTCCACTGGTTCCTGGCCAATGTCTATCCGGAGCTGTATCCGTCGGGACCCAGGCCCAGGTTCTCTGGAAAGGTAAGGCATGGTCCAGGAAGAGGGGGACGAAGGAAGGGGCGCAAAACCTTCCCAAAGCAAGAATTACATGTGCAATGCACTTCCCTGACCCCGGCCAGCAGCCTCAGGCTCAGCAGGACCTCAAAGGCTTTAATGGCTTTTGGGCACCTCAGTGCCAGTTTGAGGAAGGAGGTTGGGTTTTCTAATAGTCCATCCCAGGACCACTCACCTGGGCAGGTGGGGCCTGTGTCCTTCAAGAGGCCTGAGTGATTCACCTTGAGCCCCATTCCAGAAAAGAATGGGGGAGGAGAAGAGGAGGAGTCCCAAGGTGTTGCTGCAGTGGACATGGGGTTCACAGCCATGTCCATGCCTATTTTCAGCTCCACAACACTGGCCTCGGCTTCTGTGCAGACTGCCTGGCAGAGGGTGACATTATGGGCTGTCCCATGGTGCTGGCGCCTTGCAGTGACAGCCGGCAGCAGGTGGGTGGTCAGACTTTTCAATGTGGATAAGAGCCCAGAAAGACTTCCAGGTGGCTTACATCATTCTGTCAGCAGAGAGGGGTTTTAAGGGGGTCTGTCTAGATTCCTTGACATCCTGCTCCCTCCAATAACTGAGCCAAGTTAGGTTTCAAGTCGCTAGCCCCAGTGTTGCCAATGACACTTCCGGGATGCAGATGGGACTCAAGCATCTCAGGAAAGAGGAAGATGGTAATTGAGTCAGGAGAAGGGTGAGGATGCTGCAGGATTGTTCCAGCAGCATGGGGGGCCCTTGAGCACCAGAAAGATCTCTGTAGAGCTTAGGGTATTTCTCCTCCTCAAAATATTCTTCTATGAGACTCACTGTCCAGGGTGGCAGAAAGCTTCCATCAGTGCTGCCACCTGCGTAGCTAACCTGCAGTGTTAGTCTGTTACCCAGCAGCTTCCCATTCAGGCTATGATAGGGGCCTTTGTGTTAAGCCAACAGATCCCAAAGGCCTCGAACAAAAACAAAGTATTAGATGCATTGAGTGAGGCCCAGAGTCTGGGCCAGAGGATGGGCCCTCTTGGAGGGTCTGGAGTCCCTCTACCCCTCAGAGAGGGCTAACCAAGGCCATGGTTGGAACTGAGGCCAGCTTTGCCACCCAGGGATCAGGCCTGGGCCTGAGGATGCCTAGGGAAGGAGGCCCTGTGCCAGCCTCCCGGAGCACACCAGGAGGCAAACCCACACACATCTGGAATAGATGTATGCAGAGATGAGGAGGGAATCCTAGGGCAGGGAGGAAATCATCCAAACTTTCCCTGTTAAGAGAGAAAAGCGCAGGGAGGCCAGCACCCAGTGATGTTAGGAGCTAGACAGTTGAAAGCTCTTCCTTAAGGCTCCTTAAGGAACAGGATCTGCTGGGTGGAAATCAAGGTGCTGCCTTTTCCTGCTTGCTTTAACTGAGTGAATAAGAAGGAAAGGAAAATCAAAGGTTAACTGAAAATAAAGCCGCAGGGTGTGGTCCTGCCCTTCTATCAGGTGTGTGTCTATGATTCTGTCAAGTTCAGCGGCCCGGGGTTTGGACTGTGGGCTGAAAACAGGATCCAGCTCATCCCGGGGCCTGGTCCTGTCCCCGCCAGGAAGCAATCACTCTGGTGCTTCAGAATGGTCCCACGCCCACCCGCCTTTCCTACAGCTCTCCCCAAATACACAGCAGAGCGCACAACTAGGAGGCGGGGACTGCAGAGGCCAGGGCCAGCCCAGCTGCAGGTCTGTGACCTTGCAGACTCCACAGAATCCAGAAGTTCAGCCTCCGGAGTTCTCCTGGCCTTGGGGTGGTGGGGCGGGGAGGGAGGCCTTTCTTGCTGCACTAACAGTCATTCTCTCCATCCAGCACTGGGAGCACACGGGCAGAAAGGAGATCCACCTGCACAGTCCGCGGCACCTGTGCCTGGATGTCAGGCGAGAGCAGGTGATCCTGCAGAACTGCACCGGGGAAGGCCCTGCCGTCCATCAGCAGCACTGGGACCTGCAGGAGGTGAGCGGGGTGGTTAGGGATGAACTCCTGGCCGCACAGTATCCTGGGCTCTCCCCAGGGGCCCAGGCCTCAGCACACCAGCCTGGCCCTCAGAGGCTAAACTTCATGGCTGGGTACAAAACCCTTGGAGAGAGAATGAAGTTGGGCCAACAGCAGCCCACAACACCCTGACTTGTCATATTTATGTATAGCTCTGGCCTTGATTGTGGTAGAAGGCAGAGTGGGCCCTCTTTTCAACGTTTATTTGCTCAAATGGAACACAGCCCAGGAGTAATCACATCACAGCTGATGGTGTGATTTGAAGAGCATTGCAAAATCTTCCCCCATGCCTCTCCTACCAAACACACACACACACACACACACACACACACACACACACACACACACACAAAACAAAAACAAAAACATAGAGCTCCCCGTTACCGTGTGGGTCTTTCCCCAAACCGTTAGCATGGAGCTGGATGAAATAAGGAGCATCCACGACTCAAACCAGTGCCTACAAGGGATGCCAGCAACACAGCCAGATTCACATACTATGCCTTGATATCAACTCTGATTAAATCTTTCAAAAACACAGATTTACAAATGGTAACAAGCATGTCACAAATATAATAGTAAGTCTCAACATACTATATTTCTTGGAATTATACTGTCTGAAATATTCTAAGCAATGGCATAATTATACAACTATTGGTAAAGAAAATTGTGTTAATTATGCCCTCTAAATTTTAGAACTACCTAAATTGTATTTGATATTAACCAAAATACTACGATTTCTTCCCAGGTACCACCTCAATAATTCTGTTAGCTATTAGCACAGATCTCAGATAACATTCCTCGCTAACTAATGGTGAGGGACTGGTTTAATTTCCTTTTTCCTTTATTCTTTTCAGAATGGGATGATTGTCCACGTTCTTTCTGGGAAATGCCTGGAAGCTGTGATGCAAGGAAACCGCAGAGACCTGCGCTTGCGCCTCTGTGATGGCAAAGCCAGCCAGCTGTGGCGGTTTGACCAAGCCAATGCTGTAGCTGAACGGTGAATGCCAATGGCTGTCAGGGGTCAATCCCCAGGGAACTAAAAGGGCATGCATGTTTCAGAAAGTAGATCCTTTTCTGCTTGTGCTCCTGGGGATAGACGAAAATCCCAGCAAAGGATGTAGGGAATCTCTCCTTTTCACAACTGATTTGATTGCTTGGTGTTTTCAAAGAAGCTTGAAAATGAATTCATCATCTTCATCACTGGGAGATGGTCATCACCGGGAGATGGTCATCACTCACATGGAAGATTCTTTTCCCACTGAGTGCCCAACAACTGCTTGGATTTCTGAGTAGCCAACAATCCTGCACACTCTTTGGCAGCACCTGCGGGATATATCAATCCAATGGGTCTTCTTAGTCTTCGCGAGTCTTATCTTGGATTGTTTGTGGCCAACCATGAAAACTAAAGAGGGCCTGCCGTGGTAGCCTAGAGGCTAAAGTCCTCGCCTTGTACACATTGGGATCCCATATGGACACCAGTTCATATCCCAGCTGCTTTACTTCCCATCCAGCTCCCTGCTTGTGGTCTAAGAAAGCAGTGGAGAACGGCCCATAGCCTTGGGACCCTGCACCCATGTAGAAGACCTGGAAGAGGCTCCTGGCTCCTTGCTTTGGATTTTAGCAGCTCCAGCTATTGTGGCCACTTGAGGAGGGAGCCAGCGATGGAAAATTTTCTCTTTATCTCCTCTCTGTAAATCTGCCTTTCCAATAAAAATAAAAGAAAGAACATAAAAAAAAACAAAGAAAATTAAAGAAGGAAGAGGACATCAAAGGCCCCACATTGCAAGGAGTTGGATGAGCCACAGAGTTCATGCTCCATGGCACTGAGCTATAGGTCAGAAATGGAAGCGGGATGAGAAGGGGAGTGGAGAGGATGGAAGAGAGCCTCCACCCAGTTCTCCAGCTCCTGCTAACAGCGGAAAAGACCTTTACTTTTATGTTCATGCAAACTTCTCCAAACATTCTACCTCCATTCACCTGCCCCGGCCCTTCTCCAGCTTGGTTCAGCATAGACACACTCCCTTGCGATTGTCTGCTCTTGAGTGTCAGCACAGACCAAGCATTCCCATTATCAACGTGTTCCCATGGGCCTTTTCTAACGCCTTGATTGGCTGTCCTCCCCCTTCAAGTGTTGGGATCCCATATGGGTGCAAGTTCGTGTCCTGACTGCCCCAGTTCCCATCCAGCTCCCTGCTGTGGCCTGGGAAAGCAGCTGAGGATGACCCAAAGCCTTTGGACCTTGTACCCGCATGAGAGACCTAGAGGAGGCTCTTGGTTCCTGGCTTCAGACAGGCTTAACTCCACAGCCATTTGGAGAGTAAATCTATGGACGGAAGATTTTTCTCTCTGTCTCCCCTTCTCTCTGTAAATCTACCTTTCCAGTAAAAATAAATAAATCTTTGAAAAATATATTAAAAAAAAAAACAGGTGTTTCCAGGTAAAAAGCTCTCCTCATGCTCTATTCAGGAGGGTAGCATTGACTGGATCAGAAATGACAACCTTTGCTGCAAAGGAACAGGTTTCCCTGGGAGGAGAAAGCCAGAGCCCGAGCTGACATTCTGTGGGGAGGAAGCAGAGTTGGGTGTTAGTGTCCATGAGGCCCCTCTGCTCATCGCTGAGTCCACAGCACTGGTTTGGCACATCCTCATAGTGCCCGTTCACAGACATGGGAAGCACATACCTCAACTGCAGCGGGCAGGGCTAACAAGGGGCAGTGGCTCTCCTCACTACAACCTGAGCTGCCTCCTGTAATAAGACTTGCTGGGTGTGACTGCTTCTGCTGGTAAGAAAGCACGTTCAGATCCTACTCTCCTTAACGGGGTCAGCACTCCCCCGGCCAGCTTACAAGCCTCCTGTCCCTTGGGCTGTCTCAGAACACCACAGGCTGGAAATGCAGAAAACTAGGTGGGACTGTGGGTTTCCAAACAATGCCTGGCTTGATTCTGTGTTTATTCTCCACCTGCCAAATCAATACCCCACTGTGTTTAGCCTTCCTCAGAATATACGCAAAACACCTGTGCAGCCTAACCAGCAGTCACTGACCAAATGTTTCCATTGTAATGTCATTTTGAAGAGAGAAACGGACGAGAAATGTGACCTGAGCATCCTCACAGTGCCTTGTTCCTGCTGCTGCTGCTCTGACTCGATTTGGTTTTATCCCTTCAGATTGCACCTTTGCCCACAAAAGGTACTGGAAGAAGAGTAACTTGGGTCAGTTGGAACTAGGGAAGATATGTGTTGTAAGCCTGTGTGTGTGTGTGTGTGTGTGTGTGTGTGTGTGTGTAGACACTGCCATGCTGTAGGAGGTTTAGAACAAACTTTTTACCAGCCATGACACAGAAAGATGGAGCAATAAATGTCAACTTATTGGATGAGTAAGAAACGAGACAGGCAGGAGCCAGCACCATGGCATGGGAGGTTAAGTCTCCACCTGCAGCACCAGCATCCCCTATGAGTGCTGGTTCAAATCTAGGCTTCTCTGCTTCTGACCTAGCTCTGTGCTTACAGCCTGGAAAGGCAGTGGAGGATGGCCCAAGGCAGTGAGCCGCTGCACTCACATGAGAGACCTAGAAGAAGCTCCTGGCTTCCGGCTCCTCCTGGCCCGGCTCTAGCTGTTAGGGTCATTTGGGAAGTGAACCTGTAGATGAAAGATTGTCTCTCTCTCTCTCATCTCCTCTCTATATAATGCTGCATTTCAAATAAAATAAATAAATATATATTTTTAAAGCCAGTAGTTACCAAAACATCTTTTAAAAGAGAACAATTATTAAGTAGCAACAGTATGCCTGATGCTATGCAAGGTCTTAGCACGTGTCATCATATTTAATCCTCACAATCACCCTCGTAAATGATTTTCATCAATTCCTACTTTACAGAAGGGGAGACTGTGGCTTGTCCAAGGTCACAAGACTAACAAAGGATTCAAAACAAGGATGTTAAACCTTGCTCTTTCACTTCTGCAGCTTTCCTCGAAAGCAAACCTGCGCCATCTGGTGGCAGCGCGGGAGCAGGCGCTGGGACAGCGGACGAAGGATACTACAGAGGCTAGCCACCTGCCTTGGGGGGGGGGGATTTATGGAAAGGAAGAACAAATATCTGTTTCTCTAAACCACCTCACCCCTACCTCATCCCCATGAAGAAAACAAGATAGCTCAAAGCTCAAATCAGACAGAAATGGCATCTTCTAGATGGCCACAGCTTCCTACTGAACTACAGTCTGAGGTCTCCACATTGTTAGCTTGCTTCAATAGAATTTAAGCACTGCTCATTCAGGGATCTCGGCATTGTGCTTTCTCTCAGTTCTGGGGCTCTCCTGCGAATGCGTCCTTCAAATCTGCTGGTAGGAGCGGGGACTCCTGCATGCCTATTTTAAGCATTTGGTGGAGCTAGCAGATAGTATTTTTTTATCTATGCTTCTATTTTATATGTCTTTGTTTTAAGCTCTTAACAAGGAATAATTTGTAAAATGGTTTCTTAGTCCAATATGTAATCACGAGCAATTTGCCCGTGATTGGTAGGAAGCAGAGAATGGCAGGCATCAGCGAGCAGAGTTAAAGAGATCCTAACTACTTACACCTGCAAGGGCTGTCGCTCTCGGAAGGTGTGCAATTAGCAGCCCAAGTGTGCAGGGAAATCTGATTGTCTATTTAAATAGGGGACGCAGCCCAGAGGCAGCCCACACTGGGGCTCCCCTGCTGTGTCCATTAGCCCAGCCAGGACTCTCCTGGTCACTTGCTAAGCTGATAGCAGGCCAGAATGCAAAATGTGCTGCCAACTGAGCCTGCACGCAGTTTCATATGCAAAACTGGTGTGTCATTTAGACACCGGGCTCCTTTTTACTTTGACTTTGAATTTTCTTGCCTTTCTAACCCAGTGGTTTTTTCGGCCCCAGTTGTACATTGGAAACACAAGGGGGCACTTTCTGAAGATTTTCATGCCCAACTTGCATTCACCAGTTAAGTGAGACTCTCTAGGACTCTAAGTTTTAAAAACATTCCAAGTCTTTATAAACGTGCTGCCCACTCTGAAAAACCCATGGTTCTCAAACTTAAGCTACCTCAGAAGGAAGCGGAGTTTGCTAAAGCATGCCGGGTCAGGCCTTGTGAGTCACCACACCCCACATCCCTGGGTGTGCAGCCCGGCTCTGCTCCCAGCTCCAGCTTCCTGCAAACGCTGTCGGGAGGCTGTGGATGGTGGCTCAAGTCCTTGGGTCTTTGCTCCTCACGACGGACACCTAGAGTTTCAGGCTCCGGGCTTCAGCCTGGGCCAGACCTTCGTGTCGCAGCCATGTGGGGAGTGAACCAGCAAAGGCAACATTTCTCTATGTCCTTGTCATTCCGCCACTCAGACAAACTTTCTAAAAACAGATGGAGTGCTGGACCCTATCCCACAATCCATAAGATGGGGAACTAGGCTGTTCAAAATTTTGAACTTCCGTTATATGCACTCTGAGAAGGTTGTTAATACTGGAAACAGTCAGACTCTGTCTGGAGCCAGACTACTCAGTGAGTCTGTGTGTGTGCATGCGCACACATTCCTATTAGAGGCATTAACTTCTTCATTTTTACGAAGAGGTTTCAGTTGTCAACCTCACATCTCAAGGAGTCAGATTCAAGACTGCTCTCTCTACTCCTCCAAAGGCACTTGGGCAAGCTTTCTCTATAACCTGGTTCATTTTCTCCTAGGTTCTAACCAGACTGTATCTTGGTTATTCCATGGAAACTCCATGACAGCAGAAACTGCGTCTCTTTGCCTGGGCACTTCAGCAACACCTGAATCAGTGGAGTTCATACAGCACCTATGAAAGACGACTACGGTCTACGCCTCACAGACCAAGACGCGGAGATCCTAACCCTAACTCGTCTAGGACAATAACGGAACAATTGAGAGTCAAGTTCTGTCCAGATCAGAGATGGGCTTTTAAGCCACAATTCATCACTGGTCTTAAAAATCAACCCTTTTTCCAGCAATAGACTGAATCACTCATTGAAGAATACCAATGAACTTTGCCTTACTACCACTTAATTCAAACCCAATCTTTCCCAAATTTTAATTAAAACCCAAAGCCCAAATTCAATGACCAAACTACAAAAAGAGCGGCACTTTCCCATTTCAGGACGTCTTCTCTCCTTACCAGACACTGCATAATGCCCTAAAGCCAGGCTAGAAACAATTCCCTAATAGTTACATCCAAACCCTAAAACACAAAATGCTGGGATTAAGGGGCGGGTGCTGTCACCGTGGGTTAAGTTTGCCTCTCGGAATACCCATATACCTTCACAGAATGCTTCTGATCCAGCAACCTGCCGATGCATCTAGGAAGCTAGATCAAGTACCAGTCTAGTACTGCCACCCCTTGGGAGCCTGAGATGGAGTTCCAGCCTCCTGGCGTCAGCCTTGTGCAGTCCCAGCTTTGACAGGCATTTGGGGGAATGAACCAACAGATGGAAACCCTTTGCCTTTCTATCCATCTTCCATTAAAAAAAATATTGATATTTAGGGAAAGAGAAATCACATGAAAGCAAATGAATTTGAATTATCTGACTTTATTTAATAGGCCAATATAATTTATTCTGATAAGAAATTAACACAATGTACAATTATGACGTGGGTTGGGTGCCTTCCAAGAAAAATGCTTTTCAATGCGTACACAGATTTGTACATAAAATCTTTTACATTCTCGAGTCTATAAATTTACACTGAAAAGTGTGGTAATACCAATTTTCTGAAGAATAGAGTTCCTTTTTCTGTAATTCATGATTTACTAGTTTTAAAAGGTCTCAATTGCCATTTTGGTTTCTGCAAGTTGCCAAGCCTGAAACAAGAGAACTGACCACTGAGCAATGACCCGGTCCAGTCGCACACGACTTCTCAGTGGTGCTCCAGAAATGTCTTTTGAGCTAAGCCAGCACAAGCATGGCCGTGCACACGTGCACATGCACACACATGCGCGCACGCACATGCACACACACACGAGAACTCCAGCCGCACTAGAACGTAGCCTTCTGCTTCACACAGGAGTAATTCCTGAGGTGTACGGTGTTCCAGCTGCATCAGAAATGAGGCCGTTCCCACGCTGCACTGGGCTCACACTATCAGTGCAGTCCCTCTCTTCCTGGGATGAATGGACACGGGCACTTTTCCTTCTGTCCCTACATGTTCATAAGAGCTATAAGCTGAAATTCATCAGCAGAAGTAACATCATGTTAACAGTGCCTACAAAATCAGCAACGTGAGCACAACACAGCTCATGTCTCTTGGCAGACCATTCCCACCAGAGAACACACATTCCTGGCTCTGCTCATCTGGGCGTCACTTTCAGTCTGCAAAGCAGCGTGGGTTACTTCTGGGGCACCAATGTCCTGAGGAGTAATGCACTCTCTCAACACACCGAGAGCACGCCACACTGTGACAAACACAGCACACAAGTGTCAGCACCTTAGTAAGCCTCAGCCTGCTGGCCACACACAGCCACACTACTGCCAGGCGCAAGCTGGCCACCCCATGCGTGTGCGCCGAACGTCTGCCAACCACTAACACAGCACTCACTTTCCAGCAGACTGTTTCAGTTGCAGGAACCATTCCAAAAACGACCTGCCAGAGCTTTCTGAAAACTGTTATTCACACAGCAAAGTTGCCTATCAAGGGAATTTTCAAATTTCCATCTGAGTGGTTCTAATTTCTTGTTACTCTCAGAACTACAGCAAAGACGAGACTGACCTCTCATCTTTACATAGTTCTTTTCCTTCCGCAGCATTTCCCTGGAGATGTGCGTGTAATACAGGCCAACGAGACGTGCCTGGTGAGCCTACTGAGCCATGCCAGGCCTGCCGTTTCCAACCCTTCTCTGTTGTCATGCTCTCCCTTTCAGGAGCAACGACATGATATGTGACATACTGAAATCACCGCCACCAGCCATGAAAGTTTGACATTAACCCTCATCTGGGAAGCAATTTCATTAGCATTATCTAAACAAACAAACAAACAAAAGACAAACAAACAGAAGCAGAAGTGCTCAAGCATTTCATTCCCAACCTTGCATGTTCTGCTTCTCTCATTAGGTGACCAATTTCTTGCCCTTTGGCTGTTTTTAACTTGTCCTGCTTTCAAGGGACATGGAAGCCTAAGCTGACTTTTCACTGTGGACTTTTCTTTGTCCTAGAGAAATTCTGAACACACTGTGCAAAAGTGCCACACAAACTGCACATTGCGCAGAGTGTGGTCATGGTGACGACACCCAGGAGGAGACAGGTCAGACGTGTGACCCAGCGTGCGGACAATGCATTTTCGTCAGTTTAGACAGAGAAGCAGAGGTGATGTCAAAGCTCAAAAAAAGGGCCTGATCCTCTTGACAGCCACGTCACAAATGTTACCCCTTGCTTAGTAGGGAATGCTAATGAATGAGGTAGCTGATGTTGCTGTCAGATACTGAACTAAGGCTTAAGACAGAAAAATGATAAAATGGAGCCAGAGAAAGCACTGCTCTGAGATGATCTTCCTTGGCATCCTGACAGGTAATTAAGAACACTTGCACTTCACAGCTCTAAGCATGAAATCCAGGCGTGTCATGGTGTAGACTCGCCTCTTTATTCGAAACGCAGAGGAAGGCCCACGACTCCTGCTTGGCCCTAACAAGGAGCCAGAAACTGCGCTGGGCGTTTCCTCGGCTCAGGCCCAGCTGCCGGAGACTCGCTCTCTCGCAGGCTTCGTTAGCACTTCACTAATTCTTTGCTGGTTGATGGGGCTGGGATTGTTTCTCCACACATGAACTGATCCTAAGACAGAATAAGAAGCGACATTAGCCAGTGAGTGTCCATGTTAAAAATGCATGAATGTGGCCATTTGGGGAGTGAACCAGGGATTGGAAGATTTTTTTATTTAAAAAGCAGTCATGTTCCTTAGTTTTGTTACCCACTCCAAAGCTAAAATGAGTTTACAGAAACTTAACCTCTCAAAATCTGAATATTTTAAAAACTTGTGGAGAAAACTCTGCACTCTACCTAGTACAACACTGTCCTGCACCTGAGGGTCACAGACAAGCCGCTCAAGGTCCTAGCCCCTGTCCCCCCGCCTTTACACGGTGTCCCTTACTTTGTCATAAATCACTCTGATAATCAGAGAGCAGCTAGGGCACGTTGCCACGTCTTCCCCATTCTCCAGATCTTCCTACAAAGAAACCAAACACCGGGCGGTCAGCATTGTCCTCCCGTCCCCTCTCCCACCCCTTACTGCCAGTTTCTTGGTGGCTTGTCAGTCCCGCGAGATGATGTTAGCCAAAAGGGCCTGCCAGGAGCGACACCGCGAAGGCTGGGGAGGGTTCAGTCACTGCAACCTCTCTGCTAAAGGAACACGCGCCCCTAGGGAGAGCCGCGGGGCTGGGGGGCTCCCGCCCCCGCCAGCCCTCCCGTGGCGTGACTGGGGGCCAATGAGAGCTGAAGGTAGCAACTGCTGGCGGCGGGGGGGAAAGCAGTTCAGAAACACCAGAGGAGGGGAAGAGTGACCGCACAGAGCCACCCGATCAGGGGAACGAAGCCGACGCAAGGAAAAGCTGACAGCCAGGGAGCCAGAACACACACCGGGCAGTGCGCATGCTCGATGGGTGAGTCGCTCAGCCAGCCACCCTGCCACCACAATGCGCATGCTCGCAGGCTCTCCACCCCCATCACCCTCAATGCGCATGCTCGCAGGCGCTCCACCCCACCCCCCCACCACACAATGCGCACGCTCCGTAAGCCGCGTAGCCGGGTCCTCAGTTACCTTAGTGATGGAGAAGTTATCGCCACACGGGCAGGGGTAGAAGTACGTTTCTGAGTCCTCATCATATTGGAAGTCCTCGATCTCCACTTCGTCGTGAAACACAGCCATGGTCCCCGGGGCCGGTAAACAGCTAACACATGTTCCGTTCGATACTTCTCAAGAGCCGGCCCAGACCTGTCAGGTCCTCACCACCCATCGGGGCACGACAGTCACTTCCGGCGCTAGACAGTGACGCAATTCCGGACAGGGCGGCCAAAGGGGTGACCGGGTTTCGCGGTCCCCATGGAGATGGCGGAGCTAAGGGCGGAGACCTTCTAAAAAGGGCGTCTCCCGTCGGCGTCGCTCCGCCCACTGGAATGCTATGACCAATAGCTCGCCAGGGCTCCCTGGAGCGGCTGCTACGTCACGGCGGGGCGCGCCTAGTCGGCGCGTGTCTCGAGGCTGGGACTGTTGTCCCCCGTGCTTGCTGGCCGTGGCTACTCGTGGCCTACGGGGCCCTTAGACGTCGTCGGGGAGCGGGCGGCAGGCGACATCCTCGGGCGTGAGAATTGTGCCCATTTGCTGGGGCTTCTGCCGCGGTGGGAGCACCCAGGAACAGGTCTGAGAATCTGACCTGAGTCGCCAAGTCCCTTCTGGGGGTCGGATGGTTGCCGTGAAGTTTCTCTTCGCCACGTGATCCAACTTGACTAGCTCCTGGCTGCAGGTACATCCCGGCTCTTTCCCACCGCGAGATCTTTAGATTCCCGAGCACGGTCGGTGTTGTGTGAAAGGACTGAGTTGCAATCCGCTGTCCTGCCGTAGAACAGAATGCACCACACCGAGACATAATGCTAGCCTTCGATCTGGGGCGCTTGTTAGGCGTCTTTCTGCCGTTAGCTCTAGGGGGATCAGATGTCATTTCATTACTGATCTGCAGGCTGCAGTAACAGGTTTACACTCTCAGGGAATAACCAAGAGCCTGGCTCTCTCCAAAGCCTGGGAATAGATTACTTCACTTACTCTTCTTTGTAAAAGGAGTGATACTCCTGGGCAGATTCTCTGTGTATCTTGAAGCGAAATACAAATAAAAGGTGGCTTGCCCTGAAAACAGTGCTGGTTGCCTGTTGGCGTGCAGCCGGCTGCTGTGGGGAGTGGGACCATCACTCTTCCATATTTCAAGGGAAACAGAGTGAGGTTGTGAAAATGGCACGATTAAGAAACGAAGATCTGCTCTCTGGATCTGACCTGGTTGTGAATGAGCCTTGGAAGCGGCGTATTTACGTTACTTGGCCCGCCTTTCATCTACCACCTGAAAAAAGGGCGGTTGCATTGGAGCTGGCTCACCTGCCCCTTTCGAACCTTGTGTTCTCTGCCATGGCAGTTATGAGTTTTATTTGGCTCAGCAATCGCACATCATTTTTATGTATTTGCATGTACACACATACACATATTCTGTAACATATGTGCAGTCACCCCATGCTTACACATACTCAGAAATGCTTGTGTAAGTTTACTAGGTCTGCGTACACTGAGCTGAAGCTCTACTTGGGACCAACCGTCCCTTTTTAAAAAGAAGATTTATTTATTTTACTTGAAAATCAGTGAGACGGAGAGACTGAGAGGGAAAGAGCTCTCGCTCTCTCTCTTTTTTTTTTAAGATTTATTTATTTTTATTGGAAAGGCAGAGTCATAGAGTGAAGGAGAGATGGAGAGGAAAATCTTCCATCCACTGGTTCACTCCCCTAATGGCCGCAACAGCTGGAGCTGAGCTGATCAGAAGCCAGGAGCCCAGAGCCTCTTCCTGGTCTCCCACACAGGTACAGGGTCCCTCGGGTGTGGCCCATCCTCGACTGCTTTCCCAGGCCACAAGCAGGTAGCTGGATGGGAAGTGGAGCAGCTGGGACCAAAGCGGTTCCTATATGGGATCCCAGTGTGTGCAAGGTGAGGACTTCAGCCACTAGGCTACCACGCCAAGCCCTAAACAAACCATTTTTAAAAAGTAGTTTAGATCTGATATAACAAATTTACTAAAGACTCTGAGTGCTAAAAGTTACAGGGCTCCTAAGGTGAATTCTCTGTATAACTTTCCAACTTTTATTTATGTACTCATATTTATGATTTCAATTTTTTTTGCGGCACAATAAACTTAACTTTTAATAAATTACATTTCCACAAACTTTGACAAGTGCCTTGTATTACCTAAAATAAAATAGCAAAAAACTAATGAATGGCTTATTAATGGTGATTGGCACTCTGTGCTGAGCCCTGAGCCTCTCCTTTACGTGTGTTATGTCATTAAAATAGTGTGGAAATTGGTGCCTTCTTTAACATGGGAAACTTGAGGTCTGGGAACTAAGGAAGTGCCGAGGCAGAGCTGTTAAGTTGCGGAAAGCTGTGATGCAAGCTCCCATCTATCTGGTCCCGGAATCCTGGCTCTTAGTGAACCACAATGCTGTGTATGATGAAATGGGGTTGTGGGCAGAGCTGGATTAACCAAGCATAGGTAGGCCTGGCATGATGGCTCAATGGCTAAATCCTCAGCTTGCAAGTGCCAGGATCCCATACAGACACCAGTTTGTGTCCCAGCTGTTCCACTTCTCATCCAGTTTCCTGCATGTAGCCTGGGAAGGAAGTGAAGGGCGGCTCAAAACCTTGGGACACTGCACCCACATGGCAGACTTGGAAGAAGCTCCTGGCTCCTGGCTTCAGATCAGCCCAGCTCCTGACACTGCAACCATTTGTAGAGTGAGCACGTGGATGGAAGATCTCTCCTCTCTGTATATGTCTTTGTCTTTCAAATAAATGAATACATCTTTTAAAAATAAAACATGTGTTGATCTGCTGTGATTAAATGTTTAGAATGGATACATGAAAACACTGGGAATATTTTAAAAGTGAGTGGTTTTCCATTTTGTTTTGTTTTTTAAGTACTCTACATTTAAAGGACTAGTGAAAAGCCCTGGAAGGCGCTGGAAAGTTTTTTTAATGCCCTCTGTTTACCAGTAGGTGGCACTCCTGGTCATGATTACTGTCAAAGATTTTTTTTTAGAATTCTAAGAACAGCTTTTAAAGCTTAAAATTCCTTTGTTTTTCATTTCATTTGAGAAGTAGATTATTCAGACACCATGTTCACTAAACAACATGTCCTACAGTGAGGAAGATTTTTTTAGCAATCATTGCCCAAAATATCGAACAGAACAGTGTTTTCACAAGATTTATTTGTTTGAATATCAGAGTGAGAGGAGGAGAGATCTTCCATCTGCTCGTTCACTTCCCACGCGGCCTCAGTGGCTGCCTCCAGCGACCTGGGACTCCGGCTGGGTCTCCCGCACGACTGCAGGAGCCCGGGTACCTGAGCCGTCTCCCCCTGCTTTCCCAAGTGCATCAGGGAGCTGGATAGCAAGTGGAACTTCCTGCACTTGAACTGGTACCCATATGAGATGCCAGCAGTGTCACAGAGGGCAGCCTGACCCACTGTGCCAGTGCCAGGCCCAGTATTTCCATATTTAACTAAATAGCAGCTGAGTTTGGGGGGGAGGGGATTTACAGAGGCGTGACACCTGTTGGGTTTTTTTGTTTGTTTTTTTTTTTTTTTAAGATTTTATTTTCATTGGGAAGGTGGACCGACAGAGAGGAAGGTGTGTTCCTCTGATGGTTCACTCCCCAAGCGGCCACAACAGCCAGAGCTAAGCCAATCTAAAGCCAGGAGCCCAGAGCGTCTTCTCGGTCTCCCACGCGGGGGTAGGGGGTGCAGGGTCCCAAGGCTTTGGGCTGTCCTCGACTGCTTTCCCAGGCCACAAGCAGGGAGCTGGATGGGAAGCAGGGCTGCCAGAGTTAGAACTGGTGCCCGTATGGGATCGCAGTGTGTTCAAGGTAAGTACTTCAGTCGGTAGGCTATTGCATCGGGCGCTCAGGACCGGTTTTGACAGTAGCAATGGTCACATACCTGTGTGCTGTGGAGGCTCACAGAGTCTACTCTAAACAGGGAAGATGGTTTGTCGGGGTGAGGAATGGCAGTCCCGGCCCTTGCTTGCTTGGCTGGCAAAGCTCCTAACAGCACAACAGAAGTGTGAATTCTTCTTCACTGGCCTTTAATGTAGTCTGATCTTCTCTTAAAACCATCTTGGATTTCAGCCTGCTGCTTGCCTGGGAGGCGCCATGGTGTGTGCTGCTGTCCTGACACGTGGAAGACGTGCCATCCGAGCCCTCTGCATCCAGGCCGCGCCTTCGGTTCTGCCAGCCAGTACCGTGCGCTGCCTCGCCCTGAGCAGGTGAGTCCTCGAGCATCCCAGGAGGCCTCACCTGCTGCCAGCTGTGGAAAGCCTATGGAAGTCCTGAAAGAGACAACCACGTGGCTAAAATGTACACGCTGTCAGCAGATCACAAATTATTGTTAGATGTGTACACACTTGCGCTGATCTTGTTGTGGGCTGTGGGACATTGGGTTATGATGTTGCGGGACAGACTGAGCTCAGTGCTTTTCTGAGGGTAGTGGATTATAACCTGTTTGTTTCTTTTTTTCTTGTTAAAGCTTAAGGAGATCCAACAGGAAGATGGATCACTTGGCGAGAACAGCGAGTGCCGTCCGCCGGGAGGTCTGTGTCTGCAGGGGCGATGGCTTCTCTGGCTGACAGGTGCACCCAGTCCTGACTGGTGGCTGGCTCGGGCAGTTGGGCAGTCAGGGGATGTGATTCATTGAGAAGTTCTCCACTCAGGGACATGGGCTAACTGATATGAAACGGTGACAGAGAAGGACCCAGGGTCCTCCCTTTCCAGTCGGGGTAAGGGGATGCAGCTGTCGCCCCGTCCGCACAGGACTGCCGTGCAGGGCTGTGGTCGGAGATGGACTGCTTCCAGAAGCTTACCTTCCCCAGCCTGCCAGCACGAGTCCGCAAGTGTGTGTTCTCACTGCGAGGGGAGACGCCGACCCGGGAAAGGAGGCTGGCTTTGCGTGCACGGTCTCCCCCAGCGTGGTCAGACTCAGGCAGGCTCATGTGCCACCTGACGGGCGGCAAGGGCCGGAAATGAAGGGGCTCACCTTCACCTCCACAAAGAACCCTGGTTTCATTTAAGACCATGAGTTGGATTCTTAGTTTTCTCTTTTTGATTGTTTCTTTTGTGCCTAAATATGTGTAGCTTAGTATTACGGTCCACAGATGTGTTCAGAGTAGATTTATGGGCATGTGGGAAAATACACTTTTCCACTGATGATAAATCTGAATTTTTTTTTTTTTTCTGCTTGTTCAACCCACAAACATGCTGATTTTGTAATGGTCAGACTTGTTTGCTATCTTTTCTTTTTTTTTTTTTATTTTTTTAATGGAACCATTCCTGGATGTGAAGTGAAAGTAGCTTGTTAAATAGGTTTGCGTTATTCTGTTTCAGGGGTTTTTCATTTTTTTGAAATGAGTTTTAGGCTTTATGAACCCTGCTGACTTTGTTCCATCTACCAGGCTCTGCCCTTGTAGCGTGACTCAGCCGTAGATAATGAGTAGACAATACAGTGTGGCATGTTCCAGGCAAACTGTTTATCAAAACATCCAGTTGGAGTTTATTTACAACAGCCATTGCACATTTTTTTTTTCAAGATTCATTTATTTGGGGGGTGAGGCTAGTGGCTAAAGTCCCTGCCATGCAAGTGCCAGGATCCCATATGGGCAGTTTCCTTCCAGCTCCCTGCTTATGGCCTGGGAAAGTAGTAGAGGATGGCCCAAAGCCTTGGGACCCTGCATGCACGTTGGAGACCTGGAGAAAGCTCCTGGCTCCTGGTTTCAGATTGGCTCAGCTTGGGCCATTGTGGCCAGCAGGAGAGTGAACTAGCAAATGGAAGATCTTTCTTTCTCTCCTCCTCTCTGTAAATCTGACTTTCCAATAAAAATTTTAAAAAGATTTATTTTTGTTGGAAAGGTGGATGGGAAGTGGAGCAGCTGGAGCACAAACTGGTGACCATATGGGATTTTCAGCACTTACAAGGATTTAGCCAATTGAGTCATTGCACCAGGTCCTGCCATTGGACAGTTTATACAAAGTATATAATTTTTTATTACATTTTATTTTATTGGAAAGGTAGAGCAACCATAAAAGATCTTCCATCTGTTGATTTACTATGTCAAATTCCCACTTTAGCCACGGGTGGGCCCGGCCAAAGCCAGGAGTCTAAAACTCAGTCAGAGTTTCCCAGCTTGGTGGCAAGGTCCCTGGTACTTGGCATCCCCGTCTCTCATGAGGCTCCTTGATGGAAAGCTGGGATGGATGTGTAGAAGCCGGGGCTTGGGGCAGGTGCTCTGCCACAACACAGTATCTGAATTACTGTGCCCAGTGCCTGCTGCTTGCTTCAGAACTTCACAGGATAAATTGTCAGGATGTCGTGGGGTTATTCTGAGCCAAGTTTAGGTGAAATTATACACACAAAAAAGTTGATGTGAACTCTTCAAAAGTGTAACTGAGAGGTTGGGAATTTTACTGTTTAGTAATAGTGAATACATAGTTCAAACCCAATCAAGGGAACGCCTTAAAAGGGTTGTCCCATCATAACTCTTTTTCCTAAGTTTCTCATTTCTACTCTTTTCTCAGACAAACTGAAAACTGGGAGGAGCTGGGAGAAATTGGAGAGAGCAGTATGACCCATCATTTCAAGAGTGTATGGGGCTCAGCCAGTCTCTTTAGAGGTTACTCCTAGCATAGAGCAAGGGGTAGAACTTGGGCTTCTTGAAGTGAACCCTAAGTTGGACCGTAAGGAGTTGCCTCTCCTGGACTTGTCTTCCACTTCTGCCTTTGATTATATAGCAGTGCATTTGCAAAGCGCTTCCCATCATCTGCTCTGCACTTCACACCCTCGAACTAGCCTGAGCATAGGAAGTTATCTACCTGTTTGTTACTAAGGAGGAAACCAGCAGGGGAGGTCTCCCAGGGAGACCCTGCCGCTAGTCCTGAAGTGGATCAAGAAGGAAATATTCCTTCACTCAGAAATGTCCTTCCAGTGTTGGGCATTGTGTCCCTGCTGCAAAATGTACCGAATGACCGTTTTATGATGTTAATGTCCTTACTTGGAACGGTAAATGTCACCAGGCTAAGGTTAGATTATTGCAGGAAGCTGAACTTTGAATTGAATGACATTTGGCTGTTTCTGTTCCAGTTCGCATTTGTTTCCTAAGGGTCAAAGAGTAAGCAGTGTGGGAACCTTCAAAATGTCAAGGAGATAAGAGCAGAGCTATCATTGTGCAGTGAGGACTGTTTAGTCAGGTCCTTATTTTACTCGAGGGGTCACTCTGCGCTTGGCCTCTGTAGAGGGTTGACCCACTAAGCAAGTCATATTCAGTTCATCAATCTGATAGCAGTATGAGGCAGTGGCTTGCTTTTTCAAATGTTGTTTCTGGTGTGTTCTATTCATTTGGAAATTTGCTAGGCACCCGGACAGGTTCTGGGTCTACCTTTACAGAACTGTTCAGGCAAGTGAAGGAGTCAGTCCTGGACCCAGAGTTTTGATAATCAGACCTGTTTTCTTTTCTGCTGCCACAAATGTGACACCCAGTTTGGGCAGACAGTTTAGTTGTATGGCTTGTTTCTCGGGTTGGAGTTACTGGTGGTGCAGTGGTTAGTTTATAGTCTGCAGTGGAGCAGTTAGGACACTGCATCCTAGTTCAGTGTCTGCCTCTGGTGCCAGCTCCTGCACTTGCGGACCAGCTTCCTGCGAAGGCTCAACCTGGGAGGCATCAGTGATGGCTCGAGGATTTGTGTCTTTCACCCACGTGGCAATCATGGACTAAATGCTGGGTCCTGGCTTCAGCCTGGCCAGTGTCCAGCTCTTAAGAGCATTTGGGGTAGTGAACCAGTGAGTGGGAAAGCTCTGTCCGTCTCTATACATATGTCTCTCTTTTTTCCTTTCTAATAAATGTAGAATAACAAACACTGTTCCCAGTCCTGATTGTCACATGTTCTTCATCTGTTTGTGCTTTGCTGGGGCTTGGGTTTGGGTGGGATGGGTTGCTTGGCTGGAGAGAAGTGTGTCTTAAGCTTATTGTTTGCAGCCCTCTGGAGCTGTAACGGCATGCAGAGCTCGGCCACAGCTTCTGGGAGAGACTTTCAGGCTGGCACAGTTAGCTTGCATCCCCTGCAGTTGCTATAAGTTGAAAGTTGCAAAAATCAGCAGGCTCCTTGAAAGGAGCCGCTTGGCAGTTCTGGTATCTATCAGAGTGCTGATACACCACAGGCACTCAACACAGGCCTCACTGAGTAATCAGGCAATGCCCTTCACCCTTGCTGGTTTCCTGTATTTGTTGGTTGAGTCATTTGATGAAGTAGCAGTGAGGCTGGCAGCCAGCTGAAGAGATGAGGTGAGCTTGCAAGTCAGCTCTGTACAGATAGAAAATGAGAACGTTGGCTGTACTACCAGCATTCCAGCATGAACTCCACCCAGAACGGAAGGGGTAGTGTCTAAAATGTGGTGTCAGTGCTTTTCACAGTTCAGTAAATAAAGCAGTCCTTTTTCCCACCAAGGAAAAAGGAGGGCAGGAGGTGGGCCTGGGTTCCTAGATTGTGATACAGAGTTAGACGCGAGGTCATTAGTGAAAGGGGAGGAGACCAAGGTGACTTCCAGGGCCTGGGACTTGAGAAAATGGATTCACTAAAGGCTGTGATGATCATAGCATGCAGTTACTCAAACTGGAGAGGGAGTTTGGAGGAGTGGCCATCAAGAGCTAAGTTTTAGAATAGGATAAGATAGAAGGGAAGTGGAGGAAATACAGATGAGATGAGATGACACAAAGCTTTAGCAAGCCTTCCACTTGTGTTAACTCATGGCAGCTGTTGAGTCAGCTGAGAGGTGGGCACCAGTGGAGGCTCTGTGGGCACCAATCGAGGGGAGTGGCCAGCACTGATGAACTTGAAAACTGGACAGAATGTGCTGCAGAGAGAACAGGAGCCTGAGGAAATGCAGGCAGGACCCGCAGAAGCCGTCTAGCTGTGTGATGTGATGAGGAGCCAAGGAATGGATTAAAGGAGAGGGTTATTTTGTTTGTTGTTTTGAAAAGCAGGCAATGAACCGGTGCGGTAGCCTAGCAGCTGAAGTACTACTCACCTTGAACATGCAGGGATCCCATATGGGTGCTGGTTCTAATCCTGGCAGCTCCACTTCCCATCCAGCTCCCTGCTTGTGGCTTGGGAAAGCAGTCAAGGTTGGCCCAAAGCCTTGGAACCCTGCACCCATGTGGGAGACCTGGAGAAAGGTCCTGGCTTTGGATCGGCTCAGCTTGGGCCATTGCGTTCACTTGGGGAGTGAATCAACGGACGAAAGATCTTCCTCTCTGTCGCTCCTCCTCTCTGTATATCTGCCTTTCCAAATAAATAAATAAATCTTAAAGAAGAAGAACAAGAACAGAAAAGAAAAGCAGGCAAGCACGGGTTCCCGGATTCAGATTTCAGCCTTGCCTCTCACTAGCTCATATTCTCACACGTGAAGTGAGGGCGGCAGGCTCTAGCTTCTGGGGTCATTGTGAGGAGCGGATGGATGGAGGGGCCTGGCATGCGGCCGGCACCATCAGCAGGTGTTTGCTGCTGCGACTGCTGCTATAGACTGGACGACAACCTCCAAGGAAGTCGATGTTTCTCACAGACAGGGGTGTGCAGCGGCTGATTCCAGAGCCAGCATAGATGGTCGAGTGACCCCTGGAGAGGGTAGAGGGGAGCTGGTTCAGTGAGGCCACCAGCTCTGCCAGCATATAATGTAAAACAGTGAGGTCGACAGAAGCTTACAGCCTTTCCTTCGTCAGCACGTCTCTCGATCCCCCACAGGCCTGTTTGGTTTCTGCTTACCATCTGAGTGATGTCCCTGAGTTGTCGGGGTTCTTAAGTGTCAAGTAGCAGGCAGGGCTTGATCATGACTGCGGGTTCCTTCAGTTCTGAACTTCTGGAAGCCCTGACTGCTGTGTTGGGTTGGGGTAGTCTTCTCATCCCAACTTGGCCTCAATTTTTGAACCAGAAAACAAATACATGGAAGTGAACAGGGAAGGCCGTCCAAAGAAAGACCTCTTTCCTGTCCAGACGTTGATGTCAGCAGTAACATAAGAATATCCTACGTAGAACTGGCCTTTTAAATAAATATGATGGAATTTCCTTTTAGAGCTGACTCTGACAAAGCACTCAGAGTGTGTCTTAGAGTACAAGCTGGCAAGTGTATTGCTTTTTTTTTTTATTGAAAGGTAGAAGAATCTAAATGTTATTTCATGGGAAACTTTGTTTCCTGCCATGTGCTTTAACTTAGGAAGTAGCTAGTTGAGGTTTTAGTTGCAGAATTTTTTGATCCAGTAAGAATAGGAGCAAGTACACATGTTAAAACGTATAATTTCTTGGCATATTTTATTTACTCAGTGAAAGTAGAAAAAGAATTCCATAAAACAAAAGGCACAACTACAGATCCTTAATGACACAACTAGCGTCCAAGTAAAATAAATATGGGGCCTTCAAACAGTTTCTGTTCATGTTTTTAATTCGTATGACTAAGAATCTTGTATTGGGTTAAGCAAAATAAAGTAATAAGAGGGAGCCATGTCTTTGAAAGTCATGAATCGTGAGAGGTATTTTCGTGTTCCAGTTCTGGTAGTTTTATCCGGATTATTAGGATAGATAGCATTAATACCCGTAGACAAAGTGTATCTGGAAAGTTCTTTGATCAAAGACACGAGATGAAAATGTGATTTAATAGAAAGGATACCTTTTTTCCTTGGCAGCATAGCACTGGCCTCTCTCTCTCTGTTGTAATTGAGTGGCCATTGGAGCTAAGGAATAACTCCCTAGGTTGGAACATTAGAAGTACGTTGTCCATTGTGTGTTTTGAGAAACACAAGGAGGACGCCAAGCGAGCGGGACCAGTGAGAAGAACTGGGAAGGTGGAGAGGGACTAGAGAAGGAAAAAGACTTGCAGTAGATTCAGAGTTGGACTGTGTTAGCGCGAGTGCCAGGAAGTCTGCACGTGTTTGTATGGCTATGAGAACAGGTTTGATGCTGTGGAGGCCAACATGGTCCAGAATTGGGGTCCAGGTGAGCGGGTAAAGCTGCTTTTTGAGGGCTCTGGGAGTGCGGGCCAGCCTTCATGTCTGTGTCCCCGGTCCCCAGCATCATCCGTGCTCGAGGAGAGAGTGTAGCAGGGATAGGTCTGGTGGAGTTCATTCTGCGCATCAGAGAGTTTGCCAGGGCACCCCCCTGAGTTAGGGCAAGGCCCCCTGGGTTGGAATCCTGGGTCAGCTGCCCCTAGGGAGGTGTTATTGAAGAAGTCAGTTGGGCCTTTCTGTTGGCTTGTCTGCAGGATGAAGGCTAACACCCGTGCCTGGGGGATGTGGCATGTTTATTCCTGTCGACCAGGTGAAGTTGCACACAAACCATTTGGCTTAGCACCATGCTCATAGGTGAGGCTGTGGCTGGGCGCCTTGGGCTGCCCACTGAGCCCAAGTTCATCTCTCGGCCCTAGGTGGTGTCGCCGGCCAAGGTGTGTGCAATTGCAGCTGAGTCGCCCTCCGTGAAGAGCCTCCGCTTGCTTGTGGCCGATAAGGAGTTCTCCTTCAAAGCCGGCCAGTGGTGAGTACGTTGCCTGCCCCGCCGTCTGCTCAGGAAGATGCCGCAAGAGAAGGGGCTCGGCTTCGCAGCTTTCCCTCCCAGCAGGCCAGCACCTCCAGCTCACATCTGTGCCAGGGCAGCCTTGTCCCGTATGCAGAAGCGGATTGCCCTCGGCACCCGGACAGGAGTGCTTAGGGGGTGTGGGAATGGTGGCTGAGAGAGCACTCGGACAGTGCTGTAATGTACCCGCCTTGGTGTGTTGCTGGGCATGCGCGTCTTTACAAACAAGACCTCTTTATGTCCAACGCCGAGCAAACAGCAGCCTCGCGGGCGGAGTGCCCTGCTCTGTCTGCCCGGCTGGCAGTCCTGGCGGTTAAACACCTGCATTGCTTGCTTGTACCTCGCCTGGGTCAGCTTTCAAAGCTCTGTTTCTCACCAGGATCTCCCTCTCCCTCCCAGCTCCTGCCAGCAGCTCGTAGGTCTGGGTGCTGGCAGGGCAGCAGTGGCCCGGGTAGCCCCATTGAGTCGCCATTCAAATGGAATCGTGAGTACATAAACTTGCGTTTCCCTAGGAAAGGTGTGTTTGGGGGTGTGTGTGTGTGTCCTTTATTTAAACAAAGCATTCATTGCCAGATCAATTCTGGCATGTCAATCTTGACAGTGTTTCTTAGGAGTCGCTTGCCTAATTTTGGCAGTCCATCTGGAAATGCGGTTTTGTTAGAAAGAGGATGTGTGATAATAGCAAGTGTGATAATAGCAAGAGTTAGCAGCCTTGTGTTAATAGTTTGCCTTTGAATTTAGAACTAAAAAACAAGATGCTGATTGCAATAATTTGCGTTTGTGAAGCAATTTACTGCAATCTTTGCACATGTTCTGTGATACATATTAAACGCAGGGTGGCTGCCTGAGGGGGCGGGCCACATATTTACCCTTCAAAAATGGCTTCGCGGTTACTCCATGGAAAGTGGAAGTGTGGCTGCACGGCTCTGTCTCTCAGCGTGTGTGTCCCTTGCGCAGCCCTGGATCCTGCTGGGCCCCGGGCGCGGGCTCTGGTGAGGGGGCGCCCGCACACTGGCTGCAGGGCCACCGCCATGTGTGCCCGCAGGTGGCCTCCACCTGCACTGTGCAGGTGTCTGATAAGGGAAATGCCCTCAGCCCCGGCCACACGGATAGGGGTATACTGGCAATCTCCAGGTAACACATACACCATCCCTTTGTCTCGTATTTTAATTAAAGCAGGTTTTTTTAATTATTATTTTTATGTTTCCTAATGTTTACATGGTTGAGAGGGACGCACACCCATGTGGGCATCTGATTAGGATGGGCAGGGTTGAGATATGGAGGAAGGTGGGTGGGACTGTTTGGTTTTTTTTCTTCTGTGTCTGCAGATGGGGAAGGGCAGGCAGCCACTCCTTGTTGTCAAACTACATCAGCACCAGGGATGGGGGTGACATTTGATGACACCTTGGAGACCCCGATGTCGGGGAGAGTGTCCCGAGAGTGTTACTTGAGAGGTTGTGATAGTCCTGAGATGCTGTTGGCCTTGCTGCAGCAGAGCTATGAAGATCTTTCTAAGGTCAGCTGGTAACAAGTGCACCTTAGGGCAGCCACAGACCAGATACTTGCTGCCAAGCTCGGCCAGGGGAGTTGTCCAGCCTGTTCTGCTTTCCATCCTCTGACGAGTTACTGGATGTCCTCTGCTGGCCTTGATGAGCTGGCTGTCACATCCCCTGCATGTATCTGGGCATGCTGTCCACTGCACAGGCAACAGCAACTGAGGCAAGCCATTCCCAACACCAAGGTCTGACCACCTATATCGTGATTTCCACTGTGGCCAGGTGTTGAGTCCAGTGGTCCAGTTGGAGAGTCCCCCAAGAAATCTCACCTGGGGTGCCCTAGGTCTTGACTGGTGTGTACCCACCAGTGCAGGCAGGGTCAGGTTCGGCCCATCACCTGTGCCAGTAGGGATGGTTCTAGTATGCACCTGGCTGGCTTCAGCGAAAGAGGGAAGACTTGCAGCTACTTGTCACTGGCTGGCTGACGGTGACACTGTCTCTGCCAGCTGTTGGCACTCATCCTGGCAGCTCGGCCCTCCTCTCCTGTAATAAACTGTGTCGGGGTCCTGGTACACTGGTTCAATGGCTAAATCCTCACCTTGCCATTATGCCACATGGGTGCCAGTTTGTGTCCTGGCTGCTGCACTTCTGGTCCAGCTCCCTTGGAAAGTTGTGGAAGGTGACCTACGTCTTTGGATCCCTATACTCACAGAGACCCGAGAAGCTTCCTGGCTCCTGCCTTTAGATCAGCTTGGCTCCAGCCATTGTGGCCATTTTGAGAGTGAACCAGCAGATGGAAGATCTTTGTCTCTCCTTCTCTCTGGAAATCTGTCTGCCTTTCCAATAAAAATAAATCATAAAAAAAAGGCAAGGAAGCCACATGGGTCCCTATTGTGAGAAGGAAGATGCGAAGGAACAAGAAACTGGAGTGGCGAGATTGGAGACAGGTGTGTACTGACACATACTCGCGGGAGGGGGGCCATGCCCTGTCCTCCCCACCCTGTGCCTGTGTAGCTCTGACTCCCGGGGTCTGCTGAGGAGGTGCGGGGGCCTCGGAGTGTGCGCAGACCAGGCTGGGAGCACTCTGTCTTTAAGACTTGGGTTACGAAGCATCCCCTCTGTGAAGTCGTTGTTTTGGTCTAGCTGACTGCTCTCCGTTACTTTAAGCAGATTCCATTGTATCCATCCGTGATCTCTCCTCCCACTAGAGCGGATTTATCAGGGGCTGTGAGGACTAGCACAGAGGACCCAAGAGCTGGAGGGTTCTGTGGTAGAGTGCCATCGCTCGGCCTCAGTGCGCATGCCCACTGTGCACTGGCGTCGCCTGGTGTGGCAGGTGGCCGTGCTGTGTGACTACTTGCTTTGCTGCGCTCCCAGGCTCCTCTTCTCGTTTCCGGTGGACTCTGCTGACTCCAGGAATGCTTGTTGTGCAAAAGTTATTTTTAAAGTTGTGTGCTTGTAGGAAAATTCTGCCTTGGACAGGATTTTAAAGACTTTTAATATGTTTATGTACATGTTTTATTTGAGAGGTGAGAGATTGACTGACTGACATTGTCTTCCCCCAAAGTACCCCAAACAGCTGGGGGTGCACCAGGCTGAAACCAAGGGCCCAGATCGCAGTCCAGGTCCCCCAGTGGTTTTTCGGGTGCTCGTTCTTGAGCCATCATCTGCTGCCTTACCAGAGTGCTCCCGACCATCAGGAGGCTGTATCCCAAGTGGGCCTAGACTTGAACCAGGCACTCCAAAGGGGGGTGAGGGTTTCCCAAGCTGTGTTTTAACTGCTGCGTCCAGTGTCCACTTCTCAAACTTTTAATAATCAAATATTTATTGTGCACATTGTCTTAAATCGATTCAGATTAAATTTTTATGTAATTTGAATTTTAACTTTTAAAGGAGAGAGGTTTCTTTTTCCTAAGGTAGCTCTCTAGGGCTCTCGTCTTTATCAATTGGAGCAGCAGAGGGCGCCATAGTTTAGCAGATGCAGCAAAAGCTGCTCATTGATGGATTTATTTAAAAATTGAATGGTGGAGATTCTGTCCTCCTGTGTGCCTGCAACTGGACTAGTCATTGCAAGCTTTTGTGTTTTAAACGTTTTCCTGGAATGAGAGGGAGGTTAAAGTATTCCCACAAAAGAGCCGAATGACAGTGGGTAAATGTAGGCCAGGGACTTTTGGGGGGAGTACTTCCCAATCCAGAAAATGATTGAATAGTATAGGTCCTATATCAGAGGAGAAGATTGTTTAAGGGCATGGATCCAATCGGTAAAGACCATCTTGTTTTCCATGAAAGCCTGAACTTAGGAAGCCAGACGTGGGGAGATGCGCTTTCCGGCTGACACCAGGAAACCCTGGTTGGGTGTCAGGTTCCCTGACTTGGGGGGGTGTTCGACCTTTCTAGGTTCTAGGAAATGTCCTGGCCTTTCCATGTGACAAGATGTATCGCCATTCCCAGAATCACAGCCCCCCAAAGAAGTGTTCCTGTGGCGTAGAATTGTTGAAGGTTTAAAACTCGCCAAGTCCAGCCTGCAGGGTTGTAGTGAGAAGAAAAATGTCACGACTTTGGAATCCCACTTCAGCTGGTGTCAGTGCAGGGCTTGTGACGTTTCTTTTGTTGTTGCTTTTCCCTTTTAAAACAGTAGTTTATTGAGATGTGATTCGCCTGTAAATCCACTCACTTAAAGGGTGCAGTTCAGCAGCCTTTCAGCACTTGGGAGCTGTGTGGTCATCGACAGGCCCACTCCGTCCGACTCCTGGCATCCCGGGAGGCAGCCCTGCGCCGTAGGAGCCCCGGCCGACCTCCTGAGAAGGCCACTCACATGCGCTCTGTCTCTGGCTCTGCGTCTTCTGGACCTTTCTCTACGTATGCACACTGAATGCTAACCTGCGGGTTGTTTATATCCTGCAAGGACTGTACACAGTTTTGCATTAACATATAATAACTGTTCACTGATACTTCACAACATCTATATAGCATGTACGAATCAAGTCGCAGTAATTAGCATTCATCTCCTTATCATTTCTCTACTTCTGTTCTTCTAGTTCCTCAGAAAATGTGGATTTGCTTATGGGCAGCTGTAGTCATCCACTGTGGTTCACTGCGGTGTGTAATTCTAGACTGTACCTCTTTTTGACCTGTTTGGAGTCCCTTTATGTCCAGATGTCTCCTAACCCTTCTACACGCGGTTCTACTTGGGAGTTTGGTTGGTTTCTTTTAGGCTTCTACAGTTGAGACTCAGTGTGCGGTATTTGCCTTTGACCTGGCCTGTCTCACCTGCTGCTATTTTGGACAGCTTCCTTCCACATTTGTTCCTGCTTACGTCTGCACAGATATCCTCTTTGTCTTCGATACCTTGCACACATGTGTAAGTTAATGTCTGTCTAGTTAGCTTAACGTTCCACCCTCAGAAGGACCCCAAAATCTTGGGGGAAGATTCATCTGCTGGGTTTTCTGTAAGCCAACATAAGGGGATTCTTCTTTTGCTGTCGGTTGCATGGTGTCAGCAGGCGGCCTTGGACAGGACTGCCTGTGGTCCAGGGGGTGGCCACGTGGAGCTGTGGCATGGACCAGCTGGAGGCCCCATCGGATGTTAACCTGATCTTGTGTGTCTGTGCTTTATATGGCTTGCTGGTTTCTGCCTGGCTGGGGAGCGGGCTTGTTAAGGTGGCTCCTAGAGTGAGTTGCGAAGCCGTGTTCTCTCCTGTTTTCGGAGGACTTTGTGATTGAGTAGGGTTCATTCCTCTTTAAGTGCATGGTAAAATTTACCACTGATGTCAACTAGGTCTGACCTTCTCTTTGTGGGATTTTTTTTAAATGATCACTTCAGTCTTGGCTTGTTAGGCATCTTTTCAGATTTTCTGTCTCTTCTTGAGTCAGAGTTGGCAGTTTGTGCCTCTCTGGGAATACATGTATTACATGTAAGTTAAGCTTTAACGAGCAGTTATTCACTGAATTCCTTTATAATCTTTTATCTCTGTAGCATTGGTACTGGAGTCCCTTCTTTTACTCTTGATTTTCAGTAATTAATTTTTCTTCATAGCCTAGCTAAAATGTGTATCTTCCGTTTATCTTACTTTTACAGTTGCCTCAACAGTAATCATTTCTTTGTTTTTCCTTTTAGGGTCGATTTCTTTATCCCCGGGGTCTCTGTGGTTGGTGGGTTTTCCATATGCTCCAGTCCCAGACTGCTTGAACAGGAGAGGACGATCGAGCTGGCAGTGAAGTACGCGAACCACGCCCCTGCGCTCTGGGTCCACAGGACGGTGAGTGAGCGCTCTGGCTCCTGAGCTGGCCCTGCCGCCCACCGACTGTGTGCTGCTTACCTGATCTGCTATAAAAGCCACGGCCTAAGTGGCTAGAATACAAACTCAAGCTCACAGAGAGCTTTTCAGAAAGGCTTGAGAGGCAGGATCTCTTTTGGATGCACGAGGCCTGGTTCCAAGAGGCTTCAGGATCTGGCAGTGCTTCTGGGGTTCCAAGTGGTATTCAACTGGGTATTACTGTAGAAGGAAACCATTGTGCATTTTAAGCAAGGTTTTTTTTTTAATTGGCTATGTGTATTTTGTATTTGACAAATTGATGCGGCAGATTGTCTTGTCCTAACCTTCGTGAATGCAAGGAAGGACGTGATGATTGTGTCATGGTTCAGAGTGGAAACTGTCACTGATTACACTGGACTGCCCTTCCACTGCCACACACGTGTGTGTATGTTTCTTTATGTATTTAAAAAAGTTACGCGGCCAGCATTACGGCACAGCATGTTAAGGTACTACCAGCTGCGTCGCCACTGTCCTGTGTGAGCACCAGTGTGAGTCCTGGGTGCTCCATTTCCCTCACTCATGTGCCTGCCGCCCACATGGATGACCAAATGTAGGTCCAGGCTCATGGCTTCACCTTGACCTAGCCCCAGCTGGGAAGGAAAGCAGACAGAAGTTTTCTCTCCCTCTCTTTCTTGGCCTGTCAAGTAAACAAATCTTAAGAAACCAGACTTTTCTTTTCATCACATGTCTGTGAGACAGGGGGAGACAGAGTTCCTATCCCCAGGCTCACTCCCTAGATGCTGCAGTAAGAGTGACTTGGGTCACAGGCCAAAACCAGGAGCGAGCAACTCCATCCAGGCCTCCCGCATGAGTGCTCACCACTGCCTTACAAAGCCTGCTGGCGCCCAGAGCTGGGGCTTGGAGCCAGGAACTCCTAGACGAGGTGCGGCTGTCATTAACCACTAGGCTAAGTGCCTGTTCCCCAGCACATTTTCCCAGGTTGTAGAGAACTGTTGTGTTTGTGTAGGAGCCACATGGGGATAGCTAGAGAGTAAAGGCTGACAGTGGATCTCATGAGTACCAGTAAAGACGCACGTGAGAGAGGCCTGCGACAACAGGCCCAGAGCAGTGTAGTACAAACACTGCAGCCCAGGACACCCTTGGCCCACCCCCCAGAGCCAGGCCTCGTGCAAATCATGGTTCATGTCAAGCTCATGGAGAAACCAAAGCAGACATGAACCAACCTAGAGACACACCGTCTTCATGGTGTGGAGGGCTCAGCAGAGTGAAAGAATCTGTTTATAATTTATAGAGTGAAGATTGATCATAGCACTCATTAACATCTCAACAGGTTTTTTTAAGTAGATATAGACAAGCTGATTTTAAAATTTATGTGAGAAATAGGAACTAGAATTTTGAAAAGCAATAAAAGTTGAAAGTACTCAAATTTAAGATTAAGATCAACACGAGATAAATAGTATATTACTGAATGTAAGGAGACACATTACCAGTGGAACAAAATAAAGAGTTCAGAAGTAGACACAGATGCGGCCATTTTAGTTTTACAAAGATACTACAGACATTTAAGAAAGAAAGGCGAGCCTTTTCCCCCGTTAGTGCTGGAACAATCGTACATCTCTGTATGTGTTCCAGGAAAAAAATGGAGAAAAGAACTTTGAGCTAAACTTCATACTTTATATTAACTCAGAATAGGTTGTAAATCTAAGACAAATTATGAAACTAAAAATTCTGAAAGAAACTATAGAAAATATTTGGAACTTGATAGACATGACTCCAAAGGCAAGTTCTATAGAAGAAAAATATTACATGTAGGATTCAATGAAGATTATAATTTTTTTCTTCTACAAAAGATACTATTAAAAGAATTGATAAAGAAGTTATTGGCTGGGATAAAATATGTGCCAATTGGATATCCAGATTATATGAAGAATTCCCAGAATTCAAAAAAGAATATAGTGTAAGTTTTTCAGATTGGCAAAGAACTGAAAAGCATTTAATTAAAAATGTTGTAAGAAAGTTGGGTCCTCTGTGGGAAGATGTGCAGCATCATTAATCCTTACGGAAATATAAATTAAAACTATTAGAAACTATCAGTACATTAGAGTGGCTGAAATTAAGCAGCTGGAACTCTTCTATCTTGCTAGTGGGAATGCCAAGTCATATAGCCATTCTGGAAAACATTTTGCAGTTGCATGTAAAGTTAAACATACATTTGCTGTGTAACCTGGCAACACGGCTATGCTCATATAACCACCTGCTATAAAGATTTACTGCAGTTCTGTTCATGATTATCAAAAACTGGAAATCACTCGCATGTCCCTCAACAGGTGAGTGGATGAACAATCATGATGCATTCATCCAGTGAACTAGTCAGCAAGAAAAAGGGATTAACAGCTTGGATGCATCTCACAGGCCTTGTGTCTAGTGAAAGAATGCAGTCCCATGGGGTTAGAGAATAGAACATCCCACTTATATCTGATTCTAGGAAAAATGGAGTGATGGCCAGGCTGCCAGCTGTTGGCAGGTGGGGCTAGGAAAGGAAGTGTGCATGAAGGGGTGGTACAGAGAGTGGGATGACAAAACTGTTCTGTCTTCATTTGCATGTTGGTTACATAAATCTGCTTATGTGCTGATATCCACAGGGGAAAAGGTTTTGCTAAGAGAATTTAAAAGACAATTTAAAAAACTTTTATTTGAAAATTAAAGAGGGAGAGAGAGAAAAGAAGAAGCAAGAAGTCTTCCACCTGCTGGATTCATTCCCCAAATGGCTGCAACAGTCAGGGTTATGCAGGCCAAAGCCAGGAGCCAGGAGCTTCTTCTGGGTCTCCCACACGGGTGTAGGGCCCCAGGCATGTCATGCGTCTTCTGCTGCCCTCCTAGGCCATTAGCAAGGAGCTAGTTCAGAAGTGGAGCAGCCAGAATCCAAACCACCACTCACAGGATACCAGCGTCACAGGTGTTATACTGACCTGCCACACTGCAGCTCCAGCCCCTAAACATTCTAGAGTCGAATACATTCTTTAACCTGTCCATTTGTGTCTGCTCGGGGCACCCCAGGGGCTTGCGGTGGCACTGCCATTGTCGGTGTGTTCCATCACATCTTAACACTGCTCTAGGCCTCCCAGCCTCCTTTGCTGCAGCCTCAGGTGTGGCTGCTTTCAGAACGCTCTCTGGGTTTCAGGAATATGCCGCTGTGCTGGAATCAAGCAGGCGTTGGCGTGGCTTGGTAGCTTGGCTCAGAGTTGAAATCAGCTCAGCCATCCAGGCGTCCTCTGCCTGCCGGTGGCCTGGCCTGGTCCTTGTCCACAGCTCACTGTGTGGTTTCATGGAGATTTCGGAGTGGCACTGCCGAGTGCATGCCCTAATTGGAGAGCCTGCTGTCCTGTCCTTGGGACTCGCTAGCAGCAGCCTGCAGGAAGCTGGTTCTTCCTTGGAGCCATTTCCAGGTGGCTGCGTTCCTCCTGGGTGTTTGTCTTATTACACCGTTGGAGTGGACTATGGATGTGTGTGAATGTGTGGGTGGCCGCAGGCTGCTCTGCCGCCGCTCGTGATAAAGTGCCATAAACATCTTCCTCTATTTGGTCCGCCTTGGCTCGGGCTCCTGGCAGGGTAAAGGGCTCCAGCCAGCCATTGTGTGCTCAGCTCCAGTCGTGCGAAGAACATCTGGTTCATAAGTAGAAAATCTATACCCAGGTTAGATGCATTGCCATGTGATTGAAGATAATGTCTTTCTACTCACTTACGTGTTACGCTGCGCAGAGCCTTGAATCTGTGTTCCCGCTACCCCAGCAGCTTTTATTGATCAACAAAAGACAAACGTGGCTTTTGATTCTTTCCAGATGCCAGCAAATAAGAAGATACATTTACCAAAGGTTGTTTGGCCTCTAAGGAAAAGCCAGGCTTCTTGAGTAGTTACCTTTCCCTGGGGCACATTTCCCACCAATTTTAAGATTGGAAATGCTTTAGTTTTTAAAAACTATAACCTGAGGCTTCTTTGTTGTTATTATTAAGCATGCCAAGGTGGCCACTGAGAAAATGATCTCTGTGGTTTCCAGTCTGTTTTACGCTCTGGTTGTTGGCAGTAAGGAGAGGTGTGTGCAGGCCAGCGCGAAAACTCAGCAAAGCCTCTTGCGCCTTAGGTTTGCTTTGAAGACGTGAGAGGATGGAACATGGTGAAGCACAGGGGCAGGGAGCCTGCGCGGGACTTGCTCCACATGCCTCCTGCCCCTGTGCTCCCGGCTGCCAATTCCTGTTAGAGAGGAAAGCCAGACACCACCTTCCATGTAAAAATATCCTAGATATATAAATAGATATAGAGAAAGATATACAGAGAGGAGGAGAGACAGAGAGGAAGAACATCTGTCTGCTGATTCATTTCCCAAGTGGCCACAATGGCCAGAGCTGAGCTCATCTGAAGTCAGGAGCCAGGAGCTTCTTCCAGGTCTTCCATGCGGGTGCAGGGTCCCAAGGCCATGGGCCATCGTTGACTGCTTTCCCAGGCCACAAGCAGGGAGCTGGAAGGGAAGTGGAGTGGCCAGGACATGAACCAGCTCCCACATGGGATCCCAGCACATGCAAGGCGAGGACTTTAACCACGTGGCTACTGTGCCGAGCCCCAACATTCTCTTAACTGTAATACAAGGGAGCATCTCAGGGCAGTGGTACAGTCACAGCATCTGTTACAGAAGAAGGGGGTGCACACCTGTTGCCTAGGAGCAAGAATGAGGCCGGCAGCTGGCTCTCCTAACCTGGCTCACCTCCAGCAGGGTCTGTTTTGCCTTCCTGAGTGGCTGACCCTGGGCTGTGTGGGGTCCCACTTTGGCGAAGGTCTGAGCACAGCAGAGGGTGGTCCGTGTGTATGGGGGTCCCATTCTGAACAGGGCAAATCAAGTTCCACCTCCACAAAAGGGACCCTGAGATTATTGACAGATGAATGAGGATCTGACAGCCCAGCACGCGAAAACCTCCTGGGTCCTTCAGAAGTCACCGCACAGGATGGTCCCTTGTGTCACAGCTGTCGGTGTGCAGCAAAGCTGCTCTGAAGAATTACACCCTTGTTCATGCCGTTGGCTGGGCTGTGTGCTGCTGCCACGATGGCCGATTTCAAACCAGTGGAGATAGCCGGTTACAGAACCAATCACAGATGGAGCCACAGTAGGCACCAACTCCTGGGCAGGACTGCCAGCATCGCTTGCCCTCTACGTGCCACTTGGCTTCTCCATATCATTGTGACAGCATAAAGTACCACCCCACGTGTGCAGGATTCCCTCAGTTCCCACCCCTTCCCCCACGGCCAGCAGCGCGGCCCGCCCAGCTCCGGCACATTTCGCTCCACGATGTTTCTGGGGCAGGTGACCTCAGCGAATAGGCAGGTCTGTGTGACACCCCCCCCCCCATGTGAAGCCTTCAACTTGGGTCTGGCCACTGTTTCTGCTGATGCAGAGAGAAGCAGGCCTGCAGTGCTGCTCCACGCCCATGCCCGTGGACCTGGCCTGGCTGTGGTTCGTGGTGATGGGGAGGCAGCCCCCACTTCCCATACCTCGCAACCCTGGTCGGAACGCAGGTGCAAACTCGGTAACAGAGCCACTGCTTCCAGAGCGCTCCCCTGCCCACGCACATCGCCCCTTCCCGCACCCCAGTCCATCAACTGAGACACTCATAAACGGCAAAGTTACTGAAGTCAGCCTCCCTGTTCTCAGTGCCACAGTGGCTGTGTGTTCAGTCAACCGAGCAGGGCAGCATATGGCCTGTGTGATGGCTGAGTCAGGCAGAGCCCCAAGCGGGAAACTGGGAGCATGCGGTCGTCGTAGTCCTAAACCTGTTAGTTTTCCGAAGGGAGGAGGTTTGATTGAAGACCCCTGCTACAGAGGACTAAGGAGTCTGTCCTTCCCTCCTGTAGTGTGCACTTGACTCTGAAGTGGCAGTGAGAGTGGGCGGAGAGTTCTTCTTTGACCCTCAGCCCACCGACGCCTCCAGGAACCTCGTGTTGATTGCAGGAGGAGTTGGAATTAACCCCCTGCTTTCCATCCTGCGGCACTCGGCAGATCTCCACCGAGCGCGGGCAAGCACAGGCAGCGGGTATGAGATCGGAGCAGTGAGACTGTTCTACAGCGCAAAGAATACCAGCGAGCTGCTGTTTCAGGTAAGCGAAGGCCCCGGGTGCGTGTTTCAACCTGGACTGTAGCAACATTCCTTGTCCACAGATACTCCTGCTCTGGGATCTGTTTTCTCTGTAGAGATTCTTACAAAAGACTTGGCAAAGCTTACCCATGTTTCAGTGATGCTTAACTAACACATCTTTAGCCAGGACAATTAAAACGCTGCTGTGGAAGAGGCTCCCAGTTTAATGACAGCCAGAGAGATGGGGCCCAGTGGTTGGGTAAGCAGAGAAGTCACGTGTACGCCTACCCTTCCCTCCCCACCAACCCCCCCAAGGATCCCAGGGTTCAGGAGTGGGCAAGACCCAGGGGGCTCAGGCCCTGCTGCATCTGCTGAAGAGACCACACTGGAAGGAGGCTGTCTCTTGGCATTGCTCAGCAGCTGCAGGAGTGAACAAAAGAACAGAACAGTTAAAAGCGCAACTGTGGTTCCTGAAACTGCCACTTAATTGCCAATGCTTAAGAAGAAGGAAAAAAGTCACCTGGAGAGTCAGTAATATGCTTATTAGCATATTGAGATTTCAGTTAAAGCCGAATAGCCCCTGTCCTGTGTGCTCCGGCCTGCTCTGCTGCAGACAGTGTTGGAGTAGAGTGCGAGCTGCCGACCTGTGCTGAATGAGGGTCCAGGCTCAGCGCCCACAGTTGTGCACATCTGTTTTGATTTCTCAAGATTGCAGTGTGACCAAAGCTGTTTGGCATTTCAGAAAAATATCCTCGATGTAGTCCATGAGTTTCCTGGGAAGATTACATGCAGTCTACACGTTACAAAGCAGACTACACAAATCAGTGCCGAACTCAAGCCCTACACCACGGGTGAGTCCCCTAAAGACACCTCGCAGTCTCTGGGCGGTCGTTTAGCGCACCTGTCGGCTGTATGCATTGTAGGTGCTTTAATGGTTGGCAGTTGCCGGCTGGAAAGGTGCCTGCCTGGGGATTTGGGAAATGTTCATCATGGAATAATAATAATGAGGTCTTCAGTTGGGTTTACTTACTGTATGCCGATTTCCTACTGCCCGTGTGAAAAATGAGTTTTGTACATTGTTCGGTGGCCATCGCAGCATCACTTGGAGGCTGCATACAGAATTTATATTCCAGCTGTGGCTGCATTGATGCCATTAATGAGCATTGGAATTACCCATGATTCCCCTGCCTGAGAGGATTCTTACAGTGGCACTATCTGCAGAAGGCCCTTTGCATCTCCACCGCGGGTCCAGAGGTTCGCCAGCCCTCTCGCCGGCCCGCCCTGAATAGTGCCCCGAGATCGGCTGCCCCTTCCAGGCCAGGTTGAGGAAGTCTGGATTTTGTACTCTGCTGTGTCTGGCCACAGATGCCCCCAGGAGCCGTCGAACGGAAGGATCCAGAATGAGCTCGAGTTCCTGCAGCTAGCTCCTGTGGCCGAGTTGTCGTTAGTCCCTCATTTCAGCATCCAAGCACATCTGGCTTAATTCAGTGTTCTGTTTTCTTGGTAGAAGGAAGAATAACGGAAAAAGAGCTAAGTGACCATATTTCCAAGGAGACTTTATTCTTTATTTGTGGTCCACCTCCGATGACGGACTCTTTCTCCAAGCTCCTGGAAAACAGCCACGTTCCTAGAGAACACATCTGCTTTGAGAAGTGGTGGTAGGGAACGGCCAGCGGCCAGGATGGGAGGGAGACGTGGACCCGGTGGGGCCAGGCAGAGCCGTGCTGTGCTCGGCGACTGACTGGGTCTGCCCTTCCCAGAAGACCTGGGGAGGCAGGGAAGCCTGCCACAGACCGTTGATCCAGCTGTGCCACTGCACAGGTTTTCTTGTTATTAATTTTCTCATGATATTATCATGAGCTGGTCGGCATAGAACTTTCTTTTGCAAGGTATATACGTGGGTTTAATCATGAGAAAAATGGAGTTTTGTGAATGAGGTATAGGGTATCTTTGAATTACATGGCAGTAATTCACATAAATGTTCAATAAACTTGTAATTTAAGAACATGATTTACCGATTTTACCTTATAAAGTAAGTTGGAAGTAAATTTGGAAGGTATGCAGTACCTTCATTTCCCATGTCCCACAGCCTTATTTATTTGGACACTGAAATTAAGCTTCAAAATGGGAAATGGTTACAGAAATTGCTTTTAGAGGTTGATCTCCAGAATGCTTGCTTTCCTGTTGACAAATCTCCTATGTCCGGATGCTGACAGGGGCTAGGCGCCTCTGCAGCGAGGCCCGTTCTGAGTGAGCCGTGTGCCTTACCCGAAGGAGCAGCTGCTGTGTGGGGCAAGGGTGCGGGCGGCTGTGCTGTGCGCACTGCGTCTGCCTTCAGCGCCGGCTGGCCGGCTGGGGCAAGGTGCTGAGGTTTGATCAGGCACCGTAGAACTGGTTCCACTGTAGAACTGGTTGCTCTGCTTGTTATTTCATTCTTTGCCAGGGTTGGAGGCGAGCCGCTGGCCGGGTGGCGGCCTGCTAGTCAGAGTTGCAGCAGGCTGGGTGGCTTAGCTTCAGTCCACTCGTTTTTTGTTTTTCTAAGTAATAGAGTTATTTTATTTTTGATGATGTTTACATAGGGGAAGGATGCATGCCCATGTGGACCACTAACTGGGGGGTTGTCAAGGAATTGGGGAAAGTAGATGAGATAACTGCTTCCAGTCTCCCTTTTATTTCCTGTACCTGGGGAACGCGGGGAGGAAAGGGGCAAGGGCCGCTCCCAGCAGTCCCCGGGGGTGGGGTCCCGCTCAGCAGGGACCTCTTTCCCTGTGAGTATGTGGACCTCTCGTTAGCTGAGACCCTGCCGTGGGTGTACTCCTCCAGGGACTAGCGTGCAGTGATAGATGAGTCTTTGTCAAGTTTTGAGTGGTAGAGCTCACCAGAAAATGGAGCAAGCACCTGGCCTTCCCCACAGACTTTCCCATGAAAGGTGCCTTCTTGAAGGCGGGGAGCACTTCATCTCCAATAGGACATCTACAGGTGGACGTGGAGCCCCCCGAGAAGGGTGTTCCCCGGGACCCAGGTTTTAGAGAGTAGTACTCACAAAGAAAAAAAATACATCATGAGATGTTTAGACACCTGCCCATAGTGAAAGGGACACGCGGGCATCCCCACCCATCCGCGAGGGCTGCCAAGACTACTGTGTGCCCTCAACTTCTTGTGTTGTATGACAACCAAGCCAAAAAAATTGTACTGTGGCACTCCAAGATATCATAACATGTGTCTCTAAACTGACACGTCACGTCCACATGACCACAGTGCTGTTGTCACACTCAACACAAACAGCTGTGACTCCTTCAAGTCTCATCTGAGACCCCTTTATGCTGCATCTCCCGTGACCTCCAGTGCACACATGGTGTTGGGTTGACAAGTCCTGTTAGCGGCACTTCCCACCATACACACACACACACACACACACACACACACACACACACACACACACACACACACACACACACACACACACACACACACACACATTTCTTTCTCCAGGTTTATCTGTTGAATAAACGTGTTATTCATCCAAAAGACCTTCCACATTTTGAACCTGTCTTACTGAGTCCTCAAGGTGTCATGTAACACAAGCTTCTCCCTTCCGTGCTTCATGTACGTTGGTAATTAGATGTAGCTTGTCTTGGGGTTCAGGCGCAGGACTTCTTTTTTTCACTAGAGTGCACGCCCAAGTGATGTGCGTACTCCCGTGGCCTCCCCCGAGCGCTCCGTGTCAGCCCCATTCCTCATGCTGCCACGGGGGCCGGCAGGTGCAGCTCTTGTCAGCCTGGCCTGTCCAATGTAAACTCCACCCCGTCCTTCACCTGATTATCCTAGCAGCCATTATTACCTTTATCTGTTACTTCATTAAGGATTAATTATCCATCTCTAGCATTCTTCCTGCATTTATTATGTGTGATTCTTCTTCAGCTTTGATTATCCTGCAATGAGTCTAAATAAGAGGCAGGATCAAGGCCTGACGTCTCGCCTCTTATTTATCAATTAGTATGTTATGATTTGGTTGCTTAGCAACCTCAGAGATGACCTGTGAAGTTTGTGGGATGGGGTTTTTTTCAGTATTACTGTGGACTCATGGCTTTGTATACGTTTGCTTGCTTTTACCCGTGGCAGCCAGTGTTCCGATGCTCAGCTCTCCGTGCTGTGTCCCTGACCCGCACTAAATCAAGGTGTGGGGAAGTTGATGAGGTTTGAGGCCTTTAAGAAATGCAAAAAGTGCTCCAACGAACAGGAGGAAAGGATATGAGCGGGGGTGGGCTCAGCAGAGCACACTAGGAAGCGTTCAGGGAGGTGGGCTGGCTGACAGTGGGGCAGCAGGACGAGAAGCAGGTGTTCTCAGGAGCGGCCGTGGCCACTGGAACGTCCCTGGGGACTTCCCTGAGTAGGAGTGAAGAGCCGGTGCTGCAGTGCAGCGGGCAAAGCCACCTCTGTGACGCCAACATCCCATATGGGCCCTGATTGTATCCCGGCTGCTCCACTTCCCATCCAGCTCCCTGCTAATGTGCCTGGGAAGGCAGCAGAAGATGGCTCAAGTGTTCGAACCCCTGCACTTGTGTGGGAGACCTGGAGGAAGCTGACCTGAACCAACCTTGGCTCTTGTGACCATCTTGAGACTGAAATGACAGATCAAAGATCTTTGTGTTTGGCCTCTTCTCTTTGTAAATCTTTTAAATAAATATTTGGGCCCAGCACGGTAGCCTAGTGGCTAACATCCTCACCATGCACTCCCTGGATCCCATATGGGCGCCAGTTCTAATCCCGGCAGCCACACTTCCTATCCAACTCCCTGCTTGTGGCCTTGGAAAGTAGTCAAGGATGGCCCAAAGCCTTGGGACTCTGTACCCCCGTGGGAGACTTGGAGCTCCTGGTTTCAGATCAGCTCAGCTCCGGCTGTTGCAGCCACTTGGGGAGTGAATCATCAGACAGAAGATCTTCTCTGTCTCTCCTCCTCTCTGTATATCTTACTTTCCAATAAATATAAAAATAAATCTTTAGAGAAAAAAGAAAACAGGAAGAAAATTAGATGTTTACAATGCCATGAAGTTAAACAACAGCTACTGATGGCCAGTGTGTCGCTGAAGAAATGAAAATCAAGAACCTTCTTGAAGAAAATGATGCTAGTGAAAGACCTGTGAGTCAGTGAAGAATTTAATATGAGAAAAAGTAAAAATAAAAATATCAAAATCTGTGAGATATAGTTGATTTTGAGGCTTTTCGTTTGAGGAGATGCATAGTAACTGTGCAGTGGAGACTGTCATATCCAGATGTGAGGATACAACGCAGTATGCATCTCTCCTTCCAGACAAAGATGGACTCCCAATGAAACTGTTAACTCTGTCCTGACAGTAGGATGCTGGCCTCTCTGCCATTGTCCAAGTGATGGACCTGTGAGCGTGTGTGAAGAACTACACTATAGTAATAATATAGGGGAGCTCAGCGGGGATGGTAAAGGGAATCCCAGAGCCTGGGGAACTGTATCATAACATAGTCAGAATTTTAAAACGGGGAAGGAAAAGCAGTAGGAAGCAACAGCAAAACCACAGGAGTAATTGCAGGGACAATCAGAGAACGGATGCTGAGTGACACACAGGATGGTCTCACAGCATCTGCTCCCAAGGCAAGGTCGGTGATGGGCGGCTGCCGCGACGGGCAGCTGCGCTCAGCACAGCACCACTTCACTCGTTGATGTTTGGTTTTGTTTTTTTAACTTTTACATTTTCAAGTAATTTTAGATTTAGAGAAAAGTTGTAAAGAATAGTGCAGGCTTTCCATATACCTCTTACCAGCTTCCCCAATGTGAGCACAACCAGTGGCCATATGGGATCCCGGCACGTGCAAGGTGAGGACTTTAGCCATGAGGCTACTGCGCCAGACCCACAGACCTTCTTGAGGAGCTGGTTAAAGACTTTGGGAAACTGTTTAATAAAAGCTAAAGACTGATGGAAGTTGTCTTCAAGAAAGAAGTATCTCTTTCACTGTGACCTTTTCACCAAGACTGAAAGTGGAAAAGCTCTGGGGAAGAATTTGCTTTTGCAACCAATCACTGGTTGAAAGTGAAGCTGCCAAAGCTGGATGAGTGAACAAGGGAGCCCCTGGCCTCACGGAGTCCTGTAAGAGGAACGACAGACGGCGGAGCAAGTCACCAGGGTGATGGCGTCTGCCAGGCGGGTGGACAGGTGACGATGCCTGACATGCTGGCTTCATGTGCGGGGGAGGACAGATGACTGGGCAAATCGCTGGCATGAGAGTGTCCAGCAGGTGGGAGGATGGGTCGCTGGGCAAGACACGGGGGTGACGTGGCCCCACGGGTGGGAGGATGGGTGACTGGTCACTCATGTGATGAGGTTGTGGGTGAGAGGATGGATGACTGGGAGGTCACTGACACGTGGGGCCTGTAAGTGGGAGGATGAGTGAGTGGGGAGCCAGCAGCCTGGTGGGGTCCTATAGGAGAGAGGACTGGTGACTGGGGAGTCAGTGGCCTGTGGGTTCCTGTAAGTGGGAGGATGGGAGACTGGTCACTCATGTAATGAGGTTGTCCGTGGGAGTATGGGTGATTGGGGGGTCAGTGGGAAGCTAAGTAATGGGGCCAACTCACTGTCCCACAGGAAGGGGCGTCAGGCCCTGGAGGTTATACCCATGCTGTGGAAACAGGCCCTGGGATGTTGCCACTGGATGCACCTGCGTGCTAGGCAGCCCGAACACACACATGCGTGCCCTGACTGTCAAACAACCCAAGGTCATGTGTCTCCCGCTGAGATTGTTTCTCCCTCTCTCTCTTTTTTTTTTTTTCTGAATGGAAAACAGCAATTTCCTTCATCTCTTGGTATTGCGGATGATCATATGCTGATAAATTAGCATGAGCACCATTGCTTCATTTTATTTTAAATAAGACCCAAAGAAGTATACTGTTCTCATCCTAGAAAAAAATAGCTATCTTGTCTTTAATATTACTCTTTCCTAATATGCACAATCAGCCATCGGTATGGTGATGACATATAAAGATAACCACCAACCCACTGTCAGATCAAGGCATGCATTTTAATACATTTTATGGCCAGGCATCCAGACTTGTCCAGTTGTTGAGTAAGTGGCTACCTTTCTTTTTCTCTCTTTCCTTCTCTCCCTCCCCCATCTCTCTTTCTTTCTACATTCACAGATTTATATAAAGAGCAGAGGGACAAAGACACAGGCTTTTCCACCCATTAGTTTACTTCCTAAATGGCTGCCAACAGCCAAGGCTGCACCAAGATGAAGCCAGGAGCCAGTAACTCCATCCAGAAACTTCAGTGTGGGTGGCAGGAAGCTGAGTGCTTGGGCTGGTACCCACTGTCTCCCAGGTACACTGGCATCAGGCTGGATTGGAAGCTCAGGGTAGCCAGGACTAAAACCAGGCACTCCAGCTGGGGAGTGAGCATCCCAAGCAGGGGTTTAACCTGCTGTGGCATCCATATGGCATGCTGGCACTTGAGGGTGGAAGATTATCCAGTTGAGCTATCACACTGGCCCCAAGATGACTTATTTTAAATATATTTTGATAACACTCATTTTCTGAAGCTTTTTAGCCATTTCTGTTTTTTTTTCTTTTGAGAATGGTATGTTGCTTTTATGTATCCATGTTGATGTTTTGCATATCTGAATTGATAAAAATGGACTAAATGCTAATAACGCTTTGGTAGATGTTTTACAACTGTTTCTCCCAGACTTTTGGTAGTCCCTGGTTAACTCCTAGCTTTATTTCAGATTCGTATGTGGTCAAGTACACTCGTCCTTCCCCTTGGCTTGCTAGAATAGAATTTTCTTCTGATGCTTTTACAGACCTTTAATCTATTGGGGATTCATTTTGTACTCGATGGGAGTATAGAGATCAGATTTGTCCAATATGGCCCTCCAGTTGTGCATCGCCATTTTTCAAGTCTCGTGTTTCTATCCTCGTAGTTTGAAGTGTTCCTTTGTCACATACTCCGTGTCTCCCACCAGGTCCACAGATTTGTTCTTGCTTTGGTGTCACACTGTTCATTAATCTAGCTGTTTGGTGTGGCATCACATGTTGGACAAAAGCCATCTCAGACTGTAGATGGCTAGAGAAAAAAAAGCAAAAAAAGAAAAAAGAAAACAAGGCAGATGGGTTTGCTGTGCATTGTAGTGTGGTCAAAAGATCGAAGCACCAGGTCTGAGCGACCTAAAACGTCCCCCTTCTACGCCTTGCTGCCCACCTGTGAACTGTCATGTGGGTGGGGCTGTGCAGTGTCAGGTCCCTTTCTGGATAAATGGCCTCAGACATCCCGGGGGCTGGACTGGCCCTTCTGATGAGGATGACTAGGCAGGGCCTTCACATATCTGACAATTGTTGCAGTGACTGTCGTTGGCATCCCCAGGGCTGCCAGAAGAGTTGTCTTGGAATGAAGCAAGCAGTGAGGTGGAGGACTCCGGGGTTAAAGTGCTGACAGCACAGCCCTGTTGGGGCCTCGTGGACTCCAGTGAGGCAGGGGCTGAGCTGACAGCTCTCTTGCTTCATAAAAAGGGAGTGTTTTAGATAGTCGCTCACTTAGGCATTCTGTGGCCCCATGACTGCTGTGTCTGTTGATGGTTTGTTAACAGTGAGGTGGAAGGTCATGTCTGGAAGCCGCTCTGTCCCAAGCTGCAGGTGATCCAGGCCCAGCAGGAGCATCAGGTGTTCAGTGAGAGCTACCAGCTGCCCTGCTGGCTACTCAGCAACATGTGGCTGACTGCCACCCCAGGCCAACCACAGTACCCAAATCTTCATAATGCCCACAGATATATATATTTAATTTTAACAATTTATTTGAACGGCAGTATGACAAAGAGAAAAGAAGATGGAGAATCCATCTGCTCATTCCCACCTCCCATACCCACAACAAGTCGAAGCCAAGAACCAGGAGCTCCAGGCCGGCTTCCCACCGGTGGCAGGAGCCCACTCACTCGGGCCATTGTCTGCTGCTTCCCAGGGTGCACCTTCGCAGGAAGCTGGACTGGAGGGGGAGGCGGGACTCGATCCCAGGTAGTTTGATATGAGAAGCAGGCATCCCCAAGCGGTGGCCCTTTTCCACACTTGAGATTGGTGCCAGGAAATGTGAAAAAGCCAACTGAAGTCCATCTGTGTAGACTGAGTGCAGTTCAGATCCAATTCCAAAGACCTGTGCAGCTCTTCCACTGCCCCCAATCCCAGTATCAGTCAGCCCCACTGCTGCATTACCTCAGGCCTCCTCCGGCTCCCCATATGGCAGATCTGTGACCTTGTGGCATGGCGGTGTACCTTCGGAAGCACACACCTGCATTTGCATTTGCTGAGACAGCTTCTCCCTCCCGCACCTGCTGAGTGAGTGATGCTAGGCCCCGCCCACTGCCCTCTCCAGAAGCTTGGAGGTGAAGACACTTTCCTGGGGGGGCGGGAATGCAGCCACCGCCTCACAGGCACATCCTTCTGCAGTCAGCAGTCAGCCCTGGAGCTCCTGTTTCCTGGCAGTGCCACTCCGTGACAGCTGCAGCCCCAAAGACGGTCTCCCACAGGCAGCAGTTAACTCCTGCCAAACAGTGCCAAGGCTGTGCAGCTTTGAGTGCCTACTGGGGCCGTGTCCACGACGGGCAGGTCACAGCGAAACAAGATTCCCTTTAAGGGCACTGCATACTTGAAATGTATTGCAAAGCAAAGGTGTTGTGGTGCAGTGGGTCAAGACACCGCCTGGGACACCCACACCCTATAGCCAAGAGCCTGGGTTCAAGTTCCACAGCCAGCTTGTCACTAAAGCACCTAGCCAGGTGCTGGTCCCTGGGCTGCGTCCCTGGCACCCACGTGCTTCACCTGGGATCAGTCCTACCTCTTGGCTTTGACCTGACCTGGCTCCAGCTGCCTCTCTCTGTCACTCAGCTATTCAAAAAAATAATTTTTTAAATGTATATGCAAGATGCTGGGATCAGACTGGGGGCCTTGGTGAATTTGTAGAAAGCATCTCATCTCGCAGGGAGCAAGCTGTGATTCCATTCAGAGAGATCCTGCGGCCAGCAGTTCTCCGGCCTGGCTGTGTCTCGGAATCCCCCCCCACCCCGGGAGTTTTTAAAAACCCCGTAGTTTATGACAGAGAGGGAGCTTGGCCCAGTGATCAGGACTGTGGTTAACATGTCTACATTGCACACCGAGGAGCCCGGGCTCTGCACCTGGCCTGGGCCCTGGCTCCTGGCAACAGCTAGAAGCCAACCTGGCTCCAAGAATTGGGTTCCTGCTACCCACGTGAGAAACTTAGGTTGAACTCCTGGCTCCCGGCCTCAGCAAGCGTTCAGGGAGGGAGCCAGCACGTGGGGGCTCCGCCCTCCCTCACCTATCTACACCTCTCAAAGAGAGTAAGTCCTGATGGGACTGGCGCGATGGCTCAACTGGCTAGTCCTTTGCCGGCGAGTGCCGGCATCCATGTGGCCACTGGATTGCGTTCCAGTTGCTCCATGTCCAGCTACTTGCTTGGATAACTGGCCATGGGACCCTATGCCCATGTTCTGGGCGCTGGTTCCTGGCTTCAGATCAGCTCTGCCCCAGAGTGAACCAGCAAATGGAAGGTCTTTCTCTCTCCTTCTCTCTGTAAATCTGCCTTTCCAATGAAATAAATCGATCTAACAAATAAGAAATCCTGACGCCCAGACCACTCCCCGTTTATTCACAGGCTGGAAGGGCAGGACCCTCAGCCCAAGGACAGCTGATGCACATCACCGGGTTACAGAAGAACGTGCTCAAAGCTGAGTGCTGCAAGCTCCTCCAGGCTGGAGTTCTGCCTGTTGCTGATGAACAAATCTCTCTATTGGTTATCCCCCTTGCCTGCCACATTCGGGGCTAGGCCAAGATGAAGCCAGGAGTAAGAGCTCCATCCCAGTGCACTACAGAGCAGGCATGAGCCATCAGCTGCCGCTTGTCAGGGCGCACAGTGGCAGGGAGCCGGACCAGAAGCAGGACTCCCCGGATGCGTGCATCTCAGCTGGCAGTTAAACCCACCAGCCCTAGCCTATTTTTAATAGGGTACTAAGATATGGGGTAAAGAGATTTTTTTCTATTAAAACATACTTTAGATCTTAAGACCTGGGCTTAATTATGGAAAATGCCATTTTGTGATAGCTTCCTGGAAAGGGCCTTAAGACTTTCTGAGCTCTGAGGGCAGGGCAGTGGGGGAGGGGGCTGGTCAAGAGGAGAGGGCCAGGGATGCGGCTGGACAGGGTTTTCAACTCCGCAGTGTGATAAACATATACCACCTATGTCTTATTTTAATAAGCATGCAAACAAAAAAGGCTTGCCTCTTCAGGTGATTTACTTCCAAGGAAACAAGCTTAGAAATCGGGGTCTGCCTGTCCCTACCCCCTCACGCGTGGGAGGTGGCGGTCAGTGCCCCTGACCTACCTGGTGGCCGCCGGATGCCACGTTACAGCCTCACAGCTCACTCAAGCCACTCCCACAGTTTCCCAACGTGCTGAGGCTGCTGGGAAATAGAAACCTTCCCGAAGCAGGGGGAGGGGTGGAATCTTTGGCCACGAGGCCTGGACTCCATATCGTGACCCAGTAAATACTGCACAGCAGGCTGGAACTCACGGACGGTTTATTGCTTTAAGTAACTAAAGAAAGAAAAGAAACAGGATGCTGTTTCGGTCAGCACAAGCTGGCATTCCCTCTCCAGGTGCATCTACTTAAAGCCTTCACAGTACTCTCTGGACCGCAGAAACAAGGGATGCCTACAGCATACATGGGTAACAAGTTGGCCAATGAGAACACCAACGGGAACAGCACACGCGGGCACCCAGGCCGGATGCCCCGAAAAAAATGTGTGTTCCTAGGCTGGGCTGAATACAAATACAAAACCTTTAAAAAATGTTTTTGGCATTAATACACGGAACACTCTGTTGCACTCCCTGCAGCAGCAGGTGCACACACAAAATTACCTCTTCATCAGCACGTGACCAGGATCTACAGGACTATCTGGAGAGAAGCTGGGGGCTGGGCAACTCCTCTCCCCAGCGTCATTTTCTTCACCAAAGCAGCAGGGTCTGAGGGGTTCAGAGGCAGAGAAGGAGGCAGCCCGTGGGGCTCCAGGGATGGTTACAAGTCACCAAGCAGCTGTGGAAAGCAGCCGGGCACGGGCACTGCCCCCCCCCCCCCCGCAGCCTTGGGAAAGAGTCTTGGGTTTCCAGCCAGGGAGGTACATGGATTTGGCCCAAATATGCCCTGGAGTCGGGTGTTGGGAAGAGGGGGGGCCAACACACACAGGCACCAGGTGGCCCAGACCCTCCAGCAGAACTGGGCCTCTGACCCCCAAGGTCTAGGAAAAAGAAAAAAATCAAGCTGACCCCGTGCACTGTCACACGTGGCCATTAAGACACCTTTGGAACAGAAGCACAGAGACTTAACACTGTCAGGGGTGTGGCCTTGGGGAGCCCAAGGACAGCATCCAGCAGAGGTCAAGCTGAAGTTTATCAACACGCCAGAGAAGACTGCTGAGCCTGCGCCAGCCCAGCCGGCCTCCGCACAAGAACCCCGGCCTCAGTTTGCCTCTGCCACGATGGGCTCTGCGGGAACCTCCTCGGCGCCCCCGTCGGGGTGCCCGGCGCTCCCCCCCACCGGAGCCCTGCAGTGGCCAGCAGGGCCGTTCTGCAGGGCTTCCCCTGACCCTGGCCTGTCTCCCTCCGCCTGCTGGCCGGGGCTCCTCATCCGCTCCGAGGCGCTCCTCTCCTGCTGCGGGCCCAAGACGCAGTTGCCCACATCTCCGGCTTTGAAAACGCAATCCTCCGAAGCCTTATCCGTTTCTTCTGCTTGCCGCTTGTCCCTGGCTCTGAGTCTCCCTTTGGACCGCCGCAGGTGCCGCTCCTCTCGTGAGAATCGCCACTGAAACTGTTAGGCAGAGAGGAGCAGGTGAGCAGAGTGGCCCCTGGGATTTCCATCTTCCCCGGAAGGCTAATGGCGTCACACCCACAACCCTCCCCATGGCAGCGCGCTCATCTCTGACACCATCCCCACCAGCCAGACTCTTCCAAAGCTGCTGTTTGGGGGTACACTCGGCCTGTGGCCAGCAAACTTCCCTCTGGGCATGGCCAGAGTTCCTGCCACCCACACACTCCACAGGCCAGCGGTGCCTCATCCCTGCCCCCAGCCATGGTGCCCACCTCAGCCAGCGCTACAGTACATGTGTTCTTCTAGGTGTGTGTGTGATAGTTGTCCAAGAGGAGGTCAGGTCGTTTTAGTTTTGTTGGACGAGTAGCAGGCTGGTTTTGGCTAAGAGGCCTCAACATTGAACTGTCAAGGGGATGCCTAATCCTCAGGTCCAAGTTCCAGCCCATGCACTCAGTCAGTCCCCCTGGGGCACGTTCACAGACTACCAGACAGCTCCCAAGTTCCTCATCTCCAAAGTGGTTGTCTCTGACCCCAAGACTGGGTGGGCGCACACCTGCAGGGGCCCCACCCACACAGAACTGATGCAAAACAGCGCCCCCTGTAGGCTGTGAGGAAGACATGGAGGACGCTCCCACAAGCACCAGACTTTCCATCTGCGAAGCCCTGGGGATGTGAACAGAGCCCGGATCAGGCTTCCCGGGGCTGCTCTAGCTGACTGAAGCCACAGACCCCACGGGGGCCCTCGGGATGCCTGGCTGCATCCCCTCCCTGGAGCAGATCCCACTTTGCTGGTCTGAGGGAAGACAACAGGAGACCACAGTGGGGAAAGGAGCCTGTGGCAGGCACACCGGCTACTTGCTGCAGCAAGGACCAGGGAAGCTGGGTGGGAAGCAGCTCGGCCCCCTCTCCCGAGTCACCACAGGGAAGTCAGCCACGCCCAACACCTCCAAAGGCTGCACTGCTTTTTCTGTGTCTGCAGATGGGGCTGTGGGCGAATGTCACACCTTGCTGAATCCCTCCAGGGGCACCATTAGTGCTGGTCTGCAGATGAGCAAGTAGGTAGTTTCTTCCCTTCAGTGTCAACACTTGACTGAGTTCCTATGTCCCAGGCTCAGAAGCCAGATTCTTCAACAACTACCCGTTGAGCTCTAACTTCAATCCAGGCTGCAGCGTCATGGCGGAAGTGGGCAGTTAGCTACACTGAGGTGAGCTGGGACTCCTGTGCTGCTCCCAGGTAACCCGGATAGGCTCGTCCTAGTCATGGACGCCAACTGCACCCTGCTAGGCTGAAGGCCGGCAGAGAACTCTTCCAGGAAGTGTGACTGCTGCACTTCCTCTCCCTCTCTGTCTCTCTGTCTCTCTCTCTTGGAGCACCCAACACAGACCAAGTGCTGCATAGGACCACCTTGAACTTATTGAAATGAGGCAAGACAGGAAGAGCCAGAGGCCCCGGGGCTTGGGAGCTATCACTGACTATCAGGAAAGCCAGTCCTGCTTGCTGACAGCAGCTCTGCATGACCACCCTTAAGATGCCCTGCCTGCCCCAGTCCAGTGTCCCCCGACGTGTCCCCCTAAGAGGTCAGACCTCCTTCCCACTCTGGGGACAGCACCTACTCTGCATACCCGGGAGTGGTGACACCACGTCTTCCTCTTCGCAGTGTTTGCCAGGGAACCTTATGCGTGTCGACTGCTCAGTGTCACTCCATGATGGCTTAGCGACAACGTGTGGCAGATGTAGCTGGCAAGGTAGCTGTTGCCTGTCACATCACCCCTCGCAGCCTGCACAAACCCTCCCCCAGTCTGCAGCCTGCCAGGCTCCACGTCCCCACCCCGCAGCCCACGGACACAGCATCCAAGAGTGGGCAATGTGGAAGATGGGCCCCAGGCCTGAGGAGCTGGGCAGTGCAGGGAGCGCTGCCCGAGAGTGTGGCCTCGGCCATCATCAAACACAGAGCAGCTCGACACAGGTGACCCTGACGTGGGCTTCATGATCACGTGACTCATCATGGAAACCACTCAGGGAAAGCACCCACAGGCTGCAAAGCCTGTGGCCACACAGCCTCCAGGTCACCTGGTACATGGGGCGGCCTGCCTCGACTTTAGAAAACAAAGAACCCTCAGAAGAGCCAGTGTCCTCTGCAGCTGTGCCTGGTGGCCAGCTCGCCCGAGGTGCACCTTGGGGAGACTCACGGCCACAAAGCCAGGGCGGGCCTTCGTCTACACCACCAGCTGTCACTTGGGGCCCCCTGGCTGGGGCCTGTCAAGATCTCTGCTGAGATCAACAAACTGCTGATGACCCAAAGGCAGGTCAGCGCTCTGGCCGGCGTCTAGTAAGACCAAGCCGCTGAGAGGCCGGCCAGGGGACCGAGCCAGCCCCAGACTGGTCTGATGCAGCTGATTTTGTGCACCTGCTGGTCCAGCAAAGACAACTTGGTGCATCTACTGCTTGCAGTCTGGGGTAAAGGGCACCTGGGGGGGACAACAGAGCCCGTCCCTGACCCTCCAGCCAGCCTCTCCATAGCCCCAGCACCCTGTTCACAAGCCGCACGTGGGACTCGGGAGTCCCTGAAGTTCTGTGGGCCCAGGGAAGCCAGAGCAGGCTGCCATCCAGCACTGCAGGACAGGGGCAGGCAGGAGGAGGCCCCGCCCAGGGAAGCCCGGGCCTCTTACCTTTGATTCCTTCTTCTTGAGTTTCTGAGGTAGACAGGGTCTCTGGAGGAAGACGATCTGCTTGGTAGACACACTGCCCTCCCTGCAACACATGGCATCAAGAATGGACCAAACAACAGACAGAAGGACCCCAGACCTGACGCGGACGCCGCAGTGCCTCAGCACAGATGCAGCCCCCTCCTCCCTCCCAGGCATGGAGGTTAAATTCGGGTGGCGCCTGGCTCAATACCCCTACCCAGGCTTTCAGCTTTGCCACCTCTGATGCCCTATTAAAGCCCTATGTGTGTCTCTGCCCAGTCAGCTCCCAGCGGGGAACTGCCCATCCTTGACAGGAAGTGACAGCTGCATATCAGCCTAGGAGGACACATGGCTGCTGCGGCAGGTCTCAAAGGGGCAGGGCCTCATCCTGATCCGTGCTTGGGGATGCTGCCATTAGGCAGGTCGGCACATGAGGACCCGTGCCATCAGCTTAGTCCTCCAGCCATGCCATGACAGATGGGGCGGAGGCAAGGCAGACTCAGGTCCCAGCTACAGGAGTGGCTCACGTGGGCTGTTGGCCATGGTGGTGCTCCAGGCAAGCTGTGGGACAGTGGTACGCATGACCCTAGCTGTGACCTCACCTTACGGGAAGTGCTGGCTCCTTCCAGAAGGACGGGAGCACATGGGCTATCTTTAGAGCGATGGTGACACTGCAGAGGAGACTAGCAATTTGGCCCAACTCCACCCTCCAACGGACTTTCTAAAATCTGGGCCCTGTCTTCTGGCCACAGCGACAGTGCTGTATTTGGCCATACATCTCATGCACTAACATCTGATCTGTACCGATTCTGTGCCAGCTGCCAGACTGGGCGACTGCACGCAGTGACTCGCCAAGGCTCACTACAGTGCTCCTAGGAAAACGAGCCTGGGGCAGGAGCGGGTACAATGAGCATGCACACACCACCTTCCTGGTTCCACGTTCTCTATGCCCCACCAGGACAGCTCAGGGAGCACCACAGCGGGCACACAAAAGGATTCCCCAGTCACAGTGACTGCCGGAGCCAGGGCAGACAGCTGTGGACCAGCTGGGGCTGCTCCCTGCCCCCATCCACGGCATGTCCCGGGCGCTGGACACCGGCTCCGGGCACTTTTCTCCCTCAGTCAAGGTGACAGCGAGTGGCACACTTGGGGCTTGGGTCCAAGTGTTCAGGCCTCAGATCAAGGGTTCCACTCACTCAGCCACAATGCGCTGTGCCTGCAGACATGCAAGCTGAGAAGTGGGACAGCAGGTCCCCGGGGCTGTGGGGCCTAAGGAGGCTAGGCTGGCTCCTGCAGGTGCACAGCCCCACTGGGGCCCAGAAGCTGAAGGCAATCATGTCAGAGGAAACAGCACACATTGCCCCGTCACTCTCCACTCGCACACACCTAGCCTCATCCTGTCCATCGCCCTGCAGTTGAGGATGGGCAGCGGGGCTTGGACAACCATGGGAGCAGGCACCTGATCACGTCAGTGGCCAGGTCCACGAGAAAGGCCTGACTGTACATTAATGTCCTCAGGCCCAGGCTGTGACACTTACTGGCTGGACGTGACTGAACCTCAGTTTATTCATCATATTGCTGCTCAAATCTCTACAAGGGGATTAGAAGGACTGCATAAGTGAGCAAACCCACAACATAGGCGGCCAGCTGCCGAGGCTCAGCCATGACCAGATTCCCAGGCAGAGTGGAGGGTGAGACAGCCAAAGGTCTAAACCTGCGAGGAAGACCACGGTAAGACCCAGGCCGCCTCCCGGGGACCAGTGCTGTGACCTCGGCCAAGTCCCTGAACCTCACGTGCCTCGGCTTAATTTTCTAAAACTCCAGCTCATAGGACTGTGTGTTTCCTTCAGAGGACTAAGTAAGACTTCATAGCAAAGTGCTCGCCCCGTCCAGCACAGGCTGGGTGCTGGATCTCTCCTGCCCTTGCGGGCCCCTGGGCATGTCACCTGCTGGGCTGCCACGGGGGCAGACAGGTGCAGGGGTGCTCCAGGAGGCGATGAGGGAGGTGATGTCCTGGTTCTGTTAGCTCCCAGCTGGAGCCGTGAGGTGAGGGACCACAGGCGACGGTGGCCCGAAGTGCTTGCTGGGAGCAGCGCCTAGCACACAGCAGCTGTGCTCTGATGTCAGGGACAAGCCCTGTGTTACCTGGTTGTCTTGATGACGGGGGTCGGTAGCACACAGGTGAGCTGCCAGCCGTAGGCCGCCAGCGAGTTCAGCAGGGGCACGTAGTCTGTCTGCACCTCGACGCCCTGGGGGGGAGAGGCCACCATCAGATCTGAAGGCCATGAGAGGCACCTGTTCCCTCCAACCCCGCAGAGCAGAGCAGAGGGCACCCCCAGGACTGGGCACAGGGCCCCGCCCTTCCTGAGTCCCTCCTGCTGGCACTGCCCTGGTCACTTGCAGAAGGAGGAGCTCTGTGGCTGTTTTATCCTGAGAACCCCACCCCCAACCTTGCATTCTTGGTTTAAAGGGAGGGGGGGCGGTGTGACATGCTCTCTTCAGCAAGGTTATGATTACTGTGGCCTATCAAGAATAACCTTACCACTTTATCAAGCACTGTGACAAGCCCGCCACAATCAGGCAGTAGCCATGGCAACCAGGACAAGCTTTGGCACCTCACAAAGCCGAGTGGCAGAATGGAGCCTTTCTATTGGCGGCTGCACGGGGTCGGGCGCTCTCCCCGGGCCCCTAGAGCTGCGAGACAATGAACGACGACCCTCCTGCCCAGACAAGCCTCACCCTTCCTATTTTACCACGTTTTGTCATAATCTTAAAGAGAAAAACGTCAGGATCTTTCCCTAAACAGTTCTCCCTGCTTGGTGTAAAAGATGTCAGGCAAACAGTGCAAAACCATACAGGCCAAAAGGACACAGGAAAACACGCCCAGGCAGAACCATGCTGGGGAGAGCGTCAGGTGCATCCACGAGAGTGGGCCTGTGCATGCCTCGGGCAAGCCCATAGGTTAAGCACAACAGGCAGGGGCCAGGAGCTCTGCACACCCAGCCTTGTGAGAGGGGCCTGACTTAATCAATGGTAAGCACCCAGGAAGGCTGGCCTGCGCACTCAGTGCTGAAGCCTCAGGATGGGGGTGCTTGCAGCACGTGGTCCGGGGAAGGCGCCTTCAAAGTCCATTAGCGGGGAGAGGTGGCAGGCAGCAGCTTCGCATGGCAGGCTCTTTAATCTGCTTTTCTGCGACACTTGATGAGAGGACAAGAAAGCAACCCACAGCACTCCAAAGCCAGCCTGCTCATCACACGGAGAGACATCTCATCCCGGGAGTGGGAGCAACATTTTAATTAACTCTCTACTCTCCCGCGGTGGGCGCATAATCTCCAATCACACCTCGGGTGTGAAAAGACCAGGCCATGTCCCATGGCTTTCCAACCTGCGCGGAAGGTGGCCGTTTGTACTTGTGTCTCTGGTTCGCTTTGTCCCCATCATTTCTGCAGTGGCTGTGAGGTGACAGCAGGAACACACAGCCCACGATACACCCCCATCCCTCCCAGTCATGCTGCAGACAGTCTGACAACTGGATGCGGGATGACCGGAAAATGCACGTGACCTTTGATCAGTTTTAAAATCTTCTAAACAAGGAAGGAATAAGGGGTGGATGGGTTCAAGGTCCAGAGAGACAGCCTGTATCCTCAGGGTCTGTCTGCATCTCCCAGCCCCAGCCCGTCCCTTCCATCCCCGAAAGCAACCAGCACGAAAAGCAATTTGAAAGAGAAGATTTGGCTGCTTGCACCTGACTGTGTGTAAAGAAGAATTCGGCTTCCTTTGTTCGAATGGCAGTTAGGAGTGGGTCTCCATCTCCCTTCCTGAGAACAGAGATGGGGCCGATCTGCCCCTGGTGCCCGAGGAGAAGGGCTGAGGCACTGGAGGGAAGAAGACTCCTACGGATACCATTTCTGCATGTTTTGTGAACTTGCTACCAAAGCATGAACGTCCAACATCTATATGACTATTATGTTATTGGTCAATTTCAGCTACTGATGGATTTCTACTGTGGAAATAAAACCTTAGCACACCCATCCACATTGGTCATCTCTCAGTGCCTCAAATAGTGATTGTGTAATTTTTAATGAAATCCAAAAAGTCGATGTGTTGAGAGCTGGCATTGTGGCCCAGCAGGTTGAGCCGATTCCTATCTGGGCTCCTGCCACCCGTGTGGGAGACGGGACGAAGCTCCAGGCTTTGGCCTGGCCCAGCTTGAGATGCTGCAGCCATTTGGGGAGTGAACCCACAGATGGAAGCTCTCTCTGTGCGTCTTTCCCTCCCTCTCTATAACTCTGCCCTTCATATAAAAATAATATTTTAAAACGAATTATTTGACCTGTTGTAACTTTATGGATGATGCTCAGTGTTGGGTCAAGTAACAGGTAGGAAGCATGCCTTCTTTTTAGTATAACCCTTTATTTTTTCGTTTTTTTTTATTATTAATTACGTTGCATTATGTGACACAGGTTCATAGGCTCTGGTAACCCTTTATTTTTTTCTGGAGTTAATCATTACCTCAACATTTTTCATCTGCCTGGATGGGCATGAACCCATAACTAATTGATTCCACGTGTACAATACAGTCAACCTCCCACCTATGCGAGTTTGTATCTAAGCATCCAAATATAGAAAACAGCTTTCAAAAAACTGAGCTTGTTCAGAATAGGTATTTTTTCTTTTGTCTCATTATACTCTAAACAATTTGCGTGGCATTTACCTTGTATTAAGTGTTATAAGTAATCTAGAGATGACGGCGAGCACGGGAGAGGACTGTGTGGGTTACATGAAATGCTATTTTATATAAGGGACTCAGCATCTGCAGACTTGGGCATCTGCAGGGGGTCCTAGGACCAGTGCCCAGAGGGTGCCATGGCACAGCTGCAGCTCTGTTCCATGCCCATCAGATGTCCCATGCGCCTGTGGACATCAGCTCCATCTGCTCCCCCGAGCTCTCCGAAGCCTTGCTCCAGTCCGGTCTGGCTGTCCTCCACCCCTGGGTTCTCCCTGCACTGGTGCTGACGGCCACCTCTTCTCTTCTGGTTTGCCTCTCAGTTTGCTGGAGCACATCCTCTGCCTGCTCGTAAGGAAGCAATGACCTAGAAGTCCCTAGAAGTTTCCTGAAGAAGTCCCCATCCTTCCCTTCACTCATGGTTTGGGTACAGAGAGCGATCCCATCTACTAATTAACTCCCCAAATGCCCACAATGTCCAGGGTAGGATTGGGGCCAAAGTCAGGAGCCAGAAACTTCATGCGAGTTGCAGGAATTCAATTAGTCAAGGCACTGGCAGAAGGCTGGAGCGGGAGCAGAGCTAGAACTGGAGGCAAGGCATTCCTGTCTAGGATGCAAGTGTCCCAACTGACCTCTTAACCAGTAAACCAATGCCCTGCCCAGGATTGTCAAGGACTGCTCCAGGAGGGGCCAGACGCTAAGCCTGCCACTGCGATAGCTTTTGTCATTGCTAATCCTTTGAGTATAAACTGTTGCATTGCTTTGGAAGTTTTGGGGATTTTTTTCCTCTCCAGGGAGTTCCAGAATTTCACAAGAATGTGACTTAATGTGGGTCATTTTTAGTAAAAGGACTGTTTACTTGATGGTCTCATAATCTCGGGATTCTTGTCCTTCAATTCCAAAAAGTGTTCTCCTTTTTCCCTTTGATAACTTTTCTCCCTCCGTTTTCTGTTTTCTTTCTGGACCTTTTGGTAAGGAAAAATTGGGGCCTGAAGCTTTCATGTTATTAACTTCTCCACTCCTATTTTCTTACTGTCTTTCCAGTTCCTCTTCTGAGAGTGTTCCTTCACTTTACGTTCCAGCTTTTAAATGAACATTTTGAAGACTCAAAAGCTTTTTCTTATTCCCTTATCATATCTTTTTCATAGCATCTTATTTTTGTTTTATGAATACACATCTTTTACCACTTGTAGTAGTAGCTTCTAATTTCTGCATTCTCTCTGTCATTACCAGGTCGCGAGTGACACGGAGGGGGACCAGGGGCTCTTACCACACCACCCTGGGTTGCAGCTCTGAAATTCGCCTCCCCGGCTCCATGGTGGCCTGTGCTTTGAGACCAGAGACTCTCCTTTTCTGCGGGAGCAAAGTGCTTGCAGCTCATCCAGGTGTGGTTTCACCGGGTCAGTGAGATTCCTCAATCTCGCTTTCTTTCTTCTTTCCTTCCTTCGTTTCTTTTTCCTCCTTTCTCTCTCTCATTAATCCTCATCAGACTTGGTAAATCTGTTCTTCAAAAGTCAATTTGGGGCCCAGCACCATAACATAGCGCCAGGATCCCATATGGGATCCTGCTTCCCATCTAGCTCCCTGCTTGTGGCCTGGGAAAGCAGTCAAGGATGGCACAAAGCCCTGGGACCCTGCACCCGTGTGAGAGACACAGAAGAGGTTCCTGGCTTCAGATCAGCTCAACTATGGCCATTGCGGCCGCTTGGGGATGAATTATCGAATGGAAGATTCTCCTCTCTGTCTCTCTTTCTCTCTGTATACTTGCCTTTCCAATTAAAATAAAATAAATCTTTTTGCTTCTGTGTAAAGACAGCTTGTGTAAGGTATATTGTTGATTCATTTACCACTGAACTCACAGCTGGAAGCACTCTAACTCATGACCACACAGAGCTTACCTGACACTCGTATCTGCTCTGTAAGCACAATAGGACACTTCTAGAACACTACGGCTCTTCTTGGGGGGTTAATCTTAAGGGCAAAATCACCGAGAAAAAAGCACAAAGCCGAAAACCAAAACAAAGCACATTAACTAAAGAGCCGAGACCACAGCTGAGGGCAGCGGGGCGTGTTTGGTGTAGCAGCTCCAGTGGCATTCGGGATGCCCACGTTCAGTGATGGGTGTGACGAGGCTGGAGTCCCAGCCCGCTCCCCGCTCCAGCTTCCTGCTAACATACACTTCCAGAGGCGGATACAGCTTGAGTCCTTGGGTCCCTGTTGCCAGTATGGGAGATCAGATTAAATTCTGTGCACTCAGCTTTGGCTTGGTTCAGCCCTGGATGTTGTAGCAATTTGCATAGTAAACCAGTGGATGGGCGGTTTCACATTCTCTCTCTGAAATAAATAAGATTACTTTTGCAAAGAGAATGCTGGTTTATATGACAGGCCCCACAACAATGAGGCAGGCACCGCGTGGCTCAGCCACTGCTGGAAATTGCACATCAGGTGGCTCAGTTCTTTCACTGCTCTGTGCGTGTCTGGGACGATCACAGAAATGCCATGCATACTGACTGGGGGGATGCAACAGAGGTGTCACTGGGCGGAGGAGTCTGTAAATACGGAATCAGTGACTATGAGCATCGATCCAGTCTATCACCCGTCAGCATCACCCTTTCGGTCCCATTTTACTGGAATTTGTCAGAAAAGAAACAGATGTCACTGCCTGATGACACTCATTTAATAAAATTCTATTACTGTAATTCTACAGGATTCTCCCCAAAAACGCCTTTCTAAGTAACTCAGAACCTAGCAGCCATGACATAAGATGCATCTGATTACCTAAAACCAACCTGCATGATAAAAAAGATAACCTCTGTAAATTTAGCAGACAAATGAAATGAGAAAATATTTGTGGCTCATATTACAAAAAAAAAAAAAAAGCTTCTAGAAATTGTTAAAAACTCACAATCCACTTTCAAATGGATAAGGCTATGGAGAGCTGTCCTAGAAAAGGAAACCTAGATGATCACGACAGACACCAAGTGCAAAATCTCACAATAACAAAACGACCACAAGATAATGGTATTTGTTGTCACAAGCGTGACAGCCCACTTAGTTTACAAGGCTGTGGGGAAGCTGGCGTTCTCACATGCCGCTGATGGGAGGGCAAATGGAGTCAGCCCCCGCGGCAAGCAATCGCTACAAACACACTTACCCTTCAACCCAACAACCTCATTGCTGGGAATTTATCCTACGTACAAAAAATGAAAAAGGAAATATACAAAGTCACTCACTGGAGAGCCATCCACAATGAAAAAACACTGGAAACCCCCCAAATGTCTGTTAGTGCTGGACTTGATCAACCCACATGACTCACCCTTCCACTGGCTTGGGGGACTGCATTGTGGGTACCCACTGCATTGTGGGTACTCCAGTGTTGGGCCAAGGCCCGCAGGGCAAGGAGGGGACAAGAGGGAGTGGGAGGAACCTACGGAAATGCCTGTGAGACAGCTAAACGAAACAGCTTGTGGCAGAGAAAGACCCCCAAAGGGGTTTACATCACAGAACCCAGGAGCCTAGGAATACACCTCCTTACCTGAGAAAAAGGGTTCAGCAAATGTGTTTAAGGATCTAGATGCAATGACTCAAGCATCTAATCCTCCCTCTCCAAGCACCAGTATCCCATCCCTGCTACTGCATTTTCCATCCAGCTCCCTGCTTGCAGCCTGGGAAAGCAGTAGAGGATGGTTCAAGTCCTTAGGACCCTGCACTCTCATGGGAGACCTACAGGAGGCCTCTGGCTCTGGATCGGCTCAGCTCCATTGGAGGGGTGAAGCAGTGAATGCAACATCTTTCTGTCAGTGTTCTCTCTGTAAATTTGCCTTTCCTATAGAAATAAATCAATCTTGGTTTGTTTTTTTTTTGTAAGAACTCAGGTGATACAGCGTTGAGCCTGGGTTTGCCCAGATGGACCCAATGCACTAACAAGGGCCACCATGAGAGAGATCTGATGAAGACAAGAGGCTGGTTGTCAGAAAGGAGCCAGCAGCCAGGGAACGGGGCACCCCTGGAAAAGCCAGCAGCAGCATCTCCCCTGCACTGACCAGAAGGAACATAGCAGCGTGTTGACCTTCCCCCTGTAATATCCACCTCAGCCTGCTGACCTGCAGAACTGAGGCCCAACAAGCTCGTGCTGTTTCAGGCCTCTGCACTTTGCAGTGACTTGTGCCAGCAGCAAAAGGAAGGAAGTAGCCATCAGGATGGAGATAAGGGCTTGCGGGCACTGGCCAAAGTAGAGGACATGACAAGTAAAGAGATGGGAGGATGGCATCTCCCGATAAGGGATCGTGCATGGGCAGATGAATGAGAAACCCAACTGAGCTGGTGCTGGGAGCTACCGGCCCATGCACGGCCAAAGGGGGAAAGAGAGGTAAGAAGGGAGCTTGAGCCACTGTTGCAAGCCAGGAAAACACGGAGACCCCAGGAGACCATGGCGGGACGGTCCACGAGCAGCAGATGGTTGGCATCCTGGCTGGAGTCCTGGCTGGCTGCTGGTGAGGGGGACACGGAGCATACAAGGTTGTCCCAGGAAGCCGGTGTCTGCCTTGACTTTGTTCTTGGCATCTACGTTAGACATAATGGCACCCAGGGCAGGTCAGGGTGTTGCCCTGACAAAAACAGCAGAAAGCGGAGACCTGAAAGTGGGGCAGGAGCAGGATGCCAAATGGGGAGGAAGGACTGCTTCATGTCGGAATAAAAGCCCATGCCCAGAGAGCCCAGCCCAGGCAGCTGCGAAAGGACGTAAGTGGTTGCTATCAGGTGGGAACCAGTAACGTGTGGAGGAGGAGAGAAGGATGGGGAAGGAAGCCAGCAGCAGCCCCTGCCTTCTGCACCCCTGTACCCCCACCCCAGCCTCCCTGAGGACCACTATGCCTGCCAGCCAGAGGGAGGGCCAGGCCCGGCAGGCGGACTGGAGATGTTGCTTTCCTCTTTGTTTTACACACAATGCGTCAGGAAAAAAAATTTTTTTTTTTGCTGATATGTAATTAGGTCAACATAATAGAGTCTGAGAGAGCAGTCATCTCATCTCATTTTAGACAACTGTGGCTTTTCATAATGTTCAAAGAGAATAGGTTAGGGGGGGACTTGGTTCTTAGATGTGGAAAAGGGAGTGGATGAAAACACACACAGCACGCAGGAGGCGCAGCTCCCAGCCTCCATACCCACCCCTTCTGGGAATCTCCCATCTGTGTCTGGCAGTCTCCATCAGGCCAGAGAGACAGCAAACTCTATACAGCCTTTCAAAATCAGAACAGCCACTAGCAACTGAGCCTTCCTGTTTGCAAAATCTGACTCCATTCCACCCCCCGACCCTCCTCCCTACACCCCGGAATCTAGACCTTGCAGCTTCTCCTGCGGTGATCAGTCCACTTCTGGCAAGCACAAGACAGCGGACGTGACCTCACAGGAGTTCTGAAGCCAGACCCCCAAGGGGCTCTGCTGTTTCCGTTTGCTTCCCCAGGAACCCTGCCTGTGCCGAGCAGGCCCACCTAGGCCAGCCTGTGCTGTGAAAGACAGCTGGGCCAGACAATCAAGCAGACCCACGGGACGTGTTGTCTTGCACTGGCCAGCAGCCCAGGTGGCCTGTGAGTGACTGCAGAAGCCCAAGTGAGCCCAGTTATTAGGGGAGCCTAGCTCAGATCAGCAAACTCATCTGGCTGACCTGCGGCCTGGTGAGCGACCAAGAAAGGTTGTTCTCATTCACCAAGGCTTGCAGTATGCTGAAGCACAGCCAAGTTCACAAGCCCGTTGTTATCCATCCAGGAAGAGCTGGCTCTTTCCCTATTCCTCTAGGAGGTCAATCGTCCTGAAAGGCATCTCATTCAATGTGAAAGACAGAAAATGCAAAGCTAGCATCAGAGGGGACTCGCTGTTGCTGACGCTTCTCGACATTCAAGGCTGGCACACCTGGCATACCCATTTCCTTCATGCCAGACACACTGAAACCACAAAGCACCTCCAGAGCCCTGAAATCTCATTGATGATGACCTCCTGGGAGGCCCAGCAGTGCCATCAGCACACCTTGGGAGGCAGAGATAAAAACCCCACACATTACCACGCTTCTCCTAAAGTCCCATGCCAAGTTGGCAGCGAAGCCAAACCTGCACAAGCAAGATAACACTCTCCTGGATTCCAGGCCATTCTGGGTGATCCCAGGGGCCATGTGTGGTTTCTCTGAAGTCACATACTGGGCTCAGGAGGCCAACAAGGGCAAGGGGCCATGCGATGGAGGGGGCTGGAAACGGTACATCACCCATCACCCTCAGAGCTCCCATTCCAATGCATCTACTGGCCAACTAGGTGAGGCAGGCCGCCCTGGTGGACTCCCATGTGCAGGGGTGAGGGGGTTCTGGCTGGCGTGGACTTGGCCTCAGCAGGCACAGATCCTGTAGCCTTTGGTGTCAACAGTTAAGTAACCCAAAGCCATCCCACGCCATCCACTGCTCAGCGGGAGCATGCGCTGTGACAGCATGCGGCTGACACCCTGCAGACGCCGACATCTTACGCACACGCTGATCACTCAAGGGCAGCGGGTTCTCTCTGGCAGGCCTGGAAGCAGCTTTGTTTGATAACAATTACACAAGAAGCATTCTCTCCACCAAAGACCTTGCCAAGTCCCGCCCACTCACTGTGATGAGCCACAGTACATCAGACTTTCCGGGAATAAACGTAACTTGCACTTCGTTATTGTGTTTTAGCACTTTGAGGTGGACAAGGGATCACATATCTAACCTTTTTCTGTTTCATTCTATTACCTAGAAAGAGAGAGAGGCCTGTAACGGTCTCTTTTCAGAGCCATGTAATTTCAAGTTGCCTCTTCTGGAGTGAGAGAGGACAGAGCCAGTTTGACCACAACAACTCTAGAACTTAAACCTCAGTTGAAGCCATTCCTTCTGTGTATCCACTGGAGATTCCTCACAACATGTCCAGGGTCCTTTAATACCAGCCTGGAGGAGGACAACTCCAGACACAGGCTGGTTCAAAATGCTTAGACAGGAGACAATGAAAGTTAAAAGGCTGTCCGCTGAGCTAACACGGACAGAGCCACACAAACCACGTGTGCTGGTGCTCAAAAGACAATGGGCGCGGGGAAGGGCCATCCTGGCGGGATTTCTCTTTCTCCACAGGGCACACTCTAGGGGACATGCTCTCAATCAGTGCTGGGCAATCACAGCTGGTCAATATCCTCTCTGTGGTGACCCAAATGGGAGCGTCTCGTTGCCATAGTTACCACCAGTCTAACAGCCCTCTTTCCTCCAGCTCCCCTCTTCCCTGCCTCCTTCGGCTCTGCCAGAGATGGCTGTCTCACACACTGCTGGGTCCCCACCAGCACCTGAAATGGGGCCCACCAAAGGACGAGGGGATGGAGGAAAGATCCAGGATCTGAGAAAATGGCAACAGTCTCAGGAAGATGGGCCAACTCTATTTGGGATCTCCTGGAAAACCCTCACACTGCCCTCCATCCACTACCCCCTGATCTCAAGTATATTGATCACCACTGGCACGCATGATTTTCTATTGATTGCTGACTCCTGAGCTCCAGGGTTCTCTCCACCAGCACAAGAAGTCTTCCTTGTTCCTGAAGAATTCCAAATATTAAGAGATACCAGCTGCTAGGCAGGGTCTCTGGGATAGATTCCTGTCATCAGATCTTACATTCTCAAAGTCTAATCAAAAGGGCTGGAAAGCACATCCAACAATGAGATGGGAGTCTGCTGGTCAAAACATGAGTCCAGAAGCTGGTGCGATAGCTCCACAGGCTAATTCTCCACCTACTAGCACAGGTATCCCAGAGGAGCTCCAGTTTGTGTCCTGACTGCTCCACTTCCCGTCCAGCTCCCTGCTTAGGGCAGGGGAAAAAGGCAGAGAATGGCTCAAGTCCTCGGACCTCTGCACCCACACAGGATACCCAGAAGAAGCTCCCAGCTTTGGATCAGCTCAGTTCTGGCCACTGCGGACATCTGGGAAGTGAACAGAAGATGGAAGTTCTCTGTTTCTCCTCTATACAAATCTACCATTCAAATAAGAATAAATAAATCTTAAAAAAAAAAAAAAACCCTGTGTGTCCATCTGCTAGGATGTTGCTTTATTGGAGCCTTCTCTATGTGGTGGTTGGGAGTATATCTATATATGAAAATTAAGCAGAGTCAAACCCCGGTCAGTGAGGCCACTGGCTGCTTTCACCAAGACTCTGTGTACTTGCACTATGAGACACAACCTGAACCACTGGGACTTTCCCACCTGCTGCTGTTGGGAACCCTGGGACTGTTCGCTGTACTGTGAAAAACCCCAGCCTAGCCTGGTGGGTGTTGACAGCGGCGGGCTCTGCTGCCCTAGCCCTCAGCCAGGTAAGTGCCAGACATGAGTCATCTAGCCGTCATTATGAAGGAGCCAGCAGAACCCGGCGAAGCCACCCCAGAAAGGAAGAATCACTCAGCTGAGCCAAAGAATCTAAAGCCAAAGAAATGGCTAACTGAACTGGTTCGCTATACAGCAACAATCGATGGTGGAGACGGGAGAACAAAAGCTTCAACAGGCAACAGACACAAGTCTGCGGCTTCCGCAGTGACCTGGAGAAGCTGACCCCGTGGGATCCTGCGGCCCAGAGGATTTTAAATAAAACCATGCTCCCATGCTAATCCTCGCTCCTCATCTTCTTGCCCAAACCCCCTCTAAGACACATCAAGAATTTTCAAGGTGAAATCACAGCCAATATAACTGTTACATGGAATAATACATCACTTGCTTAAAACACCAACCACTGAGGCAGAAAGGAAAGCTTTAGACCAAGAAAACACATTCTTCGAAGATGTGATACAAGATTTTGTAAAAAAAAAAAAAAATTACCCTTCTTTATTTGAGGAGTGTGTGTTGGGGTGAAAACACAATACAATACTCCTGGGTGGGTGGCAGAAACTCCCCTGTGTGAGGCATCACCATTGCCTGCCAGGGTCTGCATTCACAGTAAGCAGGTATCAGGGCCACAGACAGGCAGTGGACCAAGCACTCTGGCATGGAACGTGGGAATCCTTTCTTTTTAATTATTTATTTATTTTTATTGGAAAAGCATATTTACAGAGAGAAGCAGCGATAGGAAGAGAAAGATCTTTCATGCGCTGCTTCACTCCTCAAATGTCCGTAGCAGCCGGAGCTGAGCCGAACTGAAGCCAGGAGCCTCCTCGGGGTCTCCACATGAATGCAGGGTCCCAAGGCTTTGGGCCATCCTCAACTGATTTTCCAGGTCACAAGCAGGGAGCTAGATGGTAAGTGGAGCAGTCAGGACATGAACCAGAGCCAATATGGGACCCTGGTACTTGGAGGTAGAGCATTAGCCAGTTGAGCCATTGTGTCAGTCCCAGGATGTGGGAATTTTAATGCTAGACAAAATTTCCACTCCTGATTTAAAAAAAAACAAAAACAACTTCTATTGAAACATCTACAAAACAACTACAATGCAACAAGAAGACAAATGGCCAATTAAAAATGGGCCCTGATTTGAATGGATGCTTCATTGAAGTGACACAGACGACCAATAGGCATCGGAACACCCTATGTCACTAGAAAGACACAACTATGCTCAACACCCTATGTCACTAGAGAAACACAAACCCAACCAATGAGATGTCACTGTACACCTCTTAGAATAGTCCAATCCCAGGGCCTGGTGCAGTGGCATGGAGAGCCAAGCCTCTGTCTGGGGGTGCCATATGGTCCCCTCTGCTCCACTTCCCATCCAGGAAAACAGAGAGGGATGACTGAGTCCTTGGGCCTGTGCACACCTGGAAGAAGTGCTTCGTTTAGGCTCAGCTCCATCCATTGTGGCCATGAGGGGAGTGAGTCAGCAGATGGAAGATCACACCCCTCCTCTCTCTCTCTGTAAATCTGCCTCCCAGATAAAAATATATATTTTTTAAATGGCCAAATTCCAAAACACTGACAACATGAAATCCAGGTGCAGGTGTGGAACAAGATGTTTCTATCACTGCTGGTGGGAATACAAAAAGCGAATGACACCTTGGGAGTTTCTAAACATGTTTGGTTCCTAAAGCAAACTCCCATGATGAGGCAATCACACTTCCTGGTATTTACCCAGTGGAGGTGAAAGTTTTTATGTTTTATTCACAATCGCCCAAACTTGGAAGCAACCAAGATGCCTTTTGGTAGATCAATGACAAAGCAAACTGTGGTCCCAGGATGTGGGACATATTGTTCAGCACCAGAAAGAAAGGATCTATTAGAGAGCATGAATACATACTAAGCAGAAGAAGTCAGGTCTGGAAAGGTCATGTACTATATGACCCCAACTATACAACAGTCTGGAAGGAGCAAGACCATGGAGATGATGGGTCAGCAGTTTCCAGGGACTGGAGGGAGCGGGGTCCTGAGGGCAATGAAATTACGCTGTACAACAGTCCAATGGTGGATTCGTGTCATTATGCATCTGTTCTAACCCAGAAAATGCACAGCTCCAAGAGGAACCGCGATGTAACCTCTAAACTCCAGGTGACAGTGATGTTCCAGGGCCCGCTCAGCCTCAATAAGGAATGTGCTTTGCTGTGGACAGTGACAGCTGGGCAGGCCACACCTGTGCAAAGACATGGGCTCTGGGTCCTCTGTGCAGTTTCAATTCAACTTTGCTGTGAATTGAACACTGCAGTAGCATTAGGAAGTACATTTTTTTTTAAAAAAAGGCAAAAACATTTAATCCAAAACTGATAAGAAACATAACAATAAAACCAGATAATATTTATGACTAGTAAGAGCAAGAAAATTGAAGACACCGAAAGTTCACCAATGGAAAACCTAACTAAATTAAAACACAACTGTTCATGTATTGGAAGACCCTGTAGTCACGAAAAACAGTGAAGTAAACGCAAGGGTAATGATGTGCAAACATTTCAAGTCACATCGTTATACATAAAAATTCATGGCACTGTGAACACTGTGATCCCATAAAAACATCCATGCAAGTGTTGTACATAACAACAATATCTTAAAATTGGCACATTTAAAGCATGCCACTCAATGGCTTATAATACATTCACCATTGCGCAACCACTACCATAATCTAAGATTAGAAATATTTCCATCTCCCACCAAAACATCCTGTAGGTATTATAAGCCCACTTCCCCTTTCTTCCACCCATCACTAGGCGACCACACATCTACTTCTGTCTATAGATTTGCCTAACGTGGACATTTCATAGAATGAACTGGCTTCTTCCACTACCTTAACACGCTCTAGATTCATCAGTGTTGTAGCAAGTATCAGCCTCTTATTCCTTTCTATTGCTAAGTAATATTCTATAACAGCATTACACTGTAATTTGGTTTACTGATTTTATCCATCAATCAACATTCAGATTGTTTCCACTTCTTGGGGCTTATGAATAAAGCTTCTATCAACACTCATGTAGAGATGTAGACTGTCTTTACGTAGAGATGTGTTTTCATTTCCCTCAGATACATGCGTGGGCATGGAACTGTGTCACATCTATCTGTGTTTAACACTTACCTTTTACTTCTGTTTAAAGAAGAAAGTTACAGAAATAAAAGCGCAGGTCTCCTGGCCTTATTAGTAAGTCCAATTTGCCACATGACCTAAGCAGAGATAGTAAATTCTCCCACTTCAGCTAAAGACAACACTGAGTCAACCACACAGCCTGCTACAGCAGCTGGAAGGATCAGGCTGAACTCCCCCTCCCCGCAAACACTGGCCAGCGCACTCAGGTCTGGCTGCAGGATTTACACCCAGATCCCTCAACGTGGCTCCCAGACCTACTGATCTGACTCTCTGGTGGAACCAGGGAGGAGATCTGGGCAAGTTCAAGTCCCCAGGTGGCTAAAGGGTCTATACGGCCTGGCAGCCACTGCTCTGCTCCTTCTTCCCCAAAGCATCGCTCTTGCGAGAAGATGCTAGAACACCTGACTCACACCGACATCTGGGCATTGACAAGCCCAAGCCCCATCTGTTTCTCCAACACTCTCCAACTGGGCCTAGTTGTCCCCTAACCATCAACCCTTCAAGAGCCATGAAGCCACCAGCTCAACACCCTTTCTCCTTCCTTCTTCAAGGTGAGCTGTTCAATGTCTTCAGGCATTCCCGGGTGTACCCTCCCTCTGGTCTCTGCCTCCCATACCTCCAGCCTGTCCCTGTTGAATTATCAAATACAATTTCCACAATAGAACAGAAAACTCTGGTTCTATCAGCAGCGATCAGAGATGAAGGTATCAGGACCTCCTGTGTGCTTTTTCATAAATACAGTCAAAGACATCTCGGCAAAGCCTCACGTTACACAAGTCTTCATTCAACCAATATCTCATAAAAATCCTGTTCATGAAAGCAACTACTTTGGATGTAGGAAACATAGATATCAGGAATGGCTAGCTCCTGACTCAAGGAGCCTGAGCAGCAGTGTGGTAGCTTACATCCTTAAGGTGAAATGCCAAAAGGAATTGGGAAAGGGAGCAGAGCAATTGTAGCTGATGGTCTCAGAGAAGGCACCACAGAGCTGGGCAGGGCTGGGTGACCAGGGGAGGGTCCCAGAGCACAAGGCAGACTAGAGTAAGGTAGAGTAAGGACATGCTCTCAGGATTCCACAACGTCTCAGCTGACAGCACTTGAAGGGCAACAGCAGGTATGAATCTGGCCTGCACTCAACTCTTTCAACTGATGTCAAATCAGCTCTTCTCTGTTTTGTATTTCTTTTTTTTTTTTTTTAAAGATTTATTTTTATTATTTTTTCACTGGAAAGGCGGATATACAGAGAGGAGAGACAGAGAGGAAGATCTTCCGTCCGATGATTCACTCCCCAAGTGAGCGCAACGGGCCGATACTATGCCGATCCGAAGCCAGGAGCCCCTTCCGGGTCTCCCACACGGGTGCAGGTTCCCAAAGCTTTGGGCGGTCCTCGACTGCTTTCCCAGGCCACAGGCAGGGAGCTGGAAGGGAAGCGGGGCTGCCGGGATTAGAACCGGCGCCCATATGGGATCCCGGGCATGCAAGGCGAGGACTTAACCACTTGCGCCACCGCGCCGGGCCCTTGTATTTCTTTTTAAAACCTAAATACAAGTTATTTTTTGGTGTGATCATGAAATGTATCCCTATTACATTTTATTGGACTGATTTGGGTCCAACAACCATAAACTCATGGATAATGAGATGGGAAGAGATTTAAGAAATGGGGGAAAATAGTGGATTAGACCAGTAATTTGCAAGGGTTCTTCTTTTTACTTGTTGACAGTAATTGGATTTTTTCCCCACAAACACTGAATGTAATCTAATTTAGAAACCCAACAAGTACAATCGAAAAAACTCAAAAAAAAAGCAGCTCTGCTTGGCACAGGCATGAGCAGACATCTGAACTCACTTCCCCATTCCTCACCCAAATAAGCCCGTGGCCTTTTTCTCGCCACGCCCAGCTGAATGGTAAGTTCTTTGCATCCTGACGTCCACCCAGGATGATCTGTGGCCTTGCAGCGTTGGTCTCTGGCAGACCCATGTCTTAGATCTCTACACAAGTCCCTGATAAAGACATGAATAGGAGAGCCTGCTGAGATAGGCTAGTAGCTAATTTTTTGCCTTACATATGCCAGGATCCCATATAGGTGCCAGTTTGTGTCTCGGCAGCCCCACTTTCCATCCAGCTCCCTGCTTGTAGGCTGGGAAAGGGCAAAGCAGTCCAGGAGGATGCTGCACCCTCCTGGGAGACCCGGAAGAAGCTCCTGGCTCCTGGCTTCAGATCAGCTCAGCTCTAGCCATTGTGGCTACTTGGAGAGTGAACCAGCAGATGGAAGATTTTTCTCTTTGCATCTCCTCTCTATAAATCTGCCTTTCAACAAAAATAAACAAATAAAGATAAAGCAATCATGGGTCTTAGGAAGCCATCTTGCTTCCCAAGGTCCATGAACAAAGACCTGCCTCCAATTAGGGCCTGTCCTAGCTCAGCGTAGTGTCTGAATCAGTGACACTCCACCATTGCCTCTTCCTTTTTTAGCTAGCCTTACAGGTCTTGGCTAAGTGAATTCAATAAGAACATCTTCCAAGGAGTAGCAATGACTGAGCACAGCACTGTGAGAATACCACCCAACTCCACGCATGCTGATTTCAGTACACTTCAGTTCTCCTTAGGGATCACTTGCTCTGTCGTTCCAGTTTACAGTGTACGTGCTGCTAAAGCAAGCATAGTACTTGCTGTCCTCCTTCATGGCACCTGTACCATTTCTGCATTTGGCAACTTTTTAAAAAGATTTATTTAATTTTTATCGGAAAGTGAGATTTACAGAGGGAAGGAGAGACAGAGAGAAAGGTCAAAGTTAAGTCAGGAATCAGGAGCTTTTCCCGGGTCTTCCACATGGGGGCAGGGTCCCAAGGCTTTGGGCCATCCTCCACTGTTTTCCCAACCACAAGCAGGGAGCTGGATGGTACAGCAGTTGCACCCATATGGGAACCCGGCGGGTGCAAGAAGGGGCTACTTGGAAAGCCTAAAGAGGAATGGGGGTAGCCCCAAGGGGCAAGGGCCAGCTCCTGGCTGCGAGCCAATCAGGAGACTAGAACCTCAGTCCTTGGACCACAAGCAACCTAGTTCGGCCAACAATCGGTGTCCTCGGAAGTGGGCTCTTCCCCCAGACCCCCTAATAAGGAACACAGCCTGCGGACTGTGAGCCTCCAACTAGAGGATTCAGGGAAAGCACCTTAAGCAGAGGATCCAGTGTAGAACTTCTGTCCTACAGACACTGCAAGACAAAGTTGTGTGCATGTGTTTTAGACTCCTTTTAATCTCAGCCGTATCAGGAAAACAAAAGATCAAGCCCTTCTTATCCTGTTGATGCTATTTTCATGGGTCAACCTGTTGGGCCCCAGGATGCCCAGATGATCTCAGCAGACCTCACTGCATAGTAGGTCAGTACAAGTGTTCCTGATGGTAGGAAACAAGGGCCAAAGAAAGCAGGGGGTCCTCCTCAGAGTGGATCCAATCCACTGAGTGCCTACAAGGCAGAGCAAGGAAGACATCCCACAGCCCGAATGTGCGAGCTGGAACATTAGCCCCTGGGCTCTCCTGGATTTGAGGGCTGGGCACCTGGGCTGCAAGCTGCACCAGGGATTCCAGGCTTTGCAGAGACACTGCTGGCTTCCTGGGTCTGCAGTTAGCAGGTGGAAAACTGTGGGTCTATCTGCCTCTGTGATTGTGCAAATTACTGCCCTACAGTAAATCTTATTTTATTTATATGTATGTGTTCATAAATATATGAAAGAAATACATATAATCTGCCACGGGTTCTGTTCCGTAGCAGGACCCCACGATACACCCCCTCACCATTCTGCAGCAGGCGCAGGGTGCTTTAAAACATGCTGCATTTGTAAACCACAGGTGTCACGGGCTGTCGGAAGAGATGATCATTCTTTCATCCCCTTTTCCTCTGCTGTGACTCTCAATTCATTTTTTTCAGGATCTTCTGCGTGGCACACTTGCCTCTCCCCTCTCATCAGCTGCAGAGTAATTCAGTGATTGAGGGCCTCCCCCCACCGCTCAGAAAGCCTGACAGCAGAGCAGAGTGGCTGATGGGTGTGGGAAGGCCAGCGGGTGGGCTTTCATTTGTAATGACTGGGGTGGGGGTGGGGCTCTTCCCTCTGGTTGAAGGGAATCAATCCTGCTGTCCAAATGTCTTCCATCCTGCATGTCCTCACGGTGGCTGACACACAGTGGGAACCCAGCATGTGTTTGCTGGATGCATTTTTTTTCAAAGGTCTAACTTACTCCAGTTCGCACAGGAAATGGAATACGGATGTTTGAGAGGACAGTTGAGTTTACGGAAGACAAGTGCAGACAGAGATTAAAAGGCATTCTTCCCCTTTTGTTAACCCACGGAACAAGCTGTCAGCAAGCCTGATGTGCCGGGGTATACCTGTTGGAGTAACTCATATCTCCAGTCCCACTCAGTGGCAAACACGAGGAAATTTGAGAGAGTTCATGGAAAAATGGAATTGAAAGTTAAGTTTGTTTTGGTGCAAATCGTTTTTGAAATCCATGCATTGTCTTTTCACAATAGGCATTTGAAGGCCCCTTGTATGCATATAATCATAATTTTTTTGCACTCGAATAAACTTATTTTATTTCCCACTAACACGCACTGTTGGTTTCCAGAGCCAACAGTCCCTGGATGGGCAGGCCTCCCTTCTTAGCAGACATTCTCTGCAGTCCCAACAACCACGCCCTGGACAGTGCCGTGAGTCTGCAGCTCAGCCCTGGACAAACTGCAGAGAGAGACTTTGCTCAGGAGCTCCTGGGAAAGGTTGCACTTGCTAGCAACACTGGACTTGTGGCAAGAAACAAATGCCCTTAGTCTTCACAGCTGCCATCATGCTTGCATGCGTGAGACACCTGGAAAAGGTATAGCCACCTTGTGTCCAGCATCATCAAAGAGGCTGGCAGGAAAGCCAGGACCACAGTGGAGAAAGGCGACAGCACTGGGGGCGCTGATGACATGAGAAGGCTGATGTGCAACCATATGGGCTTTCCTTTTTACTGCTTGCGTCATCGTGAGACGAGATGAAATCCCTTACCACATACCCAGCCTTTTAAGCTCTCTGCTGCATACTATCATTTTCTGCTCTGCATACTAAAATATCCCACCGTCTCCCTCTTACTCAGATACATACGGCTGCACTAAGGGCTCTCTCTGACAATGCAGGCTCATCTCCCCTCTCAGGACCCCAGCCTTCCACCATTTCTGTAAAGATCTGTTTTCCAAGTCAGGTAGTACTGACAAGTTTCAGGGATGGGGCAGAGGTGGAGGGGCAATGGTCAGCTCAGGCCAGGTTATCTGTGTGTATTCACTGACCTCTGGGCCCCCCTGGAGGGGCTGCCTGTGGGAGAGGAAGCCAGACAGCCAAGGGTCAGAACCCTACGAGGTGACTCATGGTTGATCACACTAGCCAGGCCTCCACAGGTTCCCATTTCTGCAGTCTGCATGCATGGATCCAACGCAGCAAGGACTGCCAGCAGTCTGGAAAAATTGCATCTACATTTAGTAGATAGGCTTTTTCTCTTGTCACCATTCCCTAGACAGAACAGTAACAACTCTATATTCTACTGACTTGGTCTTAGGCACTGTCAGTCACTCAGAGATGATCTAAGGTGTGTGGAGATGTATGTAGGTTACATGCAAATATTGTGTCATTCTATACACAGACTGGAGCACCCACAGCTGGCGGTGCCATCAGGAGGTCCCGCAGCCCACTTCCTACAGCTACCAAGGGAATGGCTGTTCACTTGCATGATTTTGTTTAGAATTATAAGATCATTTTCATCTCAGTTGGTAGCATAATTTATATGATCCCACAGATTTAGAAAAAAAAATGATCCGTCAAGCAGCTTCCCAGCCGCAGCCCCCAGGGCACATCGATGTGTGAGGAATCCAGTAGGGAAGGAAGGACACTCTAAGTAAACACTTGGTGAGTTGGGGGAGGCAGGACAACAAACGGGAGACACTCAGAGACAATGTCTGCAAAGAGATGTCTACGCTTTCCTCCATCAACAGCACCACACTCTCCGTCACTTCGGCCAGAGCTCCCCCCGATAAAAGAGAACCCACAGAACATCTTCTACATCTGTGTGTGTCCACCTCCGTCCACATCCCTGTCTGCCATGTCCTTCACTGCCATTTCCACCACCTCCTCCAGCTACAGCAACACCATGAGGACCTGGCTCACCAGACTGTGGGCTTGGCAGGTGCCACACGTGCAGCGCAACCAGTCGGCTGGATGCTCGTGGTGGTGCAGGCTGATGCCCCAGTCCTGATTCCAGAGGCAAGAGTGCAGGCGTCTTCCTTCCTCTCCTGGAACCGCAGTGCTGCCTTTGCCAGGCCTTCAAGGGAATTGACAAGGTCCATCCACAAAGAACCGTTTTATCTTTCCCCTGAGATGAATGCTAATCACATCTCCAAAGATTGTCACGAAAACCTCAAGACTGGTGTTTGACCAGATAACCCAGTACCACAGCCTGACCATACAGACAATGCAAAATCCCACACCACCGTGTCATGTTGCAAGTTGGGGTGTTTCCCAAACATTTATTTCCATCCCTACTGTGTCAATATCTACAGAATGACCTCAACCGTTGTTGAGGGACACGCAACTTGCTTCCCTCCTTCTCCCTTTGACTGGTAACACTGACGCAACACCCTGTGTGTGCCTTCCTGTGAACGCACTCTGCTACAAGAGAAGCACACGAGGTATGGGATTGTCATGGATGGGGTGGGCAGTTAAAAATATTCATAGTGGCTAATGATCAGCCCTTCAAAGCAAGGCTGGACATTTAAAATGAGCTCAAACCTCACTGAATCACATTTCAGGGGACAAGGAGCTCGGCCAAGCTCTTCAGCACTGTCGGAGGGAGGTGGGACACAGGAATCTGCTGAGTCAGTGGATGAAGCTGGGGGATGGTTGTGAGGTTTAGGTTTTCTAGAGTGTCTCCCAGCAACCCACCTGAGCTGCAGTGAGAACGAGAAGGGTTTGCGTCTCACATTATGGTCCTCTGGTGGGTTTGATTCTTCTTGGGAAAATCCCATACCATGGCGAAAAGGCAGAGAACTGCCACCTTTGGTGCGACAGGCTATGATCTCAGAACCAAAGCAATTATCTTGGAGGTGCCATGGCATTGAGAATACACCAGATGGTTTTAAAATTGCAAATATTGGCTCCCCCATCTGAACAGAAGGTGATGAATTCGAGATACCATAGAAATTGATGCTGATCCTTGGCAAATCCTAGCATGGATTCTTAAGAGAGACAGTTGGGAGGCACTGGAAATAGAAGACGGATCATAGAAGCACGCCTAAGTTCATCTAGATGACACAGGGCTACAGGTCAGGGCAGGTTCCAGCAATGGTCAGACATGCTACCAAGCCTGTGGTGACTCCCTGAGGGACAAACCAGGTCGGGGAACATGCAACAACAGGCTCATCTGAAGCCACCGCAGAAAGGACTGGACGGGAGATGTCTGCAGCTCGCAAAGAATTCTGCCCTTGAACCTGTCTGCTCCACACAGAACAGATGGCAGCCGCCTTACCCAGGGAACTTTAAGGAAAGCCAACACTGGTGGATGCCCCAAAGGTGGGGTAATACAATCATGATCGAATAGAGCTTAACAGGCTGGGGACACAGCGAAGAGCTAACAGTGTGAGACAAGATGGAGACCAGAGCCACAGGAAGGGGATGCAGAAGAGGCAACACAAGCTAACACGACCCCCAGCTTTAGAGGTCAAGTACTCCCAGAGGGCACCTGCTTTCCAGCATGCCTGTACCCCGTGATGTCACCAACTGGGGCCATTGGCGAGGGCATGTCTTCTTTGGCCCCAGACCTGCGTATGTCACTGAGACACAAAACATATGCTCCTAACAACACCAAGTGCCATCCTTGGATGAAAGCCAGCCAAGGACAGGGGCTTAAAAACAACTAGTGGGCTGAGTTAGATGGGGAGGTGCGAAGGCAGGTTCCCAAGTACAGATGGATTCTGCAGCCAGAACCCCTCCCAGAACTTGAAAGAAATGGTCACTGGCAGGTAGCTCTCACTGGGTGTCATTTATGAAAGAGATGAAGTGGAATTCCCAATCCACAGACCCTAAACCCAGGAAGACTGGCAAACGGATGCATGTTTACAAATCTCACAGCAAAACAAACATGTGTACAAGTATGATTTCTCACAGTTCTCGTCAACTCGTCTTCGCACTTACCCGCCATTAGCTGGAAGCGCTGTCACGGCTGGCATCAGGGGAGGCAATGACACGCTCAGACACATCCCAGGCTCTGGCGTGGAGACAGAGGGAGCGGGCTCCATGCTCCTGGGGCCCTGGTGTCATGCACACTCTCCTGGGCTCTGAGACCAAAGGCCCCTGTCCCAGTCTTACTCATCACCTGCCCCTTTCCTTGCAAAGAAGTGCCCTGTGCTCACACATTGGATTATTAACTCAAAGAAACAAACACAACATCCCTTACAAACGAAGGCCCTCTGGGTGGGCTTTTCTCCTCCTCACAATGGCCTCTAACTGGCAGCTGTAGATTCCAATGAAGAAAATGCAATTCCTGGCACGTGACCCCACACCTGCCCCAGCCAGTCCTCTTCTGGTCTGCTAGAACACACGGGGAGGGGGGGAGGGGGCTTTGCCACAGACACTCCCAGGTGACTGCGGAGGAAACGCATATCTATCAGGGACCTGCTATGTGCCAAGCACCACAGTCATTAACTTTTCAACCTATTTTCTCTTATCATCATCAACAACATTGAGAAACTGATGCCAACTACACACCGGAAAAGCAGAAAAATCAGCCAGAGGCAGACACTGAGCTCCCATCTGCTGGTTGGTTCTCTTAGATGCCTGCAATAAGCAGCCAGCCGGTTCAACCCAGGTCTACCCTGAGGGAGGCAGGGACCCAACTACCTGAGTTACTTCCACCTGCCTCCCAGGTGTGCATTAGCAGCCAGCAGGAGCCAAGAGTCAGGAGCCAGGAACCAAACCAGATACTACAATGGGCATGCAGCCGTCTTAATCCTTAACCCACTCCAGAGGGCTCACGCACTCATGCCCTCAGGGACTGGGCTGGGCCTGACAGAATGCACAGGGAGTCTACAGCCTTTTACGTGCAGCACGTCTGCAGAGACATGGAGTGGCTGGGTCCATTTGCACGTGGATATGTGTGTATCTGCACACGTGTGTGCATGAGCAAGGGTGCGCCTGTGCATGAGCGTGTGCAGGGTTGCAGGTAGCGAGGTAGCAAAGGCAGGCCTAGAACGAGGCGTCTGCACACAGAGCTGAGCGCCAGGCCCACGAGCAGAGGCCGGAAAGGGACAGAGCTGTCCCAACCGTGAGAAAAGCAGAAGGAGCTGGTCAGTGCTCTGTGGTCAGAGCCTGAGACGTTATGGGCTGCCTGTGGTTTCCAGGAAAGCAAAGTTGACCAGTAGTTGACAGGCCCTGCCACTCTTCCCACCCTTTTGGTCTGTGGCAATGTTTCCCACAGGAGTGACCTTTCCCAGAGACCACCAGGGTGGGATGAGAGGAAGAGGGGGATTACCAGGGGGGCATCCAGAGCAAGCATGAGAGCTCCGGACAGAGATGTGCAGATAGGGGCTGGTCATTGGGGTCCGATGGGGCCAAGGAGGAGGCAGACCTGTCCCAGGCTGGATGCACCAGGCTCTGCCGGCACCTGCTGTCAGCACGTGTTCTAGGGCACGGGCTCCCACAGTGCAGACCAGCAGCACTGGCTCACTTGGAAAGTGCCACAAACGCACCTTCTCTGGGATGGTGTGGGGGTGGTAAAGCCTCCGCATGCAATACTGATGACCTATATGGATACCAGTTCATGTCCTAGCTGCTCCACTTCTAATCTAGCTCCCTGCTACTGTGCCTGGAAAAAGCAGCAAAAACAGCCCAAGTGTTTGGGCCTGTCAACGTGGAAGACCCACACGAGGCTTCTGACATGGGCTTGGCCCAGCCCTGGCTGGTGAGGCTGGAAGACCCCCCTCCCCCTTCTCTTTCTCTGGTTCACATACTCTGGTTTTCATTCTCTCTACAAAACTTTTTCAAATAAATAAGTAAATAAGATCTTTTAAAAAGACAGATGTCCATTCAGACTCTCAGAGATGGAAGGTTTTGCTTTTTCCTTACACTCACATGTGAATTTCCCTTCCCCAGTGGAGCAGGATTAGCACCCTTCTGATAAGGTAAGCACAATGGCTTGCTTGCTCATCCTTTTCCCAGGCGTCTGTCCAGCGGGACTTTGGGAGGCCAAGTGGCCGCCAGCAAGCCAGGAAGTGGAGCCCTCACCTGAAACTCAACCCAACCAGAAACAGCCTCTGAAGAGCAGGACAACGCACCCTCCACTGGCATTGGAGGGTGTTAGAAGACAATCTGTTTCTAACCACACAGCAGCTACACCTCCAGCGCGTAACGTTGGGAATGCAATGAAAGGCCCATCCAGGTTGTAAGGACTCCTGGGTTGGAGTGTGGGGTTGGGGAGAGTCCTGATGCCTCATGCTTGCAAATTTCCATGGTGCAAACACCTCCACCCGGCCAGTCTCAATGGCCAATATGATGTGGCTGAGAGTGGAGTTGGCTTTGAGAGCTGGTGCCAACTTTGGTCTTTAAGATCCAGTTTTTTGGACCCAGTGCAGTAGCCTAGTGGCTAAATTCCTCACCTTGAATGCACCAGGATCACATATGAGCACCAGTTCTAATCCCAGTGGTCCTGTTTCTCACCCAGCTCCCTGCTTGTGGCCTGGATGACAGCCACAAACCCTGGGACCCTGCAGCCATGTGGGAGACCCAGAGGAGGCTCGTGGCTCCTGGTTTTGGATGGGCTTAGCTTTGGAACGGCTCAGCTTCAGCCATTGTGGCCACTTGGAGAGTGAATCAGTAGATGGAAGATCTTTCTCTCTGTCTCTCCTTCTCTCTATATATCTGACTTTACAACAAAAAATTTTTAAATTATCTTAAAAAAATCCAGTTTTATTCCCGAGGGTTCCTGGGAAAAGCAAAGGTAGCAGTGAGGGGGTGGGGGAGGGGATGGAGGAAGACCGACACCCCCAAATAGAGGGAGGGTCAAAATAAGGAGGGAAGAGGAGAGAAAGAGCAAACAGCTGAGCCGGACAGGAAAGTGACCGACTGGACGGAAGGAATGGAAGTCAATGTGTAGTTTTTCAACAAATCCCATTCTTTCCGGATCTGACGCTTTACGCCACACAATCTAGTTTTAAGTGAAAAAGACAGTGATGTCCTCAGCTTCATGTGCAACGTTCTCTCCTTCCCATCCAGCTGGATCTGATCTTGGATGATTCCACTTAATTATTTTCCAACTTTATTCAAGATTTACTTACTTGAAAAGCAAGAGTTAAAGAAAAAGGAACAGACAGATCTTCTACCTACTGCTTCACTCTCCAAATGGCCACGGTGGTCAAGGCTGGGCCCGGCAGCAAAGCCAAGAGCTTCTTCTAGGTCTCCCACATGGGTGCACCTGAGTTCCACATGGGAAAAACTGGAGCCAGGTCTTCATCTAGCTCCGTACCTCGCTCACTGCAGGCGCCCCGGGCTTCCGGCCCTGGATGCTGGTAGCTTGCAGTGCCTGTGTCCACTTGCAGTGCAGTGGCCATCACAGCATCAAGCAGCCATCTCCCATCCTCGCTTGGCTGCAGCAGGCCCTTGGTACCTCTGAGGACACTGCTTAGGCAGCCAGGAGCCGCTGTGGGCTTCAAGGTGAGCAATAGCATCCTGGGGAATTGGGGGAGGGCGTCGCCCAGCAACCAGGCAAGGGACTTGCCTTCAGGCTCAAGGATGTGGAGAGCACCAGTTGTCTGGGGTGGGGGATGGGGATGTCTTGACACCCCATGTCCCTCCTTTAGGGTCCCGTCTGCCTCTGTCTTCCTGTGGAGTGGAGACCCCAGTGTGGCAGGGACCCTCTGAGCGATGCTGTGTTCATCCCAGGCACTCAGATGCTGATCAGGGGAGGTGGTCGGCACAGGGGTTTAGACGCTCATGTCCTACAACAGAATACTGGGGTTCTGTGTGCCAGCTCCGGACCCCAGCCTCCTGCCCTTCCTGGGAGGCAGCAGGGCTGACTCAGGTCATGCAAGACTTGGACTGAATTCCCAGCTCCCAGTTTCCACCTGGCCTAGTCCCTGGGGAGTTGTGGCATTTGGGGAGTGAACCAGCAAATGGAAACAGTCGTGTGTGTGTGTGTGTGTGTGTGTGTGTGTCTCAAATTTTTTTAATTTGCCCAAAATTTACAAAGGCATCAGTCCTCTCTTTCCACACAGCAGCCCACTTGGTCCCTCAGATGTCTGAGATGTGTGAGGATCTAGCCTGAATCGCCCATGCTTCCACAGTTACAGAAACACCCCTAACGTAAGCATCATCAACCTGCCGAAGGAATCAGCACCTCCCGAGTCCCAAGCAAGTGAGGCCTGAGGAATTCCTCTGCTCAAGGCAGGCTGGCAGCTCATGAATCCACATGCCTCAAACACGCCCATCTTGGCCTGAGGACCACAGCGCCGTGTGCCTCAGTTTCCTCATCTGTCAGAGGCAGCCAGAGTCCTGAGCCCCTGACTCGCCGTGATGACTAAGTGACTGAGTGTATAAACGCCTAAGGAAGCTGTCAGAGGGAACTGCAGGTTCTGGCTCCAGCAACACCACGAATCCATTCTGGAGGCCACCAACCATGGGTTTGTTCCATTTGTGTCCCTCATCTGGGACCCAACCCATGAAATGCGCTTTTCTCGTAGAAAGGGACAATTGGGGTCCATCCCTACCCACCCCCTGGGAGATGGGAAAGGAGGGACAAGGGAGAACGAGGGAGTCCTGGTGGGGTTTGCCCAGGTCAGCTCCCTTCGGCTAAGGGCCACAGCCGACCACCTGTCCCACAGGCAAACAACCACCTGTCCCACAGGCAAACAGAGTCTGCAGACGAGACAATCAGTGTCCAAACAAAAGCAGCGCGGCTGCCAAGCCCACACTTACTTCCAGGACCGTCCATTGTTCGACAACAATAGCGTCGTAGCCCTGGATGGTTTTGCTGTCTTCCGAAGAAACAGCTTCAAAGATGAATACTCCATCTGTCAGGCCGCCGGGCGAGGAGTCTGCGGAGAAAGCAGAGGGCGGGAGGGGCTCGGTGGGCCGGCTGCGGCTGGGGCCTCGGAAGCTTGCTCGCACTGCCTTCATTAATAATCCCAATCAGAACATCTTTTGAGCATGTTAATTAAAGGAGGCACACACACACACACGCACACACAGACACTGCGTTGAGCCCCATCAGAATGAATGAGCCTAATTTACCTCGCAGTTTTGAATAATATCCTTGATTTTATGAGCCCAAATTTCATTGTTAGCAATCACCATTTGATTTCACGCGTTTACCTTCCTTTTCACGCTCCAGCGTCAGGATACACTGGGAGAGAACTTTTCCGGGGAATTTTTACACACTGTTTTCAGAAGAAAACTATATTTAGATGAGGTTTTTTTTGTTTGTTTTTTTTGTTTGTTTTTGAAAGGGAGCACAGATCTCACAGAAGTGGGCTCCTCAGAAGCACTCTAGTCATGTGGATTCTTGAGGACTGGCAGGATGGAGGCTGTTGTGGGCACGGTGTTTACTGATTTTAATAAAAATACTTATTTATGTGAAAGGCAGATTTACAGAGAAAGAAGGAGAAACAGAGACACAGAGATCTTCCGTCTGTTAGTCCACTGCCACAACGGCTGCAATGGCCGGAGCTTAGCCAATCCAAAACCAGGAGCTAGAAGCTTCTTTGGGGTCTCCCACGTGGGTGCAGGAGTCTGAGGACCTGAGCCAACCTTCGTTGTTTTCCTAGGCCATAGGCAGGAATGTGGATCAGAAGTGGAGCAGCCCATATGGGATGCTGGCACTGCAGGCAGAGTCTTGATCTACTGTTCCATAGCACTAGCCACACAGACAACTTTTAAGATAGCATATGTCAAGAGGTAGAATGGGGTTGGGGGTGGAGCCTTTTCCCAAGCGATATAATCCCAGAAACATGGAGGCATTTTCCTAGCCAATGGATCAGGTCCTGGGTGGGTTGTTACCATTCTACCACTGGACAGGAAGCACTTACCATGACTCCACAACAGTCTTAGGAAAGGAGGGTATAACGAGAAACAGGGTGCTTGCCCTTGCAGAAGACAGACATACAGGCAGCCAGACACCTGCCGCCCTTGTGTGGCTCATGACCCTTCAATGCCAGGGATTCACTCAGAGAAATGATTGTGGGACAAAGGGCTGACTCGGGTGCCAGTGGCTTAGATCCCAGCTCAATCATGCCAGCTGACATGCCCTTTCCAGAGGCTTCATCTCTTCCTCTGTGAAATGGATCTGTGGGCAGATGAGCCCTGCGGGCCCCTAGATTCTATCACACAAACACTACCCAAGTTCACTGCCAGGGATCCAGCTGTGCCCTCCTCCAATGCAAATGACGGAACCCTCACCCCTACCCCCAAGTGAGAGGATTTGGAAATGACCTGTTTTAGTGTTAAATGAGGTGGTCCTGGGGAGCGGGTCCCATCCAGTGGCATTGATGTTCTTAAGAAAGAGAAAGAAAAAAGCAGAGCCCCATCTGGCTCTCTCACCAGTGGGTGCAATGAACAAAGAGGCAGTGAGCACCCTGTATGCCAGCAAAGAGCCCTCACCGGAAGCCGATTTGGTCGGCAATCCTGGCAGTGGATGTCCGGCCTTCAGACCAGGGAGAGACAACTGTGTGTGGTGCAAACCACCCGGCCACTGGTGTTTTGTTGCAGACACCCTGGCAGGCCAAGGTACAAGCAAGGCATATGTCAATAGTCAGCTTTTTCAAAAGCTCACTTACTTAGCAGGACAAATCCATAATTATGTGACATCCCAGCCACCCAGGGAGAGAGCAGGAGCGACAGCATCACAGCCCTCTGAATCACACAGGGTTCCTGGAACTGCCAGCGTTTTCCAGAAGTCACAGAGAAAAAGTCTGACCAACGTGAATGCACAGCTATCTCTCACTTCCGTCCTCTACCAATGCTAAGAAACAGAATAAAGAGGCTATGGGTGCAGCCCAAGTTCTTGTTGCCATAACAACAAAAACCAAGGAGGAGGTGAAGGGTAGTATTCCTTCTATACAAAAAGCTTTTACAAATCAATAGTTTAAAATACTCAAAAACCATTCGAAATGGGCAAAGAACATAAACAAGCCATTAATTAATTCCCTCTCTCCCATGGTTCCAATAAATCTGAAACCAAACACATTTTTCAATGTCCTTGCTGTTTATCACATGGGCAGATGTCAAAGGGACAATGCTCACTGATAACGGTTTGGGGATTTAGGCAAGTTTCCAGTGAGAGATGGAATTCTGAGTGTGTAATTTTCCCAGAGAGTAACTCAGCAATGCCTCGAGAGCCTCAGAGTGCAGAAGCCCTACCCCTTTTGGTCTACAGGCCGAGTACCGAGCGCCAACACCACTGAACACCCATGTACGGAGTTCCTTACAACATCCCTACACACCTTTAACACTTCTGTGGACAATGTCATGGCCCACTGCGGCATGATGTCACAGCTGGGACACCAACATTCCACAGTGGAGAGACAATTCATTTAATTTCTGATCCAGCACCCTACTTATGTGCCTGGGAACACAGCAGAAGATGGCTCCAGTACCTGGACCCCTGCCAATCAACCATACATGGGACCAGGGAGGAATTGGTGGCTCTTGGTATGAATTCAAGCCATCAGCAGCCCTGGCGTGTACAACTATTTACAGGGACCAGCAGTTGGAAGATTTGTCTCTCTGACTCACTCACTCTGCTTTTCAAATAAATCTTAAAAACAAATAAAACAGTCTTTAACTATCTTTATGGTTCACATTTTGACACACTAGATTAAGCTTCAGCCTGTAGTACTAGCATCCCATTTGGCCATTGGTTTGAGTCCCTGCTGCTCCACTTCTGATCCAGGTCCCTGCCAATGTGCCTGGGGAAGAAGTGGAGAATGGTTTAAGTCTTTAGCTACCGGCACCCATGTGGGAGACTGCTTCATTTCTTGTCCTCAGCATCTGCTGCCCAGCATCTCCAGGAACCCTTCACATAGGTGGCCTGGGAGAGCAGAGCTGCCCTTCCGCTGGGGTCTGGTTGAACAGACTGCAGCACACTCGTACCAGCTCACATTCCCACCACTGAGCACAGCTTCTCCAAGGCCCGGCCTGGGCATGCTCATGACCAGAAGACACTCACGACATCCTCCAGAGGTTATGGACACAGCACGCACCTGCTCCAGACGGTCATCCTCTGTGTCTGCAGCTTCCACATCTGTGACCTCTACCAACTTCACACTGTAAATACACACACACACACATCTCCCCTGTACTGCACATGCTCAGACCTTCTTCCTTATCACTATTGCCTTAACAATATGACAGCTATTCACATAGCTTTGGGTCAGCACTGTGACATTACAGTTCAGCCACCACTTGCAGCACCAGCACCACATATGGGTACCAGTCTGTCTGTCTACTTCTAATCCAGTTCCCAGATATGCAGCTAGGAAAGCAGCAGAAGATGGCTCAAATCTTAGGGTTCCTGCACCCATATGGGGTGGGGGACGACCCAGTAGAAAGCTGCTGGCTCCTGGCTTTGACCTGGCATGGCCCCAGCTACACAGGTGTTTGGGGAGTAAAGCAGCAGATGCAAGAGCTTCCAATTTCTCCTTTTCTGTCATTCTGCTTTGCAAACAAATAGAATAATTTTTAAAAATGGCATAGCTTTTACAATATTTGGTACTACAATTCATTTAGAAATGGATTAAAGCCTACAGGAGGACCATGCCGGTTGCATGCAAAAACAATACCATTTCTTTAGGGAATCTGAATATCTGAGTACATGAGGCTTTGGGTACCCATGGAAGAGGGGTCAGTGGGCCTCAGACCTCAAGAAAGGACTGGATATGCAGCTCCCAAAGCCCATATCTTCAAATGGCCTCAGTGGAAAACCTCAAGTCCTTCCAAAGTGTCTGCCTGGAGCTTTGAGTACTCAGGCGCCTAACATGACATAAATTACCAACAGCGCAGGCCAGCAGGGGTCATAACACCCAAGAGGGACCTGCAGTGCACCCACACTCTGTCTGCAGTGCCTGTCTGGCTTCCCCTCCCACCTTCCCATGTCACAGGGATGGGAAGAGGCAGTCTGAGTGACGGCCAGGCCTGGGTGGGCAGGAGATAGGAAGACACCGAGTTCCTCCTCCCCGTCCACCTCACTCAGCCTTCCAGCCTCTCAGTGTGCTGCCCTGCTGCTCTGAGTCCAGGGCGCTGATTCCCCTACTTAACTAACAGGCAGGTGCCGAGCGGCTGTCAGGACGCGCTCATCTGTAACAGTGGAAAGCCGATGACCTGGAGCAAGCAGATGGCTGTACGCTGACAGTGTCCCTTGTTTTGATGGTCTCATCCCCTCCTGGTCTCCATGCTCCCCTTCATGGCTGGGCCCCACTGCAGCACGCACTTGCACCCAGTTGAGTATAAATAAGGTCATCTCAGAATAAAGGCGGCCAAAGCAGAAAGGTTAAACCATCCTTCCTCTATAGAAAACTTTCCATTATCACCACATTGTTTATTAAAGTAAAGATGCTTCCCTACTGTGCACAGAAAGCTATTTGCCCTGGTGTTTGTATAAATATTTGATGCCGGTCTTTTGGCAAAAGGCCACCTTACCCGCCCGAGCTTATGATTTACAAGAAGGATGTGCGAAAAGGGCGAATGGCTGTATCCTATGCAGAGGTAAATCCGATGGGACCTCAGCTCTTCTCCCAAAGCCTTGAAGCCTCTACACTCCGTTCAGGCGGCTCAGCTTTGGGCCCAGTCCCCTGGGGCTTGCTCTTCTCCAAAGACAGGCACGACAAATGGCCAGGGCAACTAGTCTGCTTCTGCAAGATTAAAGACACATGCTATTTCTCCTCTGAACCAGCTGCTTTGGAATCAATCATCCACGCCAGGGTGTGGTGGTGACAGCAGCACAGCTCGCCTTGGGCTTTCTGGAAGCCCCTTCTCCACCCCCCACCCCCCCGACCCCAGAGACTGCACGCTGCTCCACCTCGGTTCTACCATGGTGCACTGTGGTCACACATCATCAGTGCTCACCCATCCTGGGCAAGTTTGCCACAGGCCACTTTCCCGTGAGACTGAGCTAATCTGCTTCACGAACCCAAGTGAGCAAGGCCGTGCTTTTCAAATGCTCACAGCTGCCCTGGGTCAACCTGCACCTCCCCGCATTCTCAATTTGTAGCATTGAATCATCTAGACAAGATGTTACTACTCTTCAGACTGAGTGAGGGTAAGTCTGCCCGTTTCGGTTCCATTTAGACAACTAGGGAAGAAAACTGGGATTTGCTATTAGCTGGATGCAAGGCCATTACTCTGCTAGACCCAGATCACTTTTTCTTTCCCCTCCAGTCCCCTCCTTCTCCAAACTCCCCAAGAGCCAACGTGCTTTACTGTGTGAGGAAACAGAAGCTATACAAACTACCAGGACGCCTGAAAAAATGCAAGGACCAAACAAGATCTGAAAGGCAGCTGGTCTGATGCCAAAGCCTTTGTTTCTTCAACAAGCACCGAACACTCTCCGGGCTGCACCAGCCAGCTGCTGTCCAAAGAGCCAGTGCGAAGGATGTCACAGGCAGTCTCTACCTGCTGACCACTGCGCCACACTCCCTCTGCCTTGGCGAGGTGTCAGTGGGGTCACAGGCAGATGGCATCAGGACTCTGGTAAGGGAGAAATCTGTGCAGTCATGACTTCCTCCATGGGATAAAACAAAACAAAAAAAGCTTATTGACCAGCACGTCAACACGCTGTGTAGACGGACAACACAATACAGATCGTCTACAGGAAGAAGAAAAACGGACTTGCCGTAACACCTGAAAATGTGGTTGGATCGCACAGCAGAGAGCGAAGGGAGCCCAACGCAACATGCTCCGCTCAAGGTCAGCAGTGGCGTTTCAAGTCCGCTCTGTGGTTACCTGTGAGGTCAGGGAGGGCGAGGAGCATCAGGGCTCCTGTTCCTGACCTCAGAGCGCACCTGGGGGACGTCTCTGAGTCATTCTCCCAGTCTAGCTCAGTGCTCTGAGTGCTCCAGGGCAAGACAAAGTTACTTAGACACATGCGATGCCTATGGGAGCAAATATCTTTTAACAGCAGGTGTATAGTCTACTGTCCAGTTATTAAAGGGTTTTTTTTGTTTGTTGTTTTAAGAGATATATTTATTTATTTATTTATTTGAAAGGTAGTTACAGAGAGAGATACAAGGCTTCCATATGCTTGTCCACTTCCTAAATGGCCACCATGGTCAGGACTAGGCCAGGAGCCTGGAACCCCAGCCAGTCTCTCACGTGGCTAGCAAGGGCACACGCACTTGGGCCATCTTCCCCTGCTTTCTCAGGCACACTAACAGGGAGCTGGATTGAAAGTGGAGCAGCCAGGACTTAAACAGGCATGCCTGTAGGATGCCAGCATCACAGGCAATAGTTCAATGTGCTGTACCACAAAATCAACCCTACAGGGTTTCTTTGAAATAGAAGCCATGGCTGTGACTACCAGGCCAACCCTTCCTGGAGGCAGCTGTGTGCCAAGGGAGTGACTATGACCAGTACACCTGCATCGACTGCAGCCTTCCCGGATAGCTGCAGCATGCACAATGCACCAGGCCCTGGCACACACTCTGACCACACACGCCTGGTGTGTCAAGGCCTCAGAATGAACTTGCAGCACATGGGACACAGAAGCCCCCAAGACAAAACAAAGGCCTCCTGAGGCACAAGCCCACAGACCCACCATGCAGGCCCTCTGCATGACAGGAGGCTCACCTGCTTGCACAGGCAGAGAAAGAGGTGTGAGGGCACAGTGGCCACTCCCTTCCCTCTGGCAGTGCCAGAGGCTGGGCTGGATTCTGGCTCAGACCATGAGCTTCAAACGATGCTACTAAAACCCACAGGAGGACTGCCAGGGCAGGAGAGGGCAAGGACAGGGTAAGGGGAGTACCCAGGAAGGGATGGGATGAGGGCCAGAGGGCAGGGGTAGGACAAAGGTTGTATGGGATGAGAGCAGAGCAAGCAGGCATCCAATGAGGGTAAGCGCAACATTAGAGGAGGGTAGGGCCAGCAAGGACCTGAGCAGGGCAAGGAGACATGGTGACAGCTGCAGCTCTGGATTCACAGACACAAGAAGACCCTGAAGAGAAGCCTGCCTCCCTCCCGGCAGTTTTCAAATACTGGACTCTTGGTACCACCTCGGCTCCCTGGCTCCTCACTAGCAGCCAGCTCAGCATCCTGGGATGCATGTGTTCCAGCCTTGGTCGCACTGAATGGAGCACTGGCAGGCCTATCTGCTCTGTTGTGTGGTCCCTGGAATAAGTCCAGCCACCCCGTTGGTGGTATGATCTTATACTTTCCATCTCCCAGCCCCAGGGATCTAGGGACCCCAAGCTCCTATCCCCAAGAGGGCCATCTGTTCTCCCTTCCCATTCTCCTTCGTCCCACCATTTATTAGCAGGTCACCTTGACAATAACACATAATGACCCTGTGCATCAGTTTCCACAGTGGTAACACAGGCACCCCAACAGCCCCAAGGTTGGTTCCCATGGTTCCCATGGTTGCCATGGCCGTGCACCTCTCCCATCAGGGCCTTAACCCTGCAGGGTCCCAGGGCAGGGCCATCCCCAGATGGAGACATCTGCTAGCCACAAGGCATAATGACAGACCCAGAGAGAGGACCCTGGAACAGCACCAGCAGGAAGCCAGACCTGAGAACTGTCTGGGTCCTCACAGGAGCTGGAGTCTTCCCTGGGTTGTTGGGGCTGAAACATCATCTCATTTATGGGGCAAAGTTCATGTGAGCTTGAACAGTCCACAGAGAAGATGCTGGAGCACAAAGCATCAGGCCTGGTGCCTTCCCAGATGCCGAACAGCTAGAAGACCTGTTCCCAGCTCGGCCAGCCTCACCTCTATGGACAACTGGTGCTGTCTAGGTTCCCTTGATCATGACTAGCCACCCTCAGTACAGAGCACCTAATTCATACACACCTTGCATTCCTGCTCCATGGAAACTTTAGGCACTTTCAGACCAGAAAAACTTCAAGCAACTAGCATTGATTGCTGATAAAATTGGAGTAAGGGGGAGGGCTGAGGGGTTGGGACAGCAAGAACCTCAACATCATGGCTCAACACATCAATCCTCCACCCTGTGGAACTGCTATCCCAAATGGGTGCTGGATCATGTCCTGGCGGCTCCAGTTCCCATTCAATTCCCTGCTAGTGGCCTGGGAAGGCAGCAGAGGATGGACCAAAGCCTTGGGATCCTGCACCCGCGTGGGAGACCTGGACGAGCTCCTGGCTCCTGGCTGCAGACTAGCCTAGATTTGGTTGTTGTGGCCATTTGGGGAGAGTACCAGTGGGTGGAGGATCTTTCTCTATTTCTCCTTCTCTCTGTAAATCTCCTTTTCAAATAAAAATAATTAAATCTTAAAAAAAAAAAACTGGAGTAATGGGCCAACATTTGGCGCAGCCAGTTAAGTCCCGTATTGGAATATGAGCTTCCAGTCCCAGCTCTGCTCTCTGTTTTAACTTCCTGCTAATGCACACGATGTGAGGCAGCAAGGGACAGCTCAAGTCCTTGGTCTCCATCACCCACATGGAAGACCTGGTCCATCCAGGGCTCCTGGCTTTACCCAGTCCCAGCCCAGCTGTCGTGGGCACTTGGGGGAATGGACCAGAGGTTGGGAGATCTTTTTCTCTGTCTTTTGAGTAAAATATAAATTTGGGAATACAGTAAAAGCAGAATGGGTTTCAGTGACTTTTCAGCATGATAGTGCTGCAGGCCTCTGGCAGTCAAAGCACGCAGCTACAGGAGAGCACAAGACACAGCTGCCCATGGGAAGTCACTGGCTGGTTGCAGGGTTCCACGGCTGCACCTGCCAGGGGAGATTTCACATTCTGTCTTCAAGACTAGATTTAACGCAGCTAAAGCCAAGGCAGGATATAGCAGCATTTCAAACACTCAAGTCAAACCCGAGGGAAAGAACAGGATAAATTACACGCGTGTTTGGACTCAAGGTTGGATGAGGGATGGGGATTCGGAGGAGAGCAGAGGACGTTAACTCAGCTTGAGTTGCCAAAACCCACACAGTTAGAAACACATAAATGGTCTTAAGAACTTCAAGGTGCTGCCTCCTGGGGTTCAGACACGCTCAGGCAGTGCAGTAAAAGAAACAATTTCTTATTTTACACCCCAATTCCTCTGATGTTGGGGAGGGATACTGCCAAGGGGTACCCACACAGCTACCACACCTCACACCTGCAGATGTGAGCATATGGGCAGGTGTTATGTGCAGTTAGAAATGCTACTTAAGATACCCAGATCCCATTTCACAGTGCCATCCCTCAAGTTCCAGCCCCGCCTCCCATTCTGGTTTCCTGCTAATGGACACTTCAGGAGCCAGCAGGTGGTGGTGCAAGCAGCTTGTTCCCCGCCACCCACATGGAAACCTGGACTGAATTTGCAGTCCCTGACTTTAGCCTGGCCCAGTCCCTGTCACCAGTGGATGGGGACTCCGTCTCTCTGTCTCACTCAAATCTATAAGTAGCATTGTCAGCCCCAACATATCCAAAAGTACACCTCTACAGCTTCAACCAATGTCGGACTAAAAAATTTTTCAACAAACAACAAAACTCCACAAAGTTCTAAAAGACAAAGAACTGTGCTATTAGGCCTATTATGGGTACACCTGTACTGAGCATGAGACTTTTTCTCATAATTCTCTAAACAATACAGCAAAACCACTATTCCCATAGCTTTATATTGTAATATGCATTACAGGAAACCTGGAGGTAATTTAACTTATGCAGAGGATGTGCGTAGGTTACATATGCCAGTGCACACGAAGCCTGGCACAACCTGCAGGGGGTCCTGGGACCAAACCCCGTGAATACCAAGGAATGACTGAGTAGCTATTTACTTGTATGGCACCACTTCACTACTAAACACCTGTTCAACTAACCATCTTCACTACTAGACACTTAGAAAGCTGAACATCTGCACAGTTAACTATCTATTCCACCAAGTATCCATACTACTGATTGCTCACAAAACTAATCCCCTGCCAAACTAACCACCTTCACTGCTAACCACTTTCACTGTTAACCACCTATACAACTAACCATCTATACTAACCATCTTCACTATTAGCCATCTGTACTGCTAACCATCTCTACTAGCCATCTGCCCTACCATTTGCCATATCAACCATTTGCACCACTAACAACCTGTACAACTATCCATCTGCACAACGTGCCCACCAGTTGCCCAGAGAAAATGCAAAACTGTCCCAGCAACAGAGAACCTTTATGGGCAGAACAGCAGCAAAGGGGCTCACTCACTTCCACTAACAGCTGCGAATGAGGACTGTCAGCACCTGTCCCAAGCATGCTGCTGCTTGGTGGTGCCCATCACAACAGACCACGACAAGCCCTGGCTTTTAGGGCCCTGGGCGGGCATCCATGGAGGGCTTCCTGTGGAGATCCTGGCTGAAAAGAGGTGGCACTTCATCAGCTGTAGTGATGAAAAGCACATCTTAGAACAGCAGTGTCCAATACATCAACCACATACAAGGAATTCTCAACAGGTTTATGTGGCCGGCACAAGGGCATAGCAGGCCTGTGGCACCAGCATCCCACAGGGGCCTTGGTTCTAGTCCCAGCTGCTTCACTTCCAATTAGCACTTCCTGCTAATGCGCCTGTAAAAGAAGTGGAAAAGGGCCCAAGGTCTTGGGCCTCTGCACCCATGTGGGAGACCCCAAAGAAGTTTCTGGCTCCCAGATTCAGATTATGGCCATTTGGGGATGAACTAACTGATGAAATATATCTCTGTGTGTCTCCCCTGTTCTCTTTCTGGAATTCTTTCAAGTAAAATAAATACATCTCATTCTTTTTTAAGGTTAATGGAAAACACATAGCATTAAAAAAAAAACTGTGCATAGGTTTCAGCACTCTGCATCAAAATAAAATTTTAATTCTATTTTTCCACCAACTTTTTTTGGGTGAAGTATCCTCATGTAAGTAAATTTCAATGAGATTTAAATAAACTTAAAATCAGTTTTGACCCAGTGCAGTAGTCTAGTAGCTAAAATTCTCACTTTGCGCCAGGATCCCATATGGGCACCGGTTGATGACCCAGCTGCTCTATTTCCCTTCCCTTCCCGCCTGCTTATGGCCTGGGAAAGCAGTTGAGGACAGTCCAAAGCCTTGGAACCCTGCACCTGCTTGAGAAGTCTAGAAGAAGCTCCTGGTTCCTGGCTTTGGATTGGTTCAGCTCCAGCCATTGCAGCTACTTAGGGGAGTGAACCAGTGGATGGAAGATCTTTCTATATTTCCTTCTCTTTATAAATTCACCTTTCCAATAAAAATTAATAAATCTTTTTTAAAAATCAGTTGCACATTTCAAGTGGCTAGTTTTCGAATATTTCCATCATCTCAGAAAGTTCTATCGGGCAGTATACCTGCTGTACCTTTAGCCTGAATGAGCCAATTGCCTTTTTCTTGTCCAATCACCACGTGTTCACATGATATTGATATTTACTTACTAACAAGGTTCTTGCAATCCAAAATGGAAACCTGCCTAGGATGCATGACATTACATAGCTTCCGATGGCAGAAAGCCCGGACCTTCATAATGAAGAGTGATGTCTCCATTCCGAGCATGCTCGCTGGCATTTTGAAAATCGCAAATAATGTAGAACCTAACCTCCACTCCTGACTCTGCTAATTCTTAGGAGAAAATGACTTCACACACACACACACACACACACACACACACACACACACACGGGGTTGCCAATGCCTCCTGCCAGATCTTGCTGAAAATGGCAAATAGTGATGTTACATTCTGTTGACTTGGAAATCTGCTGACTGGCAGCCCTCAGGACCTGTTGGCATGAACCCCTTCCCCCAGAGTGCCTCTCACTTCAGACACACCCTCGAGACTCAAGTCGCCTTCCTGTGAACTCAAAACCCTTTAGTGGCTCCACACATTCTACCACTGTCGGCAGATCTTTTTTTTTCTGACATCAACAGTGCTGCCCCACTGCAGCAAGTGCCCAGCGACAACCCAGTCCTGGGGAGGAGGAACTGGGATGGGGTGGGTCTCACTGGAACTCACGGAGGCCAGGCTACTCAATCTCCTTTCCTGTTGTTGACGCCAAGGTTGTTGGCACCATAACTTCAAATCACAATTGCATCTACAAACAATTTGCACTTCTGCAGTACCATAATCCCAGAGGTTAATTAACAAGCCCTGGGAACACCACCACCTTTCAAAACCACAGAGACTGAGGCCACCTCGGGCAAGACAGGATCACCCGCCTTCCTATGTCATTTCCGAAGATTCCTGGCTGAGGGCTGATGACGTGTTGAGGGCGTAGGTTCTGGAGTATATGGCAAGTTCCAGATGTTACTGAAAGATGTGTTCACTGGAAGTCAAACACATCACGCACTGGCTCAGATCTAGTCTGAACAGAGCCAGCTCTGAAGAGGGGCTAAGGTGACGAGAGCCAGAAGCAGCTTCCAGGAGGGCCACTCAGGGGATGTCCAGCACACTGCCATACCTGTCACGGCCCCCAGGTAGAACACGGCGTTGACCAGCGCGCCTCCTTTCCGGAAGTGACTGCTCATGTGCTCCAGCCAGTTGGCATCCAAGCTGCTCACGGTCTGGCCGTTCCTGGAGACTCGCAGAGGGATGGTGACGGGGTAGTACTGCCGGCACGGCCGATGACTCTGCGGTTTGTTGAATAGAGCGATGATCTCCATCCCTGCAGAGGTTTGGAAAAAGCGGTAGAGAGAAAAGGGGTCAACCACGGAGAGAAAAAGACTGCCCAGGAGCCCGAAGAACAACAATCCACAGGCCACCTCTGTGAGAGACACTGCTGCCAGATGCCCTGACCTCATGGTGACTGAGACCCCCTGAGGGTGGGCTTCGGATGGGGGGTGGCCTTTGGTACTGGAACATCATGCAGGGGCTATCCACTGAGAGTCACTGAAACACAGGCATTGCTAGAAATGCACGCAAAGATGTGCCTTGCATGGAAAAGGAAACCCCTTTGGGCAACAATTGCTCTTGAACATGATTGTGCAGAGCACAGGAAAACAAAAGCCTGCTCCGATTCCAGGAATCTCATACAACCGTAAGCTCACTATTTATAAATGGCAGCAGCGCTTCCTGGGGCCGCCCTCATCACACTTAATCAAGAACATCAAAAACACATCATTGATATGTAAAAATAAATACTTCCCCATAAGCCAGAGTTCCTGCTCCAAGTGGCACCCAGGACTTAGCCAGGCAGGCGCCGAGGGATGAGGCTCAGCTCCATAACAATCAATCAAGGCCATGGGCCGGGCAGCAGTGGATTCACGTTGGGCGGCCCTACCTACGTGCCACTGGGCAGGAGTTGGCCGCAGCAGGTTGGTCGAACAAATGCCTGGAATTTCAACCTAAGCCCGTAGGTCTATTTTTGTGTTACTCAGTTAGTTAAGCAATCAGAGTGGACTCAGTTTGAAAGCTTTGCTTACACAGGCTTGTGAGGAATATGCTGTGGCTTCCAAAAATATCTTTTTTTGGAACCCTGAGAAAATCCCCACCCTTCTGTCAAATACGAAAAAAAAAAAAAAAAGTAAAGGACATCTACAAAGGTTAACATGAGTACGAAGCGCAAAGCACCGGCCGCCTGCTCCCTGCCGGAAACCTGGGGCCGCGTTCTAGAGGCCATTCCCCCAACTGTACTGTTTCACAATTTCTGTGGCATCCCAACACTAGCTCTGGAGTGACTCACTTTTCTTTATTTAAATAAGTGCCCCTTAAGAAAGAAACTGTGCTCCGTGAGCTGAAGGCAAGCCACTACCCTCAGCCATAAATAGGGGGCTGTAAGAGGCACAGCAGCACTGATTGGCTTTATGCAGGTAAGGCCCGCGTTTTTCTCTCACGGATCAGTACCCTACTTGGTGGCACAGTCTGGGCGAGCATCAGCAGACATCTCTGCGGGTCAGTGCCGGGCTTTGCGGCTGTCATCAGCCATGGTGGAGCAGGAGAGCTGCCTCTGAGCCTGCGCTGGAACCTGCTACCAAAGGACGGTGCCCATCTCCAGCAGCAGCCACCTCGATGTCCAGCACCAATCCTAGCCCAGGCTTTAGCTTTGCCAAATGACCACTCTCTCAGTCACCCTTAGCCAAGAACTACGTGCACGACAGAGATGAGAGCTGGGGTCTAGAGCTAGTGACCACCTGACACTTTCATGGCTGAACATACATTTTAGGGGTAGAATGGCAGAGAAGAAGGTTTCTAGCCAAGGGCATAAAGGCATGGGCTGGTGCTGGGTGGAAGGAGGACCGTGGGGTGTTTTCATGCTCAGTGCAAAGGGTTTAGAAAAGCAGCAGCTCCTAAGGGCAAGGGGCTCAACACTGTGTTAGCGAGTCCTCAGCTGCACTGGGATCTCTTCCAAAGCAGACAAATAGGTCGTGTCAACTTCTGTGTGTGAAGTTGCTTCTTTGGGAAATGATCCCAGGAAACACAGGGAGGGAGCAGGCATGGTGATTGGTGGGGGACACGGGGGAGGCTAACAAATGAGCGGTCTTTAATGAGCAGTTATCACAGGGGCAACTGGAGTTCATGCCACCCAGACACTGTGGGTTACACGCAGCCCAAGTGAGCCAGAACAAGACAGGCAGAGGCTGAGGAAGCTGCCAGCTTGGCCATGGCCATCTGCAGGTGGCTCCAAGGTGGGGCAGTGTACTTGTCGTGGAGGCTGCTGAGGGCCTGAGAACTAAAAGGCCAACGCACCGGGGCTCCACAAGGAAGAAGTGAGCGGGGAATTTGGCAGAGGCCAAATGCTCGGCTCATGGGGTGACACTTGGCCACACATAAGGATCCCCACTTACAGGGCAAGGCAGAAACACGACTTGCCCAAATACATCATGAAACCAAAAAGGGGGAAGTGCTAGAAGGAGAAGTGAGAACGCTGGGGACCGGGGCAGGGAGCAGGGACTGGTGTGTAGGCGGGAGGAAGACAGAGTCAGACAAGGTGAAGGGGCTAACAGGGACCTGGCTTTCCCGTCCTGATGCGCCCCAGAGGGCAGGACTGAAGCCAGAGACAAAAATAAATCCTTCAGGAAGGAAAAGGAAATGATGTTGGAACGAAGAGCGTCCCAAGTTATTAGCAGCCTTGAGCTACCGGAGAAATCGGACTTGAGGAGTCTGATCCTTTAGTAAATCCCATCTCCTCCGCCACAGTCTCGTTTCTGTTCACAGGAAACCAGCCAAGAGAAACTGTCCCTATGTGATGTCCTTCCATGTTCCACTATTGCAACTATCCAACACACACACATGCAGGCACGAAGGGCTCCAAACGGCAGCCCCACTTTGGTTTAAATTCCTCAGCTGCTGTGTGACACCGCCATGACCCAGCGGGAAGATTTTTTCCCAGACATGGGACACAAAGTCCCAAAGGAGTGGGAAAGGCATTGTTCACGAACACAACACTCACAGTGGCTGAAGGACCGCCCTGGCACAGCACCCAAGGCTCTGAGCCCAGTGTGCTTGAGACCTGCAACCCATGGGGGATGCTCCTAGCTTCAGCGCCTGGCTCTCTCTTCCAGCCAGTGCAGACTCTGCAAGGCAATGGTGATGGCTCAAGTGACTGCATTCCTACCACTCACCCAAGACACCTGATTTGAGTTCCTGGCTTCTGGCTTTGGTCCTGGCTCCTGGGGGCACTGAAAAAAGTGAACCAGTGTGTGGAAAAGCACACTCTCTTTTCTCTGAAACAATTTTGTTAAATTTTTTATTTACTTGAAAGGCAGAATTACAGAGAAAGAAAAAGACAGACACAGGGAGCAGTGGAACAGAGAGCTCTTCCATCTACTGGCTCACTCTCCAAATGGCTACTCCAGCTGGGGCTAGGACAGGCCTAAGCTAGAAGCTCAGAGCTCCTCACAGTTCCCCCACATGGGTGCAGGCACCCAAGCACCTGTGGGCACCTTCTACTGTTTCCCAGGCTCATCAGCAGGGATCTGGGTCAGAGAAGGAAAACCCAATCTCGAACTCACGCCCACACGGGATTGCCAGCATCACAGGGGAAGTTTAACACTCTATGCCACAATGCCAGCCCCTGAAATTGTCTTCTTTAAAAACCCTGTATTCTCATCTTTTCTTTGCCCTGACACAAGATGTTGCCTTTCTTGTTGACATCCTTCATGCCCAGCGCAGTCTCGGTAACACAGCAGGTGCTGCCAGCATTTGCTGGATCGACCTGAGCCAGACCAGTGGCTAGGGGCAGGCTGAGCAATTGTTTGCTCAGTGTCTGCCCACCCACACCTTGCTAAGGCTGCCCAGTGGGGAGAAAAGGAAAAGACAGCTGACTCTGAGGCCTTGCCTGGGGCACAGGAACCCAGAGGTGGCATAGGAGCTGGGCAGACTGTATGCAAGGAGGCCTGAATTTGAGAGTGTGCAGGGAGCTGGCTGGAGGTCCGGAGCCCGAGGAGCTGTCCAGCCTGGAGCGAAGCAAGAGTTCAGGGTCCTGTCTGAGTGTGGGCTCCTCAGGCTGGATGTGGGAGGAGGGTGAGTGGCTGAGCACCAAGTGAGAGCGATAATGGTGCTGGAAGGGAAGACCAAAGCTCTTCAGTGGGCAGAGAGGGCAGAGAGGGCAGCGGGTGCTACGGCTTCTCCAGCCAGTCTCCTCCTAGACAGGTAGATGGGCCTGCTGGGCCCATGCGAGGGCAGCATACCAGGCAGCAGGGCAAGGCCAGCATGCAGGTGCCAGCTGGCTGTGCAGAAATTAGGAATGCTGTAAGGCTCACAGCTTTGGGCCCAAGTCCTAGAACAAACAAGGGCCTCTCGTCTCCATCACCACCTGTGTCTCTCCTGCCCTGCGCAGGATGGAACAGCAGAGGCCAACACCCAGATGCATGAGGGGATTTATGAGAAATTATGAGGCTACACAGAGCCATGCAGAGAGGTCTTCAAACCCCAAGCCTTGGGCTCCTTCCTAAATCCTAAAGAGGCTAATGTATTGGGCAGGGGAGTGAGAACTCAATGGCTGCTTGTCTGAGGGTGTGACAGGCCCCAAAGCTGAGAGCAGGTGGCAGGTCTGGGAGGCAGGGCAATGGAGGAGGACCTCCATCAAAAGAGCACTCCTTATATCTTTTAGCATGAGCTGCCTGCCAAGGTCAACCCCCATCGCCAGCCAGGAACTGTTGCAGCAGGACGGCTAGGGGCTGTCTGGTATTTACAAGAGCTTGCTCCACCTACATGCAAGAAGGAAAGGACAGTGCTTGGAAGAGGTTTTTATGATTAGCCTAGCGACAGAATATTCTAGAAAATCTGTCTGGCTGCCTTGTTTCTCAGATAGGAAAACTGCAGCAGCACAGACACTGGGGCTGCCCCTGCAGAGCTCAGGAGTGACCTCCAACCCACAGGAAACCCCCACCCTCCCTAACCAGAGCAGGAAATCAGTCACTGAGCAGGCAGAGGGACTCGCCACGCCACCCTGGGCAAGGAAGACACCACCCTGGGGGCCCCCGCGCCGTCTGCTCTAGTTCTGGAGGAGAATCCCCGGGAAATCCCAGTGTGGGCAGCCGCTGGGGAGATTCCGCCACACAGCCCCTTCCTCCCCCTGCACGACCATGAAATAAATGAAGTGAAGAGAAGAGGAGAAGGAGAGAGACTCCCCCTGGGTCTTTTGTAATTGTCTGGCTCTGATTGCCTATTTAAACCCACCTGGTACAAACAGCAATAAAACAACACTTCACCCTCCTGGGGGTGGGATGGGGGAGCCGTATGAGCAAGGCAAGCCCCTGGCTGCATCGCAGTGGGTCGGCCAGGCAGGCCTCATGTGCCTGTTTTCGGGGTGATATGAGTGGACTTCCCAGGGAAGGAAACGCAAAGACTCTCCAGGAAAAAGATTAGGAGAGAAGCTGGGGTCTGGCGAGGGTCATGACCAACGAGGGCAGGGTGGGAGTGTGGATGTCCGGCCATCCAGTCGGCCAAAGGCTGCGGCTGGAACAAGAAGTGTAACCACGCAAGGCTAGCGCAGTACCTCTCTTATCTCCGAAGCAGCTACCATGGCAAACTGTTGGGAGGGGACACTGGAGCAACAGCCAGAAGGATTCAGACCAGGGCTCTCTGGGGCTGGGGAGGGGTCCGCATCACCTCACATCATGACCCGCACCTGTCCCCAACCAAACTGCATGGTCACAGGCAAGCCCTGTGCATCTGTCAGCTGAAGGGCGGTGCACAGGCCTTGACTTCGCCACAAGGAGGGAGAGCATCGCTGAGGGCTAAGGGGCCAACTCCCTGTAGATGCAGGGCACCTGCAGCCCAGCCTGGGTTAGAGAAACCTAGAATACCCCTGCCTGACCCATGCCATACCCCAATCCCTTGACTCTTGGCTGACACCTCCTGAAACACATCCAGCCACCCTCGTTCTCCACGTGGCCTGCTGGATAGCAAGAATGGTCTCCCAAGGTGATACACACGGCCTAAGGCACCGATGTCGTGGTCACCATTCAGCCACAGGGCCGGGCAGGAGGTGGGGGCCCGCAGGACAGGGACAGGCCATCAGACACAGCTCCCTCATCAGCCACTCGCATCGGGTCAGCCATAGAAGGCAGGAAGTCTAGAAGGACTTGGGGAGTACGGCACCCAGTCTTTCTCCGCATGAGGATGAAGAGTCCTACGTTAAGACCTGGACATACCTCAGACCGAGAGAAGACTCACGTGAAGGAAGAACTCCACTCGAGCACATCCTTAGCCCGGACCCGGGCACTGCCTGATGAAACCCTAGTTCGAATCCTTCCACAAGAGCCGCAGCTCCAGTGTCTCCCTCTCTAAAAACCAGCTTCTGAATGAGTCCCCAGAATCACCACCGATCTTCTGAAAATACACCGTGGTGACCACAGAAATTTCTGCTGCTTTCTATCCTCAAAGTGTAAATTGTTCCCTGTTAGCAAGAGGCTAATCAGTGCATAGCTGTGCCTACATACTTACTCCCTGAGAACGGCTCTGCAGGCGGCTCTGCTGGGTCACTATCTAGTCCATACAGGGCCTGGCTCGTGCCTCGCCGGGGACTGTCCTCACTGTCTTCCTCCGCTGAGGCCAGCTGTGCGGCTGAGTCTTGGCCAGGCTCCAGGCTTTGGTCCATCTCTGTGGGAGATCCACCCAGGTCCACAGCCCCTGGGTTCTCATGCTCCAGTGATGACGTGCAGACATCATGCGTGCTCTCTGTGTCTCCGGCTTGTGCAGTGCTGTTGGCCTTGGACGTGGCAGGGCTGTTGCCCACTGAGCCTGTAGGGGCACGGTACTGGGGTATAACACCAACAAATTTCAGGCCCTGACTTGCAGCCTCCTGGACCTAAAAGGGAATAAAAGGAAGGATGAGATGGTCTCTTCAAGGGTCAGACGCAGCAGGCGCAGCAGGCACAGAGCCTTGCTGGAGTCCCGGGTTGAGCCAGTGTGAACATGTATAAGAGCAAGCTGGTTGAGCCTCCATGCACCTGCTCACGACAGCACCTGCACGCCCTACGGTCCTGATGAAGACACAGAAACTTGTCTTGCTTTGTCCTACTCGGGGAAAGTAAAGCTTTTGATTTCTAAGGACTGGATCCACCTCTCTTTGAAACAGGACATCAGCCCCTAACGTGTGTGATTTTTTGTTTGTTTTTAATGAGCGTAGGAAAAGGTTCTATTTGAAACAGAGTTTGAAAGAGGAAGTTCATTTTTGGCAGTGCTTATTTTTTTTTTTTAAATTTTTCTTCTGATGAATCACCCACTTCTTACCAATGCAGCACAGCTACATAATCATATACCAACTGGCAGGTGTGTTTTATCACCCAAAGGGCTTTCTTTGTAGATGACAGCTTGGGTACAGAGGGGCAGTGGTGGGGAAAAAAAATCAACCACCATGTACACTGTAGGTCCATGAACACGTATGTGTCTGTTCACACACTTACGGTTGGGTTAACTCACTCTTCAAAAATTAAAAGCAAAACTACTTAAAGTCATCCTTCCCATTCCCAAAATTCATTTTTTTAATCCAGCAACCTGATACCAATGGTTCTAGAGATTATTTTGGAATGTATCTAAAAGACAGAATATACAGAGTTTAGAAGAGTGGGAGGGACTGTTTGGAATAGTTACTAGCCCACTGGATACCCACATCTCATCCCAGAGTTCCCATGTTCGATTCCAGCTCCGCTCCTGCATTTAGCTTCCTGCCACTGTACACCCTGCCAGGCAGCTGGCGAGGGCTGAAGAAGTTGAGTTCCTGACACTCCCATGGCAGACACAGACTGAGTCCCTTGCTCCTTCTGCCTGGTGCAGCCTCGGCTACTGCAGGCATCTAGGGAGGCAGTCAGTAGACGGGGCATCCCTGTTCATCTGTCTCCTGGCTTCTCTCTGCATCTCTCTTTCAAATAAATCAATAAAACTTCAACTGTAACACAAAGTTGGGCGATAATTACACCAAAAAGGACTTAGGGTAAGAGAAGTAACTATACAAAGTATAGTTCTGAAACAAGCAAGACCAGATTCTACAGTCATCAGATGAATGCGGCAAGGCTTGTGCTTTGCTAGCACCTGCTGCTGTACCTCACCTGTTGAAATAGGACTGACTGCCAGCCAATGACTGTCAACAGACTTTAAAGATAACTATACCAACAAGAAGTAATCAGCATTTACATTACAATCTTATATTTTTTAAAAAATCAAGATTCTAAACTTTATAGACCAGTGGTATGACTCCAGGTTAACATACATACAAACTATGCATGGAAACAATTACCAAAATGAAACACCACTGTATTCAGGGAGTGAGAATATGAGAATACAAGTAGTTTTTATCTGCTTGTTTGTAATTTTTTTAAAAAATCTATCTAATGAATATTCATATCACACTTAGAAATGAAACAAAAAAGTAAATACTTTAGGAATTGCTTTGGGGCTGCTGCTGGCTCTGCCATCACCTGCATTGCTAGTATTCAATATGGGTGCTAATTCATGCCCCTGCTGCTCCACTTCTTTTTTTCTTTATTTAAAAATGTTTAAAAAATATTGATTAATTTTTATTGCAAAGTCAGATATACAGAGAGGAGAGACAGAGAAGACAATCTTCTGTCTGATGGTTCACTCCCCAAACAGCCACAACCACTGGAGCTGAGCTGATCCGAAGCCAGGAGCCAGGAGCTTCTTCTGGGTTTGCCACTCAGATGCAGAGTTCCAAGGCTTTGGGCCGTCCTCGACTGCTTTCCCAGGCCACAAACAGGGAGCTGGATGGGAAGTGGGGCTGCTGGGACACGAATCAGAGTTCATATGGGATCCTGGAGCATTTCAAGACAAGGATTTTAGCCACTAGGCCACTGCGCCAGGCCCGGCTTCTCCACTTCTGCTGATCCAACCCTCTGCCAGTGTGCCTGGGCAAGAAGCAGAAGATGGCCCAAGTACGTGTGTCCCTGTCACTTATACTAGAGATTGGGAAGAAGCTTCAGCCTGGCCAGCACTAGGCATCGTGGCCATCTGGGAAGTGAACTAGCAGATGCAAGGTCTTTCTCTTCCTTTCTCTCTTCCTCTCTCTCTCTCTCTGTTACTCTTTCAAACAAGTAAATCAATGTTTAAAAGAATTGCTTACGGAGGCAATAAATGATGAATTTAAAGGTATTGAAAAAGTGGCATGACCAAAGTGATTATTTTGGTTTGAACAGGAGTTGAGAGCATTTTCTGCTGGAAGGATAGAGTAGTCAGAAATAGAATGGTGTAACACAACAGGAGGTGAGGAGTGTGGCAGAACTGGAGTATATCTGTCGTTTGGCAACACGTTAAAATCTAATTGCTTTTTCGAAATACTTTGCTAAATAAAACTTATTTGGTGACCAAGTCTGCCAGAGGTGTTGAAGGGTGAACAGGAGTTCCGCAGCTATATGAAGGTAAAGGAGAAAGCAAGGTTCCATGGGCGAATCTTGAGGTGTTCAGGAAACTTCTAGAAGTGCTTCTGAAATGAGGCTGGGAACTACAGCTCCCATTTGTCTTTGGAAATGTCTCCGGCAAACCCTGACTTCACTGTACACACCAGCGTCTCTACAACTTTCCCACCACAGGAAATCAAGGTCAAAAGAGACTGGGGGTCTGCAGGAAGAGATCTCCACCTGCTCCTGTTCTGTCTTAAACATCAATGCAGATCTTGTGTCCTGGACCACAGCACCGCCTGGCTGCAAAAGCACTGGAAAAGATGCTGAAACGAAATGCTCCCCCATCTCAGGCCTTTCAGGCAAACCCACATTCCAAGAGGAAGTATGCTATTGTAGAAGCCTTTATCTGCAGCTCTGCTGACTTGCTGTGGGTAATTCCTGTGAGCAGAATTAACAGGTCCAAGGATATTAACTTTTTAAAGGCTTGGCACAGCCTGCCAAATTGTTTACCAGAAGGGCGACTTGATTTTTTAACCAGAAGACCGCATTTAGATTTTATAAAAATCAATATTTGGCTAGACCCTGCAGGAATCACTCTCCCGGGCCCAGCATTGTAGCGACAACAGAGAATATTCTCATCCTGGGGGTGACACTGAGGCAGGCATTTCCAACAAGAGCAGTTTTACCGCCTGTACTGCCTCTGTTGACTGTCTCAGTTCTTCCATGACTGAGCCTGGGAGTGGAGGACAGGCAAACTAGGAATCAGTAAGCCTGGGAGGATGCTGTGAAAAGTCCCAGCCCAGCTTTCTGTGTCCCCTAAGCCCCCACAAACCAACCCACCAGAACCCAACCAAATGATGTCAGAGGTTTCATCTTTGCTATTAAAGATACAACAGCAAAGTGAACAAGAAAAGGGCTCCCTGGAAAGAACAGCCCATTGGTCCCTCAAAGGGCAGCCAAATGGTCAGCAGAGCAGGCCAGAGACAGGCAGAAAGACCTGGAAGCACTGTTTACAGCAGCACGGTAGGGCATTTTCTCCAAGGTTCACCCTTCCTCCTCTTTAACTGTTGGCAGCATTTTCTCTCTTACCTAGTGTCAGAAAACATGGCCACAGCGAACTCCTGAGATTTTCTGCTAATAGCTTATCCATCACAGATAGATTATGTAAAACTTCCTGGTTACCTACAACCAAAGATTCCAGAAAGGGCTCTAATTGACCCAGATTAATCAGATATCTACTTGTAGGACAATCAGCTTCAGCCAGGGCAGAGGGTGCCATCAAAGGAAATAACAACACAGCTGGGTTATGAGAACAAAGGCACCCAGAGAAGCAACAGCTGTAATGTCTTAAATATGGAATGTGCTCGTGACCCACATAGATTAAAATGAAGAGAATTTGAGGCCAATGTTACATAAGGGAACTGATACTTAGGCCAAACACCACCAAACAAAGCAATGTCGATTCTCTGTGGCCAACATTCTTTCTGCACGTCTCCTGTCTGCAGTCATGGTGTTCTTCCACTTCGCAGAGGGCAGGTTAATCTTGAGGTGTCTTAAGAACATCTTCTAGGGCCTGGTGTGGTGGCTCAACAGGCTAATCCTCCAGCTGCTAAGTGCAGGCATCCCATATGGACACTGGTTCCTGTCCCAGATCCTCCACTTCTGATTCAGCTTTTTGCTTATGACCTGTGATAGCAGTGGAGGATGGTTCAAGTCCTTGGACCATCCAGAAAGTCCCTATTCTCCCTGGATGTCTACCTGTTAGCAGAATTCAGCACATGTGTGGCTGCTGTACTCAGACAGGGGCCCTGAACAAGGCAAATAACTCAGCCCAAGAGACCTACCATCCTCTAAGTGGGAGCAAGGAAAGAAGACCTCCCCACCACCGAGAAAAACCTGCCCGCATGACTATAGGCTGCTGTTACAATTCAGTGCACACCCACAAAGGAAGTAGATGAAATCAAGCCTCAAAACACACTAGTCAAGAGACTTGGCTGGCAGTCCAGCAGGAGTTCAGCAATGTGTGCGGGACTTATCCACAGACCAACTATGATATGTGTAATACAGCCTCTGCCACAGGTGGAATCTGTGCAGACATGCACAGTTTTGGAGCAAAGAATTTCTGAAGGAGCAAGGCTAGTGGAAGTGAGAGGTAAAAATGTGCTGGGAGTCATGGGAGCACATGTTCAGGGGTCCTGGGCTGGAGGCCCACAATCAACAGCAAGCACTCACAGAGCACAGCAGCTCAGGTCCGACAGGGCTGCAAAGGCACTGCACCAGTCAACTGGCTGAATCCTGATCACAGAGGTACTAACGGGTGAGCTTTCTTTCATCCCCATGTTCCACAGTAGAAAACTGAAGCACACAGACAGGCTGGGCAATGTGCCCATGGTCAGAGACAGAGCTAGCAAGACTCAAACACCAACAGTCTGGGTAGAGCCCACACTTCTTTTTTTGAATAAGTATTTGTCAATTCTATTTTCTTTTTTTTTTTTTTTTGAAAGTGGGTAATATCATTGTTTCCACACTAATATAATCATTTTGCCCTGTATGTAGGGTTAGGGGAGTAACAAAGGGGAAAGCCCCACCCTACCTCCCACCCATCCCCCATCCCCAACATGAGGCGCGCTCCAAGGGTCCTGCTCATACAGTTTTGATAGTTCATCAGTTCTGGATTGCTGCCAATCTCTCCGTCCCAACCGTAATGAAACCTATTCAGAGTCCACTGGCTGACAGTCTCTTGATGGTTGGGGTTCCAAGATCAGCAGTTCAGTTGGAGAAATATCCAAAGAAACTTCATCTGAGTTGATCCCAGATCTGATTCTTGAGTGAGTTTGCTAGTACAGACTCCAACACTGTTCGTCACACCAATCAGCTTATGCATATGCTGGTCGTTGCGATTACTGGGTCCGTTCGGCTTCCAGCCCTGTCTTCCTTGTGAACCAATGGGTGTTGTAGTCCAGCTCGATTCTACCCACTTCATACTCGGTCTTCATGCAAACCAGTTGGAGCTGCAGCCTAGTTGAGGCGACTCCCCAAAACCCCTACCAGTTCTGCCCCCTAACCTGGTTCCCATGCTTGCCAGTATGCACTGCAGGCTTGTCCAGTCTGTCCCACATCCCAAGTAGCTCTCGCACACGTCAATGGACATTGAAGCCTGGTTCAACCCAACCAACCTATTATCCAGCCCATACACCCACTGGCAGGTGCCTTTCTGTCAAGCCACCCCTGCTCCTAGCCTGGGTTTCCTGCTGTCCAGTGAGGGTGGTAACCCTGAGGGAGGTGCCCACTATTTCCCTACTAGGCCACACCCACTCCTAGAGTATGCAGTCTCCAGGTAGTTTTGGCATTTGACTTGTCAGAATTGTAGAGCCCACACTTCTAACATTGCCCAGGGTTGTATCCATGGTCAGATACACTGAGCGTTAAGCCCTATCATGCAAACCCAGGGCTAGATCTCAGACAGGCCTGACGTTCACTGACACTGGACTTTACTCAGTAGGCAATGCGATGCAGTAACACAATCAGGTCTCCGCTATAGGAAACAGATCTGCCTGAGGACGCAGGAAGGAAAGCAGTGGGGGAGATAACACAACGAGTGGACAAGAGTCTAGGAGAATGGCCCAGGCCCAGAATGTACACGGGGACAGCAGGAGAGGTCATGAGGGTCCTTGGGCAAATGATGATGGCACAGCAGGCTCTGGCCCATGTGCAATCTCCAGGTGAGCTGGCTACGACTCTGTCTGATCAGCACTTGAAGTTCCTGCAGGAAGTCCCAACGTCCAGCGTTCACACGTTAACCACAGAGGTGAGAATTGGATTCTGGATTCTGCAAGCCAGTATCCTACAGGGCCATCCTGATCCTTGCACCACTGTCTTAATTGGCTGCGTTAGTCTGTGGTGAGGTGCTGACTTAAATCACCACAGTGAAGCCAAGAGCTGCAAGCTGAGGGAGCCGTGACATCCTGAGACACTCTGCATCCAAGACACTGGGTTTCCTGAGGAGTAGATGGGAGACCACAGGCACAGCCAGCAGCCTGCTGAGCAGATGGTACTACACCACTGGGCTCAGACATGTGCAGTCATTGGTGATCTGCTGTCCAAAGGGGAAACCATCTGTGATGACACTGGAGTGACAGCCAGGAGCTGGACACACAGTCCCCTCAGTAAACATGACCACGGCGAAGGCCCCCATGCACGGGTGACTGCCCCTGTCATCCTTCCCTGTCTAGCCCACAGTGACTTTTGCCATCACACCTGTCATATTCCTCCAGTCCACTCAGGGCCATACAAGCAAGGCTGCAAGTCAGCTCTCCATGCTGTGGCCACCCAGCCGGCCTGTTGTCCCCCACATTCATGTTGGCCATTGGTCTTGAAGATTCCTTCAGAACATTTCATGGCTCTCCTGGGCCCCCCACCTGCCACATTCCTTCACCATACTCTAGCTATGACCTAAAGATGAACTGGGGGTGGTTTTTGAGAAGTCTTATCCACGCGTCCTTGTGGTCACCAAGCAAAGTAGCACCTGATTTGCACACCGCCCCAAGAGATGGGGGCCCAGCTCTGCTACTCAAAAAACCCACACCGGCTTCTATGTCTGACCATTGCCAGGAAGGCTATGTGCACTGTGAACAAACCAGAGGCCCATAAAGAGCCCCTCCCACACTGACTGGCTGCCATGTGCATCTCTGATTCACCATCTTTCAGCCCTCAAGGAGTCCAGGACAGCTGACGGCCTCCTCCTTCTACAAATACGCTCCTACCCAAGGGCACCATCCACTGTCAGCCACTGGCTTGCTGGGCATTGGGCGAGCAGAGCCGGATCTGGGGATTCCGCAATTCCTCCAACCAGTTCTGAGGTGTTCTCTAACAGCCAAGACTAAATGCAGGTCATGGGGCTCGGGTCCTCCAATTTTCTAGAGGACCCAACTCCACTGACACCTGCTTTTATTATTTAAATCTTTCTCTTCTGGCAATAGCTACCCCGCACACAATCAAACTAAAGTTTTCTTAACCCTATAAATGGAAGAAAGCAATCAACATCAATAACAGAGAGGAAGCCCCTTCCACCTGCATCCCACCTCACTGACTACTGTGGGGACTGGTGCCCCAGCTGGGTTCAGAGACCTCTGGCTACACTTAGTCCAAGCTCTTGTCTTCCTGCACTTAGGAAATCAAACAGGAGGAAAGTAGGACTGACAGAGACAGAACACACCCAGATGTGACTGGGGGAACCCTCAAGAGTGGCTGAAGTCACTCTTTTACGGATCAGAGTAACACTGGGAGCAGGGCCTGACTGAATGCTTGGAGGCAGCCGAGCTTGGGCTGGGGATCTCCAGGCGAGTGCCACTGTGGTTGATACCTGATGGAATGTGAATGGTGCCACTCAGTGAGCGGCATGCCTGGGAGTGAGCATCTTGAGATTGCACCAGGACGAAGCAAGTGATGGAGTCTGGGCAGTGAGTACAGCCGAGGCAGCCCTCAGCTGCTCGCCACGCAAAAGCCACCTGCCTCACCCACGTCAATATCCTGTCTAGGCTCTGCACATCCCACCTCTTCCCCCTGACTTGTGCAGTGCTTCCCTCGGATGGCCACTCCAGCAACCTCAGACCCTTACAGTCCTCACCACCATCCCCTTTGTGGTGCCCACGGTAGGAACCATCATGGCTCTTGGCATCTATTCTGCCCCTCGGTGGGCTGCCTCCTCCATGAGGGCCCATGGCACCTAGACAGGTCTCTCACAGAGGTAACGCAAGGTGAGGCAGACAGTTAGAAGGAGTGTCGGACCCCTGCGGGAACTTCCTGCTAATGCAAGACCCATGACCTCTTGGCTTGGCCCCCCACCCCCTTGTTCTGAAGATAAATAGTGTTCCTGGTTGGACCAGGCTTGAGCTAGTCTGGAAGGGAAAGCCTGACCTGGAATGACCTACAGCTCACTATACACTCACTATAGTGAGTATTATAATGTACTATGCTACATAATACTATATATTATATATTACTATATAGTATTATAATGCAGCATGCTACGTGCCACAGCCACAAGCCTGCCATGACTGGACACATCAGACAAGGAAGAGTGAAATGGGGTGGCCACTGGAGTCCAGAACATGACCATTCCTCCTTTCTCTGGATGGAGTTCCCCCTTCGCCAAGAAACCCATATATTGTTAAACAATGTTTCTGAGATGGAGCCATGGCTCTCCTAGTAGCCCAGCTATGGAGCATACATCTGTGCTTTCTACAGCTCACTCCTGGATTCCTTATCGAGGTGCACGTATGTGTGTGCGCACACACACACACACACACACATACACACACACACCACCTGGGTACTGGGCACAACTCGCTCACTCACTGCCTAGTGCCCAGTTGAGGCACCTATGTTCACCGTTTCACAGCATCCCATTTGGAATGAAAACCCAAGTCCAACCCTGGTACGAGTTCCACTTCCAATCCAGCTCCCTGCTTCAAGCACCCGAGAAAGCAGCAGACAGCAGCCCATGCCCTGAGACCCCTACTACTCATGTGAAAGACCTGGCTAAAGTTCCAGGCTCTTAGTCTGATCCCTGCTATTACAATCATTTGGGGAGTGAACCAGTGGATGGAAGACCTCTTTCTTTCTCTCCATATTTCCCTGTCACTCTGCCTTCCACCAAATAAATAAATCTGCTTTGAAGAACTGCCCAGTCACTGGCCGCTGCCCGAGGGCTGCTTTCCCAAAGGCACTAAAACCTCAGACAAGCCAACACACTCCCCTCCGATAAGCAAAGCCAGCTGCACTTCTAAAGCTGCCCACATTGACAACCATGATTTTACAAACTGGTGATCCCAGTGACCCTGGAATGACAAACTTGGGGCCATGCACCTACCTCAGGGGCTTGTTGCTATTAAGACTCCTGAAACATCCTGGAAAACCAGTTTTCGTGTCTTCATGGAACTCAAATCAGCGCCACCGTTACATGACGGAAGGCGAAGGAACGTAACTGGGAGCAGATGTCTCCCTTCACACCACGCTGCTTTTAACATCCAGGATTCGGGACTTTTTTCCCCCACCCTCCCCTGATTTACACAGACTCCCAAAACATTCACAAGAGACACTTTAACAGAATAGGAAGATGGTGCAGCCACGTACTAAGATCATGACTTTAACCCTTGGTTTAAGATCTTGTTCTATGCCTCAACCCACAGACCAACAAAAATACAACACAAGCCTAACAGTGTTTGAAGCTCTGATGGTAAACAAAGTAGTCAGACTAAGTACCGGGGCTGGTTTTCATTACAATGAGCTACAGAAATGAATGTTTTATTATTCTTGTGTAAATACCCTGGAGAAGCCAAGCCATTTTTCTGGAAGATGAAAATGTTTTGAGAGAGTTCAGATCTTATGAAGATAATGTAACCCATTTGAGTAACAAATAAGGGTTGTTTTTGTTGTTGTTGTTTTTTATGGTGGTGGGGGAGGTGTAGCTACAACTGTTGAGAATTATAAAGCTAATGATTATTTCCAATGTCCAATAACCCCTTATATAGAATCTTCAACTCCTTCCATTTCTCGGTTCCTTTGTTATTTTCTTTATATTCTGAGTTGTGTTCTTTGAGCAGGATGCACTGAAAACGTACACAGCGTGAGTGAATTTATAGAAGTGGAAGGTTCTCAGGATGGCTCCTACCACTCTCTCACAGCAAAAATCTGCTAGAACCTCAGCATTCTGCCACCAAAAGTAGAGTCAAACTCCATCCCCCTCCTTAAACCAGTAAGGGTCACTGGTCATTGTGATGGCCTCAACTGCTGAGAGTCTTTCAAGGAACAATCCCATTGTTCCAATGGGATGGTTGTCCGTCGAACCCAGCTGTTGTATTTTCAGGAGGTCCAAGAACTCTATGGAAAAACCTATAAGCCTGAACCAACAGGAAAGTCATCCGAAAGTGCATACTCCTGGGCTCCATCAAGTCACATAGCTGACTCCACGGTGGGCTGAGATCAGCCACCAGCACAAAGTCCTGACCAAGAGGCAGATCTGTGTGCAAAAATAAATGCCTGGTACTGTTCTAAGCCTATGGGATAACTTATCACACAGCAGCAATCTCTTAAACGATAGCAATCCTCGCTAATTCCTATCTGTGTGGAGCCCTGCCCAGATTCCATAAAGATCCACAGCCTTTATAAAAGATGTGGCAAGCAGCGGGAATGTCAGCAAAGACAACACAACTGCTCCCCTAAAGCGGTCCTTTAGGGACCTGCTTTAATAGAGACGCAACAACCATTTGTCATTAGCCTTTCGGTTTGTGTTGATGGTGTATACACTGCCAGGACCACAGGTATCCATCCTGCAGGTAAAATAAACGCACCACGGCAACATGACTTCCATTATTCATTGACTGAACAGACCTGCAGGCAAACTCAGGCTTGGCTCTTGTTTATCACAAGTAACTAATGTGCAGAGCATGAATTAATGATGATGCTTTATCATTCAAGAGCCACGCAAATGATGCCCGCATGCCTGCGCAGCCTCGGGGTCAGAAAGGGTCACAGATACGCCTGTGCTTGTAGCTAAGGAAAAACTCACCTGCGCTCCAAAGGCAGCGCAGAGACACGCCCACAGCCCTCCCGCGGGCGCCTGCAGAGTCAGAGCGGCAAGCAGATTGCATTCAAAATGGAAAGTTGCTGGAAAGAATGCCTCTCCCCCATCAAAATCAAGCCTCATTTGCACCAGGCACCATGCAAACATATTAAAGGTCCCCTGTCTCTTCAGGAGGATTTATTCTCACTTCTACCCCTTGTAACTTCTGTATCGCAATGCTAAGCTTGCTTTCACAACACTTCTTGATGACCTTCTGCACACAGTGACATCACTGTGACCCCCACTCTACTCTCAATGCACTCCGGCCCCTTCTGAAACACAAGCTGGAGTCTCGTGTCCACCATGGCCGCTGGTGGTGGCAGGCTTGAGGTCACTGAGTGCAGTCCTCGTGACTGAACAGAAGTGGCCTTGCAGCAGGGGGCAGACAAGAGGACAAGCTTCCATGTCCTTACCAGTCTCTTACCATGTGATTTCCTATGCTGCCTGGGACTCTGCCAACATGAGAGCCACCAAAGATGTGGCCCCTCTATCAGGGACTGGAACTGTGAGCCAATACATACATCTTTCCCTTATACCTTAGCCTTTTGGTGGTGCGGTGTTATGAGCAACACAAACAACAGACAAATACACCCACCAATAACATCCCTGTCAGCCCCACCACTCACACCCCATGCCCCCCACTCACACCCCGTCAGTAACATCCCTCCACTCATAACATCCCCCCCACTGCAACTAATAATAGCTCTTCCCCCCAACACTAACACCCTGTCACTCCCACCAATGACATCCTAAGTACATGCCTCCCTTCTAAAACCCATAAATGCTGCCAGCAGGCTAACAGAACTGAAAATGTCGATTGGGAAGTAATTAATTAGATGGGAAATTTCAGTTTCACTCTATATTTTCTCTTGGTGCTTGCACTACATTTACAACCGTCAGTTACAAACATCTTGAGTTCCGCTTACGGATTACAGCACCACCCCCCTGGATGGTAATCTAGCCTATTTTTCATTCTTTTAAACACTTAAGAAGTCAGAAGTGAGCCAACAAATGAATCATTTAAAGTTTAGATTTTTCTCACAACAGATTTTTTCCATTGGAGTGTCAGAAGGCAATGTTTATTTTTAAGTTAAAAACACACACACACACACACACACACACACTTTGTAAAAATAATAGTGCTGATACTGAGCTCCAATTACACTCATGGGACAGTTACGAATCAATCAAGACACATTGCTGTTTTGGTGGCTGAGATTCCAGGGGGCGCTCAGATTTGCCCGGACAAGTCCACAGAAAGAGGACATCCAGCTAAAATTCGACCGGCCGTGTGCCAACAAGCCCTGATCCAACACGCTTCTTGGACAATGACCAGGGACGATCACTGAACCAAGGATTGAGCTGGGCCTCCAACCACAGCAGAGCCACAGGCAGACAGGGGAAAAAATGAAGTGCTCCCCAGTCCTGAAGTGCCTATCTAAGTTACCAGGAAGTGGGTTGCCTTTACTGGAACCAAAGATTCTACAAGGAGGCTTGCTAAGTTCCAGACCCCTCCCTCCCCGCTGGAGGAGGTGGGACAGTTTTGGTAACTGTGGGTGCTGGGTCCAAGCGAGCTTTCTGTGCCCCCACCTTCCCCAGCAACCCACCACCCACGCACTCGCTGGCCTCAAGTCTCCGGGTGCTTTGACTGCAATGCTCCCAAAAGCACAACAGTGGGGAACCTCCTGGGCCTTGCACTCCAGTCACCCTGGCTCTCCAAGCCCTCAGAGAAGATTCCACACAATTGCAAGCAATAAAAGTGAAAGGTTCCAGCGATGGAGGGGAGAGACAGCAGATGGCCTGCCAGGATAAACGCTGTGTCTCCGGAGACACCCCACCCTGCACACGTCTCGAGGGGAGGCCGAATTCCCACACTCGGGCTTTGCGCTGCAGCGGGCGCAGACGGAGCCCGGCTGACAGGAGCGTGGCTGGGGCGGGGGGTGTCAGCACCTCCCGCCACGCACACGGGGAGCTTCAACCTGGGCTGTAAACCCGTCAGCTGACACATGTGTTCCCTGACAGCGCATAATTAGCACCCCACGCAGATCCCATTCCCTCAAAAGCATCCAGCTATACTTCGTAAACTCTCCTGGTGCCCACGGCAGACCTCACACGCGTCAGCCTGTTTGCTGGGGAGCAGGAAGTGAAGGTTGACTCCACCAGCGCCAAGCACCCCAAACCCTGGCACAAGTCACCATGAGGTAGAACAAAATGAGAAAGTCAGCGTGTCTTAACACTCTTCTTCCTCATCTTTCAAAACATCTGTTCCTTCACCATTCTCATGTCTTGCAAGCTCTGGCAGTAAGAGACTACTTTTAAGCTTGTGGGAAAAGGCAATTAGAAGATAGGTTTGGGGCAGGCATTGTGGAGTGGCATGTTAAACTGCTATTTAGGAGGCCCACATTCATTTCCAAGCGCCAGTTCGAGCCCCGGTTCCTCCACTTCGGATCCAGCTTCCTTGTCATGTACTTAGGAAAGCAGCAGGTGAGTCCAGCAGGTGCTTGGACCCCTGTCACCCTTACACAGGACCAGGATGGAGTTCCAGGGTTCTGGCTTCAGCCTGACCCAGTGTTAGCTGTTGCAGGCTGTTTGGGCCAATGGATGAAAAACCCTCTCTCTCTGTCTTTCAGGTAGGAAAACTGAAGTTTTTGGCACGAAGAATTTTCACATGCATGAGCAGGTTTTGCATAAGACACATTTTCTCTGAGGTTTTTGAAGGCCCCTTGTATTATGGATTTCAAAATGTTGGCACCAAAATATTCTCATCTGATTTCACTGGCTGTGAACTTTCTCACACACAGATTCTTATCCTTTCATTTCATAATTACTGAGTACTGACTCCATGGCCCACACCGCTGTCAGCATGGACGAGAGGACGCAAGAAGCATGGTCAGCAGGCAGTTGGTACCCTAGGAGCTGACAAGAACAACATGTAGAAAGGAAACAGGGGGGTAAGGGAATCAGAACTACCAGGGCAGAGAATCGCAAGGGCTAAACTGCCCTTTAAAAACCGGAGGGGTGGTGGGTACTGTGGCACAGCTGGTTAGGCTGCTGCGTGGGATGCCTGGAGCTCACACTGGAGTGCTTGGACTCAGTCCTGCCTCTGCCTCGAACCCAGCTTCCTCCTAGTGCACCACAGGCAGGCACAGACAACAGCTGAAGTACTCAACCTCTTGCCACGCACGTGGCCAGTGAGACAGGAGCTCCTGGTTCCCGACTTCCTCCTGGTTCTGGCTGTTGCAGGCATCCGTGGAGCGAACCAATGGATGGAAAACACACCTGTCTGCCTCTCCCTTACTGTGTCATTTTGCCTTTCAAAAAGACAAATGAAAAAAAATGAAAAAGCAAGTCGGGCATAACATGCCACCTAGGACACCCATATTCCATGCCAGAGTGCTGGAGTTTGAGTCCCAGCTCTCATCCTGACCCAGCTTCCCACTAACATAAACCCTGGGGGGCAACGGTGACAGCTCGACGACGTGGGTCCCTGCCACCCAGGTGAGAGACCCAGACTCCCAGCTCCTGGACTTGACCCCACCCCAGCCACTGCCGGTACCTGGGAAGTAAATCAGCAAGAGCAAGTTGTGTGTGTGTGTCCTCCCAGCTCTCTGCTTTTCAAATAAAAAAAATTCTTAAGAATGAAATGATAAATAAATAAACAAATAAAAGCAAAGCACAAATTCTACATGCAAATGAACACAAGCAAGCCCTTCAATATGGAGCATCTCACAGATCTAGTGTTGAGTAAAAGATGCCATTCAGATACGCAGGAGGCGCTGCTGGGCTTCATGGATGGTTTGTGTGAGGGGGTGGTGACTGCAAGAAAGGGCCCAGCTGTGGGTTCTGTCCTACTTGCTCACCTGGGTGTGAGTTACCCAGGTGTGTCTAAGGAACTGTACACTGATACACGCCCCTGGATTTATTTATGCTATCTTCCATAAAACAGACACCTCTCCTTCCCTCCCCTCTTCTCCACATCTCTCTCTCTCAACAATGCAGAATCAGTGGTTCCACCAAGGAGGCTTCTCATTCACACATGAGCTGAATGAGAACCAAAAAAAAAAAAGCACCCCAAAAAACCAAAACACAACTTACATGCTCATGAGGCACACGTACAGCTTAGCAAACAGCGTCATTCATGGGCTTGGAAGGTGCTGGGTCCCATTGTGGATGAGCAGAACTCGGATGAACTTGAAGCCTGTGCCAGAGGACCAAGCTCATCCCGTGACACCAGACACCGAGGCAGAGATGCAGGACAGCCCGCAGGAAGCAAGCTTGTGTTAAACACCAGGGTGGAGGGGAAACACTACTCGCAAATTCACACATTTTATACAACTTTAAATACGCATGTATAGCTAAGTTAATTATTACTATTACATGCAGAAAGGTAATCACTTCAAGTATATTCCTAAAAGGCCTTATGTTAAAGCTACGCCAGAAATTAAACAGAAAAAAATTTTTCATGGGGAAAAATAGAATTTTCTTTTGTAAGAAAGGCAGAGTTACATAGAGAGAGAGAAGAGAGCTAGAGAGTCCCTGGTTCACTCCCCAAATTGCCACAATACCCACAGACTTGGGTCACATTTCTCTGCTTTCCCAGACATGTTATCAGAGAAGCTGGATCAGAAGTGGAGCAGCAGGACTCAAACCAGAGCACGTGTGGGATGGTGGCACTGCAGGTGGCAACTTAATCTATCACACCACAACGCGGGTCCCAGATTTCTGTAGTATGTGAATGTTTTGTCTAAATGTCCAGTTACTCATGTTGTTCTGTGACACAATCTCCCGTGGGACTGACAAAACTTGGAATCACAAGGGTTTGTGTCAACTCAGAGAACACAAAAGACAGAAAAGGGCCGAAATACATGACATGCTGCCCAAGACGACAGCCAGTCGCCACCTGCAGCTGTGAGGCAATTACAGCAGAGCCGGCCTTTCAACGCTAGTCTTCTTTTTTAAATGAAACCAAAGAGCTGGGTTTTCAACGCTGTTCATTTTGTAAAATTTATTTGCAGTTTCTTAGTTGAAAGGCAGAGAAAGCAATGTTCCATGTGCTGATTCTCTGATTCCCAAATGCTACAGCAGCCAGGGCTGGCACAAGCCGATGCCAGGGCCCTGAAACTCCATTGAGGTCTCCCACTGTGGGTGGCAGGAGCCCAGGTAGTTGAGCCACTATGTGCTGTCTGCCAGAGCGTGCGTTAGCAGGAAGCTGGACTGGAAGCCAATCACAGCTTAATCTACAATGTCAAATGCCCACCCCCAGCTCTAATCTCAAAATGGAAGCATTGTGAAATACTTTCCTGTTAAGCACAACTTTATTTTGTAGGATAGTTCACTTTGCTATCAAAAATCATGTGTCCAAACTGAGATGTAATACCAGTGACCATGAATTCTGAAGACTGACTTGGGAAAAGGCCCCAATTTGTCATTGCAAAAATCTCTTGTTCCATGCTTAAAAGTTGAAATCTTAGTTGAAGTGACATATTCTACTAGGGTTCTCTCTTGCTTTTATTTTTAATATGGCTATGAGCAAATTTGAAATCCATATAGGTGGCTAAAAAGTCATATTTCTGTTAGATGGACCCACCAAGCAATAACGGCAAGACCTAGAATTAGAGGCATGGGGGAAGAGACAGAGGAAAAAAAGGAGAAATTAAAGCCGGAGAAAAGAATGTATTTGAAGCTCTGATGAATGACTGTGACGGAAGAAGTCCAGGGCTGGGGTGAGTCGAGAGGGCAGACAGTGGGAGCTGGGGCACCGACAGGCTAGCATATCTTGAAGAGACAGCACGGCAGGCGCGGGCTAGGATTCACAGCTGTCAACAAATTCTACTGCCCTAGTTTTTGCTGACTATGTGTTGGAAGCAAGCTATGCCTGTTATCAAAGAAAAAAAAAAGACACATACCCAACACATGTCTTTCTAGGGTGACAAAAGACAGAGAGGAGGGGGTTCTTAATTGGCATGCTACAAATCTTGCCTCTGCTAAGAGGCCCCAGAGGGCATTACACTACACAGTTATATCTCAGGCATCGATGCCAGGAACACTCGTGTCAGTATAACCAAAAAATACAGCACAGCACTGGCCTCCTCCCAGCCAACAGTGATTCTGTACAGCTGAAGACAGCAAGTACTAGTGACCCATTTTAGAAGGGCAGGGAAGCCTGCTGATAGATGAATGGATCACTAGTTTGGTGTAGGGTCTACAAACAGCAGAGTATTATCCAGCCTTAAAAAGGAGATACTGCCATGTGCCAATAACATAAACAAAGCTGGAGGACATGGTGACATGAAACAAGCCAGATACAGAAGCACATCTCTTCTACCATGCAATCCAATGCTTGCCACCTCCTCGCCCAGACTAAACAGGCAGGCATCTCCCACAGGCAAAGGTCGTGGCCCCTCCATGGTCTTGCCCCACCTGAACCTGCCTCCACTTTCACCTCCTCTGAATTCTCTCACCCACCCCCTCTCTAGCAGCACCTTCCAACATTCATGGATGCTCAAGTCAGTGGCACAGCCAGCCGGGACTTGCAGCGTAGGGTTGCATACGGGAGTACAACACTTTTAAGTCCCAGATGCTCTACTTCAAGATCCATCTCGGCTAATGTTCCTGGGAAGGCAGCAGGAGATGAACCAAGCGCTTAGGACCCTGCCACCCACCTGCATGGAGTTCTGGGCTTCTGGCTTTAGCCAGTTCCCAGGCCTAATAGTTGCAGTGTGGCCATTCAGGGAGTGAATCACTGGAAGAAAGATATTGCACTCTCCCATTCCCCATCATCATACTGGACCTTTCAAATAAATAAATGTTAATCAAAAATGCTTAAATATCCACTTTAAAACAAACAAAGCTTCCTTCCATGCCCACCTGCATTAGCTCTGGTTCCTTTGAAACATACTTACTCGTCAACCTGTGGCAGGGAGGCGTCTGCCCACCCCAGCCCAGGACAACAGCCCCTGCACAATGATCAGAGGCCCTAGGGAGGAGCTCCCTCTGAACTGGTACCTTACAAGAAGTAAATCACAAATTAAATTAATTAAATGATAAATTAATAATAATAAATTAAATAATAATCTTTTTTCCTAAAGGCCAGAGCCCAGGGCGCAGGCTCCTGGCCTGCCTCCAGCAGGGGAGCACCACCCACAAGCAGGTTGGGGAGAGCGGGTGGCTTCCTCCAGGAGAAGCTGAGCAGCAGGCCCTGCAGCAGCAGCCTCCACAAGGGGACACCTGTAATTGGAGCAGCCAGCACCTGGTGTGGACCACACCTTGCTTACACTCTCTGCCACCCAATCCCAACCTTGTTTTCCATCCCTAGATCATGAGCAGGAAACCCCAGACCCACTGTTGATAGTTCTCAATTTGGGGAGGCCGCCCAGCTTCCGGGAGCGGGGCTGTGACAAGGGTTAAAGGACAGGGCCTGCCATGCTTCTAACACCAAGTCCGCCTGGTACATCACAAGATCCCCTCTGCGGAGCGGAATCCCACTGTGAACAGACCTTGCATGCACACATAAGGGCCAAACATACACCTGACAGAAAAAAGGAGAGAGAATTAAAAACATTTTTTCCCTGCCTTTCTGCCCCTGGCTCCATGCCCTGCATCCTTCCTTAGCAACCCTATCTGACTCACGTGGGCGGTGGGGCTCGGCTCCGTGTTCCTAACAGTAAGCCACGCTCAGGACAAACACAGCCTGGCTCTTCCCTGGCCTTCGGGGTCCTGTCCACACTCCTGTCCACACCACAAGGGTCCTGTCCACTTTGCCCTCAGCTGCTCACTCTGCAGGGCTCTCATTCCACACCAACTTCTCTAGAACCTTCCTCAAGTGCCCTAGCCCAAGAGCCTTCACACAGTCCCCAAGTCTTTTATGCAGCCTGGTGCCATCTCTCCTGGGGAAGGCCCAAGCCAGGTTCTGTGGTTTAGCTGTCTCAGTCCTGGCCTCGACCTCATCCGCTGTCTAGGAAACGTCACAGGATGTCGTCTCCTGCACCATGTGACTGTGTCACCCACGTCACCCATGACGTCAGCACTGTGAATGAACATGACTGCTTTCCGACATGCACTTTCCCAGGAAGCTCCCCGTAACAGAAAGCCATCTGCAAGCAAGTGTACAGTGGGTCAGTGCGCCTCCTCCACAGTCCTCTGGGAGCTCTGAAAAACAGGAAATGCACAGGTCCCCCACGGACCCATGGGGCGCTCCAGGCACAGGGATGAGGCCAGGGACAGGAGCACTCAGGTCCAAGACTCGGCAATAAGACCCACCCCCAAGTCTGCTCTTAACTGCACATCTTACGCATGCTGTGGCCTGGAGTAAACACTGCGTGCAAAGGCAGCTGGCTGAAGCACGGGGCATGCAAGAGGGAATGGCAGAAGGCGGTCACTCAGCCTGCACGTGGCCAGCAAAGGCGCTCTGAGGACTCCTGAGCCCACCCTGCAAGCTGCAGGCTCCTCCTTTCAGCTCCCTCAGCCCTCTGTGGAAAAGCAGGATGCGCAGGGTGTGGGAATGACAGCCACGTCAGCTCATGTTACATGACGGGGACACAAAGAATTTCATTTCTCCTAATTGTGGGAAATAATAAGCTTTCCTCCCCTCTGCGTCAGCTAGCAAAAGAAAAAAAAAAAGAGGTTCTGCTAATTTAAAACACATGGTAGGGAAATAACGCGGACCACAGTTTTTCAGGGCAAAAAACCTCCAAGGGGGTCGAACTTCATTCTAATCCACAGGATGGTACAGCGACAACATGAGACAATGACCACCTCATCTAAGACATGGACCTACTCGTCGTAGGTGCAGACACCATTATTTCACACAAAGTAATGACTCAGATTAAAAAGGAATGACTGTGAGTCACGGCAGCCAGGGAGCCAGCTTCAGCCTGGCCCAGCCGAATGGCAATTAACGTGTCATCACCTACGTCGAGACGAGGGGACTCATCAGTCATTTGCAAGGAAAATACCCCAGTGACTTTCCAGTCGACTTCTCCCCCAGAAGCACCTGTGGCCTTCCTTCTATCTGTGTGAGAACAGGACATTCCCACCACTGCACTGGGCCTCTCCGCTCTGCACGCACAGGGAGTCAGTTTCTCTACAAATCAATGCCCAACCACGGAGAAGCAAGCCCGGGGGAAGGGGGTCCCGTGCAAGGTTCTGCCCCTCCTGTCCTGGCCACCAGATACACTGGCCTGGGAATTACAGCCTCAGACTCCCCAGCAACAATCTTCTGAGTCCCGGTCATGTTCCCTGCTGGGTGGCAGGGGCTCACGTCAAGGCAACTCCAAGGAGAGAGCGAGCATAAATCACCTTCCCCTAACGAAGACAAACATCCGGTCGCGAACCCTCCAGCAAGAGTGGTCAGTCCCTTTATTTATTTTTGCTGAATTATTTATTTGTATTGATGTATAGAGAGGAGAAGAGACAGAGAGGAAGATCTTCCATATGCTGATTCACTCCCCAACTGACTGCGACGACCGGAGCTGAGCCAATCTGAAGGCAGGAGCCAGGAACTTCTTCCAGGTCTCCCATGCAGGTGCAGCAGCCCAAGGCTTTGGGCTGTCCTTGACTGCTTACTCAGGTCACAAGCAGGGAGCTGGATGGGAAGTGGGGCGGCCGGGGACACAAACCATTGCACCATACGGGATCCTGGTGTGGGCAAGACTTTAGCCGCTAGGCTACTGCGCAGGGCCTGAGTCCGTGATTTTTACCTGACAGCTGGGGTGTGGCAAGAGCAGGATGACACACTTGGCTTTAAAGTGTGACTTACAAAATGTTCACACCAAGAACTGTCACACCAATATGGAATGAGCCTGTGTCAACCACCTATACAATCAATTACTGAATGTCTAATGAGATACTGCTGTATTCATGCACATAAAATCAGTGGTGGAAAAGAAGGCTGGGGTAAAAGTGAAAGTTTAATAAAAACTGGCGAGTGGCCTCCAGGGTACAGAACACAAATGTGGAAGTTACGTTCTGGTGGACAGATGTCCTCGTGGACACAGCTTCATGTCTACATCCGACCCACATCCCTCTAAACGGCCAAGTCGTTTTGAAAATTATCCCCCCAGTACTCACATCTACAGCAATCTAAAGACAGCCCTACTTACACGTGATTAAAAAAAATACCCTCATTTTACACTGCGCAAGTGTGAACAGGAATGACTTCTCCCCCATCCCTTACACAATGATCTGAGTTATACGAGAGTAGAAAGAGCCTCCACCCACTCAATGCCATTCCCAGAAGTTCTGACTTCAGAAATACTCGAGTCCTTGGTCCCCAGTCTTGGCTGCATCCCCTGTCCTTGGGGGCCTGGTCATAGTGTTGATCACGTCGAGGCAGGAAAGCAGGCAGCAGACACACACCCTTTCCAGGGACAACCTGAACTTCGCGCTGTTTGGCACAACTCCCTCAGCAGCTTCCTGCACTCGTGAGCCAGTCCTGCCAGCCCCCCACGCCTGCCTCCCCAGGCCCGTTCTCCTACCCTCACCCTCCCTCTCTCCGGCAGCCCCTCTGACATTTAAACTTCCCTGGCTCCCTCCTGCCTCAGGCCCTCACCTGTACCCTGCCCTCTCCCCGCCTGCCCCAGGGCAGCTGTAAGGACTCACTCCTCCTCCTTCCTGTCTGAGCACTGGCACCTTGCTTCCCAGCTACACCAGGGCATGTCTCCCAGTCCTGCTCCTTGCTGACAGGCAGTGAGATGAACAAATGAGCTCTCGCCAACAAAGCAGCGGGACCACCAGTACGGAGCAGGAAATGCCCATCACAGTCACAACATCTCTGTCCACGCTGGCCCCTCCACCTGACCGTAGCCCCATGACGAAGCTGAAAGCTCCGCATGCTGGGGACACTGTCATCCCGTGGCGACCCCATGGCCGCACATGGATGCAGTGTTGCTGGCATAAACAATCCTACTGCCCTGCCAATCCTGTAAAAGCTGAGTATGAACCAGGATGCAAAGCACATCAACCTGACAGTGACAATAAAGTAAGCTGCCACCTTGCATATTTGT